>NW_025725220.1:0-634593 GCF_021461395.2 Schistocerca americana
CTGCGTGGAAGTTGACAGAGGATCCGAACCCGACTCGTCGGGAAGCACTACAGCATTCACTCGGCAATGGCCATAATATCTTGAATACACTGGTTAGAGAAAATGAAAGAAAATGTCCGATTGCCGATGCGTAACAACTTTGGCCCTTGTCAGTACTTGGGCGGGTGAGCGCATGGGAACACAGGGCAGTATTGGCAGTTTTACTTCCTATTTTTGTTTCTCCTTTGTTTTCGGAGCTACAGCCCGATTCGGCCAGGGAGACGCCACCGTGAAATGAAGGGGGCGTGCTGTGTGTCCATCGCCTCGCCTCGCCTCTCCTTACCTCTCTCAGTCGTTTCTCGTGCTTGTCGTTTTGATATAGGCCGATTTGAGAGCGTCAGCTCTCGCGTCAGCTGAGCAAAGTCGAGACAAGTCGAGACACACTAAGGGCTGGTATGCAGCGAGTAAGAGGGCGAAAAAACAATAGTTTAAGAGCGCGTGGCAAAAGTACTCATACGCGAAATTAAAAGCCTGCTGCGGTGGCCGGGAATCGAACCCGGATCAACTGCTTGGAAGGCAACTATGCTGACCATTACACCACCACCGCACAAGCAAGCGCCCCGCCACCGCGCTGAGTCGGCTTCCCGCCTGTCGGCAGCGGCCGAAGGTGATCGTACCCGGCAGGCGCATTTCGAGGCAGGCTAGGGGAGCACATCCAGACGCATTCGGACAGCGTATCCGCGCACATTTCGCATCCTTTGGCAAGAGTCGGCGCCGGCGGCGCAAGAGTACGCAGAGGACCGCGTTCTGGCGGCATCTTTAAGCAGTGCAGTGCAGGATTCAGCGTCTGCAGCATCTTCTCCACAGAATGCTACGGCGCTTGACGGCAGTCCCACTTTCCCTTGAGACATCTGCTCGGGAAGCAGCGTGAAGGTACCGCTGGCCCGAGCATCGGTGGTTCAGTGGTAGAATGCTCGCCTGCCACGCGGGCGGCCCGGGTTCGATTCCCGGCCGATGCATCATTTTGTTTTTTCTCCGGTAGGGGTGCTGCGTGTCTTTCGCACTCGAACTGCGTGAGCCATGAGAATGAACCGCGGGATTCCGTGTGGAAAGAACCAATCATGCAGCGCGGACGACTGCTCGTTTGGACTCCTGCGTGCTATTGTACATACTGGCGTCGGCCTAGCATCGCAAGTTGCCTGCCGCGCCGTGAATGCACGTGTAGCAACAGAAAAAATGAGCCAGGGAGTGCAGACTCTCTACCACTTGTATTCGGTACTTACCAAGATTCCAGAAGGTCTAACGATCGCCTGCCTCGGTAGCGCAGTAGGCAGCGCGTAAGTCTCATAATCTTAAGGTCGTGAGTTCGATCCTCACCCGGGGCATCTAATTTTCTGTGACTGAAGGTGGTGCTGTTGCTAGGGCGCCAACTTATTTCTTGTTTGTTATCCGCAACGTTTCAACGCTTCAGCGGGAAAATGTTTACTTCCTGTTATTGCTACATACAGCTTCCCTATTCCTCTTCTCCCAGCAGAGCATGAAGCCAAAAGCATTGCTCTGCGACGTTTGAGGTGCGCGCCTTGCCAGTCAGTATGTGCAAAGATGCTCGCAAAGAGAGCGACAATGCGGCAAGCGACCGTACGAACGGTCGAATGAAACGGCCGCATCCGGTGTGGTCTAGTGGCTAGGATACCTGGCTTTCACCCAGGAGGCCCGGGTTCGATTCCCGGTACCGGAACGGAATTTTTTCCACACGAATCGTGACAAGTTTGAGCTGTCCGAGCGGCCGTTTCCCGTCCTGCTCGCAATATAGCTACTGTTTCGTGACCGTCAGCAGAATATAGACTAGGGAAGCAGACACACGACGACCATAGGAATGGTGTATGGCTTCATGCCACCTGATTCCAGCGTAGGGCTGAGCAACTGCATCTGCCGAGGCCCGTTAGCTCAGTTGGTTAGAGCGTCGTGCTAATAACGCGAAGGTCGTGGGTTCGATCCCCCCACGGGCCACTTCTCTTTTACTACTGCGAAAAGGCAGCGCCGATTTCAGCTGGCGAGTGTGATGACCAAATGATCATCACCCTGCGTGGAAGTTGACAGAGGATCCGAACCCGACTCGTCGGGAAGCACTACAGCATTCACTCGGCAATGGCCATAATATCTTGAATACACTGGTTAGAGAAAATGAAAGAAAATGTCCGATTGCCGATGCGTAACAACTTTGGCCCTTGTCAGTACTTGGGCGGGTGAGCGCATGGGAACACAGGGCAGTATTGGCAGTTTTACTTCCTATTTTTGTTTCTCCTTTGTTTTCGGAGCTACAGCCCGATTCGGCCAGGGAGACGCCACCGTGAAATGAAGGGGGCGTGCTGTGTGTCCATCGCCTCGCCTCGCCTCTCCTTACCTCTCTCAGTCGTTTCTCGTGCTTGTCGTTTTGATATAGGCCGATTTGAGAGCGTCAGCTCTCGCGTCAGCTGAGCAAAGTCGAGACAAGTCGAGACACACTAAGGGCTGGTATGCAGCGAGTAAGAGGGCGAAAAAACAATAGTTTAAGAGCGCGTGGCAAAAGTACTCATACGCGAAATTAAAAGCCTGCTGCGGTGGCCGGGAATCGAACCCGGATCAACTGCTTGGAAGGCAACTATGCTGACCATTACACCACCACCGCACAAGCGAGCGCCCCGCCACCGCGCTGAGTCGGCTTCCCGCCTGTCGGCAGCGGCCGAAGGTGATCGTACCCGGCAGGCGCATTTCGAGGCAGGCTAGGGGAGCACATCCAGACGCATTCGGACAGCGTATCCGCGCACATTTCGCATCCTTTGGCAAGAGTCGGCGCCGGCGGCGCAAGAGTACGCAGAGGACCGCGTTCTGGCGGCATCTTTAAGCAGTGCAGTGCAGGATTCAGCGTCTGCAGCATCTTCTCCACAGAATGCTACGGCGCTTGACGGCAGTCCCACTTTCCCTTGAGACATCTGCTCGGGAAGCAGCGTGAAGGTACCGCTGGCCCGAGCATCGGTGGTTCAGTGGTAGAATGCTCGCCTGCCACGCGGGCGGCCCGGGTTCGATTCCCGGCCGATGCATCATTTTGTTTTTTCTCCGGTAGGGGTGCTGCGTGTCTTTCGCACTCGAACTGCGTGAGCCATGAGAATGAACCGCGGGATTCCGTGTGGAAAGAACCAATCATGCAGCGCGGACGACTGCTCGTTTGGACTCCTGCGTGCTATTGTACATACTGGCGTCGGCCTAGCATCGCAAGTTGCCTGCCGCGCCGTGAATGCACGTGTAGCAACAGAAAAAATGAGCCAGGGAGTGCAGACTCTCTACCACTTGTATTCGGTACTTACCAAGATTCCAGAAGGTCTAACGATCGCCTGCCTCGGTAGCGCAGTAGGCAGCGCGTAAGTCTCATAATCTTAAGGTCGTGAGTTCGATCCTCACCCGGGGCATCTAATTTTCTGTGACTGAAGGTGGTGCTGTTGCTAGGGCGCCAACTTATTTCTTGTTTGTTATCCGCAACGTTTCAACGCTTCAGCGGGAAAATGTTTACTTCCTGTTGTTGCTACATACAGCTTCCCTATTCCTCTTCTCCCAGCAGAGCATGAAGCCAAAAGCATTGCTCTGCGACGTTTGAGGTGCGCGCCTTGCCAGTCAGTATGTGCAAAGATGCTCGCAAAGAGAGCGACAATGCGACAAGCGACCGTACGAACGGTCGAATGAAACGGCCGCATCCGGTGTGGTCTAGTGGCTAGGATACCTGGCTTTCACCCAGGAGGCCCGGGTTCGATTCCCGGTACCGGAACGGAATTTTTTCCACACGAATCGTGACAAGTTTGAGCTGTCCGAGCGGCCGTTTCCCGTCCTGCTCGCAATATAGCTACTGTTTCGTGACCGTCAGCAGAATATAGACTAGGGAAGCAGACACACGACGACCATAGGAATGGTGTATGGCTTCATGCCACCTGATTCCAGCGTAGGGCTGAGCAACTGCATCTGCCGAGGCCCGTTAGCTCAGTTGGTTAGAGCGTCGTGCTAATAACGCGAAGGTCGTGGGTTCGATCCCCCCACGGGCCACTTCTCTTTTACTACTGCGAAAAGGCAGCGCCGATTTCAGCTGGCGAGTGTGATGACCAAATGATCATCACCCTGCGTGGAAGTTGACAGAGGATCCGAACCCGACTCGTCGGGAAGCACTACAGCATTCACTCGGCAATGGCCATAATATCTTGAATACACTGGTTAGAGAAAATGAAAGAAAATGTCCGATTGCCGATGCGTAACAACTTTGGCCCTTGTCAGTACTTGGGCGGGTGAGCGCATGGGAACACAGGGCAGTATTGGCAGTTTTACTTCCTATTTTTGTTTCTCCTTTGTTTTCGGAGCTACAGCCCGATTCGGCCAGGGAGACGCCACCGTGAAATGAAGGGGGCGTGCTGTGTGTCCATCGCCTCGCCTCGCCTCTCCTTACCTCTCTCAGTCGTTTCTCGTGCTTGTCGTTTTGATATAGGCCGATTTGAGAGCGTCAGCTCTCGCGTCAGCTGAGCAAAGTCGAGACAAGTCGAGACACACTAAGGGCTGGTATGCAGCGAGTAAGAGGGCGAAAAAACAATAGTTTAAGAGCGCGTGGCAAAAGTACTCATACGCGAAATTAAAAGCCTGCTGCGGTGGCCGGGAATCGAACCCGGATCAACTGCTTGGAAGGCAACTATGCTGACCATTACACCACCACCGCACAAGCGAGCGCCCCGCCACCGCGCTGAGTCGGCTTCCCGCCTGTCGGCAGCGGCCGAAGGTGATCGTACCCGGCAGGCGCATTTCGAGGCAGGCTAGGGGAGCACATCCAGACGCATTCGGACAGCGTATCCGCGCACATTTCGCATCCTTTGGCAAGAGTCGGCGCCGGCGGCGCAAGAGTACGCAGAGGACCGCGTTCTGGCGGCATCTTTAAGCAGTGCAGTGCAGGATTCAGCGTCTGCAGCATCTTCTCCACAGAATGCTACGGCGCTTGACGGCAGTCCCACTTTCCCTTGAGACATCTGCTCGGGAAGCAGCGTGAAGGTACCGCTGGCCCGAGCATCGGTGGTTCAGTGGTAGAATGCTCGCCTGCCACGCGGGCGGCCCGGGTTCGATTCCCGGCCGATGCATCATTTTGTTTTTTCTCCGGTAGGGGTGCTGCGTGTCTTTCGCACTCGAACTGCGTGAGCCATGAGAATGAACCGCGGGATTCCGTGTGGAAAGAACCAATCATGCAGCGCGGACGACTGCTCGTTTGGACTCCTGCGTGCTATTGTACATACTGGCGTCGGCCTAGCATCGCAAGTTGCCTGCCGCGCCGTGAATGCACGTGTAGCAACAGATAAAATGAGCCAGGGAGTGCAGACTCTCTACCACTTGTATTCGGTACTTACCAAGATTCCAGAAGGTCTAACGATCGCTGCCTCGGTAGCGCAGTAGGCAGCGCGTAAGTCTCATAATCTTAAGGTCGTGAGTTCGATCCTCACCCGGGGCATCTAATTTTCTGTGACTGAAGGTGGTGCTGTTGCTAGGGCGCCAACTTATTTCTTGTTTGTTATCCGCAACGTTTCAACGCTTCAGCGGGAAAATGTTTACTTCCTGTTATTGCTACATACAGCTTCCCTATTCCTCTTCTCCCAGCAGAGCATGAAGCCAAAAGCATTGCTCTGCGACGTTTGAGGTGCGCGCCTTGCCAGTCAGTATGTGCAAAGATGCTCGCAAAGAGAGCGACAATGCGACAAGCGACCGTACGAACGGTCGAATGAAACGGCCGCATCCGGTGTGGTCTAGTGGCTAGGATACCTGGCTTTCACCCAGGAGGCCCGGGTTCGATTCCCGGTACCGGAACGGAATTTTTTCCACACGAATCGTGACAAGTTTGAGCTGTCCGAGCGGCCGTTTCCCGTCCTGCTCGCAATATAGCTACTGTTTCGTGACCGTCAGCAGAATATAGACTAGGGAAGCAGACACACGACGACCATAGGAATGGTGTATGGCTTCATGCCACCTGATTCCAGCGTAGGGCTGAGCAACTGCATCTGCCGAGGCCCGTTAGCTCAGTTGGTTAGAGCGTCGTGCTAATAACGCGAAGGTCGTGGGTTCGATCCCCCCACGGGCCACTTCTCTTTTACTACTGCGAAAAGGCAGCGCCGATTTCAGCTGGCGAGTGTGATGACCAAATGATCATCACCCTGCGTGGAAGTTGACAGAGGATCCGAACCCGACTCGTCGGGAAGCACTACAGCATTCACTCGGCAATGGCCATAATATCTTGAATACACTGGTTAGAGAAATGAAAGAAAATGTCCGATTGCCGATGCGTAACAACTTTGGCCCTTGTCAGTACTTGGGCGGGTGAGCGCATGGAACACAGGGCAGTATTGGCAGTTTTACTTCCTATTTTTGTTTCTCCTTTGTTTTCGGAGCTACAGCCCGATTCGGCCAGGGAGACGCCACCGTGAAATGAAGGGGCGTGCTGTGTGTCCATCGCCTCGCCTCGCCTCTCCTTACCTCTCTCAGTCGTTTCTCGTGCTTGTCGTTATGATATAGGCCGATTTGAGAGCGTCAGCTCTCGCGTCAGCTGAGCAAAGTCGAGACAAGTCGAGACACACTAAGGGCTGGTATGCAGCGAGTAAGAGGGCGAAAAAAACAATAGTTTAAGAGCGCGTGGCAAAAGTACTCATACGCGAAATTAAAAGCCTGCTGCGGTGGCCGGGAATCGAACCCGGATCAACTGCTTGGAAGGCAACTATGCTGACCATTACACCACCACCGCACAAGCGAGCGCCCCGCCACCGCGCTGAGTCGGCTTCCCGCCTGTCGGCAGCGGCCGAAGGTGATCGTACCCGGCAGGCGCATTTCGAGGCAGGCTAGGGGAGCACATCCAGACGCATTCGGACAGCGTATCCGCGCACATTTCGCATCCTTTGGCAAGAGTCGGCGCCGGCGGCGCAAGAGTACGCAGAGGACCGCGTTCTGGCGGCATCTTTAAGCAGTGCAGTGCAGGATTCAGCGTCTGCAGCATCTTCTCCACAGAATGCTACGGCGCTTGACGGCAGTCCCACTTTCCCTTGAGACATCTGCTCGGGAAGCAGCGTGAAGGTACCGCTGGCCCGAGCATCGGTGGTTCAGTGGTAGAATGCTCGCCTGCCACGCGGGCGGCCCGGGTTCGGTTCCCGGCCGATGCATCATTTTGTTTTTTCTCCGGTAGGGGTGCTGCGTGTCTTTCGCACTCGAACTGCGTGAGCCATGAGAATGAACCGCGGGATTCCGTGTGGAAAGAACCAATCATGCAGCGCGGACGACTGCTCGTTTGGACTCCTGCGTGCTATTGTACATACTGGCGTCGGCCTAGCATCGCAAGTTGCCTGCCGCGCCGTGAATGCACGTGTAGCAACAGAAAAAATGAGCCAGGGAGTGCAGACTCTCTACCACTTGTATTCGGTACTTACCAAGATTCCAGAAGGTCTAACGATCGCCTGCCTCGGTAGCGCAGTAGGCAGCGCGTAAGTCTCATAATCTTAAGGTCGTGAGTTCGATCCTCACCCGGGGCATCTAATTTTCTGTGACTGAAGGTGGTGCTGTTGCTAGGGCGCCAACTTATTTCTTGTTTGTTATCCGCAACGTTTCAACGCTTCAGCGGGAAAATGTTTACTTCCTGTTATTGCTACATACAGCTTCCCTATTCCTCTTCTCCCAGCAGAGCATGAAGCCAAAAGCATTGCTCTGCGACGTTTGAGGTGCGCGCCTTGCCAGTCAGTATGTGCAAAGATGCTCGCAAAGAGAGCGACAATGCGACAAGCGACCGTACGAACGGTCGAATGAAACGGCCGCATCCGGTGTGGTCTAGTGGCTAGGATACCTGGCTTTCACCCAGGAGGCCCGGGTTCGATTCCCGGTACCGGAACGGAATTTTTTCCACACGAATCGTGACAAGTTTGAGCTGTCCGAGCGGCCGTTTCCCGTCCTGCTCGCAATATAGCTACTGTTTCGTGACCGTCAGCAGAATATAGACTAGGGAAGCAGACACACGACGACCATAGGAATGGTGTATGGCTTCATGCCACCTGATTCCAGCGTAGGGCTGAGCAACTGCATCTGCCGAGGCCCGTTAGCTCAGTTGGTTAGAGCGTCGTGCTAATAACGCGAAGGTCGTGGGTTCGATCCCCCCACGGGCCACTTCTCTTTTACTACTGCGAAAAGGCAGCGCCGATTTCAGCTGGCGAGTGTGATGACCAAATGATCATCACCCTGCGTGGAAGTTGACAGAGGATCCGAACCCGACTCGTCGGGAAGCACTACAGCATTCACTCGGCAATGGCCATAATATCTTGAATACACTGGTTAGAGAAAATGAAAGAAAATGTCCGATTGCCGATGCGTAACAACTTTGGCCCTTGTCAGTACTTGGGCGGGTGAGCGCATGGGAACACAGGGCAGTATTGGCAGTTTTACTTCCTATTTTTGTTTCTCCTTTGTTTTCGGAGCTACAGCCCGATTCGGCCAGGGAGACGCCACCGTGAAATGAAGGGGGCGTGCTGTGTGTCCATCGCCTCGCCTCGCCTCTCCTTACCTCTCTCAGTCGTTTCTCGTGCTTGTCGTTTTGATATAGGCCGATTTGAGAGCGTCAGCTCTCGCGTCAGCTGAGCAAAGTCGAGACGAGTCGAGACACACTAAGGGCTGGTATGCAGCGAGTAAGAGGGCGAAAAAACAATAGTTTAAGAGCGCGTGGCAAAAGTACTCATACGCGAAATTAAAAGCCTGCTGCGGTGGCCGGGAATCGAACCCGGATCAACTGCTTGGAAGGCAACTATGCTGACCATTACACCACCACCGCACAAGCGAGCGCCCCGCCACCGCGCTGAGTCGGCTTCCCGCCTGTCGGCAGCGGCCGAAGGTGATCGTACCCGGCAGGCGCATTTCGAGGCAGGCTAGGGGAGCACATCCAGACGCATTCGGACAGCGTATCCGCGCACATTTCGCATCCTTTGGCAAGAGTCGGCGCCGGCGGCGCAAGAGTACGCAGAGGACCGCGTTCTGGCGGCATCTTTAAGCAGTGCAGTGCAGGATTCAGCGTCTGCAGCATCTTCTCCACAGAATGCTACGGCGCTTGACGGCAGTCCCACTTTCCCTTGAGACATCTGCTCGGGAAGCAGCGTGAAGGTACCGCTGGCCCGAGCATCGGTGGTTCAGTGGTAGAATGCTCGCCTGCCACGCGGGCGGCCCGGGTTCGATTCCCGGCCGATGCATCATTTTGTTTTTTCTCCGGTAGGGGTGCTGCGTGTCTTTCGCACTCGAACTGCGTGAGCCATGAGAATGAACCGCGGGATTCCGTGTGGAAAGAACCAATCATGCAGCGCGGACGACTGCTCGTTTGGACTCCTGCGTGCTATTGTACATACTGGCGTCGGCCTAGCATCGCAAGTTGCCTGCCGCGCCGTGAATGCACGTGTAGCAACAGAAAAAATGAGCCAGGGAGTGCAGACTCTCTACCACTTGTATTCGGTACTTACCAAGATTCCAGAAGGTCTAACGATCGCCTGCCTCGGTAGCGCAGTAGGCAGCGCGTAAGTCTCATAATCTTAAGGTCGTGAGTTCGATCCTCACCCGGGGCATCTAATTTTCTGTGACTGAAGGTGGTGCTGTTGCTAGGCCGCCAACTTATTTCTTGTTTGTTATCCGCAACGTTTCAACGCTTCAGCGGGAAAATGTTTACTTCCTGTTATTGCTACATACAGCTTCCCTATTCCTCTTCTCCCAGCAGAGCATGAAGCCAAAAGCATTGCTCTGCGACGTTTGAGGTGCGCGCCTTGCCAGTCAGTATGTGCAAAGATGCTCGCAAAGAGAGCGACAATGCGACAAGCGACCGTACGAACGGTCGAATGAAACGGCCGCATCCGGTGTGGTCTAGTGGCTAGGATACCTGGCTTTCACCCAGGAGGCCCGGGTTCGATTCCCGGTACCGGAACGGAATTTTTTCCACACGAATCGTGACAAGTTTGAGCTGTCCGAGCGGCCGTTTCCCGTCCTGCTCGCAATATAGCTACTGTTTCGTGACCGTCAGCAGAATATAGACTAGGGAAGCAGACACACGACGACCATAGGAATGGTGTATGGCTTCATGCCACCTGATTCCAGCGTAGGGCTGAGCAACTGCATCTGCCGAGGCCCGTTAGCTCAGTTGGTTAGAGCGTCGTGCTAATAACGCGAAGGTCGTGGGTTCGATCCCCCCACGGGCCACTTCTCTTTTACTACTGCGAAAAGGCAGCGCCGATTTCAGCTGGCGAGTGTGATGACCAAATGATCATCACCCTGCGTGGAAGTTGACAGAGGATCCGAACCCGACTCGTCGGGAAGCACTACAGCATTCACTCGGCAATGGCCATAATATCTTGAATACACTGGTTAGAGAAAATGAAAGAAAATGTCCGATTGCCGATGCGTAACAACTTTGGCCCTTGTCAGTACTTGGGCGGGTGAGCGCATGGGAACACAGGGCAGTATTGGCAGTTTTACTTCCTATTTTTGTTTCTCCTTTGTTTTCGGAGCTACAGCCCGATTCGGCCAGGGAGACGCCACCGTGAAATGAAGGGGGCGTGCTGTGTGTCCATCGCCTCGCCTCGCCTCTCCTTACCTCTCTCAGTCGTTTCTCGTGCTTGTCGTTTTGATATAGGCCGATTTGAGAGCGTCAGCTCTCGCGTCAGCTGAGCAAAGTCGAGACAAGTCGAGACACACTAAGGGCTGGTATGCAGCGAGTAAGAGGGCGAAAAAACAATAGTTTAAGAGCGCGTGGCAAAAGTACTCATACGCGAAATTAAAAGCCTGCTGCGGTGGCCGGGAATCGAACCCGGATCAACTGCTTGGAAGGCAACTATGCTGACCATTACACCACCACCGCACAAGCGAGCGCCCCGCCACCGCGCTGAGTCGGCTTCCCGCCTGTCGGCAGCGGCCGAAGGTGATCGTACCCGGCAGGCGCATTTCGAGGCAGGCTAGGGGAGCACATCCAGACGCATTCGGACAGCGTATCCGCGCACATTTCGCATCCTTTGGCAAGAGTCGGCGCCGGCGGCGCAAGAGTACGCAGAGGACCGCGTTCTGGCGGCATCTTTAAGCAGTGCAGTGCAGGATTCAGCGTCTGCAGCATCTTCTCCACAGAATGCTACGGCGCTTGACGGCAGTCCCACTTTCCCTTGAGACATCTGCTCGGGAAGCAGCGTGAAGGTACCGCTGGCCCGAGCATCGGTGGTTCAGTGGTAGAATGCTCGCCTGCCACGCGGGCGGCCCGGGTTCGGTTCCCGGCCGATGCATCATTTTGTTTTTTCTCCGGTAGGGGTGCTGCGTGTCTTTCGCACTCGAACTGCGTGAGCCATGAGAATGAACCGCGGGATTCCGTGTGGAAAGAACCAATCATGCAGCGCGGACGACTGCTCGTTTGGACTCCTGCGTGCTATTGTACATACTGGCGTCGGCCTAGCATCGCAAGTTGCCTGCCGCGCCGTGAATGCACGTGTAGCAACAGAAAAAATGAGCCAGGGAGTGCAGACTCTCTACCACTTGTATTCGGTACTTACCAAGATTCCAGAAGGTCTAACGATCGCCTGCCTCGGTAGCGCAGTAGGCAGCGCGTAAGTCTCATAATCTTAAGGTCGTGAGTTCGATCCTCACCCGGGGCATCTAATTTTCTGTGACTGAAGGTGGTGCTGTTGCTAGGCCGCCAACTTATTTCTTGTTTGTTATCCGCAACGTTTCAACGCTTCAGCGGGAAAATGTTTACTTCCTGTTATTGCTACATACAGCTTCCCTATTCCTCTTCTCCCAGCAGAGCATGAAGCCAAAAGCATTGCTCTGCGACGTTTGAGGTGCGCGCCTTGCCAGTCAGTATGTGCAAAGATGCTCGCAAAGAGAGCGACAATGCGACAAGCGACCGTACGAACGGTCGAATGAAACGGCCGCATCCGGTGTGGTCTAGTGGCTAGGATACCTGGCTTTCACCCAGGAGGCCCGGGTTCGATTCCCGGTACCGGAACGGAATTTTTTCCACACGAATCGTGACAAGTTTGAGCTGTCCGAGCGGCCGTTTCCCGTCCTGCTCGCAATATAGCTACTGTTTCGTGACCGTCAGCAGAATATAGACTAGGGAAGCAGACACACGACGACCATAGGAATGGTGTATGGCTTCATGCCACCTGATTCCAGCGTAGGGCTGAGCAACTGCATCTGCCGAGGCCCGTTAGCTCAGTTGGTTAGAGCGTCGTGCTAATAACGCGAAGGTCGTGGGTTCGATCCCCCCACGGGCCACTTCTCTTTTACTACTGCGAAAAGGCAGCGCCGATTTCAGCTGGCGAGTGTGATGACCAAATGATCATCACCCTGCGTGGAAGTTGACAGAGGATCCGAACCCGACTCGTCGGGAAGCACTACAGCATTCACTCGGCAATGGCCATAATATCTTGAATACACTGGTTAGAGAAAATGAAAGAAAATGTCCGATTGCCGATGCGTAACAACTTTGGCCCTTGTCAGTACTTGGGCGGGTGAGCGCATGGGAACACAGGGCAGTATTGGCAGTTTTACTTCCTATTTTTGTTTCTCCTTTGTTTTCGGAGCTACAGCCCGATTCGGCCAGGGAGACGCCACCGTGAAATGAAGGGGGCGTGCTGTGTGTCCATCGCCTCGCCTCGCCTCTCCTTACCTCTCTCAGTCGTTTCTCGTGCTTGTCGTTTTGATATAGGCCGATTTGAGAGCGTCAGCTCTCGCGTCAGCTGAGCAAAGTCGAGACAAGTCGAGACACACTAAGGGCTGGTATGCAGCGAGTAAGAGGGCGAAAAAACAATAGTTTAAGAGCGCGTGGCAAAAGTACTCATACGCGAAATTAAAAGCCTGCTGCGGTGGCCGGGAATCGAACCCGGATCAACTGCTTGGAAGGCAACTATGCTGACCATTACACCACCACCGCACAAGCGAGCGCCCCGCCACCGCGCTGAGTCGGCTTCCCGCCTGTCGGCAGCGGCCGAAGGTGATCGTACCCGGCAGGCGCATTTCGAGGCAGGCTAGGGGAGCACATCCAGACGCATTCGGACAGCGTATCCGCGCACATTTCGCATCCTTTGGCAAGAGTCGGCGCCGGCGGCGCAAGAGTACGCAGAGGACCGCGTTCTGGCGGCATCTTTAAGCAGTGCAGTGCAGGATTCAGCGTCTGCAGCATCTTCTCCACAGAATGCTACGGCGCTTGACGGCAGTCCCACTTTCCCTTGAGACATCTGCTCGGGAAGCAGCGTGAAGGTACCGCTGGCCCGAGCATCGGTGGTTCAGTGGTAGAATGCTCGCCTGCCACGCGGGCGGCCCGGGTTCGGTTCCCGGCCGATGCATCATTTTGTTTTTTCTCCGGTAGGGGTGCTGCGTGTCTTTCGCACTCGAACTGCGTGAGCCATGAGAATGAACCGCGGGATTCCGTGTGGAAAGAACCAATCATGCAGCGCGGACGACTGCTCGTTTGGACTCCTGCGTGCTATTGTACATACTGGCGTCGGCCTAGCATCGCAAGTTGCCTGCCGCGCCGTGAATGCACGTGTAGCAACAGAAAAAATGAGCCAGGGAGTGCAGACTCTCTACCACTTGTATTCGGTACTTACCAAGATTCCAGAAGGTCTAACGATCGCCTGCCTCGGTAGCGCAGTAGGCAGCGCGTAAGTCTCATAATCTTAAGGTCGTGAGTTCGATCCTCACCCGGGGCATCTAATTTTCTGTGACTGAAGGTGGTGCTGTTGCTAGGGCGCCAACTTATTTCTTGTTTGTTATCCGCAACGTTTCAACGCTTCAGCGGGAAAATGTTTACTTCCTGTTATTGCTACATACAGCTTCCCTATTCCTCTTCTCCCAGCAGAGCATGAAGCCAAAAGCATTGCTCTGCGACGTTTGAGGTGCGCGCCTTGCCAGTCAGTATGTGCAAAGATGCTCGCAAAGAGAGCGACAATGCGACAAGCGACCGTACGAACGGTCGAATGAAACGGCCGCATCCGGTGTGGTCTAGTGGCTAGGATACCTGGCTTTCACCCAGGAGGCCCGGGTTCGATTCCCGGTACCGGAACGGAATTTTTTCCACACGAATCGTGACAAGTTTGAGCTGTCCGAGCGGCCGTTTCCCGTCCTGCTCGCAATATAGCTACTGTTTCGTGACCGTCAGCAGAATATAGACTAGGGAAGCAGACACACGACGACCATAGGAATGGTGTATGGCTTCATGCCACCTGATTCCAGCGTAGGGCTGAGCAACTGCATCTGCCGAGGCCCGTTAGCTCAGTTGGTTAGAGCGTCGTGCTAATAACGCGAAGGTCGTGGGTTCGATCCCCCCACGGGCCACTTCTCTTTTACTACTGCGAAAAGGCAGCGCCGATTTCAGCTGGCGAGTGTGATGACCAAATGATCATCACCCTGCGTGGAAGTTGACAGAGGATCCGAACCCGACTCGTCGGGAAGCACTACAGCATTCACTCGGCAATGGCCATAATATCTTGAATACACTGGTTAGAGAAAATGAAAGAAAATGTCCGATTGCCGATGCGTAACAACTTTGGCCCTTGTCAGTACTTGGGCGGGTGAGCGCATGGGAACACAGGGCAGTATTGGCAGTTTTACTTCCTATTTTTGTTTCTCCTTTGTTTTCGGAGCTACAGCCCGATTCGGCCAGGGAGACGCCACCGTGAAATGAAGGGGGCGTGCTGTGTGTCCATCGCCTCGCCTCGCCTCTCCTTACCTCTCTCAGTCGTTTCTCGTGCTTGTCGTTTTGATATAGGCCGATTTGAGAGCGTCAGCTCTCGCGTCAGCTGAGCAAAGTCGAGACGAGTCGAGACACACTAAGGGCTGGTATGCAGCGAGTAAGAGGGCGAAAAAACAATAGTTTAAGAGCGCGTGGCAAAAGTACTCATACGCGAAATTAAAAGCCTGCTGCGGTGGCCGGGAATCGAACCCGGATCAACTGCTTGGAAGGCAACTATGCTGACCATTACACCACCACCGCACAAGCGAGCGCCCCGCCACCGCGCTGAGTCGGCTTCCCGCCTGTCGGCAGCGGCCGAAGGTGATCGTACCCGGCAGGCGCATTTCGAGGCAGGCTAGGGGAGCACATCCAGACGCATTCGGACAGCGTATCCGCGCACATTTCGCATCCTTTGGCAAGAGTCGGCGCCGGCGGCGCAAGAGTACGCAGAGGACCGCGTTCTGGCGGCATCTTTAAGCAGTGCAGTGCAGGATTCAGCGTCTGCAGCATCTTCTCCACAGAATGCTACGGCGCTTGACGGCAGTCCCACTTTCCCTTGAGACATCTGCTCGGGAAGCAGCGTGAAGGTACCGCTGGCCCGAGCATCGGTGGTTCAGTGGTAGAATGCTCGCCTGCCACGCGGGCGGCCCGGGTTCGATTCCCGGCCGATGCATCATTTTGTTTTTTCTCCGGTAGGGGTGCTGCGTGTCTTTCGCACTCGAACTGCGTGAGCCATGAGAATGAACCGCGGGATTCCGTGTGGAAAGAACCAATCATGCAGCGCGGACGACTGCTCGTTTGGACTCCTGCGTGCTATTGTACATACTGGCGTCGGCCTAGCATCGCAAGTTGCCTGCCGCGCCGTGAATGCACGTGTAGCAACAGAAAAAATGAGCCAGGGAGTGCAGACTCTCTACCACTTGTATTCGGTACTTACCAAGATTCCAGAAGGTTTAACGATCGCCTGCCTCGGTAGCGCAGTAGGCAGCGCGTAAGTCTCATAATCTTAAGGTCGTGAGTTCGATCCTCACCCGGGGCATCTAATTTTCTGTGACTGAAGGTGGTGCTGTTGCTAGGGCGCCAACTTATTTCTTGTTTGTTATCCGCAACGTTTCAACGCTTCAGCGGGAAAATGTTTACTTCCTGTTATTGCTACATACAGCTTCCCTATTCCTCTTCTCCCAGCAGAGCATGAAGCCAAAAGCATTGCTCTGCGACGTTTGAGGTGCGCGCCTTGCCAGTCAGTATGTGCAAAGATGCTCGCAAAGAGAGCGACAATGCGACAAGCGACCGTACGAACGGTCGAATGAAACGGCCGCATCCGGTGTGGTCTAGTGGCTAGGATACCTGGCTTTCACCCAGGAGGCCCGGGTTCGATTCCCGGTACCGGAACGGAATTTTTTCCACACGAATCGTGACAAGTTTGAGCTGTCCGAGCGGCCGTTTCCCGTCCTGCTCGCAATATAGCTACTGTTTCGTGACCGTCAGCAGAATATAGACTAGGGAAGCAGACACACGACGACCATAGGAATGGTGTATGGCTTCATGCCACCTGATTCCAGCGTAGGGCTGAGCAACTGCATCTGCCGAGGCCCGTTAGCTCAGTTGGTTAGAGCGTCGTGCTAATAACGCGAAGGTCGTGGGTTCGATCCCCCCACGGGCCACTTCTCTTTTACTACTGCGAAAAGGCAGCGCCGATTTCAGCTGGCGAGTGTGATGACCAAATGATCATCACCCTGCGTGGAAGTTGACAGAGGATCCGAACCCGACTCGTCGGGAAGCACTACAGCATTCACTCGGCAATGGCCATAATATCTTGAATACACTGGTTAGAGAAAATGAAAGAAAATGTCCGATTGCCGATGCGTAACAACTTTGGCCCTTGTCAGTACTTGGGCGGGTGAGCGCATGGGAACACAGGGCAGTATTGGCAGTTTTACTTCCTATTTTTGTTTCTCCTTTGTTTTCGGAGCTACAGCCCGATTCGGCCAGGGAGACGCCACCGTGAAATGAAGGGGGCGTGCTGTGTGTCCATCGCCTCGCCTCGCCTCTCCTTACCTCTCTCAGTCGTTTCTCGTGCTTGTCGTTTTGATATAGGCCGATTTGAGAGCGTCAGCTCTCGCGTCAGCTGAGCAAAGTCGAGACAAGTCGAGACACACTAAGGGCTGGTATGCAGCGAGTAAGAGGGCGAAAAAACAATAGTTTAAGAGCGCGTGGCAAAAGTACTCATACGCGAAATTAAAAGCCTGCTGCGGTGGCCGGGAATCGAACCCGGATCAACTGCTTGGAAGGCAACTATGCTGACCATTACACCACCACCGCACAAGCGAGCGCCCCGCCACCGCGCTGAGTCGGCTTCCCGCCTGTCGGCAGCGGCCGAAGGTGATCGTACCCGGCAGGCGCATTTCGAGGCAGGCTAGGGGAGCACATCCAGACGCATTCGGACAGCGTATCCGCGCACATTTCGCATCCTTTGGCAAGAGTCGGCGCCGGCGGCGCAAGAGTACGCAGAGGACCGCGTTCTGGCGGCATCTTTAAGCAGTGCAGTGCAGGATTCAGCGTCTGCAGCATCTTCTCCACAGAATGCTACGGCGCTTGACGGCAGTCCCACTTTCCCTTGAGACATCTGCTCGGGAAGCAGCGTGAAGGTACCGCTGGCCCGAGCATCGGTGGTTCAGTGGTAGAATGCTCGCCTGCCACGCGGGCGGCCCGGGTTCGATTCCCGGCCGATGCATCATTTTGTTTTTTCTCCGGTAGGGGTGCTGCGTGTCTTTCGCACTCGAACTGCGTGAGCCATGAGAATGAACCGCGGGATTCCGTGTGGAAAGAACCAATCATGCAGCGCGGACGACTGCTCGTTTGGACTCCTGCGTGCTATTGTACATACTGGCGTCGGCCTAGCATCGCAAGTTGCCTGCCGCGCCGTGAATGCACGTGTAGCAACAGAAAAAATGAGCCAGGGAGTGCAGACTCTCTACCACTTGTATTCGGTACTTACCAAGATTCCAGAAGGTCTAACGATCGCCTGCCTCGGTAGCGCAGTAGGCAGCGCGTAAGTCTCATAATCTTAAGGTCGTGAGTTCGATCCTCACCCGGGGCATCTAATTTTCTGTGACTGAAGGTGGTGCTGTTGCTAGGGCGCCAACTTATTTCTTGTTTGTTATCCGCAACGTTTCAACGCTTCAGCGGGAAAATGTTTACTTCCTGTTATTGCTACATACAGCTTCCCTATTCCTCTTCTCCCAGCAGAGCATGAAGCCAAAAGCATTGCTCTGCGACGTTTGAGGTGCGCGCCTTGCCAGTCAGTATGTGCAAAGATGCTCGCAAAGAGAGCGACAATGCGACAAGCGACCGTACGAACGGTCGAATGAAACGGCCGCATCCGGTGTGGTCTAGTGGCTAGGATACCTGGCTTTCACCCAGGAGGCCCGGGTTCGATTCCCGGTACCGGAACGGAATTTTTTCCACACGAATCGTGACAAGTTTGAGCTGTCCGAGCGGCCGTTTCCCGTCCTGCTCGCAATATAGCTACTGTTTCGTGACCGTCAGCAGAATATAGACTAGGGAAGCAGACACACGACGACCATAGGAATGGTGTATGGCTTCATGCCACCTGATTCCAGCGTAGGGCTGAGCAACTGCATCTGCCGAGGCCCGTTAGCTCAGTTGGTTAGAGCGTCGTGCTAATAACGCGAAGGTCGTGGGTTCGATCCCCCCACGGGCCACTTCTCTTTTACTACTGCGAAAAGGCAGCGCCGATTTCAGCTGGCGAGTGTGATGACCAAATGATCATCACCCTGCGTGGAAGTTGACAGAGGATCCGAACCCGACTCGTCGGGAAGCACTACAGCATTCACTCGGCAATGGCCATAATATCTTGAATACACTGGTTAGAGAAAATGAAAGAAAATGTCCGATTGCCGATGCGTAACAACTTTGGCCCTTGTCAGTACTTGGGCGGGTGAGCGCATGGGAACACAGGGCAGTATTGGCAGTTTTACTTCCTATTTTTGTTTCTCCTTTGTTTTCGGAGCTACAGCCCGATTCGGCCAGGGAGACGCCACCGTGAAATGAAGGGGGCGTGCTGTGTGTCCATCGCCTCGCCTCGCCTCTCCTTACCTCTCTCAGTCGTTTCTCGTGCTTGTCGTTTTGATATAGGCCGATTTGAGAGCGTCAGCTCTCGCGTCAGCTGAGCAAAGTCGAGACAAGTCGAGACACACTAAGGGCTGGTATGCAGCGAGTAAGAGGGCGAAAAAACAATAGTTTAAGAGCGCGTGGCAAAAGTACTCATACGCGAAATTAAAAGCCTGCTGCGGTGGCCGGGAATCGAACCCGGATCAACTGCTTGGAAGGCAACTATGCTGACCATTACACCACCACCGCACAAGCGAGCGCCCCGCCACCGCGCTGAGTCGGCTTCCCGCCTGTCGGCAGCGGCCGAAGGTGATCGTACCCGGCAGGCGCATTTCGAGGCAGGCTAGGGGAGCACATCCAGACGCATTCGGACAGCGTATCCGCGCACATTTCGCATCCTTTGGCAAGAGTCGGCGCCGGCGGCGCAAGAGTACGCAGAGGACCGCGTTCTGGCGGCATCTTTAAGCAGTGCAGTGCAGGATTCAGCGTCTGCAGCATCTTCTCCACAGAATGCTACGGCGCTTGACGGCAGTCCCACTTTCCCTTGAGACATCTGCTCGGGAAGCAGCGTGAAGGTACCGCTGGCCCGAGCATCGGTGGTTCAGTGGTAGAATGCTCGCCTGCCACGCGGGCGGCCCGGGTTCGATTCCCGGCCGATGCATCATTTTGTTTTTTCTCCGGTAGGGGTGCTGCGTGTCTTTCGCACTCGAACTGCGTGAGCCATGAGAATGAACCGCGGGATTCCGTGTGGAAAGAACCAATCATGCAGCGCGGACGACTGCTCGTTTGGACTCCTGCGTGCTATTGTACATACTGGCGTCGGCCTAGCATCGCAAGTTGCCTGCCGCGCCGTGAATGCACGTGTAGCAACAGAAAAAATGAGCCAGGGAGTGCAGACTCTCTACCACTTGTATTCGGTACTTACCAAGATTCCAGAAGGTCTAACGATCGCCTGCCTCGGTAGCGCAGTAGGCAGCGCGTAAGTCTCATAATCTTAAGGTCGTGAGTTCGATCCTCACCCGGGGCATCTAATTTTCTGTGACTGAAGGTGGTGCTGTTGCTAGGGCGCCAACTTATTTCTTGTTTGTTATCCGCAACGTTTCAACGCTTCAGCGGGAAAATGTTTACTTCCTGTTATTGCTACATACAGCTTCCCTATTCCTCTTCTCCCAGCAGAGCATGAAGCCAAAAGCATTGCTCTGCGACGTTTGAGGTGCGCGCCTTGCCAGTCAGTATGTGCAAAGATGCTCGCAAAGAGAGCGACAATGCGACAAGCGACCGTACGAACGGTCGAATGAAACGGCCGCATCCGGTGTGGTCTAGTGGCTAGGATACCTGGCTTTCACCCAGGAGGCCCGGGTTCGATTCCCGGTACCGGAACGGAATTTTTTCCACACGAATCGTGACAAGTTTGAGCTGTCCGAGCGGCCGTTTCCCGTCCTGCTCGCAATATAGCTACTGTTTCGTGACCGTCAGCAGAATATAGACTAGGGAAGCAGACACACGACGACCATAGGAATGGTGTATGGCTTCATGCCACCTGATTCCAGCGTAGGGCTGAGCAACTGCATCTGCCGAGGCCCGTTAGCTCAGTTGGTTAGAGCGTCGTGCTAATAACGCGAAGGTCGTGGGTTCGATCCCCCCACGGGCCACTTCTCTTTTACTACTGCGAAAAGGCAGCGCCGATTTCAGCTGGCGAGTGTGATGACCAAATGATCATCACCCTGCGTGGAAGTTGACAGAGGATCCGAACCCGACTCGTCGGGAAGCACTACAGCATTCACTCGGCAATGGCCATAATATCTTGAATACACTGGTTAGAGAAAATGAAAGAAAATGTCCGATTGCCGATGCGTAACAACTTTGGCCCTTGTCAGTACTTGGGCGGGTGAGCGCATGGGAACACAGGGCAGTATTGGCAGTTTTACTTCCTATTTTTGTTTCTCCTTTGTTTTCGGAGCTACAGCCCGATTCGGCCAGGGAGACGCCACCGTGAAATGAAGGGGGCGTGCTGTGTGTCCATCGCCTCGCCTCGCCTCTCCTTACCTCTCTCAGTCGTTTCTCGTGCTTGTCGTTTTGATATAGGCCGATTTGAGAGCGTCAGCTCTCGCGTCAGCTGAGCAAAGTCGAGACAAGTCGAGACACACTAAGGGCTGGTATGCAGCGAGTAAGAGGGCGAAAAAACAATAGTTTAAGAGCGCGTGGCAAAAGTACTCATACGCGAAATTAAAAGCCTGCTGCGGTGGCCGGGAATCGAACCCGGATCAACTGCTTGGAAGGCAACTATGCTGACCATTACACCACCACCGCACAAGCGAGCGCCCCGCCACCGCGCTGAGTCGGCTTCCCGCCTGTCGGCAGCGGCCGAAGGTGATCGTACCCGGCAGGCGCATTTCGAGGCAGGCTAGGGGAGCACATCCAGACGCATTCGGACAGCGTATCCGCGCACATTTCGCATCCTTTGGCAAGAGTCGGCGCCGGCGGCGCAAGAGTACGCAGAGGACCGCGTTCTGGCGGCATCTTTAAGCAGTGCAGTGCAGGATTCAGCGTCTGCAGCATCTTCTCCACAGAATGCTACGGCGCTTGACGGCAGTCCCACTTTCCCTTGAGACATCTGCTCGGGAAGCAGCGTGAAGGTACCGCTGGCCCGAGCATCGGTGGTTCAGTGGTAGAATGCTCGCCTGCCACGCGGGCGGCCCGGGTTCGATTCCCGGCCGATGCATCATTTTGTTTTTTCTCCGGTAGGGGTGCTGCGTGTCTTTCGCACTCGAACTGCGTGAGCCATGAGAATGAACCGCGGGATTCCGTGTGGAAAGAACCAATCATGCAGCGCGGACGACTGCTCGTTTGGACTCCTGCGTGCTATTGTACATACTGGCGTCGGCCTAGCATCGCAAGTTGCCTGCCGCGCCGTGAATGCACGTGTAGCAACAGAAAAAATGAGCCAGGGAGTGCAGACTCTCTACCACTTGTATTCGGTACTTACCAAGATTCCAGAAGGTCTAACGATCGCCTGCCTCGGTAGCGCAGTAGGCAGCGCGTAAGTCTCATAATCTTAAGGTCGTGAGTTCGATCCTCACCCGGGGCATCTAATTTTCTGTGACTGAAGGTGGTGCTGTTGCTAGGGCGCCAACTTATTTCTTGTTTGTTATCCGCAACGTTTCAACGCTTCAGCGGGAAAATGTTTACTTCCTGTTATTGCTACATACAGCTTCCCTATTCCTCTTCTCCCAGCAGAGCATGAAGCCAAAAGCATTGCTCTGCGACGTTTGAGGTGCGCGCCTTGCCAGTCAGTATGTGCAAAGATGCTCGCAAAGAGAG
This sequence comes from Schistocerca americana, assembly GCF_021461395.2. Taxonomy (NCBI): domain Eukaryota; kingdom Metazoa; phylum Arthropoda; class Insecta; order Orthoptera; family Acrididae; genus Schistocerca; species Schistocerca americana. The sequence goes on from NW_025725220.1 coordinate 22,205, forward strand.
CGACAATGCGACAAGCGACCGTACGAACGGTCGAATGAAACGGCCGCATCCGGTGTGGTCTAGTGGCTAGGATACCTGGCTTTCACCCAGGAGGCCCGGGTTCGATTCCCGGTACCGGAACGGAATTTTTTCCACACGAATCGTGACAAGTTTGAGCTGTCCGAGCGGCCGTTTCCCGTCCTGCTCGCAATATAGCTACTGTTTCGTGACCGTCAGCAGAATATAGACTAGGGAAGCAGACACACGACGACCATAGGAATGGTGTATGGCTTCATGCCACCTGATTCCAGCGTAGGGCTGAGCAACTGCATCTGCCGAGGCCCGTTAGCTCAGTTGGTTAGAGCGTCGTGCTAATAACGCGAAGGTCGTGGGTTCGATCCCCCCACGGGCCACTTCTCTTTTACTACTGCGAAAAGGCAGCGCCGATTTCAGCTGGCGAGTGTGATGACCAAATGATCATCACCCTGCGTGGAAGTTGACAGAGGATCCGAACCCGACTCGTCGGGAAGCACTACAGCATTCACTCGGCAATGGCCATAATATCTTGAATACACTGGTTAGAGAAAATGAAAGAAAATGTCCGATTGCCGATGCGTAACAACTTTGGCCCTTGTCAGTACTTGGGCGGGTGAGCGCATGGGAACACAGGGCAGTATTGGCAGTTTTACTTCCTATTTTTGTTTCTCCTTTGTTTTCGGAGCTACAGCCCGATTCGGCCAGGGAGACGCCACCGTGAAATGAAGGGGGCGTGCTGTGTGTCCATCGCCTCGCCTCGCCTCTCCTTACCTCTCTCAGTCGTTTCTCGTGCTTGTCGTTTTGATATAGGCCGATTTGAGAGCGTCAGCTCTCGCGTCAGCTGAGCAAAGTCGAGACAAGTCGAGACACACTAAGGGCTGGTATGCAGCGAGTAAGAGGGCGAAAAAACAATAGTTTAAGAGCGCGTGGCAAAAGTACTCATACGCGAAATTAAAAGCCTGCTGCGGTGGCCGGGAATCGAACCCGGATCAACTGCTTGGAAGGCAACTATGCTGACCATTACACCACCACCGCACAAGCGAGCGCCCCGCCACCGCGCTGAGTCGGCTTCCCGCCTGTCGGCAGCGGCCGAAGGTGATCGTACCCGGCAGGCGCATTTCGAGGCAGGCTAGGGGAGCACATCCAGACGCATTCGGACAGCGTATCCGCGCACATTTCGCATCCTTTGGCAAGAGTCGGCGCCGGCGGCGCAAGAGTACGCAGAGGACCGCGTTCTGGCGGCATCTTTAAGCAGTGCAGTGCAGGATTCAGCGTCTGCAGCATCTTCTCCACAGAATGCTACGGCGCTTGACGGCAGTCCCACTTTCCCTTGAGACATCTGCTCGGGAAGCAGCGTGAAGGTACCGCTGGCCCGAGCATCGGTGGTTCAGTGGTAGAATGCTCGCCTGCCACGCGGGCGGCCCGGGTTCGATTCCCGGCCGATGCATCATTTTGTTTTTTCTCCGGTAGGGGTGCTGCGTGTCTTTCGCACTCGAACTGCGTGAGCCATGAGAATGAACCGCGGGATTCCGTGTGGAAAGAACCAATCATGCAGCGCGGACGACTGCTCGTTTGGACTCCTGCGTGCTATTGTACATACTGGCGTCGGCCTAGCATCGCAAGTTGCCTGCCGCGCCGTGAATGCACGTGTAGCAACAGAAAAAATGAGCCAGGGAGTGCAGACTCTCTACCACTTGTATTCGGTACTTACCAAGATTCCAGAAGGTCTAACGATCGCCTGCCTCGGTAGCGCAGTAGGCAGCGCGTAAGTCTCATAATCTTAAGGTCGTGAGTTCGATCCTCACCCGGGGCATCTAATTTTCTGTGACTGAAGGTGGTGCTGTTGCTAGGGCGCCAACTTATTTCTTGTTTGTTATCCGCAACGTTTCAACGCTTCAGCGGGAAAATGTTTACTTCCTGTTATTGCTACATACAGCTTCCCTATTCCTCTTCTCCCAGCAGAGCATGAAGCCAAAAGCATTGCTCTGCGACGTTTGAGGTGCGCGCCTTGCCAGTCAGTATGTGCAAAGATGCTCGCAAAGAGAGCGACAATGCGACAAGCGACCGTACGAACGGTCGAATGAAACGGCCGCATCCGGTGTGGTCTAGTGGCTAGGATACCTGGCTTTCACCCAGGAGGCCCGGGTTCGATTCCCGGTACCGGAACGGAATTTTTTCCACACGAATCGTGACAAGTTTGAGCTGTCCGAGCGGCCGTTTCCCGTCCTGCTCGCAATATAGCTACTGTTTCGTGACCGTCAGCAGAATATAGACTAGGGAAGCAGACACACGACGACCATAGGAATGGTGTATGGCTTCATGCCACCTGATTCCAGCGTAGGGCTGAGCAACTGCATCTGCCGAGGCCCGTTAGCTCAGTTGGTTAGAGCGTCGTGCCAATAACGCGAAGGTCGTGGGTTCGATCCCCCCACGGGCCACTTCTCTTTTACTACTGCGAAAAGGCAGCGCCGATTTCAGCTGGCGAGTGTGATGACCAAATGATCATCACCCTGCGTGGAAGTTGACAGAGGATCCGAACCCGACTCGTCGGGAAGCACTACAGCATTCACTCGGCAATGGCCATAATATCTTGAATACACTGGTTAGAGAAAATGAAAGAAAATGTCCGATTGCCGATGCGTAACAACTTTGGCCCTTGTCAGTACTTGGGCGGGTGAGCGCATGGGAACACAGGGCAGTATTGGCAGTTTTACTTCCTATTTTTGTTTCTCCTTTGTTTTCGGAGCTACAGCCCGATTCGGCCAGGGAGACGCCACCGTGAAATGAAGGGGGCGTGCTGTGTGTCCATCGCCTCGCCTCGCCTCTCCTTACCTCTCTCAGTCGTTTCTCGTGCTTGTCGTTTTGATATAGGCCGATTTGAGAGCGTCAGCTCTCGCGTCAGCTGAGCAAAGTCGAGACAAGTCGAGACACACTAAGGGCTGGTATGCAGCGAGTAAGAGGGCGAAAAAACAATAGTTTAAGAGCGCGTGGCAAAAGTACTCATACGCGAAATTAAAAGCCTGCTGCGGTGGCCGGGAATCGAACCCGGATCAACTGCTTGGAAGGCAACTATGCTGACCATTACACCACCACCGCACAAGCGAGCGCCCCGCCACCGCGCTGAGTCGGCTTCCCGCCTGTCGGCAGCGGCCGAAGGTGATCGTACCCGGCAGGCGCATTTCGAGGCAGGCTAGGGGAGCACATCCAGACGCATTCGGACAGCGTATCCGCGCACATTTCGCATCCTTTGGCAAGAGTCGGCGCCGGCGGCGCAAGAGTACGCAGAGGACCGCGTTCTGGCGGCATCTTTAAGCAGTGCAGTGCAGGATTCAGCGTCTGCAGCATCTTCTCCACAGAATGCTACGGCGCTTGACGGCAGTCCCACTTTCCCTTGAGACATCTGCTCGGGAAGCAGCGTGAAGGTACCGCTGGCCCGAGCATCGGTGGTTCAGTGGTAGAATGCTCGCCTGCCACGCGGGCGGCCCGGGTTCGATTCCCGGCCGATGCATCATTTTGTTTTTTCTCCGGTAGGGGTGCTGCGTGTCTTTCGCACTCGAACTGCGTGAGCCATGAGAATGAACCGCGGGATTCCGTGTGGAAAGAACCAATCATGCAGCGCGGACGACTGCTCGTTTGGACTCCTGCGTGCTATTGTACATACTGGCGTCGGCCTAGCATCGCAAGTTGCCTGCCGCGCCGTGAATGCACGTGTAGCAACAGAAAAAATGAGCCAGGGAGTGCAGACTCTCTACCACTTGTATTCGGTACTTACCAAGATTCCAGAAGGTCTAACGATCGCCTGCCTCGGTAGCGCAGTAGGCAGCGCGTAAGTCTCATAATCTTAAGGTCGTGAGTTCGATCCTCACCCGGGGCATCTAATTTTCTGTGACTGAAGGTGGTGCTGTTGCTAGGGCGCCAACTTATTTCTTGTTTGTTATCCGCAACGTTTCAACGCTTCAGCGGGAAAATGTTTACTTCCTGTTATTGCTACATACAGCTTCCCTATTCCTCTTCTCCCAGCAGAGCATGAAGCCAAAAGCATTGCTCTGCGACGTTTGAGGTGCGCGCCTTGCCAGTCAGTATGTGCAAAGATGCTCGCAAAGAGAGCGACAATGCGACAAGCGACCGTACGAACGGTCGAATGAAACGGCCGCATCCGGTGTGGTCTAGTGGCTAGGATACCTGGCTTTCACCCAGGAGGCCCGGGTTCGATTCCCGGTACCGGAACGGAATTTTTTCCACACGAATCGTGACAAGTTTGAGCTGTCCGAGCGGCCGTTTCCCGTCCTGCTCGCAATATAGCTACTGTTTCGTGACCGTCAGCAGAATATAGACTAGGGAAGCAGACACACGACGACCATAGGAATGGTGTATGGCTTCATGCCACCTGATTCCAGCGTAGGGCTGAGCAACTGCATCTGCCGAGGCCCGTTAGCTCAGTTGGTTAGAGCGTCGTGCCAATAACGCGAAGGTCGTGGGTTCGATCCCCCCACGGGCCACTTCTCTTTTACTACTGCGAAAAGGCAGCGCCGATTTCAGCTGGCGAGTGTGATGACCAAATGATCATCACCCTGCGTGGAAGTTGACAGAGGATCCGAACCCGACTCGTCGGGAAGCACTACAGCATTCACTCGGCAATGGCCATAATATCTTGAATACACTGGTTAGAGAAAATGAAAGAAAATGTCCGATTGCCGATGCGTAACAACTTTGGCCCTTGTCAGTACTTGGGCGGGTGAGCGCATGGGAACACAGGGCAGTATTGGCAGTTTTACTTCCTATTTTTGTTTCTCCTTTGTTTTCGGAGCTACAGCCCGATTCGGCCAGGGAGACGCCACCGTGAAATGAAGGGGGCGTGCTGTGTGTCCATCGCCTCGCCTCGCCTCTCCTTACCTCTCTCAGTCGTTTCTCGTGCTTGTCGTTTTGATATAGGCCGATTTGAGAGCGTCAGCTCTCGCGTCAGCTGAGCAAAGTCGAGACAAGTCGAGACACACTAAGGGCTGGTATGCAGCGAGTAAGAGGGCGAAAAAACAATAGTTTAAGAGCGCGTGGCAAAAGTACTCATACGCGAAATTAAAAGCCTGCTGCGGTGGCCGGGAATCGAACCCGGATCAACTGCTTGGAAGGCAACTATGCTGACCATTACACCACCACCGCACAAGCGAGCGCCCCGCCACCGCGCTGAGTCGGCTTCCCGCCTGTCGGCAGCGGCCGAAGGTGATCGTACCCGGCAGGCGCATTTCGAGGCAGGCTAGGGGAGCACATCCAGACGCATTCGGACAGCGTATCCGTGCGCATCGCGCGGGGCAGCGGGACGGTTGCGGCTTTGTTTACGTCGCCGGGACTTTGGCGCTTCGTTCTTCGTGATTGCTGCTTTCAAGGTTTGTAAGTAACAAAATGTCGACATTTTCGAGAGCTAACACCGTTCAGTGTGTCTTTGATAGAAGTGCTGTCCGCCCTACCGCATTTGAAATACACGAATGGTTATTCGAAGACTTAAAGATACCGGAAGAAATCGTAGACACCTTTCAATTGGACTTTGTTCAGTATTGCTTGTTCTTGAAATTTACGTCTGGGGACTTGTGTGAAAAATTTGTTGCTAAATTTGGTGGCAGTCGCCGTTTTAAACATGCAGACGGCAGTATTAGTAATGTGCAAATTGTGGCGTCAGGGTTTGGAATTCGAACTGTCCGTGTTTTTAATGTACCACCTGAATGCCCTGATCAAGTTTTATCTCGTGCCTTGTCGCGGTTTGGTGACGTTCTGAACATTACGATGGAGAAATGGTCTAGTGCATACCGTTATAAAGTTGCTAGTGGTGTCCGTAGTGTCCGGATGGACCTGAAACAACATATTCCTTCCTACTTTGTAATCGGTGGGGTTCGTGCACAGATCTCATATATCGGGCAACCGCCGACATGTGCCGTATGTCATTCCACGGAACATTTAAGGGGTGACTGCCCTCGACGGCGGCCTGTTCAGTTACCGCGCCAAGATGTTGTGGGTGGTAGCGATAAATTTGTGCCCCTTATGAGTGAGATTGTAGCAGGAACATCCTTTACCGGTCCGACCGACCGACCGACCGTGCGACCGTCGGCCGTTGCTTCTGTCGAAGACAGGTCCGTCGCGGAAAACAATAACACGACTGTCGGGCAGGAAGAAATGGAGGTTGTCCAGGACCCGCCTGCCCCGACCGACCGGGTTGATGACGAACGGGACGTACGCCCTGTTAATACTGATCCCGTTCAATCGGAATCGGTGGAGGCAACAGACGCTTCTTTACCCCCGCCGCCCCTCCCGGTGCCAACTTCTGCCGAAACTGTAACGCCTTCAGCGGAAAGTAAAAAGCAACGCCGCCAGCGGGGCAAGGGTAAACAGGTCAGGGATCCGAACCCGGCCGCCCTCGCGAATCCGCCAGCCACGGAGAGTGGCAGTGAAAGTGAGCCAATGTCACAGGGTTCCTCCCGTAATAGCAGCCCCGCCAGGACAGAGAAGATTCGAGCACACACTGCTCACTTGAAACAATTTCTCAGTGCCGGGAAGGAACAGGACATTGCTGCTGCTAAGCGCAAATTAGAACAGGGCAGTGAGCAGTTACCACAGCGCCCGCGCAAATATTCGGTGCCGTCACAGCCGGCCGTCACATCGCGCGGCGGCCAGGCGGAAGCCGCCCAGTCGTCGGGCGACGCACGACCACCCCCGCCACCTGATAGTCACAGCCCGTGGTGGCAGCAGCAGGAGGACGAGGGGGGCCAGTAGACGTGTGCGCAGACCTACATCGTTGTCATGAGACCACCTACATTGCACTTGACATGGAAACTACTGTATCTTGTACTGCGTCCAGTGTATTGTCGTGCCATGTTTTTGTAGAATTGCTACTAACCACTACAGTGTTTTAAGACCTACTGAAATTTCCATTTTTATGCCAGCTGCTGTTCGTTTACGTGTAAGTCCGGCATTTTATCACTTCGTTGGTGTTTTTTCTCTTGCTCTGTATTGTCCATCTGCTTAAAATGTCAACGCAATCACACCCCACGGGTATGTTTTCTGTTTTGACATTAAACGTTGCCGGTATCTCAGCGGCGCACAAGATAGCAGCTTTTACAGACGTTTTATTTCATGGAAATTTTAGTATTGCCCTTCTTCAAGAGGTATCTAGTGACGTTTTTAGCAATATCCCAGGTTATGATGTTGTTTACAATCTGAATAGTGATAATAATTGTGGCACTGCGATTTTATATAAGTCGTCTTTAGAGCCTACGGACATCCAACTTCTCCCAAATGGTCGTGTCTTAGCGTGTGTGATTGAGGGAGTCCAATTTGTCAACGTCTATGTGCCCTCAGGGACTGATCAAAAACGCACACGCGCTCGTTTTTTTACCACGGACATATGCCCATTTTTGGCTACGGCTCGCCCCATCATATTGGGTGGCGATTTTAATTGTGTTGTTGCCTCTGCTGACCAATACCCAACCCCCACAAAATGTGCTGAACTCACTACCCTTTTAAATGCAGTGGACTTGCGTGATACGTGGCGTCACTACCATCCCATTATGACGCAGTATACGCACTTTTCTACTAGGGGGGCCAGTCGAATTGACAGGATCTACGTTTCACGGGAGCTAACAGACGCTTTATGTGCGGTCGAAGTTCTGCCTGTCGCAGTGAGTGATCACTGTGGCTACGTGTGCGTTTTGCGGTTGCAGTGCTGTCGCACGAAATCTCTTCCGGCATATTGGAAATTCAATACCGGCCATCTGGGTGCCGAAGGGCTCCGTGCGGAGATACGTGTCGCATGGCAGCAGTGTTTAACAAAGTTCCATACTTACGGGTCCTGCATCGAGTGGTGGGTGGCGTATGCCAAACCAATTTTGCGGAAGGCGGCGCAATTATATAGTCGTGAAACGAGTTACTGGCACAGGCGTACGTTAGCATTTTATCAGCAGTGCTTACAGGATGCTATCCATGCACCTGTTGGCCCGGACGCAAATATTCGACTCCGCTTGAGCAAAATTAAAACCCAGATTCTGAGGCTGCACCGGGAAAGGTCGAGGGGTTTAACGATTCGGAGCCGTCCGTTATGCCACATCGATGACGAGGAGCCGTCGCTCTATCATCTTGCCCGGGAGAAGACACAGGCTCGCAAAAAGTATATTGATGCGCTAGAAACTGATGCGGGGATTGTCTTATCGCAGCGGCACGAAATTGTACGTCATATCGCCGACTATTATACTTCGCTCTTTCACGACACTACCGTGGACGGGGAGGCCATGCGACTTTTATTACATGACGTAGTCGACTACATGTCCGAACCTGACCGTGAAGAGCTGGTTGCAGAGGTGTCTAATCAGGACGTGTTACAGATCTTGAAAGCCAGTGCAACGGGCAAGTCGCCTGGGCCCGACGGTCTTCCTACAGAATTTTATATTACTTTCTGGGATATTGTAGGGGACAAGTTTACGGTACTGGTGAACGAAGTGCTTCGCGGCTTCGTCATCCCGAGTCAGTTTCTCGCAGGGCACATTGTTCTTATCCCCAAAAAACGGGGTCCGTGTTGTGTCACCGATCTGCGGCCAATTACGCTGCTGAATGCTGATTACAAGTTGGCGGCCAGATGTGTTGCAGCGAAGTTACAGGCAGTCATGGACAAAGTCATCTGCCCGTTTCAATCCTGCGGCGTTAAGAGGCGGACCATTTTCAATGCAGCGTCTACCTATCGTGACATCATCGCTTACTCGGCCGTCCATCGGCTTTCAGCCGGTGTTCTTTCTCTGGACTTTGCCAACGCGTTTGACAGGATGAGCCACGATTATTTGATGCACGTTATGGACAGAATGGGCTTTGGCCCCCGCTTCATTTGCGTGATTCGCCATTTCCTGACAGGAGCCAGTTCGGTGGTGACTATTAATGGATGGAGAACACCACCTATAGTTCTTCGTAGGTCGGTGCGACAGGGCTGTCCCTTATCTATGTACCTTTTTGTCATTGCTTTGGACCCACTGCTGCGTGCGCTCGACCGCACGATAGGCGGCGTGGATATTCATCTTGCCACTGTGAAATGTCTCGCTTATGCTGATGACGTAGGTGTTTTTATCGGCGACGACGACGATTTTCATCACATCCGGCCCTTATTGAGGAGGTATGAGCGTGCGTCGGGTGCCTTGATAAATCCAAGGAAGACCGTAATGATTCCTTTAGGAAATTGTGAAGTGGATCCCGATCAGACTTGGTTTCGCGTAGCCCGTCATCACATTATCTTGGGCCTTGACGTTACTGCTAATCCCCAACAGATGCGGGCGCGCACCTGGCGCCGGCTGCTCAATCATGTCAAAGGCCTTTGTAAGACTTACGCCAGTCGACGCCTCACCCTCCTCCAGAAGGTCGACCTAATTAACAACGCCGTGTATTCCAAGGCCTGGTACGTGGCACAGCTCCTGGACGTTCCACGCCCACTCGCCCGATCATTTTCGCAGGCCGCTTACTGGCTCCTGTGGCGCCACGAAATCTTCAAGGTTCGGGCGGCAACGTGCGTCCTCGACACCACCTTCGGGGGACTCGGCCTCGTCGATTTTTCCAGGAAGTGTTCGGCGCTGCTGGTGCATCGCATGGCCACCTTGCAAGCTAACAGCCCGGATGGAACGGCGGCGGCCATGCTCGTCGCTTCCCGGCCGCCCTCCGAGAGCGCACCGGTGTCCGTGGTGGGCATCCCGTATCAACTCGGCTACGTCAGAGCTTACTACCTGCAGCGGAGTTACGTACTGGAAACGGCGCTGGACAGGAACAGGAATGTTCGCCGACTGTATGCGGCAATGATGGGGAGGCCACCCCCTCACAAGCTCGCTCTTCGTTTCCCCGCGACCGACTGGCGGCAAGTGTGGCTGAATATTCATCACTCCGTGTTGCCCTCCGGCATTCGGTCCCAGTGGTATAAACTGGTTAACAATACGGTGGCCACTAATCAACGTCTCTCGGACATCCGCCTGCTGCCGTCTGCCAACTGTGGTGCTTGCGGCGTTCCAGACACACGGGAGCATCGCTTTCAATGTCGCCTTGTGTCGGCCATCTGGGAACTGTGTAGGGTGATGGTGGCTCTGATCAACAGGACGACACCCTCGCACGTAACTCTCAATGATGTTCTAGCGCCAGGGTTTAAACCTTTCCCTCGCGCGAAGCACAATACAATGGTGTGGCTTCTAGGCCACACAGTCTTCGCCATTCTGGATTGCCAAGTCCAGGACGTATATACATATTTAGCATACTTGTGGGATGCACATTCCCATGTAAAGCGGCTGAAACATTATAACGAACTTTTTGCCAATTTTCTGTGTGCGGCGTTAAAACATGGTTACGCGAAGATGTTCAATAATTGATACTTTGAAAACTCCATTTAAGACTGAAGAGGCTATATCTTATTTTTCGTTTTTTTCAGTCATTTTTGTTTGGATTTGACCAGATGGTTTTGATGGATCTGTGAGACAATTATGCGCTAAAGAAGAAGATTATCTTTTATTTATTTTATTTGAATTATGGCAGTGGTGCATTTCGTTTTCCACATAGAAGTGACAATATTCTTTTAATTCCCATTTACTTCCTTCTTCTTATGATCTTAGGAGTGAGTTTTTAGTTTGTCTTCTCCACGCGCAACCTTTTCTCCGAGAATGGACATGGAAATTAATTGTGTGTTTTTTGTATAAGAAAGAACTCTAATAAAACTTTTAGTTACTCGTCGTCTGTGGCATCTTTTAGGATGGATCTTTTATTTTGCCATTTACATTGTTTGCAGAGGAACATTATCTTTTATTGTGCATTACATTGATGGACGGAAGATTAGAGTTTGTGGAAGAATTTTCATTTCTTTTTTGGTTTTCACGATATGATCCACGAGAGCAGCCGTCGGCGACGAGCGTCTACCACAACAGATATGATCGCGTTGAAGCTCGCCAATGAAGGCATATTTTGGTGAGAGCAAGGAGGGCTATAAGGGGAGATGGGAGGCCCGAAAAAAAAAAAAAAAAAAAAAAAAAAAAAAAAAGTGGTAGAATGCTCGCCTGCCACGCGGGCGGCCCGGGTTCGATTCCCGGCCGATGCATCATTTTGTTTTTTCTCCGGTAGGGGTGCTGCGTGTCTTTCGCACTCGAACTGCGTGAGCCATGAGAATGAACCGCGGGATTCCGTGTGGAAAGAACCAATCATGCAGCGCGGACGACTGCTCGTTTGGACTCCTGCGTGCTATTGTACATACTGGCGTCGGCCTAGCATCGCAAGTTGCCTGCCGCGCCGTGAATGCACGTGTAGCAACAGAAAAAATGAGCCAGGGAGTGCAGACTCTCTACCACTTGTATTCGGTACTTACCAAGATTCCAGAAGGTCTAACGATCGCCTGCCTCGGTAGCGCAGTAGGCAGCGCGTAAGTCTCATAATCTTAAGGTCGTGAGTTCGATCCTCACCCGGGGCATCTAATTTTCTGTGACTGAAGGTGGTGCTGTTGCTAGGGCGCCAACTTATTTCTTGTTTGTTATCCGCAACGTTTCAACGCTTCAGCGGGAAAATGTTTACTTCCTGTTATTGCTACATACAGCTTCCCTATTCCTCTTCTCCCAGCAGAGCATGAAGCCAAAAGCATTGCTCTGCGACGTTTGAGGTGCGCGCCTTGCCAGTCAGTATGTGCAAAGATGCTCGCAAAGAGAGCGACAATGCGACAAGCGACCGTACGAACGGTCGAATGAAACGGCCGCATCCGGTGTGGTCTAGTGGCTAGGATACCTGGCTTTCACCCAGGAGGCCCGGGTTCGATTCCCGGTACCGGAACGGAATTTTTTCCACACGAATCGTGACAAGTTTGAGCTGTCCGAGCGGCCGTTTCCCGTCCTGCTCGCAATATAGCTACTGTTTCGTGACCGTCAGCAGAATATAGACTAGGGAAGCAGACACACGACGACCATAGGAATGGTGTATGGCTTCATGCCACCTGATTCCAGCGTAGGGCTGAGCAACTGCATCTGCCGAGGCCCGTTAGCTCAGTTGGTTAGAGCGTCGTGCCAATAACGCGAAGGTCGTGGGTTCGATCCCCCCACGGGCCACTTCTCTTTTACTACTGCGAAAAGGCAGCGCCGATTTCAGCTGGCGAGTGTGATGACCAAATGATCATCACCCTGCGTGGAAGTTGACAGAGGATCCGAACCCGACTCGTCGGGAAGCACTACAGCATTCACTCGGCAATGGCCATAATATCTTGAATACACTGGTTAGAGAAAATGAAAGAAAATGTCCGATTGCCGATGCGTAACAACTTTGGCCCTTGTCAGTACTTGGGCGGGTGAGCGCATGGGAACACAGGGCAGTATTGGCAGTTTTACTTCCTATTTTTGTTTCTCCTTTGTTTTCGGAGCTACAGCCCGATTCGGCCAGGGAGACGCCACCGTGAAATGAAGGGGGCGTGCTGTGTGTCCATCGCCTCGCCTCGCCTCTCCTTACCTCTCTCAGTCGTTTCTCGTGCTTGTCGTTTTGATATAGGCCGATTTGAGAGCGTCAGCTCTCGCGTCAGCTGAGCAAAGTCGAGACAAGTCGAGACACACTAAGGGCTGGTATGCAGCGAGTAAGAGGGCGAAAAAACAATAGTTTAAGAGCGCGTGGCAAAAGTACTCATACGCGAAATTAAAAGCCTGCTGCGGTGGCCGGGAATCGAACCCGGATCAACTGCTTGGAAGGCAACTATGCTGACCATTACACCACCACCGCACAAGCGAGCGCCCCGCCACCGCGCTGAGTCGGCTTCCCGCCTGTCGGCAGCGGCCGAAGGTGATCGTACCCGGCAGGCGCATTTCGAGGCAGGCTAGGGGAGCACATCCAGACGCATTCGGACAGCGTATCCGCGCACATTTCGCATCCTTTGGCAAGAGTCGGCGCCGGCGGCGCAAGAGTACGCAGAGGACCGCGTTCTGGCGGCATCTTTAAGCAGTGCAGTGCAGGATTCAGCGTCTGCAGCATCTTCTCCACAGAATGCTACGGCGCTTGACGGCAGTCCCACTTTCCCTTGAGACATCTGCTCGGGAAGCAGCGTGAAGGTACCGCTGGCCCGAGCATCGGTGGTTCAGTGGTAGAATGCTCGCCTGCCACGCGGGCGGCCCGGGTTCGATTCCCGGCCGATGCATCATTTTGTTTTTTCTCCGGTAGGGGTGCTGCGTGTCTTTCGCACTCGAACTGCGTGAGCCATGAGAATGAACCGCGGGATTCCGTGTGGAAAGAACCAATCATGCAGCGCGGACGACTGCTCGTTTGGACTCCTGCGTGCTATTGTACATACTGGCGTCGGCCTAGCATCGCAAGTTGCCTGCCGCGCCGTGAATGCACGTGTAGCAACAGAAAAAATGAGCCAGGGAGTGCAGACTCTCTACCACTTGTATTCGGTACTTACCAAGATTCCAGAAGGCCTAACGATCGCCTGCCTCGGTAGCGCAGTAGGCAGCGCGTAAGTCTCATAATCTTAAGGTCGTGAGTTCGATCCTCACCCGGGGCATCTAATTTTCTGTGACTGAAGGTGGTGCTGTTGCTAGGGCGCCAACTTATTTCTTGTTTGTTATCCGCAACGTTTCAACGCTTCAGCGGGAAAATGTTTACTTCCTGTTATTGCTACATACAGCTTCCCTATTCCTCTTCTCCCAGCAGAGCATGAAGCCAAAAGCATTGCTCTGCGACGTTTGAGGTGCGCGCCTTGCCAGTCAGTATGTGCAAAGATGCTCGCAAAGAGAGCGACAATGCGACAAGCGACCGTACGAACGGTCGAATGAAACGGCCGCATCCGGTGTGGTCTAGTGGCTAGGATACCTGGCTTTCACCCAGGAGGCCCGGGTTCGATTCCCGGTACCGGAACGGAATTTTTTCCACACGAATCGTGACAAGTTTGAGCTGTCCGAGCGGCCGTTTCCCGTCCTGCTCGCAATATAGCTACTGTTTCGTGACCGTCAGCAGAATATAGACTAGGGAAGCAGACACACGACGACCATAGGAATGGTGTATGGCTTCATGCCACCTGATTCCAGCGTAGGGCTGAGCAACTGCATCTGCCGAGGCCCGTTAGCTCAGTTGGTTAGAGCGTCGTGCCAATAACGCGAAGGTCGTGGGTTCGATCCCCCCACGGGCCACTTCTCTTTTACTACTGCGAAAAGGCAGCGCCGATTTCAGCTGGCGAGTGTGATGACCAAATGATCATCACCCTGCGTGGAAGTTGACAGAGGATCCGAACCCGACTCGTCGGGAAGCACTACAGCATTCACTCGGCAATGGCCATAATATCTTGAATACACTGGTTAGAGAAAATGAAAGAAAATGTCCGATTGCCGATGCGTAACAACTTTGGCCCTTGTCAGTACTTGGGCGGGTGAGCGCATGGGAACACAGGGCAGTATTGGCAGTTTTACTTCCTATTTTTGTTTCTCCTTTGTTTTCGGAGCTACAGCCCGATTCGGCCAGGGAGACGCCACCGTGAAATGAAGGGGGCGTGCTGTGTGTCCATCGCCTCGCCTCGCCTCTCCTTACCTCTCTCAGTCGTTTCTCGTGCTTGTCGTTTTGATATAGGCCGATTTGAGAGCGTCAGCTCTCGCGTCAGCTGAGCAAAGTCGAGACAAGTCGAGACACACTAAGGGCTGGTATGCAGCGAGTAAGAGGGCGAAAAAACAATAGTTTAAGAGCGCGTGGCAAAAGTACTCATACGCGAAATTAAAAGCCTGCTGCGGTGGCCGGGAATCGAACCCGGATCAACTGCTTGGAAGGCAACTATGCTGACCATTACACCACCACCGCACAAGCGAGCGCCCCGCCACCGCGCTGAGTCGGCTTCCCGCCTGTCGGCAGCGGCCGAAGGTGATCGTACCCGGCAGGCGCATTTCGAGGCAGGCTAGGGGAGCACATCCAGACGCATTCGGACAGCGTATCCGCGCACATTTCGCATCCTTTGGCAAGAGTCGGCGCCGGCGGCGCAAGAGTACGCAGAGGACCGCGTTCTGGCGGCATCTTTAAGCAGTGCAGTGCAGGATTCAGCGTCTGCAGCATCTTCTCCACAGAATGCTACGGCGCTTGACGGCAGTCCCACTTTCCCTTGAGACATCTGCTCGGGAAGCAGCGTGAAGGTACCGCTGGCCCGAGCATCGGTGGTTCAGTGGTAGAATGCTCGCCTGCCACGCGGGCGGCCCGGGTTCGATTCCCGGCCGATGCATCATTTTGTTTTTTCTCCGGTAGGGGTGCTGCGTGTCTTTCGCACTCGAACTGCGTGAGCCATGAGAATGAACCGCGGGATTCCGTGTGGAAAGAACCAATCATGCAGCGCGGACGACTGCTCGTTTGGACTCCTGCGTGCTATTGTACATACTGGCGTCGGCCTAGCATCGCAAGTTGCCTGCCGCGCCGTGAATGCACGTGTAGCAACAGAAAAAATGAGCCAGGGAGTGCAGACTCTCTACCACTTGTATTCGGTACTTACCAAGATTCCAGAAGGTCTAACGATCGCCTGCCTCGGTAGCGCAGTAGGCAGCGCGTAAGTCTCATAATCTTAAGGTCGTGAGTTCGATCCTCACCCGGGGCATCTAATTTTCTGTGACTGAAGGTGGTGCTGTTGCTAGGGCGCCAACTTATTTCTTGTTTGTTATCCGCAACGTTTCAACGCTTCAGCGGGAAAATGTTTACTTCCTGTTATTGCTACATACAGCTTCCCTATTCCTCTTCTCCCAGCAGAGCATGAAGCCAAAAGCATTGCTCTGCGACGTTTGAGGTGCGCGCCTTGCCAGTCAGTATGTGCAAAGATGCTCGCAAAGAGAGCGACAATGCGACAAGCGACCGTACGAACGGTCGAATGAAACGGCCGCATCCGGTGTGGTCTAGTGGCTAGGATACCTGGCTTTCACCCAGGAGGCCCGGGTTCGATTCCCGGTACCGGAACGGAATTTTTTCCACACGAATCGTGACAAGTTTGAGCTGTCCGAGCGGCCGTTTCCCGTCCTGCTCGCAATATAGCTACTGTTTCGTGACCGTCAGCAGAATATAGACTAGGGAAGCAGACACACGACGACCATAGGAATGGTGTATGGCTTCATGCCACCTGATTCCAGCGTAGGGCTGAGCAACTGCATCTGCCGAGGCCCGTTAGCTCAGTTGGTTAGAGCGTCGTGCTAATAACGCGAAGGTCGTGGGTTCGATCCCCCCACGGGCCACTTCTCTTTTACTACTGCGAAAAGGCAGCGCCGATTTCAGCTGGCGAGTGTGATGACCAAATGATCATCACCCTGCGTGGAAGTTGACAGAGGATCCGAACCCGACTCGTCGGGAAGCACTACAGCATTCACTCGGCAATGGCCATAATATCTTGAATACACTGGTTAGAGAAAATGAAAGAAAATGTCCGATTGCCGATGCGTAACAACTTTGGCCCTTGTCAGTACTTGGGCGGGTGAGCGCATGGGAACACAGGGCAGTATTGGCAGTTTTACTTCCTATTTTTGTTTCTCCTTTGTTTTCGGAGCTACAGCCCGATTCGGCCAGGGAGACGCCACCGTGAAATGAAGGGGGCGTGCTGTGTGTCCATCGCCTCGCCTCGCCTCTCCTTACCTCTCTCAGTCGTTTCTCGTGCTTGTCGTTTTGATATAGGCCGATTTGAGAGCGTCAGCTCTCGCGTCAGCTGAGCAAAGTCGAGACAAGTCGAGACACACTAAGGGCTGGTATGCAGCGAGTAAGAGGGCGAAAAAACAATAGTTTAAGAGCGCGTGGCAAAAGTACTCATACGCGAAATTAAAAGCCTGCTGCGGTGGCCGGGAATCGAACCCGGATCAACTGCTTGGAAGGCAACTATGCTGACCATTACACCACCACCGCACAAGCGAGCGCCCCGCCACCGCGCTGAGTCGGCTTCCCGCCTGTCGGCAGCGGCCGAAGGTGATCGTACCCGGCAGGCGCATTTCGAGGCAGGCTAGGGGAGCACATCCAGACGCATTCGGACAGCGTATCCGCGCACATTTCGCATCCTTTGGCAAGAGTCGGCGCCGGCGGCGCAAGAGTACGCAGAGGACCGCGTTCTGGCGGCATCTTTAAGCAGTGCAGTGCAGGATTCAGCGTCTGCAGCATCTTCTCCACAGAATGCTACGGCGCTTGACGGCAGTCCCACTTTCCCTTGAGACATCTGCTCGGGAAGCAGCGTGAAGGTACCGCTGGCCCGAGCATCGGTGGTTCAGTGGTAGAATGCTCGCCTGCCACGCGGGCGGCCCGGGTTCGATTCCCGGCCGATGCATCATTTTGTTTTTTCTCCGGTAGGGGTGCTGCGTGTCTTTCGCACTCGAACTGCGTGAGCCATGAGAATGAACCGCGGGATTCCGTGTGGAAAGAACCAATCATGCAGCGCGGACGACTGCTCGTTTGGACTCCTGCGTGCTATTGTACATACTGGCGTCGGCCTAGCATCGCAAGTTGCCTGCCGCGCCGTGAATGCACGTGTAGCAACAGAAAAAATGAGCCAGGGAGTGCAGACTCTCTACCACTTGTATTCGGTACTTACCAAGATTCCAGAAGGTCTAACGATCGCCTGCCTCGGTAGCGCAGTAGGCAGCGCGTAAGTCTCATAATCTTAAGGTCGTGAGTTCGATCCTCACCCGGGGCATCTAATTTTCTGTGACTGAAGGTGGTGCTGTTGCTAGGGCGCCAACTTATTTCTTGTTTGTTATCCGCAACGTTTCAACGCTTCAGCGGGAAAATGTTTACTTCCTGTTATTGCTACATACAGCTTCCCTATTCCTCTTCTCCCAGCAGAGCATGAAGCCAAAAGCATTGCTCTGCGACGTTTGAGGTGCGCGCCTTGCCAGTCAGTATGTGCAAAGATGCTCGCAAAGAGAGCGACAATGCGACAAGCGACCGTACGAACGGTCGAATGAAACGGCCGCATCCGGTGTGGTCTAGTGGCTAGGATACCTGGCTTTCACCCAGGAGGCCCGGGTTCGATTCCCGGTACCGGAACGGAATTTTTTCCACACGAATCGTGACAAGTTTGAGCTGTCCGAGCGGCCGTTTCCCGTCCTGCTCGCAATATAGCTACTGTTTCGTGACCGTCAGCAGAATATAGACTAGGGAAGCAGACACACGACGACCATAGGAATGGTGTATGGCTTCATGCCACCTGATTCCAGCGTAGGGCTGAGCAACTGCATCTGCCGAGGCCCGTTAGCTCAGTTGGTTAGAGCGTCGTGCTAATAACGCGAAGGTCGTGGGTTCGATCCCCCCACGGGCCACTTCTCTTTTACTACTGCGAAAAGGCAGCGCCGATTTCAGCTGGCGAGTGTGATGACCAAATGATCATCACCCTGCGTGGAAGTTGACAGAGGATCCGAACCCGACTCGTCGGGAAGCACTACAGCATTCACTCGGCAATGGCCATAATATCTTGAATACACTGGTTAGAGAAAATGTCCGATTGCCGATGCGTAACAACTTTGGCCCTTGTCAGTACTTGGGCGGGTGAGCGCATGGGAACACAGGGCAGTATTGGCAGTTTTACTTCCTATTTTTGTTTCTCCTTTGTTTTCGGAGCTACAGCCCGATTCGGCCAGGGAGACGCCACCGTGAAATGAAGGGGGCGTGCTGTGTGTCCATCGCCTCGCCTCGCCTCTCCTTACCTCTCTCAGTCGTTTCTCGTGCTTGTCGTTTTGATATAGGCCGATTTGAGAGCGTCAGCTCTCGCGTCAGCTGAGCAAAGTCGAGACAAGTCGAGACACACTAAGGGCTGGTATGCAGCGAGTAAGAGGGCGAAAAAACAATAGTTTAAGAGCGCGTGGCAAAAGTACTCATACGCGAAATTAAAAGCCTGCTGCGGTGGCCGGGAATCGAACCCGGATCAACTGCTTGGAAGGCAACTATGCTGACCATTACACCACCACCGCACAAGCGAGCGCCCCGCCACCGCGCTGAGTCGGCTTCCCGCCTGTCGGCAGCGGCCGAAGGTGATCGTACCCGGCAGGCGCATTTCGAGGCAGGCTAGGGGAGCACATCCAGACGCATTCGGACAGCGTATCCGCGCACATTTCGCATCCTTTGGCAAGAGTCGGCGCCGGCGGCGCAAGAGTACGCAGAGGACCGCGTTCTGGCGGCATCTTTAAGCAGTGCAGTGCAGGATTCAGCGTCTGCAGCATCTTCTCCACAGAATGCTACGGCGCTTGACGGCAGTCCCACTTTCCCTTGAGACATCTGCTCGGGAAGCAGCGTGAAGGTACCGCTGGCCCGAGCATCGGTGGTTCAGTGGTAGAATGCTCGCCTGCCACGCGGGCGGCCCGGGTTCGATTCCCGGCCGATGCATCATTTTGTTTTTTCTCCGGTAGGGGTGCTGCGTGTCTTTCGCACTCGAACTGCGTGAGCCATGAGAATGAACCGCGGGATTCCGTGTGGAAAGAACCAATCATGCAGCGCGGACGACTGCTCGTTTGGACTCCTGCGTGCTATTGTACATACTGGCGTCGGCCTAGCATCGCAAGTTGCCTGCCGCGCCGTGAATGCACGTGTAGCAACAGAAAAAATGAGCCAGGGAGTGCAGACTCTCTACCACTTGTATTCGGTACTTACCAAGATTCCAGAAGGTCTAACGATCGCCTGCCTCGGTAGCGCAGTAGGCAGCGCGTAAGTCTCATAATCTTAAGGTCGTGAGTTCGATCCTCACCCGGGGCATCTAATTTTCTGTGACTGAAGGTGGTGCTGTTGCTAGGGCGCCAACTTATTTCTTGTTTGTTATCCGCAACGTTTCAACGCTTCAGCGGGAAAATGTTTACTTCCTGTTATTGCTACATACAGCTTCCCTATTCCTCTTCTCCCAGCAGAGCATGAAGCCAAAAGCATTGCTCTGCGACGTTTGAGGTGCGCGCCTTGCCAGTCAGTATGTGCAAAGATGCTCGCAAAGAGAGCGACAATGCGACAAGCGACCGTACGAACGGTCGAATGAAACGGCCGCATCCGGTGTGGTCTAGTGGCTAGGATACCTGGCTTTCACCCAGGAGGCCCGGGTTCGATTCCCGGTACCGGAACGGAATTTTTTCCACACGAATCGTGACAAGTTTGAGCTGTCCGAGCGGCCGTTTCCCGTCCTGCTCGCAATATAGCTACTGTTTCGTGACCGTCAGCAGAATATAGACTAGGGAAGCAGACACACGACGACCATAGGAATGGTGTATGGCTTCATGCCACCTGATTCCAGCGTAGGGCTGAGCAACTGCATCTGCCGAGGCCCGTTAGCTCAGTTGGTTAGAGCGTCGTGCTAATAACGCGAAGGTCGTGGGTTCGATCCCCCCACGGGCCACTTCTCTTTTACTACTGCGAAAAGGCAGCGCCGATTTCAGCTGGCGAGTGTGATGACCAAATGATCATCACCCTGCGTGGAAGTTGACAGAGGATCCGAACCCGACTCGTCGGGAAGCACTACAGCATTCACTCGGCAATGGCCATAATATCTTGAATACACTGGTTAGAGAAAATGTCCGATTGCCGATGCGTAACAACTTTGGCCCTTGTCAGTACTTGGGCGGGTGAGCGCATGGGAACACAGGGCAGTATTGGCAGTTTTACTTCCTATTTTTGTTTCTCCTTTGTTTTCGGAGCTACAGCCCGATTCGGCCAGGGAGACGCCACCGTGAAATGAAGGGGGCGTGCTGTGTGTCCATCGCCTCGCCTCGCCTCTCCTTACCTCTCTCAGTCGTTTCTCGTGCTTGTCGTTTTGATATAGGCCGATTTGAGAGCGTCAGCTCTCGCGTCAGCTGAGCAAAGTCGAGACAAGTCGAGACACACTAAGGGCTGGTATGCAGCGAGTAAGAGGGCGAAAAAACAATAGTTTAAGAGCGCGTGGCAAAAGTACTCATACGCGAAATTAAAAGCCTGCTGCGGTGGCCGGGAATCGAACCCGGATCAACTGCTTGGAAGGCAACTATGCTGACCATTACACCACCACCGCACAAGCGAGCGCCCCGCCACCGCGCTGAGTCGGCTTCCCGCCTGTCGGCAGCGGCCGAAGGTGATCGTACCCGGCAGGCGCATTTCGAGGCAGGCTGGGGGAGCACATCCAGACGCATTCGGACAGCGTATCCGCGCACATTTCGCATCCTTTGGCAAGAGTCGGCGCCGGCGGCGCAAGAGTACGCAGAGGACCGCGTTCTGGCGGCATCTTTAAGCAGTGCAGTGCAGGATTCAGCGTCTGCAGCATCTTCTCCACAGAATGCTACGGCGCTTGACGGCAGTCCCACTTTCCCTTGAGACATCTGCTCGGGAAGCAGCGTGAAGGTACCGCTGGCCCGAGCATCGGTGGTTCAGTGGTAGAATGCTCGCCTGCCACGCGGGCGGCCCGGGTTCGATTCCCGGCCGATGCATCATTTTGTTTTTTCTCCGGTAGGGGTGCTGCGTGTCTTTCGCACTCGAACTGCGTGAGCCATGAGAATGAACCGCGGGATTCCGTGTGGAAAGAACCAATCATGCAGCGCGGACGACTGCTCGTTTGGACTCCTGCGTGCTATTGTACATACTGGCGTCGGCCTAGCATCGCAAGTTGCCTGCCGCGCCGTGAATGCACGTGTAGCAACAGAAAAAATGAGCCAGGGAGTGCAGACTCTCTACCACTTGTATTCGGTACTTACCAAGATTCCAGAAGGTCTAACGATCGCCTGCCTCGGTAGCGCAGTAGGCAGCGCGTAAGTCTCATAATCTTAAGGTCGTGAGTTCGATCCTCACCCGGGGCATCTAATTTTCTGTGACTGAAGGTGGTGCTGTTGCTAGGGCGCCAACTTATTTCTTGTTTGTTATCCGCAACGTTTCAACGCTTCAGCGGGAAAATGTTTACTTCCTGTTATTGCTACATACAGCTTCCCTATTCCTCTTCTCCCAGCAGAGCATGAAGCCAAAAGCATTGCTCTGCGACGTTTGAGGTGCGCGCCTTGCCAGTCAGTATGTGCAAAGATGCTCGCAAAGAGAGCGACAATGCGACAAGCGACCGTACGAACGGTCGAATGAAACGGCCGCATCCGGTGTGGTCTAGTGGCTAGGATACCTGGCTTTCACCCAGGAGGCCCGGGTTCGATTCCCGGTACCGGAACGGAATTTTTTCCACACGAATCGTGACAAGTTTGAGCTGTCCGAGCGGCCGTTTCCCGTCCTGCTCGCAATATAGCTACTGTTTCGTGACCGTCAGCAGAATATAGACTAGGGAAGCAGACACACGACGACCATAGGAATGGTGTATGGCTTCATGCCACCTGATTCCAGCGTAGGGCTGAGCAACTGCATCTGCCGAGGCCCGTTAGCTCAGTTGGTTAGAGCGTCGTGCTAATAACGCGAAGGTCGTGGGTTCGATCCCCCCACGGGCCACTTCTCTTTTACTACTGCGAAAAGGCAGCGCCGATTTCAGCTGGCGAGTGTGATGACCAAATGATCATCACCCTGCGTGGAAGTTGACAGAGGATCCGAACCCGACTCGTCGGGAAGCACTACAGCATTCACTCGGCAATGGCCATAATATCTTGAATACACTGGTTAGAGAAAATGAAAGAAAATGTCCGATTGCCGATGCGTAACAACTTTGGCCCTTGTCAGTACTTGGGCGGGTGAGCGCATGGGAACACAGGGCAGTATTGGCAGTTTTACTTCCTATTTTTGTTTCTCCTTTGTTTTCGGAGCTACAGCCCGATTCGGCCAGGGAGACGCCACCGTGAAATGAAGGGGGCGTGCTGTGTGTCCATCGCCTCGCCTCGCCTCTCCTTACCTCTCTCAGTCGTTTCTCGTGCTTGTCGTTTTGATATAGGCCGATTTGAGAGCGTCAGCTCTCGCGTCAGCTGAGCAAAGTCGAGACAAGTCGAGACACACTAAGGGCTGGTATGCAGCGAGTAAGAGGGCGAAAAAACAATAGTTTAAGAGCGCGTGGCAAAAGTACTCATACGCGAAATTAAAAGCCTGCTGCGGTGGCCGGGAATCGAACCCGGATCAACTGCTTGGAAGGCAACTATGCTGACCATTACACCACCACCGCACAAGCGAGCGCCCCGCCACCGCGCTGAGTCGGCTTCCCGCCTGTCGGCAGCGGCCGAAGGTGATCGTACCCGGCAGGCGCATTTCGAGGCAGGCTAGGGGAGCACATCCAGACGCATTCGGACAGCGTATCCGCGCACATTTCGCATCCTTTGGCAAGAGTCGGCGCCGGCGGCGCAAGAGTACGCAGAGGACCGCGTTCTGGCGGCATCTTTAAGCAGTGCAGTGCAGGATTCAGCGTCTGCAGCATCTTCTCCACAGAATGCTACGGCGCTTGACGGCAGTCCCACTTTCCCTTGAGACATCTGCTCGGGAAGCAGCGTGAAGGTACCGCTGGCCCGAGCATCGGTGGTTCAGTGGTAGAATGCTCGCCTGCCACGCGGGCGGCCCGGGTTCGATTCCCGGCCGATGCATCATTTTGTTTTTTCTCCGGTAGGGGTGCTGCGTGTCTTTCGCACTCGAACTGCGTGAGCCATGAGAATGAACCGCGGGATTCCGTGTGGAAAGAACCAATCATGCAGCGCGGACGACTGCTCGTTTGGACTCCTGCGTGCTATTGTACATACTGGCGTCGGCCTAGCATCGCAAGTTGCCTGCCGCGCCGTGAATGCACGTGTAGCAACAGAAAAAATGAGCCAGGGAGTGCAGACTCTCTACCACTTGTATTCGGTACTTACCAAGATTCCAGAAGGTCTAACGATCGCCTGCCTCGGTAGCGCAGTAGGCAGCGCGTAAGTCTCATAATCTTAAGGTCGTGAGTTCGATCCTCACCCGGGGCATCTAATTTTCTGTGACTGAAGGTGGTGCTGTTGCTAGGGCGCCAACTTATTTCTTGTTTGTTATCCGCAACGTTTCAACGCTTCAGCGGGAAAATGTTTACTTCCTGTTATTGCTACATACAGCTTCCCTATTCCTCTTCTCCCAGCAGAGCATGAAGCCAAAAGCATTGCTCTGCGACGTTTGAGGTGCGCGCCTTGCCAGTCAGTATGTGCAAAGATGCTCGCAAAGAGAGCGACAATGCGACAAGCGACCGTACGAACGGTCGAATGAAACGGCCGCATCCGGTGTGGTCTAGTGGCTAGGATACCTGGCTTTCACCCAGGAGGCCCGGGTTCGATTCCCGGTACCGGAACGGAATTTTTTCCACACGAATCGTGACAAGTTTGAGCTGTCCGAGCGGCCGTTTCCCGTCCTGCTCGCAATATAGCTACTGTTTCGTGACCGTCAGCAGAATATAGACTAGGGAAGCAGACACACGACGACCATAGGAATGGTGTATGGCTTCATGCCACCTGATTCCAGCGTAGGGCTGAGCAACTGCATCTGCCGAGGCCCGTTAGCTCAGTTGGTTAGAGCGTCGTGCTAATAACGCGAAGGTCGTGGGTTCGATCCCCCCACGGGCCACTTCTCTTTTACTACTGCGAAAAGGCAGCGCCGATTTCAGCTGGCGAGTGTGATGACCAAATGATCATCACCCTGCGTGGAAGTTGACAGAGGATCCGAACCCGACTCGTCGGGAAGCACTACAGCATTCACTCGGCAATGGCCATAATATCTTGAATACACTGGTTAGAGAAAATGTCCGATTGCCGATGCGTAACAACTTTGGCCCTTGTCAGTACTTGGGCGGGTGAGCGCATGGGAACACAGGGCAGTATTGGCAGTTTTACTTCCTATTTTTGTTTCTCCTTTGTTTTCGGAGCTACAGCCCGATTCGGCCAGGGAGACGCCACCGTGAAATGAAGGGGGCGTGCTGTGTGTCCATCGCCTCGCCTCGCCTCTCCTTACCTCTCTCAGTCGTTTCTCGTGCTTGTCGTTTTGATATAGGCCGATTTGAGAGCGTCAGCTCTCGCGTCAGCTGAGCAAAGTCGAGACAAGTCGAGACACACTAAGGGCTGGTATGCAGCGAGTAAGAGGGCGAAAAAACAATAGTTTAAGAGCGCGTGGCAAAAGTACTCATACGCGAAATTAAAAGCCTGCTGCGGTGGCCGGGAATCGAACCCGGATCAACTGCTTGGAAGGCAACTATGCTGACCATTACACCACCACCGCACAAGCGAGCGCCCCGCCACCGCGCTGCGTCGGCTTCCCGCCTGTCGGCAGCGGCCGAAGGTGATCGTACCCGGCAGGCGCATTTCGAGGCAGGCTAGGGGAGCACATCCAGACGCATTCGGACAGCGTATCCGCGCACATTTCGCATCCTTTGGCAAGAGTCGGCGCCGGCGGCGCAAGAGTACGCAGAGGACCGCGTTCTGGCGGCATCTTTAAGCAGTGCAGTGCAGGATTCAGCGTCTGCAGCATCTTCTCCACAGAATGCTACGGCGCTTGACGGCAGTCCCACTTTCCCTTGAGACATCTGCTCGGGAAGCAGCGTGAAGGTACCGCTGGCCCGAGCATCGGTGGTTCAGTGGTAGAATGCTCGCCTGCCACGCGGGCGGCCCGGGTTCGATTCCCGGCCGATGCATCATTTTGTTTTTTCTCCGGTAGGGGTGCTGCGTGTCTTTCGCACTCGAACTGCGTGAGCCATGAGAATGAACCGCGGGATTCCGTGTGGAAAGAACCAATCATGCAGCGCGGACGACTGCTCGTTTGGACTCCTGCGTGCTATTGTACATACTGGCGTCGGCCTAGCATCGCAAGTTGCCTGCCGCGCCGTGAATGCACGTGTAGCAACAGAAAAAATGAGCCAGGGAGTGCAGACTCTCTACCACTTGTATTCGGTACTTACCAAGATTCCAGAAGGTCTAACGATCGCCTGCCTCGGTAGCGCAGTAGGCAGCGCGTAAGTCTCATAATCTTAAGGTCGTGAGTTCGATCCTCACCCGGGGCATCTAATTTTCTGTGACTGAAGGTGGTGCTGTTGCTAGGGCGCCAACTTATTTCTTGTTTGTTATCCGCAACGTTTCAACGCTTCAGCGGGAAAATGTTTACTTCCTGTTATTGCTACATACAGCTTCCCTATTCCTCTTCTCCCAGCAGAGCATGAAGCCAAAAGCATTGCTCTGCGACGTTTGAGGTGCGCGCCTTGCCAGTCAGTATGTGCAAAGATGCTCGCAAAGAGAGCGACAATGCGACAAGCGACCGTACGAACGGTCGAATGAAACGGCCGCATCCGGTGTGGTCTAGTGGCTAGGATACCTGGCTTTCACCCAGGAGGCCCGGGTTCGATTCCCGGTACCGGAACGGAATTTTTTCCACACGAATCGTGACAAGTTTGAGCTGTCCGAGCGGCCGTTTCCCGTCCTGCTCGCAATATAGCTACTGTTTCGTGACCGTCAGCAGAATATAGACTAGGGAAGCAGACACACGACGACCATAGGAATGGTGTATGGCTTCATGCCACCTGATTCCAGCGTAGGGCTGAGCAACTGCATCTGCCGAGGCCCGTTAGCTCAGTTGGTTAGAGCGTCGTGCTAATAACGCGAAGGTCGTGGGTTCGATCCCCCCACGGGCCACTTCTCTTTTACTACTGCGAAAAGGCAGCGCCGATTTCAGCTGGCGAGTGTGATGACCAAATGATCATCACCCTGCGTGGAAGTTGACAGAGGATCCGAACCCGACTCGTCGGGAAGCACTACAGCATTCACTCGGCAATGGCCATAATATCTTGAATACACTGGTTAGAGAAAATGTCCGATTGCCGATGCGTAACAACTTTGGCCCTTGTCAGTACTTGGGCGGGTGAGCGCATGGGAACACAGGGCAGTATTGGCAGTTTTACTTCCTATTTTTGTTTCTCCTTTGTTTTCGGAGCTACAGCCCGATTCGGCCAGGGAGACGCCACCGTGAAATGAAGGGGGCGTGCTGTGTGTCCATCGCCTCGCCTCGCCTCTCCTTACCTCTCTCAGTCGTTTCTCGTGCTTGTCGTTTTGATATAGGCCGATTTGAGAGCGTCAGCTCTCGCGTCAGCTGAGCAAAGTCGAGACAAGTCGAGACACACTAAGGGCTGGTATGCAGCGAGTAAGAGGGCGAAAAAACAATAGTTTAAGAGCGCGTGGCAAAAGTACTCATACGCGAAATTAAAAGCCTGCTGCGGTGGCCGGGAATCGAACCCGGATCAACTGCTTGGAAGGCAACTATGCTGACCATTACACCACCACCGCACAAGCGAGCGCCCCGCCACCGCGCTGAGTCGGCTTCCCGCCTGTCGGCAGCGGCCGAAGGTGATCGTACCCGGCAGGCGCATTTCGAGGCAGGCTAGGGGAGCACATCCAGACGCATTCGGACAGCGTATCCGCGCACATTTCGCATCCTTTGGCAAGAGTCGGCGCCGGCGGCGCAAGAGTACGCAGAGGACCGCGTTCTGGCGGCATCTTTAAGCAGTGCAGTGCAGGATTCAGCGTCTGCAGCATCTTCTCCACAGAATGCTACGGCGCTTGACGGCAGTCCCACTTTCCCTTGAGACATCTGCTCGGGAAGCAGCGTGAAGGTACCGCTGGCCCGAGCATCGGTGGTTCAGTGGTAGAATGCTCGCCTGCCACGCGGGCGGCCCGGGTTCGATTCCCGGCCGATGCATCATTTTGTTTTTTCTCCGGTAGGGGTGCTGCGTGTCTTTCGCACTCGAACTGCGTGAGCCATGAGAATGAACCGCGGGATTCCGTGTGGAAAGAACCAATCATGCAGCGCGGACGACTGCTCGTTTGGACTCCTGCGTGCTATTGTACATACTGGCGTCGGCCTAGCATCGCAAGTTGCCTGCCGCGCCGTGAATGCACGTGTAGCAACAGAAAAAATGAGCCAGGGAGTGCAGACTCTCTACCACTTGTATTCGGTACTTACCAAGATTCCAGAAGGTCTAACGATCGCCTGCCTCGGTAGCGCAGTAGGCAGCGCGTAAGTCTCATAATCTTAAGGTCGTGAGTTCGATCCTCACCCGGGGCATCTAATTTTCTGTGACTGAAGGTGGTGCTGTTGCTAGGGCGCCAACTTATTTCTTGTTTGTTATCCGCAACGTTTCAACGCTTCAGCGGGAAAATGTTTACTTCCTGTTATTGCTACATACAGCTTCCCTATTCCTCTTCTCCCAGCAGAGCATGAAGCCAAAAGCATTGCTCTGCGACGTTTGAGGTGCGCGCCTTGCCAGTCAGTATGTGCAAAGATGCTCGCAAAGAGAGCGACAATGCGACAAGCGACCGTACGAACGGTCGAATGAAACGGCCGCATCCGGTGTGGTCTAGTGGCTAGGATACCTGGCTTTCACCCAGGAGGCCCGGGTTCGATTCCCGGTACCGGAACGGAATTTTTTCCACACGAATCGTGACAAGTTTGAGCTGTCCGAGCGGCCGTTTCCCGTCCTGCTCGCAATATAGCTACTGTTTCGTGACCGTCAGCAGAATATAGACTAGGGAAGCAGACACACGACGACCATAGGAATGGTGTATGGCTTCATGCCACCTGATTCCAGCGTAGGGCTGAGCAACTGCATCTGCCGAGGCCCGTTAGCTCAGTTGGTTAGAGCGTCGTGCTAATAACGCGAAGGTCGTGGGTTCGATCCCCCCACGGGCCACTTCTCTTTTACTACTGCGAAAAGGCAGCGCCGATTTCAGCTGGCGAGTGTGATGACCAAATGATCATCACCCTGCGTGGAAGTTGACAGAGGATCCGAACCCGACTCGTCGGGAAGCACTACAGCATTCACTCGGCAATGGCCATAATATCTTGAATACACTGGTTAGAGAAAATGTCCGATTGCCGATGCGTAACAACTTTGGCCCTTGTCAGTACTTGGGCGGGTGAGCGCATGGGAACACAGGGCAGTATTGGCAGTTTTACTTCCTATTTTTGTTTCTCCTTTGTTTTCGGAGCTACAGCCCGATTCGGCCAGGGAGACGCCACCGTGAAATGAAGGGGGCGTGCTGTGTGTCCATCGCCTCGCCTCGCCTCTCCTTACCTCTCTCAGTCGTTTCTCGTGCTTGTCGTTTTGATATAGGCCGATTTGAGAGCGTCAGCTCTCGCGTCAGCTGAGCAAAGTCGAGACAAGTCGAGACACACTAAGGGCTGGTATGCAGCGAGTAAGAGGGCGAAAAAACAATAGTTTAAGAGCGCGTGGCAAAAGTACTCATACGCGAAATTAAAAGCCTGCTGCGGTGGCCGGGAATCGAACCCGGATCAACTGCTTGGAAGGCAACTATGCTGACCATTACACCACCACCGCACAAGCGAGCGCCCCGCCACCGCGCTGAGTCGGCTTCCCGCCTGTCGGCAGCGGCCGAAGGTGATCGTACCCGGCAGGCGCATTTCGAGGCAGGCTAGGGGAGCACATCCAGACGCATTCGGACAGCGTATCCGCGCACATTTCGCATCCTTTGGCAAGAGTCGGCGCCGGCGGCGCAAGAGTACGCAGAGGACCGCGTTCTGGCGGCATCTTTAAGCAGTGCAGTGCAGGATTCAGCGTCTGCAGCATCTTCTCCACAGAATGCTACGGCGCTTGACGGCAGTCCCACTTTCCCTTGAGACATCTGCTCGGGAAGCAGCGTGAAGGTACCGCTGGCCCGAGCATCGGTGGTTCAGTGGTAGAATGCTCGCCTGCCACGCGGGCGGCCCGGGTTCGATTCCCGGCCGATGCATCATTTTGTTTTTTCTCCGGTAGGGGTGCTGCGTGTCTTTCGCACTCGAACTGCGTGAGCCATGAGAATGAACCGCGGGATTCCGTGTGGAAAGAACCAATCATGCAGCGCGGACGACTGCTCGTTTGGACTCCTGCGTGCTATTGTACATACTGGCGTCGGCCTAGCATCGCAAGTTGCCTGCCGCGCCGTGAATGCACGTGTAGCAACAGAAAAAATGAGCCAGGGAGTGCAGACTCTCTACCACTTGTATTCGGTACTTACCAAGATTCCAGAAGGTCTAACGATCGCCTGCCTCGGTAGCGCAGTAGGCAGCGCGTAAGTCTCATAATCTTAAGGTCGTGAGTTCGATCCTCACCCGGGGCATCTAATTTTCTGTGACTGAAGGTGGTGCTGTTGCTAGGGCGCCAACTTATTTCTTGTTTGTTATCCGCAACGTTTCAACGCTTCAGCGGGAAAATGTTTACTTCCTGTTATTGCTACATACAGCTTCCCTATTCCTCTTCTCCCAGCAGAGCATGAAGCCAAAAGCATTGCTCTGCGACGTTTGAGGTGCGCGCCTTGCCAGTCAGTATGTGCAAAGATGCTCGCAAAGAGAGCGACAATGCGACAAGCGACCGTACGAACGGTCGAATGAAACGGCCGCATCCGGTGTGGTCTAGTGGCTAGGATACCTGGCTTTCACCCAGGAGGCCCGGGTTCGATTCCCGGTACCGGAACGGAATTTTTTCCACACGAATCGTGACAAGTTTGAGCTGTCCGAGCGGCCGTTTCCCGTCCTGCTCGCAATATAGCTACTGTTTCGTGACCGTCAGCAGAATATAGACTAGGGAAGCAGACACACGACGACCATAGGAATGGTGTATGGCTTCATGCCACCTGATTCCAGCGTAGGGCTGAGCAACTGCATCTGCCGAGGCCCGTTAGCTCAGTTGGTTAGAGCGTCGTGCTAATAACGCGAAGGTCGTGGGTTCGATCCCCCCACGGGCCACTTCTCTTTTACTACTGCGAAAAGGCAGCGCCGATTTCAGCTGGCGAGTGTGATGACCAAATGATCATCACCCTGCGTGGAAGTTGACAGAGGATCCGAACCCGACTCGTCGGGAAGCACTACAGCATTCACTCGGCAATGGCCATAATATCTTGAATACACTGGTTAGAGAAAATGAAAGAAAATGTCCGATTGCCGATGCGTAACAACTTTGGCCCTTGTCAGTACTTGGGCGGGTGAGCGCATGGGAACACAGGGCAGTATTGGCAGTTTTACTTCCTATTTTTGTTTCTCCTTTGTTTTCGGAGCTACAGCCCGATTCGGCCAGGGAGACGCCACCGTGAAATGAAGGGGGCGTGCTGTGTGTCCATCGCCTCGCCTCGCCTCTCCTTACCTCTCTCAGTCGTTTCTCGTGCTTGTCGTTTTGATATAGGCCGATTTGAGAGCGTCAGCTCTCGCGTCAGCTGAGCAAAGTCGAGACAAGTCGAGACACACTAAGGGCTGGTATGCAGCGAGTAAGAGGGCGAAAAAACAATAGTTTAAGAGCGCGTGGCAAAAGTACTCATACGCGAAATTAAAAGCCTGCTGCGGTGGCCGGGAATCGAACCCGGATCAACTGCTTGGAAGGCAACTATGCTGACCATTACACCACCACCGCACAAGCGAGCGCCCCGCCACCGCGCTGAGTCGGCTTCCCGCCTGTCGGCAGCGGCCGAAGGTGATCGTACCCGGCAGGCGCATTTCGAGGCAGGCTAGGGGAGCACATCCAGACGCATTCGGACAGCGTATCCGCGCACATTTCGCATCCTTTGGCAAGAGTCGGCGCCGGCGGCGCAAGAGTACGCAGAGGACCGCGTTCTGGCGGCATCTTTAAGCAGTGCAGTGCAGGATTCAGCGTCTGCAGCATCTTCTCCACAGAATGCTACGGCGCTTGACGGCAGTCCCACTTTCCCTTGAGACATCTGCTCGGGAAGCAGCGTGAAGGTACCGCTGGCCCGAGCATCGGTGGTTCAGTGGTAGAATGCTCGCCTGCCACGCGGGCGGCCCGGGTTCGATTCCCGGCCGATGCATCATTTTGTTTTTTCTCCGGTAGGGGTGCTGCGTGTCTTTCGCACTCGAACTGCGTGAGCCATGAGAATGAACCGCGGGATTCCGTGTGGAAAGAACCAATCATGCAGCGCGGACGACTGCTCGTTTGGACTCCTGCGTGCTATTGTACATACTGGCGTCGGCCTAGCATCGCAAGTTGCCTGCCGCGCCGTGAATGCACGTGTAGCAACAGAAAAAATGAGCCAGGGAGTGCAGACTCTCTACCACTTGTATTCGGTACTTACCAAGATTCCAGAAGGTCTAACGATCGCCTGCCTCGGTAGCGCAGTAGGCAGCGCGTAAGTCTCATAATCTTAAGGTCGTGAGTTCGATCCTCACCCGGGGCATCTAATTTTCTGTGACTGAAGGTGGTGCTGTTGCTAGGGCGCCAACTTATTTCTTGTTTGTTATCCGCAACGTTTCAACGCTTCAGCGGGAAAATGTTTACTTCCTGTTATTGCTACATACAGCTTCCCTATTCCTCTTCTCCCAGCAGAGCATGAAGCCAAAAGCATTGCTCTGCGACGTTTGAGGTGCGCGCCTTGCCAGTCAGTATGTGCAAAGATGCTCGCAAAGAGAGCGACAATGCGACAAGCGACCGTACGAACGGTCGAATGAAACGGCCGCATCCGGTGTGGTCTAGTGGCTAGGATACCTGGCTTTCACCCAGGAGGCCCGGGTTCGATTCCCGGTACCGGAACGGAATTTTTTCCACACGAATCGTGACAAGTTTGAGCTGTCCGAGCGGCCGTTTCCCGTCCTGCTCGCAATATAGCTACTGTTTCGTGACCGTCAGCAGAATATAGACTAGGGAAGCAGACACACGACGACCATAGGAATGGTGTATGGCTTCATGCCACCTGATTCCAGCGTAGGGCTGAGCAACTGCATCTGCCGAGGCCCGTTAGCTCAGTTGGTTAGAGCGTCGTGCTAATAACGCGAAGGTCGTGGGTTCGATCCCCCCACGGGCCACTTCTCTTTTACTACTGCGAAAAGGCAGCGCCGATTTCAGCTGGCGAGTGTGATGACCAAATGATCATCACCCTGCGTGGAAGTTGACAGAGGATCCGAACCCGACTCGTCGGGAAGCACTACAGCATTCACTCGGCAATGGCCATAATATCTTGAATACACTGGTTAGAAAGAAAATGTCCGATTGCCGATGCGTAACAACTTTGGCCCTTGTCAGTACTTGGGCGGGTGAGCGCATGGGAACACAGGGCAGTATTGGCAGTTTTACTTCCTATTTTTGTTTCTCCTTTGTTTTCGGAGCTACAGCCCGATTCGGCCAGGGAGACGCCACCGTGAAATGAAGGGGGCGTGCTGTGTGTCCATCGCCTCGCCTCGCCTCTCCTTACCTCTCTCAGTCGTTTCTCGTGCTTGTCGTTTTGATATAGGCCGATTTGAGAGCGTCAGCTCTCGCGTCAGCTGAGCAAAGTCGAGACAAGTCGAGACACACTAAGGGCTGGTATGCAGCGAGTAAGAGGGCGAAAAAACAATAGTTTAAGAGCGCGTGGCAAAAGTACTCATACGCGAAATTAAAAGCCTGCTGCGGTGGCCGGGAATCGAACCCGGATCAACTGCTTGGAAGGCAACTATGCTGACCATTACACCACCACCGCACAAGCGAGCGCCCCGCCACCGCGCTGAGTCGGCTTCCCGCCTGTCGGCAGCGGCCGAAGGTGATCGTACCCGGCAGGCGCATTTCGAGGCAGGCTAGGGGAGCACATCCAGACGCATTCGGACAGCGTATCCGCGCACATTTCGCATCCTTTGGCAAGAGTCGGCGCCGGCGGCGCAAGAGTACGCAGAGGACCGCGTTCTGGCGGCATCTTTAAGCAGTGCAGTGCAGGATTCAGCGTCTGCAGCATCTTCTCCACAGAATGCTACGGCGCTTGACGGCAGTCCCACTTTCCCTTGAGACATCTGCTCGGGAAGCAGCGTGAAGGTACCGCTGGCCCGAGCATCGGTGGTTCAGTGGTAGAATGCTCGCCTGCCACGCGGGCGGCCCGGGTTCGATTCCCGGCCGATGCATCATTTTGTTTTTTCTCCGGTAGGGGTGCTGCGTGTCTTTCGCACTCGAACTGCGTGAGCCATGAGAATGAACCGCGGGATTCCGTGTGGAAAGAACCAATCATGCAGCGCGGACGACTGCTCGTTTGGACTCCTGCGTGCTATTGTACATACTGGCGTCGGCCTAGCATCGCAAGTTGCCTGCCGCGCCGTGAATGCACGTGTAGCAACAGAAAAAATGAGCCAGGGAGTGCAGACTCTCTACCACTTGTATTCGGTACTTACCAAGATTCCAGAAGGTCTAACGATCGCCTGCCTCGGTAGCGCAGTAGGCAGCGCGTAAGTCTCATAATCTTAAGGTCGTGAGTTCGATCCTCACCCGGGGCATCTAATTTTCTGTGACTGAAGGTGGTGCTGTTGCTAGGGCGCCAACTTATTTCTTGTTTGTTATCCGCAACGTTTCAACGCTTCAGCGGGAAAATGTTTACTTCCTGTTATTGCTACATACAGCTTCCCTATTCCTCTTCTCCCAGCAGAGCATGAAGCCAAAAGCATTGCTCTGCGACGTTTGAGGTGCGCGCCTTGCCAGTCAGTATGTGCAAAGATGCTCGCAAAGAGAGCGACAATGCGACAAGCGACCGTACGAACGGTCGAATGAAACGGCCGCATCCGGTGTGGTCTAGTGGCTAGGATACCTGGCTTTCACCCAGGAGGCCCGGGTTCGATTCCCGGTACCGGAACGGAATTTTTTCCACACGAATCGTGACAAGTTTGAGCTGTCCGAGCGGCCGTTTCCCGTCCTGCTCGCAATATAGCTACTGTTTCGTGACCGTCAGCAGAATATAGACTAGGGAAGCAGACACACGACGACCATAGGAATGGTGTATGGCTTCATGCCACCTGATTCCAGCGTAGGGCTGAGCAACTGCATCTGCCGAGGCCCGTTAGCTCAGTTGGTTAGAGCGTCGTGCTAATAACGCGAAGGTCGTGGGTTCGATCCCCCCACGGGCCACTTCTCTTTTACTACTGCGAAAAGGCAGCGCCGATTTCAGCTGGCGAGTGTGATGACCAAATGATCATCACCCTGCGTGGAAGTTGACAGAGGATCCGAACCCGACTCGTCGGGAAGCACTACAGCATTCACTCGGCAATGGCCATAATATCTTGAATACACTGGTTAGAGAAAATGTCCGATTGCCGATGCGTAACAACTTTGGCCCTTGTCAGTACTTGGGCGGGTGAGCGCATGGGAACACAGGGCAGTATTGGCAGTTTTACTTCCTATTTTTGTTTCTCCTTTGTTTTCGGAGCTACAGCCCGATTCGGCCAGGGAGACGCCACCGTGAAATGAAGGGGGCGTGCTGTGTGTCCATCGCCTCGCCTCGCCTCTCCTTACCTCTCTCAGTCGTTTCTCGTGCTTGTCGTTTTGATATAGGCCGATTTGAGAGCGTCAGCTCTCGCGTCAGCTGAGCAAAGTCGAGACAAGTCGAGACACACTAAGGGCTGGTATGCAGCGAGTAAGAGGGCGAAAAAACAATAGTTTAAGAGCGCGTGGCAAAAGTACTCATACGCGAAATTAAAAGCCTGCTGCGGTGGCCGGGAATCGAACCCGGATCAACTGCTTGGAAGGCAACTATGCTGACCATTACACCACCACCGCACAAGCGAGCGCCCCGCCACCGCGCTGAGTCGGCTTCCCGCCTGTCGGCAGCGGCCGAAGGTGATCGTACCCGGCAGGCGCATTTCGAGGCAGGCTAGGGGAGCACATCCAGACGCATTCGGACAGCGTATCCGCGCACATTTCGCATCCTTTGGCAAGAGTCGGCGCCGGCGGCGCAAGAGTACGCAGAGGACCGCGTTCTGGCGGCATCTTTAAGCAGTGCAGTGCAGGATTCAGCGTCTGCAGCATCTTCTCCACAGAATGCTACGGCGCTTGACGGCAGTCACACTTTCCCTTGAGACATCTGCTCGGGAAGCAGCGTGAAGGTACCGCTGGCCCGAGCATCGGTGGTTCAGTGGTAGAATGCTCGCCTGCCACGCGGGCGGCCCGGGTTCGATTCCCGGCCGATGCATCATTTTGTTTTTTCTCCGGTAGGGGTGCTGCGTGTCTTTCGCACTCGAACTGCGTGAGCCATGAGAATGAACCGCGGGATTCCGTGTGGAAAGAACCAATCATGCAGCGCGGACGACTGCTCGTTTGGACTCCTGCGTGCTATTGTACATACTGGCGTCGGCCTAGCATCGCAAGTTGCCTGCCGCGCCGTGAATGCACGTGTAGCAACAGAAAAAATGAGCCAGGGAGTGCAGACTCTCTACCACTTGTATTCGGTACTTACCAAGATTCCAGAAGGTCTAACGATCGCCTGCCTCGGTAGCGCAGTAGGCAGCGCGTAAGTCTCATAATCTTAAGGTCGTGAGTTCGATCCTCACCCGGGGCATCTAATTTTCTGTGACTGAAGGTGGTGCTGTTGCTAGGGCGCCAACTTATTTCTTGTTTGTTATCCGCAACGTTTCAACGCTTCAGCGGGAAAATGTTTACTTCCTGTTATTGCTACATACAGCTTCCCTATTCCTCTTCTCCCAGCAGAGCATGAAGCCAAAAGCATTGCTCTGCGACGTTTGAGGTGCGCGCCTTGCCAGTCAGTATGTGCAAAGATGCTCGCAAAGAGAGCGACAATGCGACAAGCGACCGTACGAACGGTCGAATGAAACGGCCGCATCCGGTGTGGTCTAGTGGCTAGGATACCTGGCTTTCACCCAGGAGGCCCGGGTTCGATTCCCGGTACCGGAACGGAATTTTTTCCACACGAATCGTGACAAGTTTGAGCTGTCCGAGCGGCCGTTTCCCGTCCTGCTCGCAATATAGCTACTGTTTCGTGACCGTCAGCAGAATATAGACTAGGGAAGCAGACACACGACGACCATAGGAATGGTGTATGGCTTCATGCCACCTGATTCCAGCGTAGGGCTGAGCAACTACATCTGCCGAGGCCCGTTAGCTCAGTTGGTTAGAGCGTCGTGCTAATAACGCGAAGGTCGTGGGTTCGATCCCCCCACGGGCCACTTCTCTTTTACTACTGCGAAAAGGCAGCGCCGATTTCAGCTGGCGAGTGTGATGACCAAATGATCATCACCCTGCGTGGAAGTTGACAGAGGATCCGAACCCGACTCGTCGGGAAGCACTACAGCATTCACTCGGCAATGGCCATAATATCTTGAATACACTGGTTAGAGAAAATGTCCGATTGCCGATGCGTAACAACTTTGGCCCTTGTCAGTACTTGGGCGGGTGAGCGCATGGGAACACAGGGCAGTATTGGCAGTTTTACTTCCTATTTTTGTTTCTCCTTTGTTTTCGGAGCTACAGCCCGATTCGGCCAGGGAGACGCCACCGTGAAATGAAGGGGGCGTGCTGTGTGTCCATCGCCTCGCCTCGCCTCTCCTTACCTCTCTCAGTCGTTTCTCGTGCTTGTCGTTTTGATATAGGCCGATTTGAGAGCGTCAGCTCTCGCGTCAGCTGAGCAAAGTCGAGACAAGTCGAGACACACTAAGGGCTGGTATGCAGCGAGTAAGAGGGCGAAAAAACAATAGTTTAAGAGCGCGTGGCAAAAGTACTCATACGCGAAATTAAAAGCCTGCTGCGGTGGCCGGGAATCGAACCCGGATCAACTGCTTGGAAGGCAACTATGCTGACCATTACACCACCACCGCACAAGCGAGCGCCCCGCCACCGCGCTGAGTCGGCTTCCCGCCTGTCGGCAGCGGCCGAAGGTGATCGTACCCGGCAGGCGCATTTCGAGGCAGGCTAGGGGAGCACATCCAGACGCATTCGGACAGCGTATCCGCGCACATTTCGCATCCTTTGGCAAGAGTCGGCGCCGGCGGCGCAAGAGTACGCAGAGGACCGCGTTCTGGCGGCATCTTTAAGCAGTGCAGTGCAGGATTCAGCGTCTGCAGCATCTTCTCCACAGAATGCTACGGCGCTTGACGGCAGTCCCACTTTCCCTTGAGACATCTGCTCGGGAAGCAGCGTGAAGGTACCGCTGGCCCGAGCATCGGTGGTTCAGTGGTAGAATGCTCGCCTGCCACGCGGGCGGCCCGGGTTCGATTCCCGGCCGATGCATCATTTTGTTTTTTCTCCGGTAGGGGTGCTGCGTGTCTTTCGCACTCGAACTGCGTGAGCCATGAGAATGAACCGCGGGATTCCGTGTGGAAAGAACCAATCATGCAGCGTGGACGACTGCTCGTTTGGACTCCTGCGTGCTATTGTACATACTGGCGTCGGCCTAGCATCGCAAGTTGCCTGCCGCGCCGTGAATGCACGTGTAGCAACAGAAAAAATGAGCCAGGGAGTGCAGACTCTCTACCACTTGTATTCGGTACTTACCAAGATTCCAGAAGGTCTAACGATCGCCTGCCTCGGTAGCGCAGTAGGCAGCGCGTAAGTCTCATAATCTTAAGGTCGTGAGTTCGATCCTCACCCGGGGCATCTAATTTTCTGTGACTGAAGGTGGTGCTGTTGCTAGGGCGCCAACTTATTTCTTGTTTGTTATCCGCAACGTTTCAACGCTTCAGCGGGAAAATGTTTACTTCCTGTTATTGCTACATACAGCTTCCCTATTCCTCTTCTCCCAGCAGAGCATGAAGCCAAAAGCATTGCTCTGCGACGTTTGAGGTGCGCGCCTTGCCAGTCAGTATGTGCAAAGATGCTCGCAAAGAGAGCGACAATGCGACAAGCGACCGTACGAACGGTCGAATGAAACGGCCGCATCCGGTGTGGTCTAGTGGCTAGGATACCTGGCTTTCACCCAGGAGGCCCGGGTTCGATTCCCGGTACCGGAACGGAATTTTTTCCACACGAATCGTGACAAGTTTGAGCTGTCCGAGCGGCCGTTTCCCGTCCTGCTCGCAATATAGCTACTGTTTCGTGACCGTCAGCAGAATATAGACTAGGGAAGCAGACACACGACGACCATAGGAATGGTGTATGGCTTCATGCCACCTGATTCCAGCGTAGGGCTGAGCAACTGCATCTGCCGAGGCCCGTTAGCTCAGTTGGTTAGAGCGTCGTGCTAATAACGCGAAGGTCGTGGGTTCGATCCCCCCACGGGCCACTTCTCTTTTACTACTGCGAAAAGGCAGCGCCGATTTCAGCTGGCGAGTGTGATGACCAAATGATCATCACCCTGCGTGGAAGTTGACAGAGGATCCGAACCCGACTCGTCGGGAAGCACTACAGCATTCACTCGGCAATGGCCATAATATCTTGAATACACTGGTTAGAGAAAATGTCCGATTGCCGATGCGTAACAACTTTGGCCCTTGTCAGTACTTGGGCGGGTGAGCGCATGGGAACACAGGGCAGTATTGGCAGTTTTACTTCCTATTTTTGTTTCTCCTTTGTTTTCGGAGCTACAGCCCGATTCGGCCAGGGAGACGCCACCGTGAAATGAAGGGGGCGTGCTGTGTGTCCATCGCCTCGCCTCGCCTCTCCTTACCTCTCTCAGTCGTTTCTCGTGCTTGTCGTTTTGATATAGGCCGATTTGAGAGCGTCAGCTCTCGCGTCAGCTGAGCAAAGTCGAGACAAGTCGAGACACACTAAGGGCTGGTATGCAGCGAGTAAGAGGGCGAAAAAACAATAGTTTAAGAGCGCGTGGCAAAAGTACTCATACGCGAAATTAAAAGCCTGCTGCGGTGGC
This sequence comes from Schistocerca americana, assembly GCF_021461395.2. Classification (NCBI taxonomy): domain Eukaryota; kingdom Metazoa; phylum Arthropoda; class Insecta; order Orthoptera; family Acrididae; genus Schistocerca; species Schistocerca americana. The sequence goes on from NW_025725220.1 coordinate 61,600, forward strand.
CGGGAATCGAACCCGGATCAACTGCTTGGAAGGCAACTATGCTGACCATTACACCACCACCGCACAAGCGAGCGCCCCGCCACCGCGCTGAGTCGGCTTCCCGCCTGTCGGCAGCGGCCGAAGGTGATCGTACCCGGCAGGCGCATTTCGAGGCAGGCTAGGGGAGCACATCCAGACGCATTCGGACAGCGTATCCGCGCACATTTCGCATCCTTTGGCAAGAGTCGGCGCCGGCGGCGCAAGAGTACGCAGAGGACCGCGTTCTGGCGGCATCTTTAAGCAGTGCAGTGCAGGATTCAGCGTCTGCAGCATCTTCTCCACAGAATGCTACGGCGCTTGACGGCAGTCCCACTTTCCCTTGAGACATCTGCTCGGGAAGCAGCGTGAAGGTACCGCTGGCCCGAGCATCGGTGGTTCAGTGGTAGAACGCTCGCCTGCCACGCGGGCGGCCCGGGTTCGATTCCCGGCCGATGCATCATTTTGTTTTTTCTCCGGTAGGGGTGCTGCGTGTCTTTCGCACTCGAACTGCGTGAGCCATGAGAATGAACCGCGGGATTCCGTGTGGAAAGAACCAATCATGCAGCGCGGACGACTGCTCGTTTGGACTCCTGCGTGCTATTGTACATACTGGCGTCGGCCTAGCATCGCAAGTTGCCTGCCGCGCCGTGAATGCACGTGTAGCAACAGAAAAAATGAGCCAGGGAGTGCAGACTCTCTACCACTTGTATTCGGTACTTACCAAGATTCCAGAAGGTCTAACGATCGCCTGCCTCGGTAGCGCAGTAGGCAGCGCGTAAGTCTCATAATCTTAAGGTCGTGAGTTCGATCCTCACCCGGGGCATCTAATTTTCTGTGACTGAAGGTGGTGCTGTTGCTAGGGCGCCAACTTATTTCTTGTTTGTTATCCGCAACGTTTCAACGCTTCAGCGGGAAAATGTTTACTTCCTGTTATTGCTACATACAGCTTCCCTATTCCTCTTCTCCCAGCAGAGCATGAAGCCAAAAGCATTGCTCTGCGACGTTTGAGGTGCGCGCCTTGCCAGTCAGTATGTGCAAAGATGCTCGCAAAGAGAGCGACAATGCGACAAGCGACCGTACGAACGGTCGAATGAAACGGCCGCATCCGGTGTGGTCTAGTGGCTAGGATACCTGGCTTTCACCCAGGAGGCCCGGGTTCGATTCCCGGTACCGGAACGGAATTTTTTCCACACGAATCGTGACAAGTTTGAGCTGTCCGAGCGGCCGTTTCCCGTCCTGCTCGCAATATAGCTACTGTTTCGTGACCGTCAGCAGAATATAGACTAGGGAAGCAGACACACGACGACCATAGGAATGGTGTATGGCTTCATGCCACCTGATTCCAGCGTAGGGCTGAGCAACTGCATCTGCCGAGGCCCGTTAGCTCAGTTGGTTAGAGCGTCGTGCTAATAACGCGAAGGTCGTGGGTTCGATCCCCCCACGGGCCACTTCTCTTTTACTACTGCGAAAAGGCAGCGCCGATTTCAGCTGGCGAGTGTGATGACCAAATGATCATCACCCTGCGTGGAAGTTGACAGAGGATCCGAACCCGACTCGTCGGGAAGCACTACAGCATTCACTCGGCAATGGCCATAATATCTTGAATACACTGGTTAGAGAAAATGTCCGATTGCCGATGCGTAACAACTTTGGCCCTTGTCAGTACTTGGGCGGGTGAGCGCATGGGAACACAGGGCAGTATTGGCAGTTTTACTTCCTATTTTTGTTTCTCCTTTGTTTTCGGAGCTACAGCCCGATTCGGCCAGGGAGACGCCACCGTGAAATGAAGGGGGCGTGCTGTGTGTCCATCGCCTCGCCTCGCCTCTCCTTACCTCTCTCAGTCGTTTCTCGTGCTTGTCGTTTTGATATAGGCCGATTTGAGAGCGTCAGCTCTCGCGTCAGCTGAGCAAAGTCGAGACAAGTCGAGACACACTAAGGGCTGGTATGCAGCGAGTAAGAGGGCGAAAAAACAATAGTTTAAGAGCGCGTGGCAAAAGTACTCATACGCGAAATTAAAAGCCTGCTGCGGTGGCCGGGAATCGAACCCGGATCAACTGCTTGGAAGGCAACTATGCTGACCATTACACCACCACCGCACAAGCGAGCGCCCCGCCACCGCGCTGAGTCGGCTTCCCGCCTGTCGGCAGCGGCCGAAGGTGATCGTACCCGGCAGGCGCATTTCGAGGCAGGCTAGGGGAGCACATCCAGACGCATTCGGACAGCGTATCCGCGCACATTTCGCATCCTTTGGCAAGAGTCGGCGCCGGCGGCGCAAGAGTACGCAGAGGACCGCGTTCTGGCGGCATCTTTAAGCAGTGCAGTGCAGGATTCAGCGTCTGCAGCATCTTCTCCACAGAATGCTACGGCGCTTGACGGCAGTCCCACTTTCCCTTGAGACATCTGCTCGGGAAGCAGCGTGAAGGTACCGCTGGCCCGAGCATCGGTGGTTCAGTGGTAGAATGCTCGCCTGCCATGCGGGCGGCCCGGGTTCGATTCCCGGCCGATGCATCATTTTGTTTTTTCTCCGGTAGGGGTGCTGCGTGTCTTTCGCACTCGAACTGCGTGAGCCATGAGAATGAACAGCGGGATTCCGTGTGGAAAGAACCAATCATGCAGCGCGGACGACTGCTCGTTTGGACTCCTGCGTGCTATTGTACATACTGGCGTCGGCCTAGCATCGCAAGTTGCCTGCCGCGCCGTGAATGCACGTGTAGCAACAGAAAAAATGAGCCAGGGAGTGCAGACTCTCTACCACTTGTATTCGGTACTTACCAAGATTCCAGAAGGTCTAACGGTCGCCTGCCTCGGTAGCGCAGTAGGCAGCGCGTAAGTCTCATAATCTTAAGGTCGTGAGTTCGATCCTCACCCGGGGCATCTAATTTTCTGTGACTGAAGGTGGTGCTGTTGCTAGGGCGCCAACTTATTTCTTGTTTGTTATCCGCAACGTTTCAACGCTTCAGCGGGAAAATGTTTACTTCCTGTTATTGCTACATACAGCTTCCCTATTCCTCTTCTCCCAGCAGAGCATGAAGCCAAAAGCATTGCTCTGCGACGTTTGAGGTGCGCGCCTTGCCAGTCAGTATGTGCAAAGATGCTCGCAAAGAGAGCGACAATGCGACAAGCGACCGTACGAACGGTCGAATGAAACGGCCGCATCCGGTGTGGTCTAGTGGCTAGGATACCTGGCTTTCACCCAGGAGGCCCGGGTTCGATTCCCGGTACCGGAACGGAATTTTTTCCACACGAATCGTGACAAGTTTGAGCTGTCCGAGCGGCCGTTTCCCGTCCTGCTCGCAATATAGCTACTGTTTCGTGACCGTCAGCAGAATATAGACTAGGGAAGCAGACACACGACGACCATAGGAATGGTGTATGGCTTCATGCCACCTGATTCCAGCGTAGGGCTGAGCAACTGCATCTGCCGAGGCCCGTTAGCTCAGTTGGTTAGAGCGTCGTGCTAATAACGCGAAGGTCGTGGGTTCGATCCCCCCACGGGCCACTTCTCTTTTACTACTGCGAAAAGGCAGCGCCGATTTCAGCTGGCGAGTGTGATGACCAAATGATCATCACCCTGCGTGGAAGTTGACAGAGGATCCGAACCCGACTCGTCGGGAAGCACTACAGCATTCACTCGGCAATGGCCATAATATCTTGAATACACTGGTTAGAGAAAATGAAAGAAAATGTCCGATTGCCGATGCGTAACAACTTTGGCCCTTGTCAGTACTTGGGCGGGTGAGCGCATGGGAACACAGGGCAGTATTGGCAGTTTTACTTCCTATTTTTGTTTCTCCTTTGTTTTCGGAGCTACAGCCCGATTCGGCCAGGGAGACGCCACCGTGAAATGAAGGGGGCGTGCTGTGTGTCCATCGCCTCGCCTCGCCTCTCCTTACCTCTCTCAGTCGTTTCTCGTGCTTGTCGTTTTGATATAGGCCGATTTGAGAGCGTCAGCTCTCGCGTCAGCTGAGCAAAGTCGAGACAAGTCGAGACACACTAAGGGCTGGTATGCAGCGAGTAAGAGGGCGAAAAAACAATAGTTTAAGAGCGCGTGGCAAAAGTACTCATACGCGAAATTAAAAGCCTGCTGCGGTGGCCGGGAATCGAACCCGGATCAACTGCTTGGAAGGCAACTATGCTGACCATTACACCACCACCGCACAAGCGAGCGCCCCGCCACCGCGCTGAGTCGGCTTCCCGCCTGTCGGCAGCGGCCGAAGGTGATCGTACCCGGCAGGCGCATTTCGAGGCAGGCTAGGGGAGCACATCCAGACGCATTCGGACAGCGTATCCGCGCACATTTCGCATCCTTTGGCAAGAGTCGGCGCCGGCGGCGCAAGAGTACGCAGAGGACCGCGTTCTGGCGGCATCTTTAAGCAGTGCAGTGCAGGATTCAGCGTCTGCAGCATCTTCTCCACAGAATGCTACGGCGCTTGACGGCAGTCCCACTTTCCCTTGAGACATCTGCTCGGGAAGCAGCGTGAAGGTACCGCTGGCCCGAGCATCGGTGGTTCAGTGGTAGAATGCTCGCCTGCCACGCGGGCGGCCCGGGTTCGATTCCCGGCCGATGCATCATTTTGTTTTTTCTCCGGTAGGGGTGCTGCGTGTCTTTCGCACTCGAACTGCGTGAGCCATGAGAATGAACCGCGGGATTCCGTGTGGAAAGAACCAATCATGCAGCGCGGACGACTGCTCGTTTGGACTCCTGCGTGCTATTGTACATACTGGCGTCGGCCTAGCATCGCAAGTTGCCTGCCGCGCCGTGAATGCACGTGTAGCAACAGAAAAAATGAGCCAGGGAGTGCAGACTCTCTACCACTTGTATTCGGTACTTACCAAGATTCCAGAAGGTCTAACGATCGCCTGCCTCGGTAGCGCAGTAGGCAGCGCGTAAGTCTCATAATCTTAAGGTCGTGAGTTCGATCCTCACCCGGGGCATCTAATTTTCTGTGACTGAAGGTGGTGCTGTTGCTAGGGCGCCAACTTATTTCTTGTTTGTTATCCGCAACGTTTCAACGCTTCAGCGGGAAAATGTTTACTTCCTGTTATTGCTACATACAGCTTCCCTATTCCTCTTCTCCCAGCAGAGCATGAAGCCAAAAGCATTGCTCTGCGACGTTTGAGGTGCGCGCCTTGCCAGTCAGTATGTGCAAAGATGCTCGCAAAGAGAGCGACAATGCGACAAGCGACCGTACGAACGGTCGAATGAAATGGCCGCATCCGGTGTGGTCTAGTGGCTAGGATACCTGGCTTTCACCCAGGAGGCCCGGGTTCGATTCCCGGTACCGGAACGGAATTTTTTCCACACGAATCGTGACAAGTTTGAGCTGTCCGAGCGGCCGTTTCCCGTCCTGCTCGCAATATAGCTACTGTTTCGTGACCGTCAGCAGAATATAGACTAGGGAAGCAGACACACGACGACCATAGGAATGGTGTATGGCTTCATGCCACCTGATTCCAGCGTAGGGCTGAGCAACTGCATCTGCCGAGGCCCGTTAGCTCAGTTGGTTAGAGCGTCGTGCTAATAACGCGAAGGTCGTGGGTTCGATCCCCCCACGGGCCACTTCTCTTTTACTACTGCGAAAAGGCAGCGCCGATTTCAGCTGGCGAGTGTGATGACCAAATGATCATCACCCTGCGTGGAAGTTGACAGAGGATCCGAACCCGACTCGTCGGGAAGCACTACAGCATTCACTCGGCAATGGCCATAATATCTTGAATACACTGGTTAGAGAAAATGTCCGATTGCCGATGCGTAACAACTTTGGCCCTTGTCAGTACTTGGGCGGGTGAGCGCATGGGAACACAGGGCAGTATTGGCAGTTTTACTTCCTATTTTTGTTTCTCCTTTGTTTTCGGAGCTACAGCCCGATTCGGCCAGGGAGACGCCACCGTGAAATGAAGGGGGCGTGCTGTGTGTCCATCGCCTCGCCTCGCCTCTCCTTACCTCTCTCAGTCGTTTCTCGTGCTTGTCGTTTTGATATAGGCCGATTTGAGAGCGTCAGCTCTCGCGTCAGCTGAGCAAAGTCGAGACAAGTCGAGACACACTAAGGGCTGGTATGCAGCGAGTAAGAGGGCGAAAAAACAATAGTTTAAGAGCGCGTGGCAAAAGTACTCATACGCGAAATTAAAAGCCTGCTGCGGTGGCCGGGAATCGAACCCGGATCAACTGCTTGGAAGGCAACTATGCTGACCATTACACCACCACCGCACAAGCGAGCGCCCCGCCACCGCGCTGAGTCGGCTTCCCGCCTGTCGGCAGCGGCCGAAGGTGATCGTACCCGGCAGGCGCATTTCGAGGCAGGCTAGGGGAGCACATCCAGACGCATTCGGACAGCGTATCCGCGCACATCGCGCGGAGCAGCGGAGCGGTTGCGGCTTTGTTTACATCGCGGGGCGGCGCTCAGCGAGTGTTTCGAGGTCCACGTGTTCAAGTTTCTTCAACGTGAGTACCATGTCGACAGTTACTAGGGCAAACACTGCGCAGTTTGTGTTCGATCGAAATGCTTTGCGGCCCACCGCTTTTGAAATCCACGAATTTATATTCGAAGATTTGAAAATCCCGGAAGATCTAGTGGACACTTTTCAGTTGGATTTCGCGCAATATTCGCTTTTTTTGAAGTTCTTTTCCGGCGACATCTGTGAAAGATTTGTTGAAAAATTTGGCGGAGTGCGTAAATTTAGGCATGTCGATGGCACAGTCAGTGATGTGCAGATTGTGCCCTCGGGTTATGGTGTTAGAACGGTCCGAGTATTTAATGTGCCCCCCGAATGCGGCAATGATTTGATTGCACGTGCTCTCACTCAGTACGGCGTTGTCTTGTCGGTAGTAAACGAAAAGTGGTCTAGCGCGTACCGGTACCAGGTTAATAGTGGAGTACGTAGTGTCCGCATTGACCTGAAGAAACACATTCCATCCTACGTAATGATTGCGGGCTGTAGGGCTCAAGTGACTTATATCGGCCAGCCACCCACATGCTCAATTTGTCATTCCACTGAGCATTTACGTGTTGATTGTCCCCGTAGACGACCCGTGCAGCTCCCACGTAGTGATGCTGCGGCTACTGGTGGCCACTTTGTGCCACTACTGAGTGAAATAGTAGCGGGCACTGTATCACAACCCCGCCCTGCCGACCCTATTCGTGCTGAGGATGTACCAAGTGAGGTGAATGTTACTGTAGACGCGCCACAGGAACGAATGGAGGACGCTCCCATTTTGTCCTCGGCTGTAGTAGAATCGGATTCAGTTGCTAAGGAGGTCCCAGATGTTTCGGATCATGCACCAGTTGCTATTTCGGAAGAGATGGACACCTCCTTACCACCGCCTCCGCCGCCTGAAGAGGTTCCCCTGGCACCGAGGAAAGGGCGTACAAAGAAAAATAAAAATAAGGGTACTAGGAGTCAGCAGTCAGATGATTTACCGTGCACCCCTGTTTCAGAGAGTGGCAGTGAGAGTGAAGTTCAGACATCGTGCCCCCCTGCCTCTGACAGCTCTGCGCGCCAGGAGCGTATAAGGGAACAAACTGCACATCTCAAGGTGTTCTTAAATACGGCACGCGAACAGGGTGCGCATGCTGCGAAGCGCAAAAGCGAGCAAAGTAGCGAGCAGCTACCGCAGCGCACGCGCAGGCATTCGGCGACGTCGGCCGCCGGTACAGCAACAACACAGGCGGACGAGGCCACGTACACAGACACCGCTGGTGGTCGCGCCCAACCGACCGACCGACCAACGGAGACGCCCTGGTGGAAGCAGGAGGAGGACGACCCTGGATCCCATTAGCGGCTTTCGGCGGACCTGCTGTAATTCGTGCCCCGTTTACCTGCGACGTTATGTTACGCTGTTTCCTGCACGCTGACAGTAATTTTCTGCACAGTATTGTCCACGAGTTACGTAATGGGTTGCAGTGCTTCTTGACAGTTTTATTGGTGTGCTTGAGACGCTGCATCTGCGTCTTCCGTTTTTCATTTTTCTTGCTAATACTTGAGTGTCTGTGTTTTAAATGGCCGCCGCTCGTCAACATCTAAAGATCTTCTCAGTTTTATCACTCAATGTAAATCGCATCATAGCTGCGCATAAAATAGCAAGTTTTATAGACTTTTTAACTTTGGGAGGCTATGACGTTGCATTGCTCCAAGAAGTTACTGTTAAGCGCTTCAATAACGTCCCTGGTTATGATGTCATCTATAACATTAACGTTGAAGGTACTTGTGGCACCGCTGTTCTTTATAAAACTGTATTACAACCAACTAACGTTCACTTTTTACCGAATGGTCGCTTACTTACGTGTACGATCCAGGATGTCACATTTATTAATATATACGCGCCGAGTGGCACTGATCATAAACGTGCACGTTCTGTTTTTTTTAATCAAGATGTGGTTCCGTTTTTTGCGTCGACCCGCAATGTAGTAGTTGGCGGCGATTTTAACTGTGTTACTGCCGGAGCCGATCAATTTCCCACGGCTACCATGTGCCCGGAACTTTCCCAACTAATTGTGACAAATGACTTGATCGATGTTTGGCGTCATTTTCATCCTACCACGACGCAATACACACATTTTTATGCGAACGGTGCCAGCAGAATTGATCGCATTTATGTGTCGCGGCCGCTTCAAACCTATCTTCAGAGGGTTGCGGTACATCCCGTCGCCTTTAGCGATCACTGCGGTGTTGTGTGTGACGTGCAATTACTGGCAAATAGGCAGGCGCCCCCTTCCCGTGTTTGGAAACTCAATACCCGTCATCTCTCTGACGCCGGTTTACGTTGCGAGATTCAGAACGTGTGGCAGTTTTGTTCTGAAAAACGGGGAAGTTATGCCTCGGTCTTACAATGGTGGGTCGACTTAGCCAAACCGCAGTTGCGCAGTGTTGCGATGCGGTATGCAAGGGAGGCGTCATTTTGGGAGAGGCGCACCATTGCCTTTTATCAGCAGTGCCTCCAAGATGCGCTTGATGCGCCCGTGGCGCCAGATCAAAACTTACGCGCACGTTTGAATAGAATTAAAAGCAAGATACTCCAGCATCACCTCCACAAGGCACAAGGTGTTCTGATCAGGAGCCGACCGCAGTGTGAGACCATTGACGAAGTGCCAACGCTTTACCACTTGGCACGCGAGAAACGGTTGGCGCGGAGGAAAGACATTACCACCCTCATCACGGACACTGGTGCTCGTCTCACGGCGAAGCATGAGATCGTTCCCCACATCACCGACCACTTTAAGAGATTGTTCCGACGGACAGCTGCCGATGATGTCGCACGTTCCTTTCTGTTAGATGAATTGGATACTGTCATCTCCGAATCTGACCGTCAGTCACTGGATGAGATGTTATCACGGGACGATGTGAAAGATGTGTTACGTTCGTGTCGTCGAGGGAAGTCTCCAGGTCCAGATGGCCTTCCCATCGAATTTTACCTGGATTATTGGGATATTTTCGGTGAGACATTGACGATCATGATAAATGAAATTGTTCGTGGTGCTGCTGTCCCTTCGAAGTTCGTTGCAGGGCGTATTATATTAATTCCGAAGACACCGACAGCATGCCGTGTTGAGGCATTACGCCCTATCACACTTTTAAATGCAGACTATAAACTGGCGGCACGATGCCTCGCAACGAAACTCAATGTGGTCATGGACAAGATAATCAGTCCCTTTCAGTCGTGTGGTGTGCAACGCCGTAGCATTTTTCACGCTGCGGCTTCATACCGAGACGTGGTCGCGTACGCAGCCCTAAATGACCTGTCCGCTGGCATTCTCTCCATCGATTTTGCCAATGCATTCGACCGTATCGGGCACGATTATCTTCTGTCCGTCATGACAAAACTGGGGTTCGGCGGCCACTTTCTCGATGCTATACGGAATCTTTTAACATCGGCGACGTCAGTAATTGTCATCAATGGTTGGCAGTCGCCGCCCATTCCTATTACAAGATCCGTCAGACAGGGCTGTCCTTTATCAATGCTCCTATTTGTCATTGCGCTCGACCCGTTTTTGCGCGCAGTCGGTCGAATCATTGAAGGTGTCCAGGTCTGTCACGTCTCTCTCAAATGTGCTGCCTATGCTGACGACGTGGGACTTTTCATGGGGCGGGCACATGACTTGGACAGAGTTCGCGATGTTCTGACATTGTACGAACGTGCCTCTGGCGCCGTTCTGAATACGCGGAAAACTGTATTGGTACCACTGGGTCGGCGGGGACTGTCTGCTGAACGGGACTGGTTCCGTGTTGTGCGCACCCACAAAATTTTAGGACTCGACATTGTAGCGTGCCCACAAAAAATGCAAGTTTTAAACTGGAGGCGAATTCTTGGCACTGTGAAGGCCCTATGCCGCAGCCACTCAGGTCGCCGACTCAACTTACATCAACGTGTGGCTGTCATTAACACATTCATCTTATCGAACGCGTGGTACATCGCCCAACTGCTTAGTGTTCCGAAGCCGATCGGGAGGGCGATTTCGCAGGCAGTCTACTGGCTCCTGTGGCGGCATGAGATTTTTAAAGTCAAGGCTTCGACCTGTGTCATCGACAGGCAGCTGGGCGGCCTCGGTTTCACCGACGTTCCACGCAAATGCGGCGCGCTGCTCGTCCACCGGACAGCCACCCTGCAGTCCGACGACCCGGCAGGAACCACCGCGGCACTCCTGGAGCTCTACCGCCCACACTCTGAAGCGGCGCCCGTCTCTCTCGCGGCCATCCCGTATAAGATGTCCTACATACGGGAGTACTTTTTAACGAGGAGCTACGCTCTGTCGACGGCTACCGACAGACACAGGACCGCCCGAGGACTCTACGTTGCCCTGACTGGACGACCTCCGCGTCATAAACTGGTGTTCCGGAATCCCACAGTGGAATGGGTGAACGTGTGGGCAAACATCAACAACCCGGTGTTGCCGTCGGACGTGAGTGCGCTCTGGTTTAAGATCGTCAACAACACCCTAGCGACGAACCAGCGGCTTGCCGACATTCATCTCCTTCCCTCTGCCAACTGTGGTAGATGTGGTGCTGTGGACACACGAGAACATCGTTTTGAGTGTGCATCGGTGTCGACGGTATGGCGGCTGTGTCAACGAATGGTCGCCCACATTAATAGAACGCCTCCTCACCTTGTGACTGTTCGTCGTGTGATAGTGCCTAACTTCAAAGCTTTTCCGCGGACGAAAAACAACGCCACTGTCTGGATCTTAGGGCATACGATTTATGCCCTTATCGATATGGCCGTCACTGATACTGTGATTTACCTGGATTATTTGTGGGCCCAGTATATGACACTGAAGGATTGCGTTCAATTTCGCGAACTGTTTGCGAATTTTTTGAAGGCGGCCTTGGATTACGGCTATGAAATGGAACTGCGGCAAACACCTTGAACTGAGATTACTGAGCTGACGCGTTCCACTTTTAATTTCTCTTTCCTTCTTTTATTTGTTTTAGTTGTGTTATGGTTGGTGACTCGTGCCACAACCTCACTACGGGTCGTTCTGGTTTTATCTCCAAGGGAGGAGTGTCCTTTTAATTTTGAGGAATTTTATTTTATTTTGTTTACAAGACTTCATCTGTATTTTAGAAGATACAGTCTCTTAATTTCTGTTCCCGGACTGTCGCGATTTCATTTTATTACTTTCCTGTGATTTCTGTTTCTTTCGTGTGATGCACACATCGACATAAACTCTCATGTTGTGCTGTTGTGCTGTGTTGACACCTGTTTTGTAACAACTCTCTGCTACATCGGAGTGAGTGACGTTAGTCAGGAGGGAGAATATTTTCCTTTTAAGCGGAATATGATTTTAGTTGCACTACGCGCAAAAGAGTTGAACCAGCGGAGGAAAGAACACCGTCCACGAATTCCGCGATAAAATTACTCTTAGTTCCTCATTTTTCTGTGGAAGAAGACACCACACCATCTGAGCAGAAGATGATTTTGTTTTAAGTTATTCCTCTGTTCCACGAAGTTCGACAGTCCAGCAAATATAGCGATGAAGCTCGCCGAAGAAGGCATATTTTGGTGAGAGTAAGGAGGGCTATAAGGGGAGTTGGGAGGCCCTAAAAAAAAAAAAAAAAAAAAAAAGTGGTAGAATGCTCGCCTGCCACGCGGGCGGCCCGGGTTCGATTCCCGGCCGATGCATCATTTTGTTTTTTCTCCGGTAGGGGTGCTGCGTGTCTTTCGCACTCGAACTGCGTGAGCCATGAGAATGAACCGCGGGATTCCGTGTGGAAAGAACCAATCATGCAGCGCGGACGACTGCTCGTTTGGACTCCTGCGTGCTATTGTACATACTGGCGTCGGCCTAGCATCGCAAGTTGCCTGCCGCGCCGTGAATGCACGTGTAGCAACAGAAAAAATGAGCCAGGGAGTGCAGACTCTCTACCACTTGTATTCGGTACTTACCAAGATTCCAGAAGGTCTAACGATCGCCTGCCTCGGTAGCGCAGTAGGCAGCGCGTAAGTCTCATAATCTTAAGGTCGTGAGTTCGATCCTCACCCGGGGCATCTAATTTTCTGTGACTGAAGGTGGTGCTGTTGCTAGGGCGCCAACTTATTTCTTGTTTGTTATCCGCAACGTTTCAACGCTTCAGCGGGAAAATGTTTACTTCCTGTTATTGCTACATACAGCTTCCCTATTCCTCTTCTCCCAGCAGAGCATGAAGCCAAAAGCATTGCTCTGCGACGTTTGAGGTGCGCGCCTTGCCAGTCAGTATGTGCAAAGATGCTCGCAAAGAGAGCGACAATGCGACAAGCGACCGTACGAACGGTCGAATGAAACGGCCGCATCCGGTGTGGTCTAGTGGCTAGGATACCTGGCTTTCACCCAGGAGGCCCGGGTTCGATTCCCGGTACCGGAACGGAATTTTTTCCACACGAATCGTGACAAGTTTGAGCTGTCCGAGCGGCCGTTTCCCGTCCTGCTCGCAATATAGCTACTGTTTCGTGACCGTCAGCAGAATATAGACTAGGGAAGCAGACACACGACGACCATAGGAATGGTGTATGGCTTCATGCCACCTGATTCCAGCGTAGGGCTGAGCAACTGCATCTGCCGAGGCCCGTTAGCTCAGTTGGTTAGAGCGTCGTGCTAATAACGCGAAGGTCGTGGGTTCGATCCCCCCACGGGCCACTTCTCTTTTACTACTGCGAAAAGGCAGCGCCGATTTCAGCTGGCGAGTGTGATGACCAAATGATCATCACCCTGCGTGGAAGTTGACAGAGGATCCGAACCCGACTCGTCGGGAAGCACTACAGCATTCACTCGGCAATGGCCATAATATCTTGAATACACTGGTTAGAGAAAATGAAAGAAAATGTCCGATTGCCGATGCGTAACAACTTTGGCCCTTGTCAGTACTTGGGCGGGTGAGCGCATGGGAACACAGGGCAGTATTGGCAGTTTTACTTCCTATTTTTGTTTCTCCTTTGTTTTCGGAGCTACAGCCCGATTCGGCCAGGGAGACGCCACCGTGAAATGAAGGGGGCGTGCTGTGTGTCCATCGCCTCGCCTCGCCTCTCCTTACCTCTCTCAGTCGTTTCTCGTGCTTGTCGTTTTGATATAGGCCGATTTGAGAGCGTCAGCTCTCGCGTCAGCTGAGCAAAGTCGAGACAAGTCGAGACACACTAAGGGCTGGTATGCAGCGAGTAAGAGGGCGAAAAAACAATAGTTTAAGAGCGCGTGGCAAAAGTACTCATACGCGAAATTAAAAGCCTGCTGCGGTGGCCGGGAATCGAACCCGGATCAACTGCTTGGAAGGCAACTATGCTGACCATTACACCACCACCGCACACGCGAGCGCCCCGCCACCGCGCTGAGTCGGCTTCCCGCCTGTCGGCAGCGGCCGAAGGTGATCGTACCCGGCAGGCGCATTTCGAGGCAGGCTAGGGGAGCACATCCAGACGCATTCGGACAGCGTATCCGCGCACATTTCGCATCCTTTGGCAAGAGTCGGCGCCGGCGGCGCAAGAGTACGCAGAGGACCGCGTTCTGGCGGCATCTTTAAGCAGTGCAGTGCAGGATTCAGCGTCTGCAGCATCTTCTCCACAGAATGCTACGGCGCTTGACGGCAGTCCCACTTTCCCTTGAGACATCTGCTCGGGAAGCAGCGTGAAGGTACCGCTGGCCCGAGCATCGGTGGTTCAGTGGTAGAATGCTCGCCTGCCACGCGGGCGGCCCGGGTTCGATTCCCGGCCGATGCATCATTTTGTTTTTTCTCCGGTAGGGGTGCTGCGTGTCTTTCGCACTCGAACTGCGTGAGCCATGAGAATGAACCGCGGGATTCCGTGTGGAAAGAACCAATCATGCAGCGCGGACGACTGCTCGTTTGGACTCCTGCGTGCTATTGTACATACTGGCGTCGGCCTAGCATCGCAAGTTGCCTGCCGCGCCGTGAATGCACGTGTAGCAACAGAAAAAATGAGCCAGGGAGTGCAGACTCTCTACCACTTGTATTCGGTACTTACCAAGATTCCAGAAGGTCTAACGATCGCCTGCCTCGGTAGCGCAGTAGGCAGCGCGTAAGTCTCATAATCTTAAGGTCGTGAGTTCGATCCTCACCCGGGGCATCTAATTTTCTGTGACTGAAGGTGGTGCTGTTGCTAGGGCGCCAACTTATTTCTTGTTTGTTATCCGCAACGTTTCAACGCTTCAGCGGGAAAATGTTTACTTCCTGTTATTGCTACATACAGCTTCCCTATTCCTCTTCTCCCAGCAGAGCATGAAGCCAAAAGCATTGCTCTGCGACGTTTGAGGTGCGCGCCTTGCCAGTCAGTATGTGCAAAGATGCTCGCAAAGAGAGCGACAATGCGACAAGCGACCGTACGAACGGTCGAATGAAACGGCCGCATCCGGTGTGGTCTAGTGGCTAGGATACCTGGCTTTCACCCAGGAGGCCCGGGTTCGATTCCCGGTACCGGAACGGAATTTTTTCCACACGAATCGTGACAAGTTTGAGCTGTCCGAGCGGCCGTTTCCCGTCCTGCTCGCAATATAGCTACTGTTTCGTGACCGTCAGCAGAATATAGACTAGGGAAGCAGACACACGACGACCATAGGAATGGTGTATGGCTTCATGCCACCTGATTCCAGCGTAGGGCTGAGCAACTGCATCTGCCGAGGCCCGTTAGCTCAGTTGGTTAGAGCGTCGTGCTAATAACGCGAAGGTCGTGGGTTCGATCCCCCCACGGGCCACTTCTCTTTTACTACTGCGAAAAGGCAGCGCCGATTTCAGCTGGCGAGTGTGATGACCAAATGATCATCACCCTGCGTGGAAGTTGACAGAGGATCCGAACCCGACTCGTCGGGAAGCACTACAGCATTCACTCGGCAATGGCCATAATATCTTGAATACACTGGTTAGAGAAAATGAAAGAAAATGTCCGATTGCCGATGCGTAACAACTTTGGCCCTTGTCAGTACTTGGGCGGGTGAGCGCATGGGAACACAGGGCAGTATTGGCAGTTTTACTTCCTATTTTTGTTTCTCCTTTGTTTTCGGAGCTACAGCCCGATTCGGCCAGGGAGACGCCACCGTGAAATGAAGGGGGCGTGCTGTGTGTCCATCGCCTCGCCTCGCCTCTCCTTACCTCTCTCAGTCGTTTCTCGTGCTTGTCGTTTTGATATAGGCCGATTTGAGAGCGTCAGCTCTCGCGTCAGCTGAGCAAAGTCGAGACAAGTCGAGACACACTAAGGGCTGGTATGCAGCGAGTAAGAGGGCGAAAAAACAATAGTTTAAGAGCGCGTGGCAAAAGTACTCATACGCGAAATTAAAAGCCTGCTGCGGTGGCCGGGAATCGAACCC
Source organism: Schistocerca americana (assembly GCF_021461395.2). NCBI lineage: Eukaryota > Metazoa > Arthropoda > Insecta > Orthoptera > Acrididae > Schistocerca > Schistocerca americana. The sequence goes on from NW_025725220.1 coordinate 77,394, forward strand.
GGATCAACTGCTTGGAAGGCAACTATGCTGACCATTACACCACCACCGCACAAGCGAGCGCCCCGCCACCGCGCTGAGTCGGCTTCCCGCCTGTCGGCAGCGGCCGAAGGTGATCGTACCCGGCAGGCGCATTTCGAGGCAGGCTAGGGGAGCACATCCAGACGCATTCGGACAGCGTATCCGCGCACATTTCGCATCCTTTGGCAAGAGTCGGCGCCGGCGGCGCAAGAGTACGCAGAGGACCGCGTTCTGGCGGCATCTTTAAGCAGTGCAGTGCAGGATTCAGCGTCTGCAGCATCTTCTCCACAGAATGCTACGGCGCTTGACGGCAGTCCCACTTTCCCTTGAGACATCTGCTCGGGAAGCAGCGTGAAGGTACCGCTGGCCCGAGCATCGGTGGTTCAGTGGTAGAATGCTCGCCTGCCACGCGGGCGGCCCGGGTTCGATTCCCGGCCGATGCATCATTTTGTTTTTTCTCCGGTAGGGGTGCTGCGTGTCTTTCGCACTCGAACTGCGTGAGCCATGAGAATGAACCGCGGGATTCCGTGTGGAAAGAACCAATCATGCAGCGCGGACGACTGCTCGTTTGGACTCCTGCGTGCTATTGTACATACTGGCGTCGGCCTAGCATCGCAAGTTGCCTGCCGCGCCGTGAATGCACGTGTAGCAACAGAAAAAATGAGCCAGGGAGTGCAGACTCTCTACCACTTGTATTCGGTACTTACCAAGATTCCAGAAGGTCTAACGATCGCCTGCCTCGGTAGCGCAGTAGGCAGCGCGTAAGTCTCATAATCTTAAGGTCGTGAGTTCGATCCTCACCCGGGGCATCTAATTTTCTGTGACTGAAGGTGGTGCTGTTGCTAGGGCGCCAACTTATTTCTTGTTTGTTATCCGCAACGTTTCAACGCTTCAGCGGGAAAATGTTTACTTCCTGTTATTGCTACATACAGCTTCCCTATTCCTCTTCTCCCAGCAGAGCATGAAGCCAAAAGCATTGCTCTGCGACGTTTGAGGTGCGCGCCTTGCCAGTCAGTATGTGCAAAGATGCTCGCAAAGAGAGCGACAATGCGACAAGCGACCGTACGAACGGTCGAATGAAACGGCCGCATCCGGTGTGGTCTAGTGGCTAGGATACCTGGCTTTCACCCAGGAGGCCCGGGTTCGATTCCCGGTACCGGAACGGAATTTTTTCCACACGAATCGTGACAAGTTTGAGCTGTCCGAGCGGCCGTTTCCCGTCCTGCTCGCAATATAGCTACTGTTTCGTGACCGTCAGCAGAATATAGACTAGGGAAGCAGACACACGACGACCATAGGAATGGTGTATGGCTTCATGCCACCTGATTCCAGCGTAGGGCTGAGCAACTGCATCTGCCGAGGCCCGTTAGCTCAGTTGGTTAGAGCGTCGTGCTAATAACGCGAAGGTCGTGGGTTCGATCCCCCCACGGGCCACTTCTCTTTTACTACTGCGAAAAGGCAGCGCCGATTTCAGCTGGCGAGTGTGATGACCAAATGATCATCACCCTGCGTGGAAGTTGACAGAGGATCCGAACCCGACTCGTCGGGAAGCACTACAGCATTCACTCGGCAATGGCCATAATATCTTGAATACACTGGTTAGAGAAAATGTCCGATTGCCGATGCGTAACAACTTTGGCCCTTGTCAGTACTTGGGCGGGTGAGCGCATGGAACACAGGGCAGTATTGGCAGTTTTACTTCCTATTTTTGTTTCTCCTTTGTTTTCGGAGCTACAGCCCGATTCGGCCAGGGAGACGCCACCGTGAAATGAAGGGGGCGTGCTGTGTGTCCATCGCCTCGCCTCGCCTCTCCTTACCTCTCTCAGTCGTTTCTCGTGCTTGTCGTTTTGATATAGGCCGATTTGAGAGCGTCAGCTCTCGCGTCAGCTGAGCAAAGTCGAGACAAGTCGAGACACACTAAGGGCTGGTATGCAGCGAGTAAGAGGGCGAAAAAACAAATAGTTTAAGAGCGCGTGGCAAAAGTACTCATACGCGAAATTAAAAGCCTGCTGCGGTGGCCGGGAATCGAACCGGATCAACTGCTTGGAAGGCAACTATGCTGACCATTACACCACCACCGCACAAGCGAGCGCCCCGCCACCGCGAGTCGGCTTCCCGCCTGCTTCCCGCCTGTCGGCAGCGGCCGAAGGTGATCGTACCCGGCAGGCGCATTTCGAGGCAGGCTAGGGGAGCACATCCAGACGCATTCGGACAGCGTATCCGCGCACATTTCGCATCCTTTGGCAAGAGTCGGCGCCGGCGGCGCAAGAGTACGCAGAGGACCGCGTTCTGGCGGCATCTTTAAGCAGTGCAGTGCAGGATTCAGCGTCTGCAGCATCTTCTCCACAGAATGCTACGGCGCTTGACGGCAGTCCCACTTTCCCTTGAGACATCTGCTCGGGAAGCAGCGTGAAGGTACCGCTGGCCCGAGCATCGGTGGTTCAGTGGTAGAATGCTCGCCTGCCACGCGGGCGGCCCGGGTTCGATTCCCGGCCGATGCATCATTTTGTTTTTTCTCCGGTAGGGGTGCTGCGTGTCTTTCGCACTCGAACTGCGTGAGCCATGAGAATGAACCGCGGGATTCCGTGTGGAAAGAACCAATCATGCAGCGCGGACGACTGCTCGTTTGGACTCCTGCGTGCTATTGTACATACTGGCGTCGGCCTAGCATCGCAAGTTGCCTGCCGCGCCGTGAATGCACGTGTAGCAACAGAAAAAATGAGCCAGGGAGTGCAGACTCTCTACCACTTGTATTCGGTACTTACCAAGATTCCAGAAGGTCTAACGATCGCCTGCCTCGGTAGCGCAGTAGGCAGCGCGTAAGTCTCATAATCTTAAGGTCGTGAGTTCGATCCTCACCCGGGGCATCTAATTTTCTGTGACTGAAGGTGGTGCTGTTGCTAGGGCGCCAACTTATTTCTTGTTTGTTATCCGCAACGTTTCAACGCTTCAGCGGGAAAATGTTTACTTCCTGTTATTGCTACATACAGCTTCCCTATTCCTCTTCTCCCAGCAGAGCATGAAGCCAAAAGCATTGCTCTGCGACGTTTGAGGTGCGCGCCTTGCCAGTCAGTATGTGCAAAGATGCTCGCAAAGAGAGCGACAATGCGACAAGCGACCGTACGAACGGTCGAATGAAACGGCCGCATCCGGTGTGGTCTAGTGGCTAGGATACCTGGCTTTCACCCAGGAGGCCCGGGTTCGATTCCCGGTACCGGAACGGAATTTTTTCCACACGAATCGTGACAAGTTTGAGCTGTCCGAGCGGCCGTTTCCCGTCCTGCTCGCAATATAGCTACTGTTTCGTGACCGTCAGCAGAATATAGACTAGGGAAGCAGACACACGACGACCATAGGAATGGTGTATGGCTTCATGCCACCTGATTCCAGCGTAGGGCTGAGCAACTGCATCTGCCGAGGCCCGTTAGCTCAGTTGGTTAGAGCGTCGTGCTAATAACGCGAAGGTCGTGGGTTCGATCCCCCCACGGGCCACTTCTCTTTTACTACTGCGAAAAGGCAGCGCCGATTTCAGCTGGCGAGTGTGATGACCAAATGATCATCACCCTGCGTGGAAGTTGACAGAGGATCCGAACCCGACTCGTCGGGAAGCACTACAGCATTCACTCGGCAATGGCCATAATATCTTGAATACACTGGTTAGAGAAAATGTCCGATTGCCGATGCGTAACAACTTTGGCCCTTGTCAGTACTTGGGCGGGTGAGCGCATGGGAACACAGGGCAGTATTGGCAGTTTTACTTCCTATTTTTGTTTCTCCTTTGTTTTCGGAGCTACAGCCCGATTCGGCCAGGGAGACGCCACCGTGAAATGAAGGGGGCGTGCTGTGTGTCCATCGCCTCGCCTCGCCTCTCCTTACCTCTCTCAGTCGTTTCTCGTGCTTGTCGTTTTGATATAGGCCGATTTGAGAGCGTCAGCTCTCGCGTCAGCTGAGCAAAGTCGAGACAAGTCGAGACACACTAAGGGCTGGTATGCAGCGAGTAAGAGGGCGAAAAAACAATAGTTTAAGAGCGCGTGGCAAAAGTACTCATACGCGAAATTAAAAGCCTGCTGCGGTGGCCGGGAATCGAACCCGGATCAACTGCTTGGAAGGCAACTATGCTGACCATTACACCACCACCGCACAAGCGAGCGCCCCGCCACCGCGCTGAGTCGGCTTCCCGCCTGTCGGCAGCGGCCGAAGGTGATCGTACCCGGCAGGCGCATTTCGAGGCAGGCTAGGGGAGCACATCCAGACGCATTCGGACAGCGTATCCGCGCACATTTCGCATCCTTTGGCAAGAGTCGGCGCCGGCGGCGCAAGAGTACGCAGAGGACCGCGTTCTGGCGGCATCTTTAAGCAGTGCAGTGCAGGATTCAGCGTCTGCAGCATCTTCTCCACAGAATGCTACGGCGCTTGACGGCAGTCCCACTTTCCCTTGAGACATCTGCTCGGGAAGCAGCGTGAAGGTACCGCTGGCCCGAGCATCGGTGGTTCAGTGGTAGAATGCTCGCCTGCCACGCGGGCGGCCCGGGTTCGATTCCCGGCCGATGCATCATTTTGTTTTTTCTCCGGTAGGGGTGCTGCGTGTCTTTCGCACTCGAACTGCGTGAGCCATGAGAATGAACCGCGGGATTCCGTGTGGAAAGAACCAATCATGCAGCGCGGACGACTGCTCGTTTGGACTCCTGCGTGCTATTGTACATACTGGCGTCGGCCTAGCATCGCAAGTTGCCTGCCGCGCCGTGAATGCACGTGTAGCAACAGAAAAAATGAGCCAGGGAGTGCAGACTCTCTACCACTTGTATTCGGTACTTACCAAGATTCCAGAAGGTCTAACGATCGCCTGCCTCGGTAGCGCAGTAGGCAGCGCGTAAGTCTCATAATCTTAAGGTCGTGAGTTCGATCCTCACCCGGGGCATCTAATTTTCTGTGACTGAAGGTGGTGCTGTTGCTAGGGCGCCAACTTATTTCTTGTTTGTTATCCGCAACGTTTCAACGCTTCAGCGGGAAAATGTTTACTTCCTGTTATTGCTACATACAGCTTCCCTATTCCTCTTCTCCCAGCAGAGCATGAAGCCAAAAGCATTGCTCTGCGACGTTTGAGGTGCGCGCCTTGCCAGTCAGTATGTGCAAAGATGCTCGCAAAGAGAGCGACAATGCGACAAGCGACCGTACGAACGGTCGAATGAAACGGCCGCATCCGGTGTGGTCTAGTGGCTAGGATACCTGGCTTTCACCCAGGAGGCCCGGGTTCGATTCCCGGTACCGGAACGGAATTTTTTCCACACGAATCGTGACAAGTTTGAGCTGTCCGAGCGGCCGTTTCCCGTCCTGCTCGCAATATAGCTACTGTTTCGTGACCGTCAGCAGAATATAGACTAGGGAAGCAGACACACGACGACCATAGGAATGGTGTATGGCTTCATGCCACCTGATTCCAGCGTAGGGCTGAGCAACTGCATCTGCCGAGGCCCGTTAGCTCAGTTGGTTAGAGCGTCGTGCTAATAACGCGAAGGTCGTGGGTTCGATCCCCCCACGGGCCACTTCTCTTTTACTACTGCGAAAAGGCAGCGCCGATTTCAGCTGGCGAGTGTGATGACCAAATGATCATCACCCTGCGTGGAAGTTGACAGAGGATCCGAACCCGACTCGTCGGGAAGCACTACAGCATTCACTCGGCAATGGCCATAATATCTTGAATACACTGGTTAGAGAAAATGTCCGATTGCCGATGCGTAACAACTTTGGCCCTTGTCAGTACTTGGGCGGGTGAGCGCATGGGAACACAGGGCAGTATTGGCAGTTTTACTTCCTATTTTTGTTTCTCCTTTGTTTTCGGAGCTACAGCCCGATTCGGCCAGGGAGACGCCACCGTGAAATGAAGGGGGCGTGCTGTGTGTCCATCGCCTCGCCTCGCCTCTCCTTACCTCTCTCAGTCGTTTCTCGTGCTTGTCGTTTTGATATAGGCCGATTTGAGAGCGTCAGCTCTCGCGTCAGCTGAGCAAAGTCGAGACAAGTCGAGACACACTAAGGGCTGGTATGCAGCGAGTAAGAGGGCGAAAAAACAATAGTTTAAGAGCGCGTGGCAAAAGTACTCATACGCGAAATTAAAAGCCTGCTGCGGTGGCCGGGAATCGAACCCGGATCAACTGCTTGGAAGGCAACTATGCTGACCATTACACCACCACCGCACAAGCGAGCGCCCCGCCACCGCGCTGAGTCGGCTTCCCGCCTGTCGGCAGCGGCCGAAGGTGATCGTACCCGGCAGGCGCATTTCGAGGCAGGCTAGGGGAGCACATCCAGACGCATTCGGACAGCGTATCCGCGCACATTTCGCATCCTTTGGCAAGAGTCGGCGCCGGCGGCGCAAGAGTACGCAGAGGACCGCGTTCTGGCGGCATCTTTAAGCAGTGCAGTGCAGGATTCAGCGTCTGCAGCATCTTCTCCACAGAATGCTACGGCGCTTGACGGCAGTCCCACTTTCCCTTGAGACATCTGCTCGGGAAGCAGCGTGAAGGTACCGCTGGCCCGAGCATCGGTGGTTCAGTGGTAGAATGCTCGCCTGCCACGCGGGCGGCCCGGGTTCGATTCCCGGCCGATGCATCATTTTGTTTTTTCTCCGGTAGGGGTGCTGCGTGTCTTTCGCACTCGAACTGCGTGAGCCATGAGAATGAACCGCGGGATTCCGTGTGGAAAGAACCAATCATGCAGCGCGGACGACTGCTCGTTTGGACTCCTGCGTGCTATTGTACATACTGGCGTCGGCCTAGCATCGCAAGTTGCCTGCCGCGCCGTGAATGCACGTGTAGCAACAGAAAAAATGAGCCAGGGAGTGCAGACTCTCTACCTCTTGTATTCGGTACTTACCAAGATTCCAGAAGGTCTAACGATCGCCTGCCTCGGTAGCGCAGTAGGCAGCGCGTAAGTCTCATAATCTTAAGGTCGTGAGTTCGATCCTCACCCGGGGCATCTAATTTTCTGTGACTGAAGGTGGTGCTGTTGCTAGGGCGCCAACTTATTTCTTGTTTGTTATCCGCAACGTTTCAACGCTTCAGCGGGAAAATGTTTACTTCCTGTTATTGCTACATACAGCTTCCCTATTCCTCTTCTCCCAGCAGAGCATGAAGCCAAAAGCATTGCTCTGCGACGTTTGAGGTGCGCGCCTTGCCAGTCAGTATGTGCAAAGATGCTCGCAAAGAGAGCGACAATGCGACAAGCGACCGTACGAACGGTCGAATGAAACGGCCGCATCCGGTGTGGTCTAGTGGCTAGGATACCTGGCTTTCACCCAGGAGGCCCGGGTTCGATTCCCGGTACCGGAACGGAATTTTTTCCACACGAATCGTGACAAGTTTGAGCTGTCCGAGCGGCCGTTTCCCGTCCTGCTCGCAATATAGCTACTGTTTCGTGACCGTCAGCAGAATATAGACTAGGGAAGCAGACACACGACGACCATAGGAATGGTGTATGGCTTCATGCCACCTGATTCCAGCGTAGGGCTGAGCAACTGCATCTGCCGAGGCCCGTTAGCTCAGTTGGTTAGAGCGTCGTGCTAATAACGCGAAGGTCGTGGGTTCGATCCCCCCACGGGCCACTTCTCTTTTACTACTGCGAAAAGGCAGCGCCGATTTCAGCTGGCGAGTGTGATGACCAAATGATCATCACCCTGCGTGGAAGTTGACAGAGGATCCGAACCCGACTCGTCGGGAAGCACTACAGCATTCACTCGGCAATGGCCATAATATCTTGAATACACTGGTTAGAGAAAATGTCCGATTGCCGATGCGTAACAACTTTGGCCCTTGTCAGTACTTGGGCGGGTGAGCGCATGGGAACACAGGGCAGTATTGGCAGTTTTACTTCCTATTTTTGTTTCTCCTTTGTTTTCGGAGCTACAGCCCGATTCGGCCAGGGAGACGCCACCGTGAAATGAAGGGGGCGTGCTGTGTGTCCATCGCCTCGCCTCGCCTCTCCTTACCTCTCTCAGTCGTTTCTCGTGCTTGTCGTTTTGATATAGGCCGATTTGAGAGCGTCAGCTCTCGCGTCAGCTGAGCAAAGTCGAGACAAGTCGAGACACACTAAGGGCTGGTATGCAGCGAGTAAGAGGGCGAAAAAACAATAGTTTAAGAGCGCGTGGCAAAAGTACTCATACGCGAAATTAAAAGCCTGCTGCGGTGGCCGGGAATCGAACCCGGATCAACTGCTTGGAAGGCAACTATGCTGACCATTACACCACCACCGCACAAGCGAGCGCCCCGCCACCGCGCTGAGTCGGCTTCCCGCCTGTCGGCAGCGGCCGAAGGTGATCGTACCCGGCAGGCGCATTTCGAGGCAGGCTAGGGGAGCACATCCAGACGCATTCGGACAGCGTATCCGCGCACATTTCGCATCCTTTGGCAAGAGTCGGCGCCGGCGGCGCAAGAGTACGCAGAGGACCGCGTTCTGGCGGCATCTTTAAGCAGTGCAGTGCAGGATTCAGCGTCTGCAGCATCTTCTCCACAGAATGCTACGGCGCTTGACGGCAGTCCCACTTTCCCTTGAGACATCTGCTCGGGAAGCAGCGTGAAGGTACCGCTGGCCCGAGCATCGGTGGTTCAGTGGTAGAATGCTCGCCTGCCACGCGGGCGGCCCGGGTTCGATTCCCGGCCGATGCATCATTTTGTTTTTTCTCCGGTAGGGGTGCTGCGTGTCTTTCGCACTCGAACTGCGTGAGCCATGAGAATGAACCGCGGGATTCCGTGTGGAAAGAACCAATCATGCAGCGCGGACGACTGCTCGTTTGGACTCCTGCGTGCTATTGTACATACTGGCGTCGGCCTAGCATCGCAAGTTGCCTGCCGCGCCGTGAATGCACGTGTAGCAACAGAAAAAATGAGCCAGGGAGTGCAGACTCTCTACCTCTAGTATTCGGTACTTACCAAGATTCCAGAAGGTCTAACGATCGCCTGCCTCGGTAGCGCAGTAGGCAGCGCGTAAGTCTCATAATCTTAAGGTCGTGAGTTCGATCCTCACCCGGGGCATCTAATTTTCTGTGACTGAAGGTGGTGCTGTTGCTAGGGCGCCAACTTATTTCTTGTTTGTTATCCGCAACGTTTCAACGCTTCAGCGGGAAAATGTTTACTTCCTGTTATTGCTACATACAGCTTCCCTATTCCTCTTCTCCCAGCAGAGCATGAAGCCAAAAGCATTGCTCTGCGACGTTTGAGGTGCGCGCCTTGCCAGTCAGTATGTGCAAAGATGCTCGCAAAGAGAGCGACAATGCGACAAGCGACCGTACGAACGGTCGAATGAAACGGCCGCATCCGGTGTGGTCTAGTGGCTAGGATACCTGGCTTTCACCCAGGAGGCCCGGGTTCGATTCCCGGTACCGGAACGGAATTTTTTCCACACGAATCGTGACAAGTTTGAGCTGTCCGAGCGGCCGTTTCCCGTCCTGCTCGCAATATAGCTACTGTTTCGTGACCGTCAGCAGAATATAGACTAGGGAAGCAGACACACGACGACCATAGGAATGGTGTATGGCTTCATGCCACCTGATTCCAGCGTAGGGCTGAGCAACTGCATCTGCCGAGGCCCGTTAGCTCAGTTGGTTAGAGCGTCGTGCTAATAACGCGAAGGTCGTGGGTTCGATCCCCCCACGGGCCACTTCTCTTTTACTACTGCGAAAAGGCAGCGCCGATTTCAGCTGGCGAGTGTGATGACCAAATGATCATCACCCTGCGTGGAAGTTGACAGAGGATCCGAACCCGACTCGTCGGGAAGCACTACAGCATTCACTCGGCAATGGCCATAATATCTTGAATACACTGGTTAGAGAAAATGTCCGATTGCCGATGCGTAACAACTTTGGCCCTTGTCAGTACTTGGGCGGGTGAGCGCATGGGAACACAGGGCAGTATTGGCAGTTTTACTTCCTATTTTTGTTTCTCCTTTGTTTTCGGAGCTACAGCCCGATTCGGCCAGGGAGACGCCACCGTGAAATGAAGGGGGCGTGCTGTGTGTCCATCGCCTCGCCTCGCCTCTCCTTACCTCTCTCAGTCGTTTCTCGTGCTTGTCGTTTTGATATAGGCCGATTTGAGAGCGTCAGCTCTCGCGTCAGCTGAGCAAAGTCGAGACAAGTCGAGACACACTAAGGGCTGGTATGCAGCGAGTAAGAGGGCGAAAAAACAATAGTTTAAGAGCGCGTGGCAAAAGTACTCATACGCGAAATTAAAAGCCTGCTGCGGTGGCCGGGAATCGAACCCGGATCAACTGCTTGGAAGGCAACTATGCTGACCATTACACCACCACCGCACAAGCGAGCGCCCCGCCACCGCGCTGAGTCGGCTTCCCGCCTGTCGGCAGCGGCCGAAGGTGATCGTACCCGGCAGGCGCATTTCGAGGCAGGCTAGGGGAGCACATCCAGACGCATTCGGACAGCGTATCCGCGCACATTTCGCATCCTTTGGCAAGAGTCGGCGCCGGCGGCGCAAGAGTACGCAGAGGACCGCGTTCTGGCGGCATCTTTAAGCAGTGCAGTGCAGGATTCAGCGTCTGCAGCATCTTCTCCACAGAATGCTACGGCGCTTGACGGCAGTCCCACTTTCCCTTGAGACATCTGCTCGGGAAGCAGCGTGAAGGTACCGCTGGCCCGAGCATCGGTGGTTCAGTGGTAGAATGCTCGCCTGCCACGCGGGCGGCCCGGGTTCGATTCCCGGCCGATGCATCATTTTGTTTTTTCTCCGGTAGGGGTGCTGCGTGTCTTTCGCACTCGAACTGCGTGAGCCATGAGAATGAACCGCGGGATTCCGTGTGGAAAGAACCAATCATGCAGCGCGGACGACTGCTCGTTTGGACTCCTGCGTGCTATTGTACATACTGGCGTCGGCCTAGCATCGCAAGTTGCCTGCCGCGCCGTGAATGCACGTGTAGCAACAGAAAAAATGAGCCAGGGAGTGCAGACTCTCTACCACTTGTATTCGGTACTTACCAAGATTCCAGAAGGTCTAACGATCGCCTGCCTCGGTAGCGCAGTAGGCAGCGCGTAAGTCTCATAATCTTAAGGTCGTGAGTTCGATCCTCACCCGGGGCATCTAATTTTCTGTGACTGAAGGTGGTGCTGTTGCTAGGGCGCCAACTTATTTCTTGTTTGTTATCGGCAACGTTTCAACGCTTCAGCGGGAAAATGTTTACTTCCTGTTATTGCTACATACAGCTTCCCTATTCCTCTTCTCCCAGCAGAGCATGAAGCCAAAAGCATTGCTCTGCGACGTTTGAGGTGCGCGCCTTGCCAGTCAGTATGTGCAAAGATGCTCGCAAAGAGAGCGACAATGCGACAAGCGACCGTACGAACGGTCGAATGAAACGGCCGCATCCGGTGTGGTCTAGTGGCTAGGATACCTGGCTTTCACCCAGGAGGCCCGGGTTCGATTCCCGGTACCGGAACGGAATTTTTTCCACACGAATCGTGACAAGTTTGAGCTGTCCGAGCGGCCGTTTCCCGTCCTGCTCGCAATATAGCTACTGTTTCGTGACCGTCAGCAGAATATAGACTAGGGAAGCAGACACACGACGACCATAGGAATGGTGTATGGCTTCATGCCACCTGATTCCAGCGTAGGGCTGAGCAACTGCATCTGCCGAGGCCCGTTAGCTCAGTTAGTTGCGCTTGAGCCGCGACAGCGATCGGACGTGCCTAAACTTCCGTGCCGTCGTAGCGCCGCAAGCCGTGTTTTGATCGTTTCTTGTGTCTGTGATTGTGCGTTTTCTCGTAGTATTTTGAGTTTTTGTCTCTTCTCGTCGTCTTGTTTATCTTACTAGCGGTTTCGGCCGCTTATCGTTACAGTTATGGCTAAATCGGTTCCCCGAAAGAATACATTGTGTTTTGAGTTTGACAAGGCATCGCGTCGTGTGCAACCAAGCTCCCTGGAAATTCATGATTGGATTGTGGATATAATTGGGATAACGTCCGACCAGGTTCACACAGCGTACTATGATATGGCGGATTACTGTTTCTTTGTCAAGTTTCTCACTCCGTTGCAACTGGAGAAAATCTTGCAGAAAACTGGAGGAAAGGCGGAATTCCATCATCGAGACCAGTCGGTGAGTACCGTGATAATCACCAATGCTGATGTAGAGTATAAGCAGGTTCGGGTATTCAATTTGCCACCAGAAGTTGACGATTACCTGTTGAAGGATGTTCTTGCTAAATACGGTGATATTCGACAAATCAGAATGGAAAAATGGTCTAGCCAACACAAATTGCAATGCTACAGTGGGGTTCGTTCTGTTGATATGAGCATTAAAGTTAATATTCCCTCGAATATCGTGGTCTGTGGCTATAAAGCACATGTCGTTTATAGTGGGCAAGTAGAAACTTGTTATATTTGTAACGAGAGCGGTCACTTACGCAGTGATTGTCCTCGGCGTGTTTTCGTGCTTAAAAACTCCTTACAAAAACGCCAGAGGTTGACACTAGCTGATATTATGACCCAACATCAGAAGTTGGGGGAGACAACTTTGCAACACAGTACGTCAGAGGCCGTTGAACCCGATCTTAGCAACGAGTCCTTCCCGCCTTTAGCACAAAAGAGCGAGAAGCTTCCACTTGCTGTTAGCACAACGTTATCGGTCGGTAACAAACGACGCCGTACCTGTGACGATAGTGGAACTGATGAAGAGTTGTCGGCCAACGACCAGATATCTGTCACGGACGCGAACCCTCCCTCGCAGGAAACCCTTGCCGTGGACAGCATAGGTGAGGGCTCCGACGCCGCTGCTTCCCCGGCGGCGTCGGTCAACAACGGTGTCGACCAGTGTTTACAGCTGACTGTTGTGACGCCGCCGGCCGGCCCGCCACTACACGACTTGGATGCCCAACAAGTGGACGACCGTCCGATGTCGGCTCTACAGACACCCGACGAGGACGTTGGTCCGGAGACCGTTGTAAACACCAACCTGCCCGTCGCTGAACACAACCAACCTGAGAGGCCGGAAGACTGTTTACCAACAGACCGTGTGAATACAAACAAACACACCTTGCTTTCTGCCGCCGCGATTTCGCACGAGTTAGCTACAGTGGAGGAAGCCGGCACTCCGACTACCGATTTCAGTCATGATCCGCCCACCCCACCTTCTGCCATGGAACTCCCGACTGGTGGACGACGGAAAACTAAACCCAAACCAAATGTCTCCGCAGCCCGAAGAAAGACTCCGAACAAAGGAGCCGCGGAATCTGGACGCGAACCTGGCACTGTAAATTTGCAGTCTGACAGTGCGATGGACTGGGCCGCTAATGCAATGCAGCTTTCTTCCTCCTTCGATGGGCACGACCCAGGCATATAAATTTCTATCTCTTAATATTAACAAGATCACTTCAGCTTTGAAAACAGCGTTGTTGCGACAGTTTATCTACGACTCTGAAGCCGATGTTGTACTCCTACAGGAAGTGTCTATGTTAAGTCTCACCGTCCCTGGTTTTCATACGATAGCAAATGTAACGAAAGACACGAGCACCGGCACAGCCATTTTATTACGCGAGGGCATCCCTGTTCGAAGTATTGAAATACTCGAGTGTGGTAGAGGTATTGCCTGTCAAATTTTTGACGTCACCATAGTGAACATCTACGCACCGTCTGGTTCAACTCGCAAATCCGACAGAGCCAAATTTTTCAAAGAAGACATCATCTATTTGTTGCGACGGAACCCATCACAATTCATCCTTAGTGGCGACTTCAATTGTGTCCTCAATCGAAAAGATCAGTCTCCGAACTTCAATTACTGTCGGGAATTGCATGATCTGGTACGTCATCTGCGAATGCAGGATGCATGGGAACTCAAGAACCCCACTAAGGTTAAATTTACGTACTTTACTTCGACGGCATGCAGCCGCCTTGATCGGTTGTACGTCACGGAGAATATCTGCCATCGTGTTCTCGACACGGATGTCATTCCAGCTAGCTTTTCAGACCATTGTGCCCTTTCCGTAACGATCAGTTTAGACAGACAACGGACTCACCGATTCCGGAATCAATGGAGCCTCAATGTTTCTCTCCTGACGGATAATTACATACAAGATGTTATTCATGCGACGTGGACGGACTGTCTCAAGCGACGTTGTAAGTACGCTACCAATATCGCCTGGTGGAATGAGGTAGTCAAACGGAGGATGAGACAAACTCTGAAAAATTATGGCTGGCAACGAGCCCAGGATACCAAACGAACCATCGATTTTTACCAGACGGTATTGCGGGAGTTGTATACGCAAGTAACCGTAACGAATACGAACTTGGAAGGGATCAAGAAAATCAAGGCCAAACTACTAGCCATAAAGCGTACACAACTTGCGGGGCTGCAGACCAAAGCTCACACTAAGTCGCTCCAGGAAGACGAAGTCACGTCCCTGTACCACCTTATCAAGCACCGTGCGAACCGCCAGAGAACGTTTATTGAGGAACTTGAGACCGCTGATGGGGTCCTCCTCACTCATCAGAGGGATATCCTTCGCGCCGTTGCCGAATATTTTACTCAACTGTACTCGCAATGTGCTACCCGTGGGACTGTTGACACTGTGGCTTTCTGTACTCCACCTTCAGAAGTCACGCACGCCGATAACTGCGCGATATTGCAAGATTTTGATGCGGATGACGTCCTGGACCTGATCACTAGTTCCCCGTCACAAAAATCCCCCGGCCCTGATGGGCTGCCGAAAGAATTCTATGTGCGCTTCTGGCCTCTCATTGGACAAGCCTTTACAACAGTCCTCAACGAGGTGATGCGCGGGACTCCCTTGCCAGCAGACCTCAAGGAAGGCAGAACTGTCTTGATTCCCAAACGCAAACACCGGAAAGATCTTGATCATTATCGTCCGATAACTCTACTCAATTTCGATTATAAAACTTTTGCCAGAGCACTACATAGCAGACTAACGGCGGTGGTGAAAAAGGTGGTCCAAAATCATCAATCCTGTTTCCCTGGTCGGTCCATTATGACACCCGTCTCGGAATATAGAGACATTATTTCAATAGCATCGGTGACTAACGTGAACTGTGCACTCTTATTTGTTGATTTTTCTAAAGCATTCGATCGTGTGAGTCATGATTATCTCATGCGTTTCCTGCAGCATTGTGGATTCAATGAATGCGTTATTGCCGTCATACGACACCTGATAACTGGTATCACAACAAAGGTTAGCGTCAATGGACAGCTCACGCAGCCTATAGAGATTCAAAGAGGGGTCCCGCAGGGGAGCCCCCTCTCCATGCTCTTGTTCGTGCTGGCGCTCGAACCATTCCTACGCTCCGTCGACGATAAACTGACCGGCCTGACCACGACCGGTCCTTCTTTTGTGGTTCGCGCTTACGCCGATGATGTCGGGGTTTTAATACGGGCCGAAGAAGAAATACCCATCCTTAAGTCCGAAATTGATGACTACTGCCGTGTCTCTGGAGCACGAATCAACACCGATAAATGCAGATTCGTCAAAATCCGTGGATTGGCAAACGTAACCGTCCCGTGGGCACAAACTGCGGAAACCCACACAACCTTAGGTATGATTGTCGATCAATGCCCACTGAAAATGTGTGCCAAAAATTGGCGGCGGATCGCCGATTCCATGCACGGCGCTATTCGCGAACACAACTGGCGGTCTATCAACCTGCTTCAACGAATTCGTCTCCTCGACACTTACATTTTCAGTAAAGCCTACTACATGGCCCAAATTTTTCCGATTCCAAAGTTACAGGCGAAGCGACTTATGAAAATCTCCAACTATTTTCTCTGGAAAGGGAACATTTTTAAATCGAAATATACCACATTGACCATGCCACGGAAGGCTGGAGAACTCAATTTACCAGACATCGACAGGAAGTGTACGGCCTTGTACATCAAACGCATTACCATGTTGTTGAGGAACGAACCGCTGAGTGTCACTCATTGGCTCTTTCACATTTTACGTCCTATAGATCTCCGTCCACCCACTGCTGTAGGACACATCAATTTTCAACTAAAACATGTCCGGTACTATTATCTCGAAGTAAGTTACATCGGGGGCGCCGTTGTTCACAGGTCGGATTTATCGGCAAAGGTTCTGCTCGACAGATGGCATCGAACTATGATACACCACCCCATGGAAATCAAACACCCAAGTGTCCAATGGAATATAGTCTGGCACAACATCAGTTTATCCATCCATACTTCCGTTGTGGCATCCACGTGGTATCAGGTTGTTAATAGTGTTATCCCCACAAATGAACGGTTGCACCGCATAGGCTTACAAGACAGTGATCGATGTGCGCGTTGTGGCCTGGTCGACACCTTACGCCACAGATTTACATGCGGTGGCCATCTACTTAACTGGAAATGGGTGCAACAACGTTTGGGTCTCTTAACTCGCAGCAGTGCGGCCAGTCACTCCACCGATTTCCTCCTCTGGCCAGACACCACATATTATCCTGCGACCAAGAACAACACTGTGATGTGGCTACTGGGACACTATGTGACATATGTTATTTGCCACAATGGCGACGACGATCTCGTAAGTTTTGAAACTTACATGCGAACAGCACAGTGGCAAATGACGCGGTTCTCCGCAGTCAAAAAACATTTTGGAAACATGATCGCCATTATTTTTGAAAAGCAAGGTGTTGGATAACACCTCCTCACTCTGCATTGGTACCGTTCCTCGTCAACGACCGGCCCTACAGATTAAACAATAAGAGAACCTCGGCAGCGACAGGCACCGATTCCTGAATTCGGATTCTCAGACATATCCTCACGAGAATATGTAAAGTAAACACAAAAACTAAAAAAAAAAAAGTGGCGCAATTGGTTAGCGCACGGTACTTATAAAAAATAAAAAAAAAAAACAAAAGTGGCGCAATTGGTTAGCGCACGGTACTTATAAGGCAGTAGCCGTGAGCAATGCCGGGGTTGTGAGTTCGAGCCTCACCTGGGGCATACTTTTATTTCGTAGCAGCTGACTCTGACAGCATCGGGACGCTAGATACAAAAAAAAAAAAAAAAAAAAAAAAAAAAAAAAAAAAAAAAAAAAAAAAAAAGTGGTTAAGGCGTCTGACTAGAAATCAGATTCCCTCTGGGAGCGTAGGTTCGAGTCCTACCGACTGCGTTTCTTTTTTGTGTCAAGAGGTGGAGAACATCTCCAACGGAACGGTGAAAAAAAAAAAAAAAAAAAAAAAAATGGATAAGGCGTCGGACTTCGGATCCGAAGATTGCAGGTTCGAATCCTGTCACGGTCGTGTTTTTCCAATTCTGCAAAAGAAACACACCGTTTTAGTGTAGCTATTGAGCAGTACGAAATCGTCTGAATGTTGCTGTTGTCCATTTCCTGCTTGGAGATGCACTTGAGCTTGATACACACACAGCCAGAACGGTGTTATCTAGCGAAATGGTCGGCTGAGTGCCGTCACCGCGAGTTTTGGCTGGCATTTGCGCATCTAAGACAGCGTCGGAAAGTAAGCCGTTCGGCTTCTGAGTCAAATCAAATATGTGTGTTAATTTTGACACCACTAGCGCTGCAGGTTTTCATGCAATTCCTGTACCTCTCAGAAATGATTATGAAATAAAACTGAAGTACGTGACGTGTGTGACGCTAGGAAAACATTAGGCAGCATGGAGAGATTCTAAAAAAAAAAAAAAAAAAAAAAAAAAAAAGTTGGTTAGAGCGTCGTGCTAATAACGCGAAGGTCGTGGGTTCGATCCCCCCACGGGCCACTTCTCTTTTACTACTGCGAAAAGGCAGCGCCGATTTCAGCTGGCGAGTGTGATGACCAAATGATCATCACCCTGCGTGGAAGTTGACAGAGGATCCGAACCCGACTCGTCGGGAAGCACTACAGCATTCACTCGGCAATGGCCATAATATCTTGAATACACTGGTTAGAGAAAATGTCCGATTGCCGATGCGTAACAACTTTGGCCCTTGTCAGTACTTGGGCGGGTGAGCGCATGGGAACACAGGGCAGTATTGGCAGTTTTACTTCCTATTTTTGTTTCTCCTTTGTTTTCGGAGCTACAGCCCGATTCGGCCAGGGAGACGCCACCGTGAAATGAAGGGGGCGTGCTGTGTGTCCATCGCCTCGCCTCGCCTCTCCTTACCTCTCTCAGTCGTTTCTCGTGCTTGTCGTTTTGATATAGGCCGATTTGAGAGCGTCAGCTCTCGCGTCAGCTGAGCAAAGTCGAGACAAGTCGAGACACACTAAGGGCTGGTATGCAGCGAGTAAGAGGGCGAAAAAACAATAGTTTAAGAGCGCGTGGCAAAAGTACTCATACGCGAAATTAAAAGCCTGCTGCGGTGGCCGGGAATCGAACCCGGATCAACTGCTTGGAAGGCAACTATGCTGACCATTACACCACCACCGCACAAGCGAGCGCCCCGCCACCGCGCTGAGTCGGCTTCCCGCCTGTCGGCAGCGGCCGAAGGTGATCGTACCCGGCAGGCGCATTTCGAGGCAGGCTAGGGGAGCACATCCAGACGCATTCGGACAGCGTATCCGCGCACATTTCGCATCCTTTGGCAAGAGTCGGCGCCGGCGGCGCAAGAGTACGCAGAGGACCGCGTTCTGGCGGCATCTTTAAGCAGTGCAGTGCAGGATTCAGCGTCTGCAGCATCTTCTCCACAGAATGCTACGGCGCTTGACGGCAGTCCCACTTTCCCTTGAGACATCTGCTCGGGAAGCAGCGTGAAGGTACCGCTGGCCCGAGCATCGGTGGTTCAGTGGTAGAATGCTCGCCTGCCACGCGGGCGGCCCGGGTTCGATTCCCGGCCGATGCATCATTTTGTTTTTTCTCCGGTAGGGGTGCTGCGTGTCTTTCGCACTCGAACTGCGTGAGCCATGAGAATGAACCGCGGGATTCCGTGTGGAAAGAACCAATCATGCAGCGCGGACGACTGCTCGTTTGGACTCCTGCGTGCTATTGTACATACTGGCGTCGGCCTAGCATCGCAAGTTGCCTGCCGCGCCGTGAATGCACGTGTAGCAACAGAAAAAATGAGCCAGGGAGTGCAGACTCTCTACCACTTGTATTCGGTACTTACCAAGATTCCAGAAGGTCTAACGATCGCCTGCCTCGGTAGCGCAGTAGGCAGCGCGTAAGTCTCATAATCTTAAGGTCGTGAGTTCGATCCTCACCCGGGGCATCTAATTTTCTGTGACTGAAGGTGGTGCTGTTGCTAGGGCGCCAACTTATTTCTTGTTTGTTATCCGCAACGTTTCAACGCTTCAGCGGGAAAATGTTTACTTCCTGTTATTGCTACATACAGCTTCCCTATTCCTCTTCTCCCAGCAGAGCATGAAGCCAAAAGCATTGCTCTGCGACGTTTGAGGTGCGCGCCTTGCCAGTCAGTATGTGCAAAGATGCTCGCAAAGAGAGCGACAATGCGACAAGCGACCGTACGAACGGTCGAATGAAACGGCCGCATCCGGTGTGGTCTAGTGGCTAGGATACCTGGCTTTCACCCAGGAGGCCCGGGTTCGATTCCCGGTACCGGAACGGAATTTTTTCCACACGAATCGTGACAAGTTTGAGCTGTCCGAGCGGCCGTTTCCCGTCCTGCTCGCAATATAGCTACTGTTTCGTGACCGTCAGCAGAATATAGACTAGGGAAGCAGACACACGACGACCATAGGAATGGTGTATGGCTTCATGCCACCTGATTCCAGCGTAGGGCTGAGCAACTGCATCTGCCGAGGCCCGTTAGCTCAGTTGGTTAGAGCGTCGTGCTAATAACGCGAAGGTCGTGGGTTCGATCCCCCCACGGGCCACTTCTCTTTTACTACTGCGAAAAGGCAGCGCCGATTTCAGCTGGCGAGTGTGATGACCAAATGATCATCACCCTGCGTGGAAGTTGACAGAGGATCCGAACCCGACTCGTCGGGAAGCACTACAGCATTCACTCGGCAATGGCCATAATATCTTGAATACACTGGTTAGAGAAAATGTCCGATTGCCGATGCGTAACAACTTTGGCCCTTGTCAGTACTTGGGCGGGTGAGCGCATGGGAACACAGGGCAGTATTGGCAGTTTTACTTCCTATTTTTGTTTCTCCTTTGTTTTCGGAGCTACAGCCCGATTCGGCCAGGGAGACGCCACCGTGAAATGAAGGGGGCGTGCTGTGTGTCCATCGCCTCGCCTCGCCTCTCCTTACCTCTCTCAGTCGTTTCTCGTGCTTGTCGTTTTGATATAGGCCGATTTGAGAGCGTCAGCTCTCGCGTCAGCTGAGCAAAGTCGAGACAAGTCGAGACACACTAAGGGCTGGTATGCAGCGAGTAAGAGGGCGAAAAAACAATAGTTTAAGAGCGCGTGGCAAAAGTACTCATACGCGAAATTAAAAGCCTGCTGCGGTGGCCGGGAATCGAACCCGGATCAACTGCTTGGAAGGCAACTATGCTGACCATTACACCACCACCGCACAAGCGAGCGCCCCGCCACCGCGCTGAGTCGGCTTCCCGCCTGTCGGCAGCGGCCGAAGGTGATCGTACCCGGCAGGCGCATTTCGAGGCAGGCTAGGGGAGCACATCCAGACGCATTCGGACAGCGTATCCGCGCACATTTCGCATCCTTTGGCAAGAGTCGGCGCCGGCGGCGCAAGAGTACGCAGAGGACCGCGTTCTGGCGGCATCTTTAAGCAGTGCAGTGCAGGATTCAGCGTCTGCAGCATCTTCTCCACAGAATGCTACGGCGCTTGACGGCAGTCCCACTTTCCCTTGAGACATCTGCTCGGGAAGCAGCGTGAAGGTACCGCTGGCCCGAGCATCGGTGGTTCAGTGGTAGAATGCTCGCCTGCCACGCGGGCGGCCCGGGTTCGATTCCCGGCCGATGCATCATTTTGTTTTTTCTCCGGTAGGGGTGCTGCGTGTCTTTCGCACTCGAACTGCGTGAGCCATGAGAATGAACCGCGGGATTCCGTGTGGAAAGAACCAATCATGCAGCGCGGACGACTGCTCGTTTGGACTCCTGCGTGCTATTGTACATACTGGCGTCGGCCTAGCATCGCAAGTTGCCTGCCGCGCCGTGAATGCACGTGTAGCAACAGAAAAAATGAGCCAGGGAGTGCAGACTCTCTACCACTTGTATTCGGTACTTACCAAGATTCCAGAAGGTCTAACGATCGCCTGCCTCGGTAGCGCAGTAGGCAGCGCGTAAGTCTCATAATCTTAAGGTCGTGAGTTCGATCCTCACCCGGGGCATCTAATTTTCTGTGACTGAAGGTGGTGCTGTTGCTAGGGCGCCAACTTATTTCTTGTTTGTTATCCGCAACGTTTCAACGCTTCAGCGGGAAAATGTTTACTTCCTGTTATTGCTACATACAGCTTCCCTATTCCTCTTCTCCCAGCAGAGCATGAAGCCAAAAGCATTGCTCTGCGACGTTTGAGGTGCGCGCCTTGCCAGTCAGTATGTGCAAAGATGCTCGCAAAGAGAGCGACAATGCGACAAGCGACCGTACGAACGGTCGAATGAAACGGCCGCATCCGGTGTGGTCTAGTGGCTAGGATACCTGGCTTTCACCCAGGAGGCCCGGGTTCGATTCCCGGTACCGGAACGGAATTTTTTCCACACGAATCGTGACAAGTTTGAGCTGTCCGAGCGGCCGTTTCCCGTCCTGCTCGCAATATAGCTACTGTTTCGTGACCGTCAGCAGAATATAGACTAGGGAAGCAGACACACGACGACCATAGGAATGGTGTATGGCTTCATGCCACCTGATTCCAGCGTAGGGCTGAGCAACTGCATCTGCCGAGGCCCGTTAGCTCAGTTGGTTAGAGCGTCGTGCTAATAACGCGAAGGTCGTGGGTTCGATCCCCCCACGGGCCACTTCTCTTTTACTACTGCGAAAAGGCAGCGCCGATTTCAGCTGGCGAGTGTGATGACCAAATGATCATCACCCTGCGTGGAAGTTGACAGAGGATCCGAACCCGACTCGTCGGGAAGCACTACAGCATTCACTCGGCAATGGCCATAATATCTTGAATACACTGGTTAGAGAAAATGAAAGAAAATGTCCGATTGCCGATGCGTAACAACTTTGGCCCTTGTCAGTACTTGGGCGGGTGAGCGCATGGGAACACAGGGCAGTATTGGCAGTTTTACTTCCTATTTTTGTTTCTCCTTTGTTTTCGGAGCTACAGCCCGATTCGGCCAGGGAGACGCCACCGTGAAATGAAGGGGGCGTGCTGTGTGTCCATCGCCTCGCCTCGCCTCTCCTTACCTCTCTCAGTCGTTTCTCGTGCTTGTCGTTTTGATATAGGCCGATTTGAGAGCGTCAGCTCTCGCGTCAGCTGAGCAAAGTCGAGACAAGTCGAGACACACTAAGGGCTGGTATGCAGCGAGTAAGAGGGCGAAAAAACAATAGTTTAAGAGCGCGTGGCAAAAGTACTCATACGCGAAATTAAAAGCCTGCTGCGGTGGCCGGGAATCGAACCCGGATCAACTGCTTGGAAGGCAACTATGCTGACCATTACACCACCACCGCACAAGCGAGCGCCCCGCCACCGCGCTGAGTCGGCTTCCCGCCTGTCGGCAGCGGCCGAAGGTGATCGTACCCGGCAGGCGCATTTCGAGGCAGGCTAGGGGAGCACATCCAGACGCATTCGGACAGCGTATCCGCGCACATTTCGCATCCTTTGGCAAGAGTCGGCGCCGGCGGCGCAAGAGTACGCAGAGGACCGCGTTCTGGCGGCATCTTTAAGCAGTGCAGTGCAGGATTCAGCGTCTGCAGCATCTTCTCCACAGAATGCTACGGCGCTTGACGGCAGTCCCACTTTCCCTTGAGACATCTGCTCGGGAAGCAGCGTGAAGGTACCGCTGGCCCGAGCATCGGTGGTTCAGTGGTAGAATGCTCGCCTGCCACGCGGGCGGCCCGGGTTCGATTCCCGGCCGATGCATCATTTTGTTTTTTCTCCGGTAGGGGTGCTGCGTGTCTTTCGCACTCGAACTGCGTGAGCCATGAGAATGAACCGCGGGATTCCGTGTGGAAAGAACCAATCATGCAGCGCGGACGACTGCTCGTTTGGACTCCTGCGTGCTATTGTACATACTGGCGTCGGCCTAGCATCGCAAGTTGCCTGCCGCGCCGTGAATGCACGTGTAGCAACAGAAAAAATGAGCCAGGGAGTGCAGACTCTCTACCACTTGTATTCGGTACTTACCAAGATTCCAGAAGGTCTAACGATCGCCTGCCTCGGTAGCGCAGTAGGCAGCGCGTAAGTCTCATAATCTTAAGGTCGTGAGTTCGATCCTAACCCGGGGCATCTAATTTTCTGTGACTGAAGGTGGTGCTGTTGCTAGGGCGCCAACTTATTTCTTGTTTGTTATCCGCAACGTTTCAACGCTTCAGCGGGAAAATGTTTACTTCCTGTTATTGCTACATACAGCTTCCCTATTCCTCTTCTCCCAGCAGAGCATGAAGCCAAAAGCATTGCTCTGCGACGTTTGAGGTGCGCGCCTTGCCAGTCAGTATGTGCAAAGATGCTCGCAAAGAGAGCGACAATGCGACAAGCGACCGTACGAACGGTCGAATGAAACGGCCGCATCCGGTGTGGTCTAGTGGCTAGGATACCTGGCTTTCACCCAGGAGGCCCGGGTTCGATTCCCGGTACCGGAACGGAATTTTTTCCACACGAATCGTGACAAGTTTGAGCTGTCCGAGCGGCCGTTTCCCGTCCTGCTCGCAATATAGCTACTGTTTCGTGACCGTCAGCAGAATATAGACTAGGGAAGCAGACACACGACGACCATAGGAATGGTGTATGGCTTCATGCCACCTGATTCCAGCGTAGGGCTGAGCAACTGCATCTGCCGAGGCCCGTTAGCTCAGTTGGTTAGAGCGTCGTGCTAATAACGCGAAGGTCGTGGGTTCGATCCCCCCACGGGCCACTTCTCTTTTACTACTGCGAAAAGGCAGCGCCGATTTCAGCTGGCGAGTGTGATGACCAAATGATCATCACCCTGCGTGGAAGTTGACAGAGGATCCGAACCCGACTCGTCGGGAAGCACTACAGCATTCACTCGGCAATGGCCATAATATCTTGAATACACTGGTTAGAGAAAATGTCCGATTGCCGATGCGTAACAACTTTGGCCCTTGTCAGTACTTGGGCGGGTGAGCGCATGGGAACACAGGGCAGTATTGGCAGTTTTACTTCCTATTTTTGTTTCTCCTTTGTTTTCGGAGCTACAGCCCGATTCGGCCAGGGAGACGCCACCGTGAAATGAAGGGGGCGTGCTGTGTGTCCATCGCCTCGCCTCGCCTCTCCTTACCTCTCTCAGTCGTTTCTCGTGCTTGTCGTTTTGATATAGGCCGATTTGAGAGCGTCAGCTCTCGCGTCAGCTGAGCAAAGTCGAGACAAGTCGAGACACACTAAGGGCTGGTATGCAGCGAGTAAGAGGGCGAAAAAACAATAGTTTAAGAGCGCGTGGCAAAAGTACTCATACGCGAAATTAAAAGCCTGCTGCGGTGGCCGGGAATCGAACCCGGATCAACTGCTTGGAAGGCAACTATGCTGACCATTACACCACCACCGCACAAGCGAGCGCCCCGCCACCGCGCTGAGTCGGCTTCCCGCCTGTCGGCAGCGGCCGAAGGTGATCGTACCCGGCAGGCGCATTTCGAGGCAGGCTAGGGGAGCACATCCAGACGCATTCGGACAGCGTATCCGCGCACATTTCGCATCCTTTGGCAAGAGTCGGCGCCGGCGGCGCAAGAGTACGCAGAGGACCGCGTTCTGGCGGCATCTTTAAGCAGTGCAGTGCAGGATTCAGCGTCTGCAGCATCTTCTCCACAGAATGCTACGGCGCTTGACGGCAGTCCCACTTTCCCTTGAGACATCTGCTCGGGAAGCAGCGTGAAGGTACCGCTGGCCCGAGCATCGGTGGTTCAGTGGTAGAATGCTCGCCTGCCACGCGGGCGGCCCGGGTTCGATTCCCGGCCGATGCATCATTTTGTTTTTTCTCCGGTAGGGGTGCTGCGTGTCTTTCGCACTCGAACTGCGTGAGCCATGAGAATGAACCGCGGGATTCCGTGTGGAAAGAACCAATCATGCAGCGCGGACGACTGCTCGTTTGGACTCCTGCGTGCTATTGTACATACTGGCGTCGGCCTAGCATCGCAAGTTGCCTGCCGCGCCGTGAATGCACGTGTAGCAACAGAAAAAATGAGCCAGGGAGTGCAGACTCTCTACCACTTGTATTCGGTACTTACCAAGATTCCAGAAGGTCTAACGATCGCCTGCCTCGGTAGCGCAGTAGGCAGCGCGTAAGTCTCATAATCTTAAGGTCGTGAGTTCGATCCTCACCCGGGGCATCTAATTTTCTGTGACTGAAGGTGGTGCTGTTGCTAGGGCGCCAACTTATTTCTTGTTTGTTATCCGCAACGTTTCAACGCTTCAGCGGGAAAATGTTTACTTCCTGTTATTGCTACATACAGCTTCCCTATTCCTCTTCTCCCAGCAGAGCATGAAGCCAAAAGCATTGCTCTGCGACGTTTGAGGTGCGCGCCTTGCCAGTCAGTATGTGCAAAGATGCTCGCAAAGAGAGCGACAATGCGACAAGCGACCGTACGAACGGTCGAATGAAACGGCCGCATCCGGTGTGGTCTAGTGGCTAGGATACCTGGCTTTCACCCAGGAGGCCCGGGTTCGATTCCCGGTACCGGAACGGAATTTTTTCCACACGAATCGTGACAAGTTTGAGCTGTCCGAGCGGCCGTTTCCCGTCCTGCTCGCAATATAGCTACTGTTTCGTGACCGTCAGCAGAATATAGACTAGGGAAGCAGACACACGACGACCATAGGAATGGTGTATGGCTTCATGCCACCTGATTCCAGCGTAGGGCTGAGCAACTGCATCTGCCGAGGCCCGTTAGCTCAGTTGGTTAGAGCGTCGTGCTAATAACGCGAAGGTCGTGGGTTCGATCCCCCCACGGGCCACTTCTCTTTTACTACTGCGAAAAGGCAGCGCCGATTTCAGCTGGCGAGTGTGATGACCAAATGATCATCACCCTGCGTGGAAGTTGACAGAGGATCCGAACCCGACTCGTCGGGAAGCACTACAGCATTCACTCGGCAATGGCCATAATATCTTGAATACACTGGTTAGAGAAAATGAAAGAAAATGTCCGATTGCCGATGCGTAACAACTTTGGCCCTTGTCAGTACTTGGGCGGGTGAGCGCATGGGAACACAGGGCAGTATTGGCAGTTTTACTTCCTATTTTTGTTTCTCCTTTGTTTTCGGAGCTACAGCCCGATTCGGCCAGGGAGACGCCACCGTGAAATGAAGGGGGCGTGCTGTGTGTCCATCGCCTCGCCTCGCCTCTCCTTACCTCTCTCAGTCGTTTCTCGTGCTTGTCGTTTTGATATAGGCCGATTTGAGAGCGTCAGCTCTCGCGTCAGCTGAGCAAAGTCGAGACAAGTCGAGACACACTAAGGGCTGGTATGCAGCGAGTAAGAGGGCGAAAAAACAATAGTTTAAGAGCGCGTGGCAAAAGTACTCATACGCGAAATTAAAAGCCTGCTGCGGTGGCCGGGAATCGAACCCGGATCAACTGCTTGGAAGGCAACTATGCTGACCATTACACCACCACCGCACAAGCGAGCGCCCCGCCACCGCGCTGAGTCGGCTTCCCGCCTGTCGGCAGCGGCCGAAGGTGATCGTACCCGGCAGGCGCATTTCGAGGCAGGCTAGGGGAGCACATCCAGACGCATTCGGACAGCGTATCCGCGCACATTTCGCATCCTTTGGCAAGAGTCGGCGCCGGCGGCGCAAGAGTACGCAGAGGACCGCGTTCTGGCGGCATCTTTAAGCAGTGCAGTGCAGGATTCAGCGTCTGCAGCATCTTCTCCACAGAATGCTACGGCGCTTGACGGCAGTCCCACTTTCCCTTGAGACATCTGCTCGGGAAGCAGCGTGAAGGTACCGCTGGCCCGAGCATCGGTGGTTCAGTGGTAGAATGCTCGCCTGCCACGCGGGCGGCCCGGGTTCGATTCCCGGCCGATGCATCATTTTGTTTTTTCTCCGGTAGGGGTGCTGCGTGTCTTTCGCACTCGAACTGCGTGAGCCATGAGAATGAACCGCGGGATTCCGTGTGGAAAGAACCAATCATGCAGCGCGGACGACTGCTCGTTTGGACTCCTGCGTGCTATTGTACATACTGGCGTCGGCCTAGCATCGCAAGTTGCCTGCCGCGCCGTGAATGCACGTGTAGCAACAGAAAAAATGAGCCAGGGAGTGCAGACTCTCTACCACTTGTATTCGGTACTTACCAAGATTCCAGAAGGTCTAACGATCGCCTGCCTCGGTAGCGCAGTAGGCAGCGCGTAAGTCTCATAATCTTAAGGTCGTGAGTTCGATCCTCACCCGGGGCATCTAATTTTCTGTGACTGAAGGTGGTGCTGTTGCTAGGGCGCCAACTTATTTCTTGTTTGTTATCCGCAACGTTTCAACGCTTCAGCGGGAAAATGTTTACTTCCTGTTATTGCTACATACAGCTTCCCTATTCCTCTTCTCCCAGCAGAGCATGAAGCCAAAAGCATTGCTCTGCGACGTTTGAGGTGCGCGCCTTGCCAGTCAGTATGTGCAAAGATGCTCGCAAAGAGAGCGACAATGCGACAAGCGACCGTACGAACGGTCGAATGAAACGGCCGCATCCGGTGTGGTCTAGTGGCTAGGATACCTGGCTTTCACCCAGGAGGCCCGGGTTCGATTCCCGGTACCGGAACGGAATTTTTTCCACACGAATCGTGACAAGTTTGAGCTGTCCGAGCGGCCGTTTCCCGTCCTGCTCGCAATATAGCTACTGTTTCGTGACCGTCAGCAGAATATAGACTAGGGAAGCAGACACACGACGACCATAGGAATGGTGTATGGCTTCATGCCACCTGATTCCAGCGTAGGGCTGAGCAACTGCATCTGCCGAGGCCCGTTAGCTCAGTTGGTTAGAGCGTCGTGCTAATAACGCGAAGGTCGTGGGTTCGATCCCCCCACGGGCCACTTCTCTTTTACTACTGCGAAAAGGCAGCGCCGATTTCAGCTGGCGAGTGTGATGACCAAATGATCATCACCCTGCGTGGAAGTTGACAGAGGATCCGAACCCGACTCGTCGGGAAGCACTACAGCATTCACTCGGCAATGGCCATAATATCTTGAATACACTGGTTAGAGAAAATGTCCGATTGCCGATGCGTAACAACTTTGGCCCTTGTCAGTACTTGGGCGGGTGAGCGCATGGGAACACAGGGCAGTATTGGCAGTTTTACTTCCTATTTTTGTTTCTCCTTTGTTTTCGGAGCTACAGCCCGATTCGGCCAGGGAGACGCCACCGTGAAATGAAGGGGGCGTGCTGTGTGTCCATCGCCTCGCCTCGCCTCTCCTTACCTCTCTCAGTCGTTTCTCGTGCTTGTCGTTTTGATATAGGCCGATTTGAGAGCGTCAGGTCTCGCGTCAGCTGAGCAAAGTCGAGACAAGTCGAGACACACTAAGGGCTGGTATGCAGCGAGTAAGAGGGCGAAAAAACAATAGTTTAAGAGCGCGTGGCAAAAGTACTCATACGCGAAATTAAAAGCCTGCTGCGGTGGCCGGGAATCGAACCCGGATCAACTGCTTGGAAGGCAACTATGCTGACCATTACACCACCACCGCACAAGCGAGCGCCCCGCCACCGCGCTGAGTCGGCTTCCCGCCTGTCGGCAGCGGCCGAAGGTGATCGTACCCGGCAGGCGCATTTCGAGGCAGGCTAGGGGAGCACATCCAGACGCATTCGGACAGCGTATCCGCGCACATTTCGCATCCTTTGGCAAGAGTCGGCGCCGGCGGCGCAAGAGTACGCAGAGGACCGCGTTCTGGCGGCATCTTTAAGCAGTGCAGTGCAGGATTCAGCGTCTGCAGCATCTTCTCCACAGAATGCTACGGCGCTTGACGGCAGTCCCACTTTCCCTTGAGACATCTGCTCGGGAAGCAGCGTGAAGGTACCGCTGGCCCGAGCATCGGTGGTTCAGTGGTAGAATGCTCGCCTGCCACGCGGGCGGCCCGGGTTCGATTCCCGGCCGATGCATCATTTTGTTTTTTCTCCGGTAGGGGTGCTGCGTGTCTTTCGCACTCGAACTGCGTGAGCCATGAGAATGAACCGCGGGATTCCGTGTGGAAAGAACCAATCATGCAGCGCGGACGACTGCTCGTTTGGACTCCTGCGTGCTATTGTACATACTGGCGTCGGCCTAGCATCGCAAGTTGCCTGCCGCGCCGTGAATGCACGTGTAGCAACAGAAAAAATGAGCCAGGGAGTGCAGACTCTCTACCACTTGTATTCGGTACTTACCAAGATTCCAGAAGGTCTAACGATCGCCTGCCTCGGTAGCGCAGTAGGCAGCGCGTAAGTCTCATAATCTTAAGGTCGTGAGTTCGATCCTCACCCGGGGCATCTAATTTTCTGTGACTGAAGGTGGTGCTGTTGCTAGGGCGCCAACTTATTTTTTGTTTGTTATCCGCAACGTTTCAACGCTTCAGCGGGAAAATGTTTACTTCCTGTTATTGCTACATACAGCTTCCCTATTCCTCTTCTCCCAGCAGAGCATGAAGCCAAAAGCATTGCTCTGCGACGTTTGAGGTGCGCGCCTTGCCAGTCAGTATGTGCAAAGATGCTCGCAAAGAGAGCGACAATGCGACAAGCGACCGTACGAACGGTCGAATGAAACGGCCGCATCCGGTGTGGTCTAGTGGCTAGGATACCTGGCTTTCACCCAGGAGGCCCGGGTTCGATTCCCGGTACCGGAACGGAATTTTTTCCACACGAATCGTGACAAGTTTGAGCTGTCCGAGCGGCCGTTTCCCGTCCTGCTCGCAATATAGCTACTGTTTCGTGACCGTCAGCAGAATATAGACTAGGGAAGCAGACACACGACGACCATAGGAATGGTGTATGGCTTCATGCCACCTGATTCCAGCGTAGGGCTGAGCAACTGCATCTGCCGAGGCCCGTTAGCTCAGTTGGTTAGAGCGTCGTGCTAATAACGCGAAGGTCGTGGGTTCGATCCCCCCACGGGCCACTTCTCTTTTACTACTGCGAAAAGGCAGCGCCGATTTCAGCTGGCGAGTGTGATGACCAAATGATCATCACCCTGCGTGGAAGTTGACAGAGGATCCGAACCCGACTCGTCGGGAAGCACTACAGCATTCACTCGGCAATGGCCATAATATCTTGAATACACTGGTTAGAGAAAATGTCCGATTGCCGATGCGTAACAACTTTGGCCCTTGTCAGTACTTGGGCGGGTGAGCGCATGGGAACACAGGGCAGTATTGGCAGTTTTACTTCCTATTTTTGTTTCTCCTTTGTTTTCGGAGCTACAGCCCGATTCGGCCAGGGAGACGCCACCGTGAAATGAAGGGGGCGTGCTGTGTGTCCATCGCCTCGCCTCGCCTCTCCTTACCTCTCTCAGTCGTTTCTCGTGCTTGTCGTTTTGATATAGGCCGATTTGAGAGCGTCAGCTCTCGCGTCAGCTGAGCAAAGTCGAGACAAGTCGAGACACACTAAGGGCTGGTATGCAGCGAGTAAGAGGGCGAAAAAACAATAGTTTAAGAGCGCGTGGCAAAAGTACTCATACGCGAAATTAAAAGCCTGCTGCGGTGGCCGGGAATCGAACCCGGATCAACTGCTTGGAAGGCAACTATGCTGACCATTACACCACCACCGCACAAGCGAGCGCCCCGCCACCGCGCTGAGTCGGCTTCCCGCCTGTCGGCAGCGGCCGAAGGTGATCGTACCCGGCAGGCGCATT
Source organism: Schistocerca americana (assembly GCF_021461395.2). Classification (NCBI taxonomy): domain Eukaryota; kingdom Metazoa; phylum Arthropoda; class Insecta; order Orthoptera; family Acrididae; genus Schistocerca; species Schistocerca americana. The sequence continues at coordinate 108,179 of NW_025725220.1, forward strand.
TCGAGGCAGGCTAGGGGAGCACATCCAGACGCATTCGGACAGCGTATCCGCGCACATTTCGCATCCTTTGGCAAGAGTCGGCGCCGGCGGCGCAAGAGTACGCAGAGGACCGCGTTCTGGCGGCATCTTTAAGCAGTGCAGTGCAGGATTCAGCGTCTGCAGCATCTTCTCCACAGAATGCTACGGCGCTTGACGGCAGTCCCACTTTCCCTTGAGACATCTGCTCGGGAAGCAGCGTGAAGGTACCGCTGGCCCGAGCATCGGTGGTTCAGTGGTAGAATGCTCGCCTGCCACGCGGGCGGCCCGGGTTCGATTCCCGGCCGATGCATCATTTTGTTTTTTCTCCGGTAGGGGTGCTGCGTGTCTTTCGCACTCGAACTGCGTGAGCCATGAGAATGAACCGCGGGATTCCGTGTGGAAAGAACCAATCATGCAGCGCGGACGACTGCTCGTTTGGACTCCTGCGTGCTATTGTACATACTGGCGTCGGCCTAGCATCGCAAGTTGCCTGCCGCGCCGTGAATGCACGTGTAGCAACAGAAAAAATGAGCCAGGGAGTGCAGACTCTCTACCACTTGTATTCGGTACTTACCAAGATTCCAGAAGGTCTAACGATCGCCTGCCTCGGTAGCGCAGTAGGCAGCGCGTAAGTCTCATAATCTTAAGGTCGTGAGTTCGATCCTCACCCGGGGCATCTAATTTTCTGTGACTGAAGGTGGTGCTGTTGCTAGGGCGCCAACTTATTTCTTGTTTGTTATCCGCAACGTTTCAACGCTTCAGCGGGAAAATGTTTACTTCCTGTTATTGCTACATACAGCTTCCCTATTCCTCTTCTCCCAGCAGAGCATGAAGCCAAAAGCATTGCTCTGCGACGTTTGAGGTGCGCGCCTTGCCAGTCAGTATGTGCAAAGATGCTCGCAAAGAGAGCGACAATGCGACAAGCGACCGTACGAACGGTCGAATGAAACGGCCGCATCCGGTGTGGTCTAGTGGCTAGGATACCTGGCTTTCACCCAGGAGGCCCGGGTTCGATTCCCGGTACCGGAACGGAATTTTTTCCACACGAATCGTGACAAGTTTGAGCTGTCCGAGCGGCCGTTTCCCGTCCTGCTCGCAATATAGCTACTGTTTCGTGACCGTCAGCAGAATATAGACTAGGGAAGCAGACACACGACGACCATAGGAATGGTGTATGGCTTCATGCCACCTGATTCCAGCGTAGGGCTGAGCAACTGCATCTGCCGAGGCCCGTTAGCTCAGTTGGTTAGAGCGTCGTGCTAATAACGCGAAGGTCGTGGGTTCGATCCCCCCACGGGCCACTTCTCTTTTACTACTGCGAAAAGGCAGCGCCGATTTCAGCTGGCGAGTGTGATGACCAAATGATCATCACCCTGCGTGGAAGTTGACAGAGGATCCGAACCCGACTCGTCGGGAAGCACTACAGCATTCACTCGGCAATGGCCATAATATCTTGAATACACTGGTTAGAGAAAATGTCCGATTGCCGATGCGTAACAACTTTGGCCCTTGTCAGTACTTGGGCGGGTGAGCGCATGGGAACACAGGGCAGTATTGGCAGTTTTACTTCCTATTTTTGTTTCTCCTTTGTTTTCGGAGCTACAGCCCGATTCGGCCAGGGAGACGCCACCGTGAAATGAAGGGGGCGTGCTGTGTGTCCATCGCCTCGCCTCGCCTCTCCTTACCTCTCTCAGTCGTTTCTCGTGCTTGTCGTTTTGATATAGGCCGATTTGAGAGCGTCAGCTCTCGCGTCAGCTGAGCAAAGTCGAGACAAGTCGAGACACACTAAGGGCTGGTATGCAGCGAGTAAGAGGGCGAAAAAACAATAGTTTAAGAGCGCGTGGCAAAAGTACTCATACGCGAAATTAAAAGCCTGCTGCGGTGGCCGGGAATCGAACCCGGATCAACTGCTTGGAAGGCAACTATGCTGACCATTACACCACCACCGCACAAGCGAGCGCCCCGCCACCGCGCTGAGTCGGCTTCCCGCCTGTCGGCAGCGGCCGAAGGTGATCGTACCCGGCAGGCGCATTTCGAGGCAGGCTAGGGGAGCACATCCAGACGCATTCGGACAGCGTATCCGCGCACATTTCGCATCCTTTGGCAAGAGTCGGCGCCGGCGGCGCAAGAGTACGCAGAGGACCGCGTTCTGGCGGCATCTTTAAGCAGTGCAGTGCAGGATTCAGCGTCTGCAGCATCTTCTCCACAGAATGCTACGGCGCTTGACGGCAGTCCCACTTTCCCTTGAGACATCTGCTCGGGAAGCAGCGTGAAGGTACCGCTGGCCCGAGCGTCGGTGGTTCAGTGGTAGAATGCTCGCCTGCCACTCGGGCGGCCCGGGTTCGATTCCCGGCCGATGCATCATTTTGTTTTTTCTCCGGTAGGGGTGCTGCGTGTCTTTCGCACTCGAACTGCGTGAGCCATGAGAATGAACCGCGGGATTCCGTGTGGAAAGAACCAATCATGCAGCGCGGACGACTGCTCGTTTGGACTCCTGCGTGCTATTGTACATACTGGCGTCGGCCTAGCATCGCAAGTTGCCTGCCGCGCCGTGAATGCACGTGTAGCAACAGAAAAAATGAGCCAGGGAGTGCAGACTCTCTACCACTTGTATTCGGTACTTACCAAGATTCCAGAAGGTCTAACGATCGCCTGCCTCGGTAGCGCAGTAGGCAGCGCGTAAGTCTCATAATCTTAAGGTCGTGAGTTCGATCCTCACCCGGGGCATCTAATTTTCTGTGACTGAAGGTGGTGCTGTTGCTAGGGCGCCAACTTATTTCTTGTTTGTTATCCGCAACGTTTCAACGCTTCAGCGGGAAAATGTTTACTTCCTGTTATTGCTACATACAGCTTCCCTATTCCTCTTCTCCCAGCAGAGCATGAAGCCAAAAGCATTGCTCTGCGACGTTTGAGGTGCGCGCCTTGCCAGTCAGTATGTGCAAAGATGCTCGCAAAGAGAGCGACAATGCGACAAGCGACCGTACGAACGGTCGAATGAAACGGCCGCATCCGGTGTGGTCTAGTGGCTAGGATACCTGGCTTTCACCCAGGAGGCCCGGGTTCGATTCCCGGTACCGGAACGGAATTTTTTCCACACGAATCGTGACAAGTTTGAGCTGTCCGAGCGGCCGTTTCCCGTCCTGCTCGCAATATAGCTACTGTTTCGTGACCGTCAGCAGAATATAGACTAGGGAAGCAGACACACGACGACCATAGGAATGGTGTATGGCTTCATGCCACCTGATTCCAGCGTAGGGCTGAGCAACTGCATCTGCCGAGGCCCGTTAGCTCAGTTGGTTAGAGCGTCGTGCTAATAACGCGAAGGTCGTGGGTTCGATCCCCCCACGGGCCACTTCTCTTTTACTACTGCGAAAAGGCAGCGCCGATTTCAGCTGGCGAGTGTGATGACCAAATGATCATCACCCTGCGTGGAAGTTGACAGAGGATCCGAACCCGACTCGTCGGGAAGCACTACAGCATTCACTCGGCAATGGCCATAATATCTTGAATACACTGGTTAGAGAAAATGTCCGATTGCCGATGCGTAACAACTTTGGCCCTTGTCAGTACTTGGGCGGGTGAGCGCATGGGAACACAGGGCAGTATTGGCAGTTTTACTTCCTATTTTTGTTTCTCCTTTGTTTTCGGAGCTACAGCCCGATTCGGCCAGGGAGACGCCACCGTGAAATGAAGGGGGCGTGCTGTGTGTCCATCGCCTCGCCTCGCCTCTCCTTACCTCTCTCAGTCGTTTCTCGTGCTTGTCGTTTTGATATAGGCCGATTTGAGAGCGTCAGCTCTCGCGTCAGCTGAGCAAAGTCGAGACAAGTCGAGACACACTAAGGGCTGGTATGCAGCGAGTAAGAGGGCGAAAAAACAATAGTTTAAGAGCGCGTGGCAAAAGTACTCATACGCGAAATTAAAAGCCTGCTGCGGTGGCCGGGAATCGAACCCGGATCAACTGCTTGGAAGGCAACTATGCTGACCATTACACCACCACCGCACAAGCGAGCGCCCCGCCACCGCGCTGAGTCGGCTTCCCGCCTGTCGGCAGCGGCCGAAGGTGATCGTACCCGGCAGGCGCATTTCGAGGCAGGCTAGGGGAGCACATCCAGACGCATTCGGACAGCGTATCCGCGCACATTTCGCATCCTTTGGCAAGAGTCGGCGCCGGCGGCGCAAGAGTACGCAGAGGACCGCGTTCTGGCGGCATCTTTAAGCAGTGCAGTGCAGGATTCAGCGTCTGCAGCATCTTCTCCACAGAATGCTACGGCGCTTGACGGCAGTCCCACTTTCCCTTGAGACATCTGCTCGGGAAGCAGCGTGAAGGTACCGCTGGCCCGAGCATCGGTGGTTCAGTGGTAGAATGCTCGCCTGCCACGCGGGCGGCCCGGGTTCGATTCCCGGCCGATGCATCATTTTGTTTTTTCTCCGGTAGGGGTGCTGCGTGTCTTTCGCACTCGAACTGCGTGAGCCATGAGAATGAACCGCGGGATTCCGTGTGGAAAGAACCAATCATGCAGCGCGGACGACTGCTCGTTTGGACTCCTGCGTGCTATTGTACATACTGGCGTCGGCCTAGCATCGCAAGTTGCCTGCCGCGCCGTGAATGCACGTGTAGCAACAGAAAAAATGAGCCAGGGAGTGCAGACTCTCTACCACTTGTATTCGGTACTTACCAAGATTCCAGAAGGTCTAACGATCGCCTGCCTCGGTAGCGCAGTAGGCAGCGCGTAAGTCTCATAATCTTAAGGTCGTGAGTTCGATCCTCACCCGGGGCATCTAATTTTCTGTGACTGAAGGTGGTGCTGTTGCTAGGGCGCCAACTTATTTCTTGTTTGTTATCCGCAACGTTTCAACGCTTCAGCGGGAAAATGTTTACTTCCTGTTATTGCTACATACAGCTTCCCTATTCCTCTTCTCCCAGCAGAGCATGAAGCCAAAAGCATTGCTCTGCGACGTTTGAGGTGCGCGCCTTGCCAGTCAGTATGTGCAAAGATGCTCGCAAAGAGAGCGACAATGCGACAAGCGACCGTACGAACGGTCGAATGAAACGGCCGCATCCGGTGTGGTCTAGTGGCTAGGATACCTGGCTTTCACCCAGGAGGCCCGGGTTCGATTCCCGGTACCGGAACGGAATTTTTTCCACACGAATCGTGACAAGTTTGAGCTGTCCGAGCGGCCGTTTCCCGTCCTGCTCGCAATATAGCTACTGTTTCGTGACCGTCAGCAGAATATAGACTAGGGAAGCAGACACACGACGACCATAGGAATGGTGTATGGCTTCATGCCACCTGATTCCAGCGTAGGGCTGAGCAACTGCATCTGCCGAGGCCCGTTAGCTCAGTTGGTTAGAGCGTCGTGCTAATAACGCGAAGGTCGTGGGTTCGATCCCCCCACGGGCCACTTCTCTTTTACTACTGCGAAAAGGCAGCGCCGATTTCAGCTGGCGAGTGTGATGACCAAATGATCATCACCCTGCGTGGAAGTTGACAGAGGATCCGAACCCGACTCGTCGGGAAGCACTACAGCATTCACTCGGCAATGGCCATAATATCTTGAATACACTGGTTAGAGAAAATGTCCGATTGCCGATGCGTAACAACTTTGGCCCTTGTCAGTACTTGGGCGGGTGAGCGCATGGGAACACAGGGCAGTATTGGCAGTTTTACTTCCTATTTTTGTTTCTCCTTTGTTTTCGGAGCTACAGCCCGATTCGGCCAGGGAGACGCCACCGTGAAATGAAGGGGGCGTGCTGTGTGTCCATCGCCTCGCCTCGCCTCTCCTTACCTCTCTCAGTCGTTTCTCGTGCTTGTCGTTTTGATATAGGCCGATTTGAGAGCGTCAGCTCTCGCGTCAGCTGAGCAAAGTCGAGACAAGTCGAGACACACTAAGGGCTGGTATGCAGCGAGTAAGAGGGCGAAAAAACAATAGTTTAAGAGCGCGTGGCAAAAGTACTCATACGCGAAATTAAAAGCCTGCTGCGGTGGCCGGGAATCGAACCCGGATCAACTGCTTGGAAGGCAGCTATGCTGACCATTACACCACCACCGCACAAGCGAGCGCCCCGCCACCGCGCTGAGTCGGCTTCCCGCCTGTCGGCAGCGGCCGAAGGTGATCGTACCCGGCAGGCGCATTTCGAGGCAGGCTAGGGGAGCACATCCAGACGCATTCGGACAGCGTATCCGCGCACATTTCGCATCCTTTGGCAAGAGTCGGCGCCGGCGGCGCAAGAGTACGCAGAGGACCGCGTTCTGGCGGCATCTTTAAGCAGTGCAGTGCAGGATTCAGCGTCTGCAGCATCTTCTCCACAGAATGCTACGGCGCTTGACGGCAGTCCCACTTTCCCTTGAGACATCTGCTCGGGAAGCAGCGTGAAGGTACCGCTGGCCCGAGCATCGGTGGTTCAGTGGTAGAATGCTCGCCTGCCACGCGGGCGGCCCGGGTTCGATTCCCGGCCGATGCATCATTTTGTTTTTTCTCCGGTAGGGGTGCTGCGTGTCTTTCGCACTCGAACTGCGTGAGCCATGAGAATGAACCGCGGGATTCCGTGTGGAAAGAACCAATCATGCAGCGCGGACGACTGCTCGTTTGGACTCCTGCGTGCTATTGTACATACTGGCGTCGGCCTAGCATCGCAAGTTGCCTGCCGCGCCGTGAATGCACGTGTAGCAACAGAAAAAATGAGCCAGGGAGTGCAGACTCTCTACCACTTGTATTCGGTACTTACCAAGATTCCAGAAGGTCTAACGATCGCCTGCCTCGGTAGCGCAGTAGGCAGCGCGTAAGTCTCATAATCTTAAGGTCGTGAGTTCGATCCTCACCCGGGGCATCTAATTTTCTGTGACTGAAGGTGGTGCTGTTGCTAGGGCGCCAACTTATTTCTTGTTTGTTATCCGCAACGTTTCAACGCTTCAGCGGGAAAATGTTTACTTCCTGTTATTGCTACATACAGCTTCCCTATTCCTCTTCTCCCAGCAGAGCATGAAGCCAAAAGCATTGCTCTGCGACGTTTGAGGTGCGCGCCTTGCCAGTCAGTATGTGCAAAGATGCTCGCAAAGAGAGCGACAATGCGACAAGCGACCGTACGAACGGTCGAATGAAACGGCCGCATCCGGTGTGGTCTAGTGGCTAGGATACCTGGCTTTCACCCAGGAGGCCCGGGTTCGATTCCCGGTACCGGAACGGAATTTTTTCCACACGAATCGTGACAAGTTTGAGCTGTCCGAGCGGCCGTTTCCCGTCCTGCTCGCAATATAGCTACTGTTTCGTGACCGTCAGCAGAATATAGACTAGGGAAGCAGACACACGACGACCATAGGAATGGTGTATGGCTTCATGCCACCTGATTCCAGCGTAGGGCTGAGCAACTGCATCTGCCGAGGCCCGTTAGCTCAGTTGGTTAGAGCGTCGTGCTAATAACGCGAAGGTCGTGGGTTCGATCCCCCCACGGGCCACTTCTCTTTTACTACTGCGAAAAGGCAGCGCCGATTTCAGCTGGCGAGTGTGATGACCAAATGATCATCACCCTGCGTGGAAGTTGACAGAGGATCCGAACCCGACTCGTCGGGAAGCACTACAGCATTCACTCGGCAATGGCCATAATATCTTGAATACACTGGTTAGAGAAAATGTCCGATTGCCGATGCGTAACAACTTTGGCCCTTGTCAGTACTTGGGCGGGTGAGCGCATGGGAACACAGGGCAGTATTGGCAGTTTTACTTCCTATTTTTGTTTCTCCTTTGTTTTCGGAGCTACAGCCCGATTCGGCCAGGGAGACGCCACCGTGAAATGAAGGGGGCGTGCTGTGTGTCCATCGCCTCGCCTCGCCTCTCCTTACCTCTCTCAGTCGTTTCTCGTGCTTGTCGTTTTGATATAGGCCGATTTGAGAGCGTCAGCTCTCGCGTCAGCTGAGCAAAGTCGAGACAAGTCGAGACACACTAAGGGCTGGTATGCAGCGAGTAAGAGGGCGAAAAAACAATAGTTTAAGAGCGCGTGGCAAAAGTACTCATACGCGAAATTAAAAGCCTGCTGCGGTGGCCGGGAATCGAACCCGGATCAACTGCTTGGAAGGCAACTATGCTGACCATTACACCACCACCGCACAAGCGAGCGCCCCGCCACCGCGCTGAGTCGGCTTCCCGCCTGTCGGCAGCGGCCGAAGGTGATCGTACCCGGCAGGCGCATTTCGAGGCAGGCTAGGGGAGCTCATCCAGACGCATTCGGACAGCGTATCCGCGCACATTTCGCATCCTTTGGCAAGAGTCGGCGCCGGCGGCGCAAGAGTACGCAGAGGACCGCGTTCTGGCGGCATCTTTAAGCAGTGCAGTGCAGGATTCAGCGTCTGCAGCATCTTCTCCACAGAATGCTACGGCGCTTGACGGCAGTCCCACTTTCCCTTGAGACATCTGCTCGGGAAGCAGCGTGAAGGTACCGCTGGCCCGAGCATCGGTGGTTCAGTGGTAGAATGCTCGCCTGCCACGCGGGCGGCCCGGGTTCGATTCCCGGCCGATGCATCATTTTGTTTTTTCTCCGGTAGGGGTGCTGCGTGTCTTTCGCACTCGAACTGCGTGAGCCATGAGAATGAACCGCGGGATTCCGTGTGGAAAGAACCAATCATGCAGCGCGGACGACTGCTCGTTTGGACTCCTGCGTGCTATTGTACATACTGGCGTCGGCCTAGCATCGCAAGTTGCCTGCCGCGCCGTGAATGCACGTGTAGCAACAGAAAAAATGAGCCAGGGAGTGCAGACTCTCTACCACTTGTATTCGGTACTTACCAAGATTCCAGAAGGTCTAACGATCGCCTGCCTCGGTAGCGCAGTAGGCAGCGCGTAAGTCTCATAATCTTAAGGTCGTGAGTTCGATCCTCACCCGGGGCATCTAATTTTCTGTGACTGAAGGTGGTGCTGTTGCTAGGGCGCCAACTTATTTCTTGTTTGTTATCCGCAACGTTTCAACGCTTCAGCGGGAAAATGTTTACTTCCTGTTATTGCTACATACAGCTTCCCTATTCCTCTTCTCCCAGCAGAGCATGAAGCCAAAAGCATTGCTCTGCGACGTTTGAGGTGCGCGCCTTGCCAGTCAGTATGTGCAAAGATGCTCGCAAAGAGAGCGACAATGCGACAAGCGACCGTACGAACGGTCGAATGAAACGGCCGCATCCGGTGTGGTCTAGTGGCTAGGATACCTGGCTTTCACCCAGGAGGCCCGGGTTCGATTCCCGGTACCGGAACGGAATTTTTTCCACACGAATCGTGACAAGTTTGAGCTGTCCGAGCGGCCGTTTCCCGTCCTGCTCGCAATATAGCTACTGTTTCGTGACCGTCAGCAGAATATAGACTAGGGAAGCAGACACACGACGACCATAGGAATGGTGTATGGCTTCATGCCACCTGATTCCAGCGTAGGGCTGAGCAACTGCATCTGCCGAGGCCCGTTAGCTCAGTTGGTTAGAGCGTCGTGCTAATAACGCGAAGGTCGTGGGTTCGATCCCCCCACGGGCCACTTCTCTTTTACTACTGCGAAAAGGCAGCGCCGATTTCAGCTGGCGAGTGTGATGACCAAATGATCATCACCCTGCGTGGAAGTTGACAGAGGATCCGAACCCGACTCGTCGGGAAGCACTACAGCATTCACTCGGCAATGGCCATAATATCTTGAATACACTGGTTAGAGAAAATGTCCGATTGCCGATGCGTAACAACTTTGGCCCTTGTCAGTACTTGGGCGGGTGAGCGCATGGGAACACAGGGCAGTATTGGCAGTTTTACTTCCTATTTTTGTTTCTCCTTTGTTTTCGGAGCTACAGCCCGATTCGGCCAGGGAGACGCCACCGTGAAATGAAGGGGGCGTGCTGTGTGTCCATCGCCTCGCCTCGCCTCTCCTTACCTCTCTCAGTCGTTTCTCGTGCTTGTCGTTTTGATATAGGCCGATTTGAGAGCGTCAGCTCTCGCGTCAGCTGAGCAAAGTCGAGACAAGTCGAGACACACTAAGGGCTGGTATGCAGCGAGTAAGAGGGCGAAAAAACAATAGTTTAAGAGCGCGTGGCAAAAGTACTCATACGCGAAATTAAAAGCCTGCTGCGGTGGCCGGGAATCGAACCCGGATCAACTGCTTGGAAGGCAACTATGCTGACCATTACACCACCACCGCACAAGCGAGCGCCCCGCCACCGCGCTGAGTCGGCTTCCCGCCTGTCGGCAGCGGCCGAAGGTGATCGTACCCGGCAGGCGCATTTCGAGGCAGGCTAGGGGAGCACATCCAGACGCATTCGGACAGCGTATCCGCGCACATTTCGCATCCTTTGGCAAGAGTCGGCGCCGGCGGCGCAAGAGTACGCAGAGGACCGCGTTCTGGCGGCATCTTTAAGCAGTGCAGTGCAGGATTCAGCGTCTGCAGCATCTTCTCCACAGAATGCTACGGCGCTTGACGGCAGTCCCACTTTCCCTTGAGACATCTGCTCGGGAAGCAGCGTGAAGGTACCGCTGGCCCGAGCATCGGTGGTTCAGTGGTAGAATGCTCGCCTGCCACGCGGGCGGCCCGGGTTCGATTCCCGGCCGATGCATCATTTTGTTTTTTCTCCGGTAGGGGTGCTGCGTGTCTTTCGCACTCGAACTGCGTGAGCCATGAGAATGAACCGCGGGATTCCGTGTGGAAAGAACCAATCATGCAGCGCGGACGACTGCTCGTTTGGACTCCTGCGTGCTATTGTACATACTGGCGTCGGCCTAGCATCGCAAGTTGCCTGCCGCGCCGTGAATGCACGTGTAGCAACAGAAAAAATGAGCCAGGGAGTGCAGACTCTCTACCACTTGTATTCGGTACTTACCAAGATTCCAGAAGGTCTAACGATCGCCTGCCTCGGTAGCGCAGTAGGCAGCGCGTAAGTCTCATAATCTTAAGGTCGTGAGTTCGATCCTCACCCGGGGCATCTAATTTTCTGTGACTGAAGGTGGTGCTGTTGCTAGGGCGCCAACTTATTTCTTGTTTGTTATCCGCAACGTTTCAACGCTTCAGCGGGAAAATGTTTACTTCCTGTTATTGCTACATACAGCTTCCCTATTCCTCTTCTCCCAGCAGAGCATGAAGCCAAAAGCATTGCTCTGCGACGTTTGAGGTGCGCGCCTTGCCAGTCAGTATGTGCAAAGATGCTCGCAAAGAGAGCGACAATGCGACAAGCGACCGTACGAACGGTCGAATGAAACGGCCGCATCCGGTGTGGTCTAGTGGCTAGGATACCTGGCTTTCACCCAGGAGGCCCGGGTTCGATTCCCGGTACCGGAACGGAATTTTTTCCACACGAATCGTGACAAGTTTGAGCTGTCCGAGCGGCCGTTTCCCGTCCTGCTCGCAATATAGCTACTGTTTCGTGACCGTCAGCAGAATATAGACTAGGGAAGCAGACACACGACGACCATAGGAATGGTGTATGGCTTCATGCCACCTGATTCCAGCGTAGGGCTGAGCAACTGCATCTGCCGAGGCCCGTTAGCTCAGTTGGTTAGAGCGTCGTGCTAATAACGCGAAGGTCGTGGGTTCGATCCCCCCACGGGCCACTTCTCTTTTACTACTGCGAAAAGGCAGCGCCGATTTCAGCTGGCGAGTGTGATGACCAAATGATCATCACCCTGCGTGGAAGTTGACAGAGGATCCGAACCCGACTCGTCGGGAAGCACTACAGCATTCACTCGGCAATGGCCATAATATCTTGAATACACTGGTTAGAGAAAATGTCCGATTGCCGATGCGTAACAACTTTGGCCCTTGTCAGTACTTGGGCGGGTGAGCGCATGGGAACACAGGGCAGTATTGGCAGTTTTACTTCCTATTTTTGTTTCTCCTTTGTTTTCGGAGCTACAGCCCGATTCGGCCAGGGAGACGCCACCGTGAAATGAAGGGGGCGTGCTGTGTGTCCATCGCCTCGCCTCGCCTCTCCTTACCTCTCTCAGTCGTTTCTCGTGCTTGTCGTTTTGATATAGGCCGATTTGAGAGCGTCAGCTCTCGCGTCAGCTGAGCAAAGTCGAGACAAGTCGAGACACACTAAGGGCTGGTATGCAGCGAGTAAGAGGGCGAAAAAACAATAGTTTAAGAGCGCGTGGCAAAAGTACTCATACGCGAAATTAAAAGCCTGCTGCGGTGGCCGGGAATCGAACCCGGATCAACTGCTTGGAAGGCAACTATGCTGACCATTACACCACCACTGCACAAGCGAGCGCCCCGCCACCGCGCTGAGTCGGCTTCCCGCCTGTCGGCAGCGGCCGAAGGTGATCGTACCCGGCAGGCGCATTTCGAGGCAGGCTAGGGGAGCACATCCAGACGCATTCGGACAGCGTATCCGCGCACATTTCGCATCCTTTGGCAAGAGTCGGCGCCGGCGGCGCAAGAGTACGCAGAGGACCGCGTTCTGGCGGCATCTTTAAGCAGTGCAGTGCAGGATTCAGCGTCTGCAGCATCTTCTCCACAGAATGCTACGGCGCTTGACGGCAGTCCCACTTTCCCTTGAGACATCTGCTCGGGAAGCAGCGTGAAGGTACCGCTGGCCCGAGCATCGGTGGTTCAGTGGTAGAATGCTCGCCTGCCACGCGGGCGGCCCGGGTTCGATTCCCGGCCGATGCATCATTTTGTTTTTTCTCCGGTAGGGGTGCTGCGTGTCTTTCGCACTCGAACTGCGTGAGCCATGAGAATGAACCGCGGGATTCCGTGTGGAAAGAACCAATCATGCAGCGCGGACGACTGCTCGTTTGGACTCCTGCGTGCTATTGTACATACTGGCGTCGGCCTAGCATCGCAAGTTGCCTGCCGCGCCGTGAATGCACGTGTAGCAACAGAAAAAATGAGCCAGGGAGTGCAGACTCTCTACCACTTGTATTCGGTACTTACCAAGATTCCAGAAGGTCTAACGATCGCCTGCCTCGGTAGCGCAGTAGGCAGCGCGTAAGTCTCATAATCTTAAGGTCGTGAGTTCGATCCTCACCCGGGGCATCTAATTTTCTGTGACTGAAGGTGGTGCTGTTGCTAGGGCGCCAACTTATTTCTTGTTTGTTATCCGCAACGTTTCAACGCTTCAGCGGGAAAATGTTTACTTCCTGTTATTGCTACATACAGCTTCCCTATTCCTCTTCTCCCAGCAGAGCATGAAGCCAAAAGCATTGCTCTGCGACGTTTGAGGTGCGCGCCTTGCCAGTCAGTATGTGCAAAGATGCTCGCAAAGAGAGCGACAATGCGACAAGCGACCGTACGAACGGTCGAATGAAACGGCCGCATCCGGTGTGGTCTAGTGGCTAGGATACCTGGCTTTCACCCAGGAGGCCCGGGTTCGATTCCCGGTACCGGAACGGAATTTTTTCCACACGAATCGTGACAAGTTTGAGCTGTCCGAGCGGCCGTTTCCCGTCCTGCTCGCAATATAGCTACTGTTTCGTGACCGTCAGCAGAATATAGACTAGGGAAGCAGACACACGACGACCATAGGAATGGTGTATGGCTTCATGCCACCTGATTCCAGCGTAGGGCTGAGCAACTGCATCTGCCGAGGCCCGTTAGCTCAGTTGGTTAGAGCGTCGTGCTAATAACGCGAAGGTCGTGGGTTCGATCCCCCCACGGGCCACTTCTCTTTTACTACTGCGAAAAGGCAGCGCCGATTTCAGCTGGCGAGTGTGATGACCAAATGATCATCACCCTGCGTGGAAGTTGACAGAGGATCCGAACCCGACTCGTCGGGAAGCACTACAGCATTCACTCGGCAATGGCCATAATATCTTGAATACACTGGTTAGAGAAAATGTCCGATTGCCGATGCGTAACAACTTTGGCCCTTGTCAGTACTTGGGCGGGTGAGCGCATGGGAACACAGGGCAGTATTGGCAGTTTTACTTCCTATTTTTGTTTCTCCTTTGTTTTCGGAGCTACAGCCCGATTCGGCCAGGGAGACGCCACCGTGAAATGAAGGGGGCGTGCTGTGTGTCCATCGCCTCGCCTCGCCTCTCCTTACCTCTCTCAGTCGTTTCTCGTGCTTGTCGTTTTGATATAGGCCGATTTGAGAGCGTCAGCTCTCGCGTCAGCTGAGCAAAGTCGAGACAAGTCGAGACACACTAAGGGCTGGTATGCAGCGAGTAAGAGGGCGAAAAAACAATAGTTTAAGAGCGCGTGGCAAAAGTACTCATACGCGAAATTAAAAGCCTGCTGCGGTGGCCGGGAATCGAACCCGGATCAACTGCTTGGAAGGCAACTATGCTGACCATTACACCACCACTGCACAAGCGAGCGCCCCGCCACCGCGCTGAGTCGGCTTCCCGCCTGTCGGCAGCGGCCGAAGGTGATCGTACCCGGCAGGCGCATTTCGAGGCAGGCTAGGGGAGCACATCCAGACGCATTCGGACAGCGTATCCGCGCACATTTCGCATCCTTTGGCAAGAGTCGGCGCCGGCGGCGCAAGAGTACGCAGAGGACCGCGTTCTGGCGGCATCTTTAAGCAGTGCAGTGCAGGATTCAGCGTCTGCAGCATCTTCTCCACAGAATGCTACGGCGCTTGACGGCAGTCCCACTTTCCCTTGAGACATCTGCTCGGGAAGCAGCGTGAAGGTACCGCTGGCCCGAGCATCGGTGGTTCAGTGGTAGAATGCTCGCCTGCCACGCGGGCGGCCCGGGTTCGATTCCCGGCCGATGCATCATTTTGTTTTTTCTCCGGTAGGGGTGCTGCGTGTCTTTCGCACTCGAACTGCGTGAGCCATGAGAATGAACCGCGGGATTCCGTGTGGAAAGAACCAATCATGCAGCGCGGACGACTGCTCGTTTGGACTCCTGCGTGCTATTGTACATACTGGCGTCGGCCTAGCATCGCAAGTTGCCTGCCGCGCCGTGAATGCACGTGTAGCAACAGAAAAAATGAGCCAGGGAGTGCAGACTCTCTACCACTTGTATTCGGTACTTACCAAGATTCCAGAAGGTCTAACGATCGCCTGCCTCGGTAGCGCAGTAGGCAGCGCGTAAGTCTCATAATCTTAAGGTCGTGAGTTCGATCCTCACCCGGGGCATCTAATTTTCTGTGACTGAAGGTGGTGCTGTTGCTAGGGCGCCAACTTATTTCTTGTTTGTTATCCGCAACGTTTCAACGCTTCAGCGGGAAAATGTTTACTTCCTGTTATTGCTACATACAGCTTCCCTATTCCTCTTCTCCCAGCAGAGCATGAAGCCAAAAGCATTGCTCTGCGACGTTTGAGGTGCGCGCCTTGCCAGTCAGTATGTGCAAAGATGCTCGCAAAGAGAGCGACAATGCGACAAGCGACCGTACGAACGGTCGAATGAAACGGCCGCATCCGGTGTGGTCTAGTGGCTAGGATACCTGGCTTTCACCCAGGAGGCCCGGGTTCGATTCCCGGTACCGGAACGGAATTTTTTCCACACGAATCGTGACAAGTTTGAGCTGTCCGAGCGGCCGTTTCCCGTCCTGCTCGCAATATAGCTACTGTTTCGTGACCGTCAGCAGAATATAGACTAGGGAAGCAGACACACGACGACCATAGGAATGGTGTATGGCTTCATGCCACCTGATTCCAGCGTAGGGCTGAGCAACTGCATCTGCCGAGGCCCGTTAGCTCAGTTGGTTAGAGCGTCGTGCTAATAACGCGAAGGTCGTGGGTTCGATCCCCCCACGGGCCACTTCTCTTTTACTACTGCGAAAAGGCAGCGCCGATTTCAGCTGGCGAGTGTGATGACCAAATGATCATCACCCTGCGTGGAAGTTGACAGAGGATCCGAACCCGACTCGTCGGGAAGCACTACAGCATTCACTCGGCAATGGCCATAATATCTTGAATACACTGGTTAGAGAAAATGTCCGATTGCCGATGCGTAACAACTTTGGCCCTTGTCAGTACTTGGGCGGGTGAGCGCATGGGAACACAGGGCAGTATTGGCAGTTTTACTTCCTATTTTTGTTTCTCCTTTGTTTTCGGAGCTACAGCCCGATTCGGCCAGGGAGACGCCACCGTGAAATGAAGGGGGCGTGCTGTGTGTCCATCGCCTCGCCTCGCCTCTCCTTACCTCTCTCAGTCGTTTCTCGTGCTTGTCGTTTTGATATAGGCCGATTTGAGAGCGTCAGCTCTCGCGTCAGCTGAGCAAAGTCGAGACAAGTCGAGACACACTAAGGGCTGGTATGCAGCGAGTAAGAGGGCGAAAAAACAATAGTTTAAGAGCGCGTGGCAAAAGTACTCATACGCGAAATTAAAAGCCTGCTGCGGTGGCCGGGAATCGAACCCGGATCAACTGCTTGGAAGGCAACTATGCTGACCATTACACCACCACCGCACAAGCGAGCGCCCCGCCACCGCGCTGAGTCGGCTTCCCGCCTGTCGGCAGCGGCCGAAGGTGATCGTACCCGGCAGGCGCATTTCGAGGCAGGCTAGGGGAGCACATCCAGACGCATTCGGACAGCGTATCCGCGCACATTTCGCATCCTTTGGCAAGAGTCGGCGCCGGCGGCGCAAGAGTACGCAGAGGACCGCGTTCTGGCGGCATCTTTAAGCAGTGCAGTGCAGGATTCAGCGTCTGCAGCATCTTCTCCACAGAATGCTACGGCGCTTGACGGCAGTCCCACTTTCCCTTGAGACATCTGCTCGGGAAGCAGCGTGAAGGTACCGCTGGCCCGAGCATCGGTGGTTCAGTGGTAGAATGCTCGCCTGCCACGCGGGCGGCCCGGGTTCGATTCCCGGCCGATGCATCATTTTGTTTTTTCTCCGGTAGGGGTGCTGCGTGTCTTTCGCACTCGAACTGCGTGAGCCATGAGAATGAACCGCGGGATTCCGTGTGGAAAGAACCAATCATGCAGCGCGGACGACTGCTCGTTTGGACTCCTGCGTGCTATTGTACATACTGGCGTCGGCCTAGCATCGCAAGTTGCCTGCCGCGCCGTGAATGCACGTGTAGCAACAGAAAAAATGAGCCAGGGAGTGCAGACTCTCTACCACTTGTATTCGGTACTTACCAAGATTCCAGAAGGTCTAACGATCGCCTGCCTCGGTAGCGCAGTAGGCAGCGCGTAAGTCTCATAATCTTAAGGTCGTGAGTTCGATCCTCACCCGGGGCATCTAATTTTCTGTGACTGAAGGTGGTGCTGTTGCTAGGGCGCCAACTTATTTCTTGTTTGTTATCCGCAACGTTTCAACGCTTCAGCGGGAAAATGTTTACTTCCTGTTATTGCTACATACAGCTTCCCTATTCCTCTTCTCCCAGCAGAGCATGAAGCCAAAAGCATTGCTCTGCGACGTTTGAGGTGCGCGCCTTGCCAGTCAGTATGTGCAAAGATGCTCGCAAAGAGAGCGACAATGCGACAAGCGACCGTACGAACGGTCGAATGAAACGGCCGCATCCGGTGTGGTCTAGTGGCTAGGATACCTGGCTTTCACCCAGGAGGCCCGGGTTCGATTCCCGGTACCGGAACGGAATTTTTTCCACACGAATCGTGACAAGTTTGAGCTGTCCGAGCGGCCGTTTCCCGTCCTGCTCGCAATATAGCTACTGTTTCGTGACCGTCAGCAGAATATAGACTAGGGAAGCAGACACACGACGACCATAGGAATGGTGTATGGCTTCATGCCACCTGATTCCAGCGTAGGGCTGAGCAACTGCATCTGCCGAGGCCCGTTAGCTCAGTTGGTTAGAGCGTCGTGCTAATAACGCGAAGGTCGTGGGTTCGATCCCCCCACGGGCCACTTCTCTTTTACTACTGCGAAAAGGCAGCGCCGATTTCAGCTGGCGAGTGTGATGACCAAATGATCATCACCCTGCGTGGAAGTTGACAGAGGATCCGAACCCGACTCGTCGGGAAGCACTACAGCATTCACTCGGCAATGGCCATAATATCTTGAATACACTGGTTAGAGAAAATGTCCGATTGCCGATGCGTAACAACTTTGGCCCTTGTCAGTACTTGGGCGGGTGAGCGCATGGGAACACAGGGCAGTATTGGCAGTTTTACTTCCTATTTTTGTTTCTCCTTTGTTTTCGGAGCTACAGCCCGATTCGGCCAGGGAGACGCCACCGTGAAATGAAGGGGGCGTGCTGTGTGTCCATCGCCTCGCCTCGCCTCTCCTTACCTCTCTCAGTCGTTTCTCGTGCTTGTCGTTTTGATATAGGCCGATTTGAGAGCGTCAGCTCTCGCGTCAGCTGAGCAAAGTCGAGACAAGTCGAGACACACTAAGGGCTGGTATGCAGCGAGTAAGAGGGCGAAAAAACAATAGTTTAAGAGCGCGTGGCAAAAGTACTCATACGCGAAATTAAAAGCCTGCTGCGGTGGCCGGGAATCGAACCCGGATCAACTGCTTGGAAGGCAACTATGCTGACCATTACACCACCACCGCACAAGCGAGCGCCCCGCCACCGCGCTGAGTCGGCTTCCCGCCTGTCGGCAGCGGCCGAAGGTGATCGTACCCGGCAGGCGCATTTCGAGGCAGGCTAGGGGAGCACATCCAGACGCATTCGGACAGCGTATCCGCGCACATTTCGCATCCTTTGGCAAGAGTCGGCGCCGGCGGCGCAAGAGTACGCAGAGGACCGCGTTCTGGCGGCATCTTTAAGCAGTGCAGTGCAGGATTCAGCGTCTGCAGCATCTTCTCCACAGAATGCTACGGCGCTTGACGGCAGTCCCACTTTCCCTTGAGACATCTGCTCGGGAAGCAGCGTGAAGGTACCGCTGGCCCGAGCATCGGTGGTTCAGTGGTAGAATGCTCGCCTGCCACGCGGGCGGCCCGGGTTCGATTCCCGGCCGATGCATCATTTTGTTTTTTCTCCGGTAGGGGTGCTGCGTGTCTTTCGCACTCGAACTGCGTGAGCCATGAGAATGAACCGCGGGATTCCGTGTGGAAAGAACCAATCATGCAGCGCGGACGACTGCTCGTTTGGACTCCTGCGTGCTATTGTACATACTGGCGTCGGCCTAGCATCGCAAGTTGCCTGCCGCGCCGTGAATGCACGTGTAGCAACAGAAAAAATGAGCCAGGGAGTGCAGACTCTCTACCACTTGTATTCGGTACTTACCAAGATTCCAGAAGGTCTAACGATCGCCTGCCTCGGTAGCGCAGTAGGCAGCGCGTAAGTCTCATAATCTTAAGGTCGTGAGTTCGATCCTCACCCGGGGCATCTAATTTTCTGTGACTGAAGGTGGTGCTGTTGCTAGGGCGCCAACTTATTTCTTGTTTGTTATCCGCAACGTTTCAACGCTTCAGCGGGAAAATGTTTACTTCCTGTTATTGCTACATACAGCTTCCCTATTCCTCTTCTCCCAGCAGAGCATGAAGCCAAAAGCATTGCTCTGCGACGTTTGAGGTGCGCGCCTTGCCAGTCAGTATGTGCAAAGATGCTCGCAAAGAGAGCGACAATGCGACAAGCGACCGTACGAACGGTCGAATGAAACGGCCGCATCCGGTGTGGTCTAGTGGCTAGGATACCTGGCTTTCACCCAGGAGGCCCGGGTTCGATTCCCGGTACCGGAACGGAATTTTTTCCACACGAATCGTGACAAGTTTGAGCTGTCCGAGCGGCCGTTTCCCGTCCTGCTCGCAATATAGCTACTGTTTCGTGACCGTCAGCAGAATATAGACTAGGGAAGCAGACACACGACGACCATAGGAATGGTGTATGGCTTCATGCCACCTGATTCCAGCGTAGGGCTGAGCAACTGCATCTGCCGAGGCCCGTTAGCTCAGTTGGTTAGAGCGTCGTGCTAATAACGCGAAGGTCGTGGGTTCGATCCCCCCACGGGCCACTTCTCTTTTACTACTGCGAAAAGGCAGCGCCGATTTCAGCTGGCGAGTGTGATGACCAAATGATCATCACCCTGCGTGGAAGTTGACAGAGGATCCGAACCCGACTCGTCGGGAAGCACTACAGCATTCACTCGGCAATGGCCATAATATCTTGAATACACTGGTTAGAGAAAATGTCCGATTGCCGATGCGTAACAACTTTGGCCCTTGTCAGTACTTGGGCGGGTGAGCGCATGGGAACACAGGGCAGTATTGGCAGTTTTACTTCCTATTTTTGTTTCTCCTTTGTTTTCGGAGCTACAGCCCGATTCGGCCAGGGAGACGCCACCGTGAAATGAAGGGGGCGTGCTGTGTGTCCATCGCCTCGCCTCGCCTCTCCTTACCTCTCTCAGTCGTTT
Organism: Schistocerca americana; assembly: GCF_021461395.2. NCBI lineage: Eukaryota > Metazoa > Arthropoda > Insecta > Orthoptera > Acrididae > Schistocerca > Schistocerca americana. The sequence goes on from NW_025725220.1 coordinate 128,356, forward strand.
CTCGTGCTTGTCGTTTTGATATAGGCCGATTTGAGAGCGTCAGCTCTCGCGTCAGCTGAGCAAAGTCGAGACAAGTCGAGACACACTAAGGGCTGGTATGCAGCGAGTAAGAGGGCGAAAAAACAATAGTTTAAGAGCGCGTGGCAAAAGTACTCATACGCGAAATTAAAAGCCTGCTGCGGTGGCCGGGAATCGAACCCGGATCAACTGCTTGGAAGGCAACTATGCTGACCATTACACCACCACCGCACAAGCGAGCGCCCCGCCACCGCGCTGAGTCGGCTTCCCGCCTGTCGGCAGCGGCCGAAGGTGATCGTACCCGGCAGGCGCATTTCGAGGCAGGCTAGGGGAGCACATCCAGACGCATTCGGACAGCGTATCCGCGCACATTTCGCATCCTTTGGCAAGAGTCGGCGCCGGCGGCGCAAGAGTACGCAGAGGACCGCGTTCTGGCGGCATCTTTAAGCAGTGCAGTGCAGGATTCAGCGTCTGCAGCATCTTCTCCACAGAATGCTACGGCGCTTGACGGCAGTCCCACTTTCCCTTGAGACATCTGCTCGGGAAGCAGCGTGAAGGTACCGCTGGCCCGAGCATCGGTGGTTCAGTGGTAGAATGCTCGCCTGCCACGCGGGCGGCCCGGGTTCGATTCCCGGCCGATGCATTATTTTGTTTTTTCTCCGGTAGGGGTGCTGCGTGTCTTTCGCACTCGAACTGCGTGAGCCATGAGAATGAACCGCGGGATTCCGTGTGGAAAGAACCAATCATGCAGCGCGGACGACTGCTCGTTTGGACTCCTGCGTGCTATTGTACATACTGGCGTCGGCCTAGCATCGCAAGTTGCCTGCCGCGCCGTGAATGCACGTGTAGCAACAGAAAAAATGAGCCAGGGAGTGCAGACTCTCTACCACTTGTATTCGGTACTTACCAAGATTCCAGAAGGTCTAACGATCGCCTGCCTCGGTAGCGCAGTAGGCAGCGCGTAAGTCTCATAATCTTAAGGTCGTGAGTTCGATCCTCACCCGGGGCATCTAATTTTCTGTGACTGAAGGTGGTGCTGTTGCTAGGGCGCCAACTTATTTCTTGTTTGTTATCCGCAACGTTTCAACGCTTCAGCGGGAAAATGTTTACTTCCTGTTATTGCTACATACAGCTTCCCTATTCCTCTTCTCCCAGCAGAGCATGAAGCCAAAAGCATTGCTCTGCGACGTTTGAGGTGCGCGCCTTGCCAGTCAGTATGTGCAAAGATGCTCGCAAAGAGAGCGACAATGCGACAAGCGACCGTACGAACGGTCGAATGAAACGGCCGCATCCGGTGTGGTCTAGTGGCTAGGATACCTGGCTTTCACCCAGGAGGCCCGGGTTCGATTCCCGGTACCGGAACGGAATTTTTTCCACACGAATCGTGACAAGTTTGAGCTGTCCGAGCGGCCGTTTCCCGTCCTGCTCGCAATATAGCTACTGTTTCGTGACCGTCAGCAGAATATAGACTAGGGAAGCAGACACACGACGACCATAGGAATGGTGTATGGCTTCATGCCACCTGATTCCAGCGTAGGGCTGAGCAACTGCATCTGCCGAGGCCCGTTAGCTCAGTTGGTTAGAGCGTCGTGCTAATAACGCGAAGGTCGTGGGTTCGATCCCCCCACGGGCCACTTCTCTTTTACTACTGCGAAAAGGCAGCGCCGATTTCAGCTGGCGAGTGTGATGACCAAATGATCATCACCCTGCGTGGAAGTTGACAGAGGATCCGAACCCGACTCGTCGGGAAGCACTACAGCATTCACTCGGCAATGGCCATAATATCTTGAATACACTGGTTAGAGAAAATGTCCGATTGCCGATGCGTAACAACTTTGGCCCTTGTCAGTACTTGGGCGGGTGAGCGCATGGGAACACAGGGCAGTATTGGCAGTTTTACTTCCTATTTTTGTTTCTCCTTTGTTTTCGGAGCTACAGCCCGATTCGGCCAGGGAGACGCCACCGTGAAATGAAGGGGGCGTGCTGTGTGTCCATCGCCTCGCCTCGCCTCTCCTTACCTCTCTCAGTCGTTTCTCGTGCTTGTCGTTTTGATATAGGCCGATTTGAGAGCGTCAGCTCTCGCGTCAGCTGAGCAAAGTCGAGACAAGTCGAGACACACTAAGGGCTGGTATGCAGCGAGTAAGAGGGCGAAAAAACAATAGTTTAAGAGCGCGTGGCAAAAGTACTCATACGCGAAATTAAAAGCCTGCTGCGGTGGCCGGGAATCGAACCCGGATCAACTGCTTGGAAGGCAACTATGCTGACCATTACACCACCACCGCACAAGCGAGCGCCCCGCCACCGCGCTGAGTCGGCTTCCCGCCTGTCGGCAGCGGCCGAAGGTGATCGTACCCGGCAGGCGCATTTCGAGGCAGGCTAGGGGAGCACATCCAGACGCATTCGGACAGCGTATCCGCGCACATTTCGCATCCTTTGGCAAGAGTCGGCGCCGGCGGCGCAAGAGTACGCAGAGGACCGCGTTCTGGCGGCATCTTTAAGCAGTGCAGTGCAGGATTCAGCGTCTGCAGCATCTTCTCCACAGAATGCTACGGCGCTTGACGGCAGTCCCACTTTCCCTTGAGACATCTGCTCGGGAAGCAGCGTGAAGGTACCGCTGGCCCGAGCATCGGTGGTTCAGTGGTAGAATGCTCGCCTGCCACGCGGGCGGCCCGGGTTCGATTCCCGGCCGATGCATCATTTTGTTTTTTCTCCGGTAGGGGTGCTGCGTGTCTTTCGCACTCGAACTGCGTGAGCCATGAGAATGAACCGCGGGATTCCGTGTGGAAAGAACCAATCATGCAGCGCGGACGACTGCTCGTTTGGACTCCTGCGTGCTATTGTACATACTGGCGTCGGCCTAGCATCGCAAGTTGCCTGCCGCGCCGTGAATGCACGTGTAGCAACAGAAAAAATGAGCCAGGGAGTGCAGACTCTCTACCACTTGTATTCGGTACTTACCAAGATTCCAGAAGGTCTAACGATCGCCTGCCTCGGTAGCGCAGTAGGCAGCGCGTAAGTCTCATAATCTTAAGGTCGTGAGTTCGATCCTCACCCGGGGCATCTAATTTTCTGTGACTGAAGGTGGTGCTGTTGCTAGGGCGCCAACTTATTTCTTGTTTGTTATCCGCAACGTTTCAACGCTTCAGCGGGAAAATGTTTACTTCCTGTTATTGCTACATACAGCTTCCCTATTCCTCTTCTCCCAGCAGAGCATGAAGCCAAAAGCATTGCTCTGCGACGTTTGAGGTGCGCGCCTTGCCAGTCAGTATGTGCAAAGATGCTCGCAAAGAGAGCGACAATGCGACAAGCGACCGTACGAACGGTCGAATGAAACGGCCGCATCCGGTGTGGTCTAGTGGCTAGGATACCTGGCTTTCACCCAGGAGGCCCGGGTTCGATTCCCGGTACCGGAACGGAATTTTTTCCACACGAATCGTGACAAGTTTGAGCTGTCCGAGCGGCCGTTTCCCGTCCTGCTCGCAATATAGCTACTGTTTCGTGACCGTCAGCAGAATATAGACTAGGGAAGCAGACACACGACGACCATAGGAATGGTGTATGGCTTCATGCCACCTGATTCCAGCGTAGGGCTGAGCAACTGCATCTGCCGAGGCCCGTTAGCTCAGTTGGTTAGAGCGTCGTGCTAATAACGCGAAGGTCGTGGGTTCGATCCCCCCACGGGCCACTTCTCTTTTACTACTGCGAAAAGGCAGCGCCGATTTCAGCTGGCGAGTGTGATGACCAAATGATCATCACCCTGCGTGGAAGTTGACAGAGGATCCGAACCCGACTCGTCGGGAAGCACTACAGCATTCACTCGGCAATGGCCATAATATCTTGAATACACTGGTTAGAGAAAATGTCCGATTGCCGATGCGTAACAACTTTGGCCCTTGTCAGTACTTGGGCGGGTGAGCGCATGGGAACACAGGGCAGTATTGGCAGTTTTACTTCCTATTTTTGTTTCTCCTTTGTTTTCGGAGCTACAGCCCGATTCGGCCAGGGAGACGCCACCGTGAAATGAAGGGGGCGTGCTGTGTGTCCATCGCCTCGCCTCGCCTCTCCTTACCTCTCTCAGTCGTTTCTCGTGCTTGTCGTTTTGATATAGGCCGATTTGAGAGCGTCAGCTCTCGCGTCAGCTGAGCAAAGTCGAGACAAGTCGAGACACACTAAGGGCTGGTATGCAGCGAGTAAGAGGGCGAAAAAACAATAGTTTAAGAGCGCGTGGCAAAAGTACTCATACGCGAAATTAAAAGCCTGCTGCGGTGGCCGGGAATCGAACCCGGATCAACTGCTTGGAAGGCAACTATGCTGACCATTACACCACCACCGCACAAGCGAGCGCCCCGCCACCGCGCTGAGTCGGCTTCCCGCCTGTCGGCAGCGGCCGAAGGTGATCGTACCCGGCAGGCGCATTTCGAGGCAGGCTAGGGGAGCACATCCAGACGCATTCGGACAGCGTATCCGCGCACATTTCGCATCCTTTGGCAAGAGTCGGCGCCGGCGGCGCAAGAGTACGCAGAGGACCGCGTTCTGGCGGCATCTTTAAGCAGTGCAGTGCAGGATTCAGCGTCTGCAGCATCTTCTCCACAGAATGCTACGGCGCTTGACGGCAGTCCCACTTTCCCTTGAGACATCTGCTCGGGAAGCAGCGTGAAGGTACCGCTGGCCCGAGCATCGGTGGTTCAGTGGTAGAATGCTCGCCTGCCACGCGGGCGGCCCGGGTTCGATTCCCGGCCGATGCATCATTTTGTTTTTTCTCCGGTAGGGGTGCTGCGTGTCTTTCGCACTCGAACTGCGTGAGCCATGAGAATGAACCGCGGGATTCCGTGTGGAAAGAACCAATCATGCAGCGCGGACGACTGCTCGTTTGGACTCCTGCGTGCTATTGTACATACTGGCGTCGGCCTAGCATCGCAAGTTGCCTGCCGCGCCGTGAATGCACGTGTAGCAACAGAAAAAATGAGCCAGGGAGTGCAGACTCTCTACCACTTGTATTCGGTACTTACCAAGATTCCAGAAGGTCTAACGATCGCCTGCCTCGGTAGCGCAGTAGGCAGCGCGTAAGTCTCATAATCTTAAGGTCGTGAGTTCGATCCTCACCCGGGGCATCTAATTTTCTGTGACTGAAGGTGGTGCTGTTGCTAGGGCGCCAACTTATTTCTTGTTTGTTATCCGCAACGTTTCAACGCTTCAGCGGGAAAATGTTTACTTCCTGTTATTGCTACATACAGCTTCCCTATTCCTCTTCTCCCAGCAGAGCATGAAGCCAAAAGCATTGCTCTGCGACGTTTGAGGTGCGCGCCTTGCCAGTCAGTATGTGCAAAGATGCTCGCAAAGAGAGCGACAATGCGACAAGCGACCGTACGAACGGTCGAATGAAACGGCCGCATCCGGTGTGGTCTAGTGGCTAGGATACCTGGCTTTCACCCAGGAGGCCCGGGTTCGATTCCCGGTACCGGAACGGAATTTTTTCCACACGAATCGTGACAAGTTTGAGCTGTCCGAGCGGCCGTTTCCCGTCCTGCTCGCAATATAGCTACTGTTTCGTGACCGTCAGCAGAATATAGACTAGGGAAGCAGACACACGACGACCATAGGAATGGTGTATGGCTTCATGCCACCTGATTCCAGCGTAGGGCTGAGCAACTGCATCTGCCGAGGCCCGTTAGCTCAGTTGGTTAGAGCGTCGTGCTAATAACGCGAAGGTCGTGGGTTCGATCCCCCCACGGGCCACTTCTCTTTTACTACTGCGAAAAGGCAGCGCCGATTTCAGCTGGCGAGTGTGATGACCAAATGATCATCACCCTGCGTGGAAGTTGACAGAGGATCCGAACCCGACTCGTCGGGAAGCACTACAGCATTCACTCGGCAATGGCCATAATATCTTGAATACACTGGTTAGAGAAAATGTCCGATTGCCGATGCGTAACAACTTTGGCCCTTGTCAGTACTTGGGCGGGTGAGCGCATGGGAACACAGGGCAGTATTGGCAGTTTTACTTCCTATTTTTGTTTCTCCTTTGTTTTCGGAGCTACAGCCCGATTCGGCCAGGGAGACGCCACCGTGAAATGAAGGGGGCGTGCTGTGTGTCCATCGCCTCGCCTCGCCTCTCCTTACCTCTCTCAGTCGTTTCTCGTGCTTGTCGTTTTGATATAGGCCGATTTGAGAGCGTCAGCTCTCGCGTCAGCTGAGCAAAGTCGAGACAAGTCGAGACACACTAAGGGCTGGTATGCAGCGAGTAAGAGGGCGAAAAAACAATAGTTTAAGAGCGCGTGGCAAAAGTACTCATACGCGAAATTAAAAGCCTGCTGCGGTGGCCGGGAATCGAACCCGGATCAACTGCTTGGAAGGCAACTATGCTGACCATTACACCACCACCGCACAAGCGAGCGCCCCGCCACCGCGCTGAGTCGACTTCCCGCCTGTCGGCAGCGGCCGAAGGTGATCGTACCCGGCAGGCGCATTTCGAGGCAGGCTAGGGGAGCACATCCAGACGCATTCGGACAGCGTATCCGCGCACATTTCGCATCCTTTGGCAAGAGTCGGCGCCGGCGGCGCAAGAGTACGCAGAGGACCGCGTTCTGGCGGCATCTTTAAGCAGTGCAGTGCAGGATTCAGCGTCTGCAGCATCTTCTCCACAGAATGCTACGGCGCTTGACGGCAGTCCCACTTTCCCTTGAGACATCTGCTCGGGAAGCAGCGTGAAGGTACCGCTGGCCCGAGCATCGGTGGTTCAGTGGTAGAATGCTCGCCTGCCACGCGGGCGGCCCGGGTTCGATTCCCGGCCGATGCATCATTTTGTTTTTTCTCCGGTAGGGGTGCTGCGTGTCTTTCGCACTCGAACTGCGTGAGCCATGAGAATGAACCGCGGGATTCCGTGTGGAAAGAACCAATCACGCAGCGCGGACGACTGCTCGTTTGGACTCCTGCGTGCTATTGTACATACTGGCGTCGGCCTAGCATCGCAAGTTGCCTGCCGCGCCGTGAATGCACGTGTAGCAACAGAAAAAATGAGCCAGGGAGTGCAGACTCTCTACCACTTGTATTCGGTACTTACCAAGATTCCAGAAGGTCTAACGATCGCCTGCCTCGGTAGCGCAGTAGGCAGCGCGTAAGTCTCGTAATCTTAAGGTCGTGAGTTCGATCCTCACCCGGGGCATCTAATTTTCTGTGACTGAAGGTGGTGCTGTTGCTAGGGCGCCAACTTATTTCTTGTTTGTTATCCGCAACGTTTCAACGCTTCAGCGGGAAAATGTTTACTTCCTGTTATTGCTACATACAGCTTCCCTATTCCTCTTCTCCCAGCAGAGCATGAAGCCAAAAGCATTGCTCTGCGACGTTTGAGGTGCGCGCCTTGCCAGTCAGTATGTGCAAAGATGCTCGCAAAGAGAGCGACAATGCGACAAGCGACCGTACGAACGGTCGAATGAAACGGCCGCATCCGGTGTGGTCTAGTGGCTAGGATACCTGGCTTTCACCCAGGAGGCCCGGGTTCGATTCCCGGTACCGGAACGGAATTTTTTCCACACGAATCGTGACAAGTTTGAGCTGTCCGAGCGGCCGTTTCCCGTCCTGCTCGCAATATAGCTACTGTTTCGTGACCGTCAGCAGAATATAGACTAGGGAAGCAGACACACGACGACCATAGGAATGGTGTATGGCTTCATGCCACCTGATTCCAGCGTAGGGCTGAGCAACTGCATCTGCCGAGGCCCGTTAGCTCAGTTGGTTAGAGCGTCGTGCTAATAACGCGAAGGTCGTGGGTTCGATCCCCCCACGGGCCACTTCTCTTTTACTACTGCGAAAAGGCAGCGCCGATTTCAGCTGGCGAGTGTGATGACCAAATGATCATCACCCTGCGTGGAAGTTGACAGAGGATCCGAACCCGACTCGTCGGGAAGCACTACAGCATTCACTCGGCAATGGCCATAATATCTTGAATACACTGGTTAGAGAAAATGTCCGATTGCCGATGCGTAACAACTTTGGCCCTTGTCAGTACTTGGGCGGGTGAGCGCATGGGAACACAGGGCAGTATTGGCAGTTTTACTTCCTATTTTTGTTTCTCCTTTGTTTTCGGAGCTACAGCCCGATTCGGCCAGGGAGACGCCACCGTGAAATGAAGGGGGCGTGCTGTGTGTCCATCGCCTCGCCTCGCCTCTCCTTACCTCTCTCAGTCGTTTCTCGTGCTTGTCGTTTTGATATAGGCCGATTTGAGAGCGTCAGCTCTCGCGTCAGCTGAGCAAAGTCGAGACAAGTCGAGACACACTAAGGGCTGGTATGCAGCGAGTAAGAGGGCGAAAAAACAATAGTTTAAGAGCGCGTGGCAAAAGTACTCATACGCGAAATTAAAAGCCTGCTGCGGTGGCCGGGAATCGAACCCGGATCAACTGCTTGGAAGGCAACTATGCTGACCATTACACCACCACCGCACAAGCGAGCGCCCCGCCACCGCGCTGAGTCGGCTTCCCGCCTGTCGGCAGCGGCCGAAGGTGATCGTACCCGGCAGGCGCATTTCGAGGCAGGCTAGGGGAGCACATCCAGACGCATTCGGACAGCGTATCCGCGCACATTTCGCATCCTTTGGCAAGAGTCGGCGCCGGCGGCGCAAGAGTACGCAGAGGACCGCGTTCTGGCGGCATCTTTAAGCAGTGCAGTGCAGGATTCAGCGTCTGCAGCATCTTCTCCACAGAATGCTACGGCGCTTGACGGCAGTCCCACTTTCCCTTGAGACATCTGCTCGGGAAGCAGCGTGAAGGTACCGCTGGCCCGAGCATCGGTGGTTCAGTGGTAGAATGCTCGCCTGCCACGCGGGCGGCCCGGGTTCGATTCCCGGCCGATGCATCATTTTGTTTTTTCTCCGGTAGGGGTGCTGCGTGTCTTTCGCACTCGAACTGCGTGAGCCATGAGAATGAACCGCGGGATTCCGTGTGGAAAGAACCAATCATGCAGCGCGGACGACTGCTCGTTTGGACTCCTGCGTGCTATTGTACATACTGGCGTCGGCCTAGCATCGCAAGTTGCCTGCCGCGCCGTGAATGCACGTGTAGCAACAGAAAAAATGAGCCAGGGAGTGCAGACTCTCTACCACTTGTATTCGGTACTTACCAAGATTCCAGAAGGTCTAACGATCGCCTGCCTCGGTAGCGCAGTAGGCAGCGCGTAAGTCTCATAATCTTAAGGTCGTGAGTTCGATCCTCACCCGGGGCATCTAATTTTCTGTGACTGAAGGTGGTGCTGTTGCTAGGGCGCCAACTTATTTCTTGTTTGTTATCCGCAACGTTTCAACGCTTCAGCGGGAAAATGTTTACTTCCTGTTATTGCTACATACAGCTTCCCTATTCCTCTTCTCCCAGCAGAGCATGAAGCCAAAAGCATTGCTCTGCGACGTTTGAGGTGCGCGCCTTGCCAGTCAGTATGTGCAAAGATGCTCGCAAAGAGAGCGACAATGCGACAAGCGACCGTACGAACGGTCGAATGAAACGGCCGCATCCGGTGTGGTCTAGTGGCTAGGATACCTGGCTTTCACCCAGGAGGCCCGGGTTCGATTCCCGGTACCGGAACGGAATTTTTTCCACACGAATCGTGACAAGTTTGAGCTGTCCGAGCGGCCGTTTCCCGTCCTGCTCGCAATATAGCTACTGTTTCGTGACCGTCAGCAGAATATAGACTAGGGAAGCAGACACACGACGACCATAGGAATGGTGTATGGCTTCATGCCACCTGATTCCAGCGTAGGGCTGAGCAACTGCATCTGCCGAGGCCCGTTAGCTCAGTTGGTTAGAGCGTCGTGCTAATAACGCGAAGGTCGTGGGTTCGATCCCCCCACGGGCCACTTCTCTTTTACTACTGCAAAAAGGCAGCGCCGATTTCAGCTGGCGAGTGTGATGACCAAATGATCATCACCCTGCGTGGAAGTTGACAGAGGATCCGAACCCGACTCGTCGGGAAGCACTACAGCATTCACTCGGCAATGGCCATAATATCTTGAATACACTGGTTAGAGAAAATGTCCGATTGCCGATGCGTAACAACTTTGGCCCTTGTCAGTACTTGGGCGGGTGAGCGCATGGGAACACAGGGCAGTATTGGCAGTTTTACTTCCTATTTTTGTTTCTCCTTTGTTTTCGGAGCTACAGCCCGATTCGGCCAGGGAGACGCCACCGTGAAATGAAGGGGGCGTGCTGTGTGTCCATCGCCTCGCCTCGCCTCTCCTTACCTCTCTCAGTCGTTTCTCGTGCTTGTCGTTTTGATATAGGCCGATTTGAGAGCGTCAGCTCTCGCGTCAGCTGAGCAAAGTCGAGACAAGTCGAGACACACTAAGGGCTGGTATGCAGCGAGTAAGAGGGCGAAAAAACAATAGTTTAAGAGCGCGTGGCAAAAGTACTCATACGCGAAATTAAAAGCCTGCTGCGGTGGCCGGGAATCGAACCCGGATCAACTGCTTGGAAGGCAACTATGCTGACCATTACACCACCACCGCACAAGCGAGCGCCCCGCCACCGCGCTGAGTCGGCTTCCCGCCTGTCGGCAGCGGCCGAAGGTGATCGTACCCGGCAGGCGCATTTCGAGGCAGGCTAGGGGAGCACATCCAGACGCATTCGGACAGCGTATCCGCGCACATTTCGCATCCTTTGGCAAGAGTCGGCGCCGGCGGCGCAAGAGTACGCAGAGGACCGCGTTCTGGCGGCATCTTTAAGCAGTGCAGTGCAGGATTCAGCGTCTGCAGCATCTTCTCCACAGAATGCTACGGCGCTTGACGGCAGTCCCACTTTCCCTTGAGACATCTGCTCGGGAAGCAGCGTGAAGGTACCGCTGGCCCGAGCATCGGTGGTTCAGTGGTAGAATGCTCGCCTGCCACGCGGGCGGCCCGGGTTCGATTCCCGGCCGATGCATCATTTTGTTTTTTCTCCGGTAGGGGTGCTGCGTGTCTTTCGCACTCGAACTGCGTGAGCCATGAGAATGAACCGCGGGATTCCGTGTGGAAAGAACCAATCATGCAGCGCGGACGACTGCTCGTTTGGACTCCTGCGTGCTATTGTACATACTGGCGTCGGCCTAGCATCGCAAGTTGCCTGCCGCGCCGTGAATGCACGTGTAGCAACAGAAAAAATGAGCCAGGGAGTGCAGACTCTCTACCACTTGTATTCGGTACTTACCAAGATTCCAGAAGGTCTAACGATCGCCTGCCTCGGTAGCGCAGTAGGCAGCGCGTAAGTCTCATAATCTTAAGGTCGTGAGTTCGATCCTCACCCGGGGCATCTAATTTTCTGTGACTGAAGGTGGTGCTGTTGCTAGGGCGCCAACTTATTTCTTGTTTGTTATCCGCAACGTTTCAACGCTTCAGCGGGAAAATGTTTACTTCCTGTTATTGCTACATACAGCTTCCCTATTCCTCTTCTCCCAGCAGAGCATGAAGCCAAAAGCATTGCTCTGCGACGTTTGAGGTGCGCGCCTTGCCAGTCAGTATGTGCAAAGATGCTCGCAAAGAGAGCGACAATGCGACAAGCGACCGTACGAACGGTCGAATGAAACGGCCGCATCCGGTGTGGTCTAGTGGCTAGGATACCTGGCTTTCACCCAGGAGGCCCGGGTTCGATTCCCGGTACCGGAACGGAATTTTTTCCACACGAATCGTGACAAGTTTGAGCTGTCCGAGCGGCCGTTTCCCGTCCTGCTCGCAATATAGCTACTGTTTCGTGACCGTCAGCAGAATATAGACTAGGGAAGCAGACACACGACGACCATAGGAATGGTGTATGGCTTCATGCCACCTGATTCCAGCGTAGGGCTGAGCAACTGCATCTGCCGAGGCCCGTTAGCTCAGTTGGTTAGAGCGTCGTGCTAATAACGCGAAGGTCGTGGGTTCGATCCCCCCACGGGCCACTTCTCTTTTACTACTGCGAAAAGGCAGCGCCGATTTCAGCTGGCGAGTGTGATGACCAAATGATCATCACCCTGCGTGGAAGTTGACAGAGGATCCGAACCCGACTCGTCGGGAAGCACTACAGCATTCACTCGGCAATGGCCATAATATCTTGAATACACTGGTTAGAGAAAATGTCCGATTGCCGATGCGTAACAACTTTGGCCCTTGTCAGTACTTGGGCGGGTGAGCGCATGGGAACACAGGGCAGTATTGGCAGTTTTACTTCCTATTTTTGTTTCTCCTTTGTTTTCGGAGCTACAGCCCGATTCGGCCAGGGAGACGCCACCGTGAAATGAAGGGGGCGTGCTGTGTGTCCATCGCCTCGCCTCGCCTCTCCTTACCTCTCTCAGTCGTTTCTCGTGCTTGTCGTTTTGATATAGGCCGATTTGAGAGCGTCAGCTCTCGCGTCAGCTGAGCAAAGTCGAGACAAGTCGAGACACACTAAGGGCTGGTATGCAGCGAGTAAGAGGGCGAAAAAACAATAGTTTAAGAGCGCGTGGCAAAAGTACTCATACGCGAAATTAAAAGCCTGCTGCGGTGGCCGGGAATCGAACCCGGATCAACTGCTTGGAAGGCAACTATGCTGACCATTACACCACCACCGCACAAGCGAGCGCCCCGCCACCGCGCTGAGTCGGCTTCCCGCCTGTCGGCAGCGGCCGAAGGTGATCGTACCCGGCAGGCGCATTTCGAGGCAGGCTAGGGGAGCACATCCAGACGCATTCGGACAGCGTATCCGCGCACATTTCGCATCCTTTGGCAAGAGTCGGCGCCGGCGGCGCAAGAGTACGCAGAGGACCGCGTTCTGGCGGCATCTTTAAGCAGTGCAGTGCAGGATTCAGCGTCTGCAGCATCTTCTCCACAGAATGCTACGGCGCTTGACGGCAGTCCCACTTTCCCTTGAGACATCTGCTCGGGAAGCAGCGTGAAGGTACCGCTGGCCCGAGCATCGGTGGTTCAGTGGTAGAATGCTCGCCTGCCACGCGGGCGGCCCGGGTTCGATTCCCGGCCGATGCATCATTTTGTTTTTTCTCCGGTAGGGGTGCTGCGTGTCTTTCGCACTCGAACTGCGTGAGCCATGAGAATGAACCGCGGGATTCCGTGTGGAAAGAACCAATCATGCAGCGCGGACGACTGCTCGTTTGGACTCCTGCGTGCTATTGTACATACTGGCGTCGGCCTAGCATCGCAAGTTGCCTGCCGCGCCGTGAATGCACGTGTAGCAACAGAAAAAATGAGCCAGGGAGTGCAGACTCTCTACCACTTGTATTCGGTACTTACCAAGATTCCAGAAGGTCTAACGATCGCCTGCCTCGGTAGCGCAGTAGGCAGCGCGTAAGTCTCATAATCTTAAGGTCGTGAGTTCGATCCTCACCCGGGGCATCTAATTTTCTGTGACTGAAGGTGGTGCTGTTGCTAGGGCGCCAACTTATTTCTTGTTTGTTATCCGCAACGTTTCAACGCTTCAGCGGGAAAATGTTTACTTCCTGTTATTGCTACATACAGCTTCCCTATTCCTCTTCTCCCAGCAGAGCATGAAGCCAAAAGCATTGCTCTGCGACGTTTGAGGTGCGCGCCTTGCCAGTCAGTATGTGCAAAGATGCTCGCAAAGAGAGCGACAATGCGACAAGCGACCGTACGAACGGTCGAATGAAACGGCCGCATCCGGTGTGGTCTAGTGGCTAGGATACCTGGCTTTCACCCAGGAGGCCCGGGTTCGATTCCCGGTACCGGAACGGAATTTTTTCCACACGAATCGTGACAAGTTTGAGCTGTCCGAGCGGCCGTTTCCCGTCCTGCTCGCAATATAGCTACTGTTTCGTGACCGTCAGCAGAATATAGACTAGGGAAGCAGACACACGACGACCATAGGAATGGTGTATGGCTTCATGCCACCTGATTCCAGCGTAGGGCTGAGCAACTGCATCTGCCGAGGCCCGTTAGCTCAGTTGGTTAGAGCGTCGTGCTAATAACGCGAAGGTCGTGGGTTCGATCCCCCCACGGGCCACTTCTCTTTTACTACTGCGAAAAGGCAGCGCCGATTTCAGCTGGCGAGTGTGATGACCAAATGATCATCACCCTGCGTGGAAGTTGACAGAGGATCCGAACCCGACTCGTCGGGAAGCACTACAGCATTCACTCGGCAATGGCCATAATATCTTGAATACACTGGTTAGAGAAAATGTCCGATTGCCGATGCGTAACAACTTTGGCCCTTGTCAGTACTTGGGCGGGTGAGCGCATGGGAACACAGGGCAGTATTGGCAGTTTTACTTCCTATTTTTGTTTCTCCTTTGTTTTCGGAGCTACAGCCCGATTCGGCCAGGGAGACGCCACCGTGAAATGAAGGGGGCGTGCTGTGTGTCCATCGCCTCGCCTCGCCTCTCCTTACCTCTCTCAGTCGTTTCTCGTGCTTGTCGTTTTGATATAGGCCGATTTGAGAGCGTCAGCTCTCGCGTCAGCTGAGCAAAGTCGAGACAAGTCGAGACACACTAAGGGCTGGTATGCAGCGAGTAAGAGGGCGAAAAAACAATAGTTTAAGAGCGCGTGGCAAAAGTACTCATACGCGAAATTAAAAGCCTGCTGCGGTGGCCGGGAATCGAACCCGGATCAACTGCTTGGAAGGCAACTATGCTGACCATTACACCACCACCGCACAAGCGAGCGCCCCGCCACCGCGCTGAGTCGGCTTCCCGCCTGTCGGCAGCGGCCGAAGGTGATCGTACCCGGCAGGCGCATTTCGAGGCAGGCTAGGGGAGCACATCCAGACGCATTCGGACAGCGTATCCGCGCACATTTCGCATCCTTTGGCAAGAGTCGGCGCCGGCGGCGCAAGAGTACGCAGAGGACCGCGTTCTGGCGGCATCTTTAAGCAGTGCAGTGCAGGATTCAGCGTCTGCAGCATCTTCTCCACAGAATGCTACGGCGCTTGACGGCAGTCCCACTTTCCCTTGAGACATCTGCTCGGGAAGCAGCGTGAAGGTACCGCTGGCCCGAGCATCGGTGGTTCAGTGGTAGAATGCTCGCCTGCCACGCGGGCGGCCCGGGTTCGATTCCCGGCCGATGCATCATTTTGTTTTTTCTCCGGTAGGGGTGCTGCGTGTCTTTCGCACTCGAACTGCGTGAGCCATGAGAATGAACCGCGGGATTCCGTGTGGAAAGAACCAATCATGCAGCGCGGACGACTGCTCGTTTGGACTCCTGCGTGCTATTGTACATACTGGCGTCGGCCTAGCATCGCAAGTTGCCTGCCGCGCCGTGAATGCACGTGTAGCAACAGAAAAAATGAGCCAGGGAGTGCAGACTCTCTACCACTTGTATTCGGTACTTACCAAGATTCCAGAAGGTCTAACGAACGCCTGCCTCGGTAGCGCAGTAGGCAGCGCGTAAGTCTCATAATCTTAAGGTCGTGAGTTCGATCCTCACCCGGGGCATCTAATTTTCTGTGACTGAAGGTGGTGCTGTTGCTAGGGCGCCAACTTATTTCTTGTTTGTTATCCGCAACGTTTCAACGCTTCAGCGGGAAAATGTTTACTTCCTGTTATTGCTACATACAGCTTCCCTATTCCTCTTCTCCCAGCAGAGCATGAAGCCAAAAGCATTGCTCTGCGACGTTTGAGGTGCGCGCCTTGCCAGTCAGTATGTGCAAAGATGCTCGCAAAGAGAGCGACAATGCGACAAGCGACCGTACGAACGGTCGAATGAAACGGCCGCATCCGGTGTGGTCTAGTGGCTAGGATACCTGGCTTTCACCCAGGAGGCCCGGGTTCGATTCCCGGTACCGGAACGGAATTTTTTCCACACGAATCGTGACAAGTTTGAGCTGTCCGAGCGGCCGTTTCCCGTCCTGCTCGCAATATAGCTACTGTTTCGTGACCGTCAGCAGAATATAGACTAGGGAAGCAGACACACGACGACCATAGGAATGGTGTATGGCTTCATGCCACCTGATTCCAGCGTAGGGCTGAGCAACTGCATCTGCCGAGGCCCGTTAGCTCAGTTGGTTAGAGCGTCGTGCTAATAACGCGAAGGTCGTGGGTTCGATCCCCCCACGGGCCACTTCTCTTTTACTACTGCGAAAAGGCAGCGCCGATTTCAGCTGGCGAGTGTGATGACCAAATGATCATCACCCTGCGTGGAAGTTGACAGAGGATCCGAACCCGACTCGTCGGGAAGCACTACAGCATTCACTCGGCAATGGCCATAATATCTTGAATACACTGGTTAGAGAAAATGTCCGATTGCCGATGCGTAACAACTTTGGCCCTTGTCAGTACTTGGGCGGGTGAGCGCATGGGAACACAGGGCAGTATTGGCAGTTTTACTTCCTATTTTTGTTTCTCCTTTGTTTTCGGAGCTACAGCCCGATTCGGCCAGGGAGACGCCACCGTGAAATGAAGGGGGCGTGCTGTGTGTCCATCGCCTCGCCTCGCCTCTCCTTACCTCTCTCAGTCGTTTCTCGTGCTTGTCGTTTTGATATAGGCCGATTTGAGAGCGTCAGCTCTCGCGTCAGCTGAGCAAAGTCGAGACAAGTCGAGACACACTAAGGGCTGGTATGCAGCGAGTAAGAGGGCGAAAAAACAATAGTTTAAGAGCGCGTGGCAAAAGTACTCATACGCGAAATTAAAAGCCTGCTGCGGTGGCCGGGAATCGAACCCGGATCAACTGCTTGGAAGGCAACTATGCTGACCATTACACCACCACCGCACAAGCGAGCGCCCCGCCACCGCGCTGAGTCGGCTTCCCGCCTGTCGGCAGCGGCCGAAGGTGATCGTACCCGGCAGGCGCATTTCGAGGCAGGCTAGGGGAGCACATCCAGACGCATTCGGACAGCGTATCCGCGCACATTTCGCATCCTTTGGCAAGAGTCGGCGCCGGCGGCGCAAGAGTACGCAGAGGACCGCGTTCTGGCGGCATCTTTAAGCAGTGCAGTGCAGGATTCAGCGTCTGCAGCATCTTCTCCACAGAATGCTACGGCGCTTGACGGCAGTCCCACTTTCCCTTGAGACATCTGCTCGGGAAGCAGCGTGAAGGTACCGCTGGCCCGAGCATCGGTGGTTCAGTGGTAGAATGCTCGCCTGCCACGCGGGCGGCCCGGGTTCGATTCCCGGCCGATGCATCATTTTGTTTTTTCTCCGGTAGGGGTGCTGCGTGTCTTTCGCACTCGAACTGCGTGAGCCATGAGAATGAACCGCGGGATTCCGTGTGGAAAGAACCAATCATGCAGCGCGGACGACTGCTCGTTTGGACTCCTGCGTGCTATTGTACATACTGGCGTCGGCCTAGCATCGCAAGTTGCCTGCCGCGCCGTGAATGCACGTGTAGCAACAGAAAAAATGAGCCAGGGAGTGCAGACTCTCTACCACTTGTATTCGGTACTTACCAAGATTCCAGAAGGTCTAACGATCGCCTGCCTCGGTAGCGCAGTAGGCAGCGCGTAAGTCTCATAATCTTAAGGTCGTGAGTTCGATCCTCACCCGGGGCATCTAATTTTCTGTGACTGAAGGTGGTGCTGTTGCTAGGGCGCCAACTTATTTCTTGTTTGTTATCCGCAACGTTTCAACGCTTCAGCGGGAAAATGTTTACTTCCTGTTATTGCTACATACAGCTTCCCTATTCCTCTTCTCCCAGCAGAGCATGAAGCCAAAAGCATTGCTCTGCGACGTTTGAGGTGCGCGCCTTGCCAGTCAGTATGTGCAAAGATGCTCGCAAAGAGAGCGACAATGCGACAAGCGACCGTACGAACGGTCGAATGAAACGGCCGCATCCGGTGTGGTCTAGTGGCTAGGATACCTGGCTTTCACCCAGGAGGCCCGGGTTCGATTCCCGGTACCGGAACGGAATTTTTTCCACACGAATCGTGACAAGTTTGAGCTGTCCGAGCGGCCGTTTCCCGTCCTGCTCGCAATATAGCTACTGTTTCGTGACCGTCAGCAGAATATAGACTAGGGAAGCAGACACACGACGACCATAGGAATGGTGTATGGCTTCATGCCACCTGATTCCAGCGTAGGGCTGAGCAACTGCATCTGCCGAGGCCCGTTAGCTCAGTTGGTTAGAGCGTCGTGCTAATAACGCGAAGGTCGTGGGTTCGATCCCCCCACGGGCCACTTCTCTTTTACTACTGCGAAAAGGCAGCGCCGATTTCAGCTGGCGAGTGTGATGACCAAATGATCATCACCCTGCGTGGAAGTTGACAGAGGATCCGAACCCGACTCGTCGGGAAGCACTACAGCATTCACTCGGCAATGGCCATAATATCTTGAATACACTGGTTAGAGAAAATGTCCGATTGCCGATGCGTAACAACTTTGGCCCTTGTCAGTACTTGGGCGGGTGAGCGCATGGGAACACAGGGCAGTATTGGCAGTTTTACTTCCTATTTTTGTTTCTCCTTTGTTTTCGGAGCTACAGCCCGATTCGGCCAGGGAGACGCCACCGTGAAATGAAGGGGGCGTGCTGTGTGTCCATCGCCTCGCCTCGCCTCTCCTTACCTCTCTCAGTCGTTTCTCGTGCTTGTCGTTTTGATATAGGCCGATTTGAGAGCGTCAGCTCTCGCGTCAGCTGAGCAAAGTCGAGACAAGTCGAGACACACTAAGGGCTGGTATGCAGCGAGTAAGAGGGCGAAAAAACAATAGTTTAAGAGCGCGTGGCAAAAGTACTCATACGCGAAATTAAAAGCCTGCTGCGGTGGCCGGGAATCGAACCCGGATCAACTGCTTGGAAGGCAACTATGCTGACCATTACACCACCACCGCACAAGCGAGCGCCCCGCCACCGCGCTGAGTCGGCTTCCCGCCTGTCGGCAGCGGCCGAAGGTGATCGTACCCGGCAGGCGCATTTCGAGGCAGGCTAGGGGAGCACATCCAGACGCATTCGGACAGCGTATCCGCGCACATTTCGCATCCTTTGGCAAGAGTCGGCGCCGGCGGCGCAAGAGTACGCAGAGGACCGCGTTCTGGCGGCATCTTTAAGCAGTGCAGTGCAGGATTCAGCGTCTGCAGCATCTTCTCCACAGAATGCTACGGCGCTTGACGGCAGTCCCACTTTCCCTTGAGACATCTGCTCGGGAAGCAGCGTGAAGGTACCGCTGGCCCGAGCATCGGTGGTTCAGTGGTAGAATGCTCGCCTGCCACGCGGGCGGCCCGGGTTCGATTCCCGGCCGATGCATCATTTTGTTTTTTCTCCGGTAGGGGTGCTGCGTGTCTTTCGCACTCGAACTGCGTGAGCCATGAGAATGAACCGCGGGATTCCGTGTGGAAAGAACCAATCATGCAGCGCGGACGACTGCTCGTTTGGACTCCTGCGTGCTATTGTACATACTGGCGTCGGCCTAGCATCGCAAGTTGCCTGCCGCGCCGTGAATGCACGTGTAGCAACAGAAAAAATGAGCCAGGGAGTGCAGACTCTCTACCACTTGTATTCGGTACTTACCAAGATTCCAGAAGGTCTAACGATCGCCTGCCTCGGTAGCGCAGTAGGCAGCGCGTAAGTCTCATAATCTTAAGGTCGTGAGTTCGATCCTCACCCGGGGCATCTAATTTTCTGTGACTGAAGGTGGTGCTGTTGCTAGGGCGCCAACTTATTTCTTGTTTGTTATCCGCAACGTTTCAACGTTTCAGCGGGAAAATGTTTACTTCCTGTTATTGCTACATACAGCTTCCCTATTCCTCCTCTCCCAGCAGAGCATGAAGCCAAAAGCATTGCTCTGCGACGTTTGAGGTGCGCGCCTTGCCAGTCAGTATGTGCAAAGATGCTCGCAAAGAGAGCGACAATGCGACAAGCGACCGTACGAACGGTCGAATGAAACGGCCGCATCCGGTGTGGTCTAGTGGCTAGGATACCTGGCTTTCACCCAGGAGGCCCGGGTTCGATTCCCGGTACCGGAACGGAATTTTTTCCACACGAATCGTGACAAGTTTGAGCTGTCCGAGCGGCCGTTTCCCGTCCTGCTCGCAATATAGCTACTGTTTCGTGACCGTCAGCAGAATATAGACTAGGGAAGCAGACACACGACGACCATAGGAATGGTGTATGGCTTCATGCCACCTGATTCCAGCGTAGGGCTGAGCAACTGCATCTGCCGAGGCCCGTTAGCTCAGTTGGTTAGAGCGTCGTGCTAATAACGCGAAGGTCGTGGGTTCGATCCCCCCACGGGCCACTTCTCTTTTACTACTGCGAAAAGGCAGCGCCGATTTCAGCTGGCGAGTGTGATGACCAAATGATCATCACCCTGCGTGGAAGTTGACAGAGGATCCGAACCCGACTCGTCGGGAAGCACTACAGCATTCACTCGGCAATGGCCATAATATCTTGAATACACTGGTTAGAGAAAATGAAAGAAAATGTCCGATTGCCGATGCGTAACAACTTTGGCCCTTGTCAGTACTTGGGCGGGTGAGCGCATGGGAACACAGGGCAGTATTGGCAGTTTTACTTCCTATTTTTGTTTCTCCTTTGTTTTCGGAGCTACAGCCCGATTCGGCCAGGGAGACGCCACCGTGAAATGAAGGGGGCGTGCTGTGTGTCCATCGCCTCGCCTCGCCTCTCCTTACCTCTCTCAGTCGTTTCTCGTGCTTGTCGTTTTGATATAGGCCGATTTGAGAGCGTCAGCTCTCGCGTCAGCTGAGCAAAGTCGAGACAAGTCGAGACACACTAAGGGCTGGTATGCAGCGAGTAAGAGGGCGAAAAAACAATAGTTTAAGAGCGCGTGGCAAAAGTACTCATACGCGAAATTAAAAGCCTGCTGCGGTGGCCGGGAATCGAACCCGGATCAACTGCTTGGAAGGCAACTATGCTGACCATTACACCACCACCGCACAAGCGAGCGCCCCGCCACCGCGCTGAGTCGGCTTCCCGCCTGTCGGCAGCGGCCGAAGGTGATCGTACCCGGCAGGCGCATTTCGAGGCAGGCTAGGGGAGCACATCCAGACGCATTCGGACAGCGTATCCGCGCACATTTCGCATCCTTTGGCAAGAGTCGGCGCCGGCGGCGCAAGAGTACGCAGAGGACCGCGTTCTGGCGGCATCTTTAAGCAGTGCAGTGCAGGATTCAGCGTCTGCAGCATCTTCTCCACAGAATGCTACGGCGCTTGACGGCAGTCCCACTTTCCCTTGAGACATCTGCTCGGGAAGCAGCGTGAAGGTACCGCTGGCCCGAGCATCGGTGGTTCAGTGGTAGAATGCTCGCCTGCCACGCGGGCGGCCCGGGTTCGATTCCCGGCCGATGCATCATTTTGTTTTTTCTCCGGTAGGGGTGCTGCGTGTCTTTCGCACTCGAACTGCGTGAGCCATGAGAATGAACCGCGGGATTCCGTGTGGAAAGAACCAATCATGCAGCGCGGACGACTGCTCGTTTGGACTCCTGCGTGCTATTGTACATACTGGCGTCGGCCTAGCATCGCAAGTTGCCTGCCGCGCCGTGAATGCACGTGTAGCAACAGAAAAAATGAGCCAGGGAGTGCAGACTCTCTACCACTTGTATTCGGTACTTACCAAGATTCCAGAAGGTCTAACGATCGCCTGCCTCGGTAGCGCAGTAGGCAGCGCGTAAGTCTCATAATCTTAAGGTCGTGAGTTCGATCCTCACCCGGGGCATCTAATTTTCTGTGACTGAAGGTGGTGCTGTTGCTAGGGCGCCAACTTATTTCTTGTTTGTTATCCGCAACGTTTCAACGCTTCAGCGGGAAAATGTTTACTTCCTGTTATTGCTACATACAGCTTCCCTATTCCTCTTCTCCCAGCAGAGCATGAAGCCAAAAGCATTGCTCTGCGACGTTTGAGGTGCGCGCCTTGCCAGTCAGTATGTGCAAAGATGCTCGCAAAGAGAGCGACAATGCGACAAGCGACCGTACGAACGGTCGAATGAAACGGCCGCATCCGGTGTGGTCTAGTGGCTAGGATACCTGGCTTTCACCCAGGAGGCCCGGGTTCGATTCCCGGTACCGGAACGGAATTTTTTCCACACGAATCGTGACAAGTTTGAGCTGTCCGAGCGGCCGTTTCCCGTCCTGCTCGCAATATAGCTACTGTTTCGTGACCGTCAGCAGAATATAGACTAGGGAAGCAGACACACGACGACCATAGGAATGGTGTATGGCTTCATGCCACCTGATTCCAGCGTAGGGCTGAGCAACTGCATCTGCCGAGGCCCGTTAGCTCAGTTGGTTAGAGCGTCGTGCTAATAACGCGAAGGTCGTGGGTTCGATCCCCCCACGGGCCACTTCTCTTTTACTACTGCGAAAAGGCAGCGCCGATTTCAGCTGGCGAGTGTGATGACCAAATGATCATCACCCTGCGTGGAAGTTGACAGAGGATCCGAACCCGACTCGTCGGGAAGCACTACAGCATTCACTCGGCAATGGCCATAATATCTTGAATACACTGGTTAGAGAAAATGAAAGAAAATGTCCGATTGCCGATGCGTAACAACTTTGGCCCTTGTCAGTACTTGGGCGGGTGAGCGCATGGGAACACAGGGCAGTATTGGCAGTTTTACTTCCTATTTTTGTTTCTCCTTTGTTTTCGGAGCTACAGCCCGATTCGGCCAGGGAGACGCCACCGTGAAATGAAGGGGGCGTGCTGTGTGTCCATCGCCTCGCCTCGCCTCTCCTTACCTCTCTCAGTCGTTTCTCGTGCTTGTCGTTTTGATATAGGCCGATTTGAGAGCGTCAGCTCTCGCGTCAGCTGAGCAAAGTCGAGACAAGTCGAGACACACTAAGGGCTGGTATGCAGCGAGTAAGAGGGCGAAAAAACAATAGTTTAAGAGCGCGTGGCAAAAGTACTCATACGCGAAATTAAAAGCCTGCTGCGGTGGCCGGGAATCGAACCCGGATCAACTGCTTGGAAGGCAACTATGCTGACCATTACACCACCACCGCACAAGCGAGCGCCCCGCCACCGCGCTGAGTCGGCTTCCCGCCTGTCGGCAGCGGCCGAAGGTGATCGTACCCGGCAGGCGCATTTCGAGGCAGGCTAGGGGAGCACATCCAGACGCATTCGGACAGCGTATCCGCGCACATTTCGCATCCTTTGGCAAGAGTCGGCGCCGGCGGCGCAAGAGTACGCAGAGGACCGCGTTCTGGCGGCATCTTTAAGCAGTGCAGTGCAGGATTCAGCGTCTGCAGCATCTTCTCCACAGAATGCTACGGCGCTTGACGGCAGTCCCACTTTCCCTTGAGACATCTGCTCGGGAAGCAGCGTGAAGGCACCGCTGGCCCGAGCATCGGTGGTTCAGTGGTAGAATGCTCGCCTGCCACGCGGGCGGCCCGGGTTCGATTCCCGGCCGATGCATCATTTTGTTTTTTCTCCGGTAGGGGTGCTGCGTGTCTTTCGCACTCGAACTGCGTGAGCCATGAGAATGAACCGCGGGATTCCGTGTGGAAAGAACCAATCATGCAGCGCGGACGACTGCTCGTTTGGACTCCTGCGTGCTATTGTACATACTGGCGTCGGCCTAGCATCGCAAGTTGCCTGCCGCGCCGTGAATGCACGTGTAGCAACAGAAAAAATGAGCCAGGGAGTGCAGACTCTCTACCACTTGTATTCGGTACTTACCAAGATTCCAGAAGGTCTAACGATCGCCTGCCTCGGTAGCGCAGTAGGCAGCGCGTAAGTCTCATAATCTTAAGGTCGTGAGTTCGATCCTCACCCGGGGCATCTAATTTTCTGTGACTGAAGGTGGTGCTGTTGCTAGGGCGCCAACTTATTTCTTGTTTGTTATCCGCAACGTTTCAACGCTTCAGCGGGAAAATGTTTACTTCCTGTTATTGCTACATACAGCTTCCCTATTCCTCTTCTCCCAGCAGAGCATGAAGCCAAAAGCATTGCTCTGCGACGTTTGAGGTGCGCGCCTTGCCAGTCAGTATGTGCAAAGATGCTCGCAAAGAGAGCGACAATGCGACAAGCGACCGTACGAACGGTCGAATGAAACGGCCGCATCCGGTGTGGTCTAGTGGCTAGGATACCTGGCTTTCACCCAGGAGGCCCGGGTTCGATTCCCGGTACCGGAACGGAATTTTTTCCACACGAATCGTGACAAGTTTGAGCTGTCCGAGCGGCCGTTTCCCGTCCTGCTCGCAATATAGCTACTGTTTCGTGACCGTCAGCAGAATATAGACTAGGGAAGCAGACACACGACGACCATAGGAATGGTGTATGGCTTCATGCCACCTGATTCCAGCGTAGGGCTGAGCAACTGCATCTGCCGAGGCCCGTTAGCTCAGTTGGTTAGAGCGTCGTGCTAATAACGCGAAGGTCGTGGGTTCGATCCCCCCACGGGCCACTTCTCTTTTACTACTGCGAAAAGGCAGCGCCGATTTCAGCTGGCGAGTGTGATGACCAAATGATCATCACCCTGCGTGGAAGTTGACAGAGGATCCGAACCCGACTCGTCGGGAAGCACTACAGCATTCACTCGGCAATGGCCATAATATCTTGAATACACTGGTTAGAGAAAATGTCCGATTGCCGATGCGTAACAACTTTGGCCCTTGTCAGTACTTGGGCGGGTGAGCGCATGGGAACACAGGGCAGTATTGGCAGTTTTACTTCCTATTTTTGTTTCTCCTTTGTTTTCGGAGCTACAGCCCGATTCGGCCAGGGAGACGCCACCGTGAAATGAAGGGGGCGTGCTGTGTGTCCATCGCCTCGCCTCGCCTCTCCTTACCTCTCTCAGTCGTTTCTCGTGCTTGTCGTTTTGATATAGGCCGATTTGAGAGCGTCAGCTCTCGCGTCAGCTGAGCAAAGTCGAGACAAGTCGAGACACACTAAGGGCTGGTATGCAGCGAGTAAGAGGGCGAAAAAACAATAGTTTAAGAGCGCGTGGCAAAAGTACTCATACGCGAAATTAAAAGCCTGCTGCGGTGGCCGGGAATCGAACCCGGATCAACTGCTTGGAAGGCAACTATGCTGACCATTACACCACCACCGCACAAGCGAGCGCCCCGCCACCGCGCTGAGTCGGCTTCCCGCCTGTCGGCAGCGGCCGAAGGTGATCGTACCCGGCAGGCGCATTTCGAGGCAGGCTAGGGGAGCACATCCAGACGCATTCGGACAGCGTATCCGCGCACATTTCGCATCCTTTGGCAAGAGTCGGCGCCGGCGGCGCAAGAGTACGCAGAGGACCGCGTTCTGGCGGCATCTTTAAGCAGTGCAGTGCAGGATTCAGCGTCTGCAGCATCTTCTCCACAGAATGCTACGGCGCTTGACGGCAGTCCCACTTTCCCTTGAGACATCTGCTCGGGAAGCAGCGTGAAGGTACCGCTGGCCCGAGCATCGGTGGTTCAGTGGTAGAATGCTCGCCTGCCACGCGGGCGGCCCGGGTTCGATTCCCGGCCGATGCATCATTTTGTTTTTTCTCCGGTAGGGGTGCTGCGTGTCTTTCGCACTCGAACTGCGTGAGCCATGAGAATGAACCGCGGGATTCCGTGTGGAAAGAACCAATCATGCAGCGCGGACGACTGCTCGTTTGGACTCCTGCGTGCTATTGTACATACTGGCGTCGGCCTAGCATCGCAAGTTGCCTGCCGCGCCGTGAATGCACGTGTAGCAACAGAAAAAATGAGCCAGGGAGTGCAGACTCTCTACCACTTGTATTCGGTACTTACCAAGATTCCAGAAGGTCTAACGATCGCCTGCCTCGGTAGCGCAGTAGGCAGCGCGTAAGTCTCATAATCTTAAGGTCGTGAGTTCGATCCTCACCCGGGGCATCTAATTTTCTGTGACTGAAGGTGGTGCTGTTGCTAGGGCGCCAACTTATTTCTTGTTTGTTATCCGCAACGTTTCAACGCTTCAGCGGGAAAATGTTTACTTCCTGTTATTGCTACATACAGCTTCCCTATTCCTCTTCTCCCAGCAGAGCATGAAGCCAAAAGCATTGCTCTGCGACGTTTGAGGTGCGCGCCTTGCCAGTCAGTATGTGCAAAGATGCTCGCAAAGAGAGCGACAATGCGACAAGCGACCGTACGAACGGTCGAATGAAACGGCCGCATCCGGTGTGGTCTAGTGGCTAGGATACCTGGCTTTCACCCAGGAGGCCCGGGTTCGATTCCCGGTACCGGAACGGAATTTTTTCCACACGAATCGTGACAAGTTTGAGCTGTCCGAGCGGCCGTTTCCCGTCCTGCTCGCAATATAGCTACTGTTTCGTGACCGTCAGCAGAATATAGACTAGGGAAGCAGACACACGACGACCATAGGAATGGTGTATGGCTTCATGCCACCTGATTCCAGCGTAGGGCTGAGCAACTGCATCTGCCGAGGCCCGTTAGCTCAGTTGGTTAGAGCGTCGTGCTAATAACGCGAAGGTCGTGGGTTCGATCCCCCCACGGGCCACTTCTCTTTTACTACTGCGAAAAGGCAGCGCCGATTTCAGCTGGCGAGTGTGATGACCAAATGATCATCACCCTGCGTGGAAGTTGACAGAGGATCCGAACCCGACTCGTCGGGAAGCACTACAGCATTCACTCGGCAATGGCCATAATATCTTGAATACACTGGTTAGAGAAAATGTCCGATTGCCGATGCGTAACAACTTTGGCCCTTGTCAGTACTTGGGCGGGTGAGCGCATGGGAACACAGGGCAGTATTGGCAGTTTTACTTCCTATTTTTGTTTCTCCTTTGTTTTCGGAGCTACAGCCCGATTCGGCCAGGGAGACGCCACCGTGAAATGAAGGGGGCGTGCTGTGTGTCCATCGCCTCGCCTCGCCTCTCCTTACCTCTCTCAGTCGTTTCTCGTGCTTGTCGTTTTGATATAGGCCGATTTGAGAGCGTCAGCTCTCGCGTCAGCTGAGCAAAGTCGAGACAAGTCGAGACACACTAAGGGCTGGTATGCAGCGAGTAAGAGGGCGAAAAAACAATAGTTTAAGAGCGCGTGGCAAAAGTACTCATACGCGAAATTAAAAGCCTGCTGCGGTGGCCGGGAATCGAACCCGGATCAACTGCTTGGAAGGCAACTATGCTGACCATTACACCACCACCGCACAAGCGAGCGCCCCGCCACCGCGCTGAGTCGGCTTCCCGCCTGTCGGCAGCGGCCGAAGGTGATCGTACCCGGCAGGCGCATTTCGAGGCAGGCTAGGGGAGCACATCCAGACGCATTCGGACAGCGTATCCGCGCACATTTCGCATCCTTTGGCAAGAGTCGGCGCCGGCGGCGCAAGAGTACGCAGAGGACCGCGTTCTGGCGGCATCTTTAAGCAGTGCAGTGCAGGATTCAGCGTCTGCAGCATCTTCTCCACAGAATGCTACGGCGCTTGACGGCAGTCCCACTTTCCCTTGAGACATCTGCTCGGGAAGCAGCGTGAAGGTACCGCTGGCCCGAGCATCGGTGGTTCAGTGGTAGAATGCTCGCCTGCCACGCGGGCGGCCCGGGTTCGATTCCCGGCCGATGCATCATTTTGTTTTTTCTCCGGTAGGGGTGCTGCGTGTCTTTCGCACTCGAACTGCGTGAGCCATGAGAATGAACCGCGGGATTCCGTGTGGAAAGAACCAATCATGCAGCGCGGACGACTGCTCGTTTGGACTCCTGCGTGCTATTGTACATACTGGCGTCGGCCTAGCATCGCAAGTTGCCTGCCGCGCCGTGAATGCACGTGTAGCAACAGAAAAAATGAGCCAGGGAGTGCAGACTCTCTACCACTTGTATTCGGTACTTACCAAGATTCCAGAAGGTCTAACGATCGCCTGCCTCGGTAGCGCAGTAGGCAGCGCGTAAGTCTCATAATCTTAAGGTCGTGAGTTCGATCCTCACCCGGGGCATCTAATTTTCTGTGACTGAAGGTGGTGCTGTTGCTAGGGCGCCAACTTATTTCTTGTTTGTTATCCGCAACGTTTCAACGCTTCAGCGGGAAAATGTTTACTTCCTGTTATTGCTACATACAGCTTCCCTATTCCTCTTCTCCCAGCAGAGCATGAAGCCAAAAGCATTGCTCTGCGACGTTTGAGGTGCGCGCCTTGCCAGTCAGTATGTGCAAAGATGCTCGCAAAGAGAGCGACAATGCGACAAGCGACCGTACGAACGGTCGAATGAAACGGCCGCATCCGGTGTGGTCTAGTGGCTAGGATACCTGGCTTTCACCCAGGAGGCCCGGGTTCGATTCCCGGTACCGGAACGGAATTTTTTCCACACGAATCGTGACAAGTTTGAGCTGTCCGAGCGGCCGTTTCCCGTCCTGCTCGCAATATAGCTACTGTTTCGTGACCGTCAGCAGAATATAGACTAGGGAAGCAGACACACGACGACCATAGGAATGGTGTATGGCTTCATGCCACCTGATTCCAGCGTAGGGCTGAGCAACTGCATCTGCCGAGGCCCGTTAGCTCAGTTGGTTAGAGCGTCGTGCTAATAACGCGAAGGTCGTGGGTTCGATCCCCCCACGGGCCACTTCTCTTTTACTACTGCGAAAAGGCAGCGCCGATTTCAGCTGGCGAGTGTGATGACCAAATGATCATCACCCTGCGTGGAAGTTGACAGAGGATCCGAACCCGACTCGTCGGGAAGCACTACAGCATTCACTCGGCAATGGCCATAATATCTTGAATACACTGGTTAGAGAAAATGTCCGATTGCCGATGCGTAACAACTTTGGCCCTTGTCAGTACTTGGGCGGGTGAGCGCATGGGAACACAGGGCAGTATTGGCAGTTTTACTTCCTATTTTTGTTTCTCCTTTGTTTTCGGAGCTACAGCCCGATTCGGCCAGGGAGACGCCACCGTGAAATGAAGGGGGCGTGCTGTGTGTCCATCGCCTCGCCTCGCCTCTCCTTACCTCTCTCAGTCGTTTCTCGTGCTTGTCGTTTTGATATAGGCCGATTTGAGAGCGTCAGCTCTCGCGTCAGCTGAGCAAAGTCGAGACAAGTCGAGACACACTAAGGGCTGGTATGCAGCGAGTAAGAGGGCGAAAAAACAATAGTTTAAGAGCGCGTGGCAAAAGTACTCATACGCGAAATTAAAAGCCTGCTGCGGTGGCCGGGAATCGAACCCGGATCAACTGCTTGGAAGGCAACTATGCTGACCATTACACCACCACCGCACAAGCGAGCGCCCCGCCACCGCGCTGAGTCGGCTTCCCGCCTGTCGGCAGCGGCCGAAGGTGATCGTACCCGGCAGGCGCATTTCGAGGCAGGCTAGGGGAGCACATCCAGACGCATTCGGACAGCGTATCCGCGCACATTTCGCATCCTTTGGCAAGAGTCGGCGCCGGCGGCGCAAGAGTACGCAGAGGACCGCGTTCTGGCGGCATCTTTAAGCAGTGCAGTGCAGGATTCAGCGTCTGCAGCATCTTCTCCACAGAATGCTACGGCGCTTGACGGCAGTCCCACTTTCCCTTGAGACATCTGCTCGGGAAGCAGCGTGAAGGTACCGCTGGCCCGAGCATCGGTGGTTCAGTGGTAGAATGCTCGCCTGCCACGCGGGCGGCCCGGGTTCGATTCCCGGCCGACGCATCATTTTGTTTTTTCTCCGGTAGGGGTGCTGCGTGTCTTTCGCACTCGAACTGCGTGAGCCATGAGAATGAACCGCGGGATTCCGTGTGGAAAGAACCAATCATGCAGCGCGGACGACTGCTCGTTTGGACTCCTGCGTGCTATTGTACATACTGGCGTCGGCCTAGCATCGCAAGTTGCCTGCCGCGCCGTGAATGCACGTGTAGCAACAGAAAAAATGAGCCAGGGAGTGCAGACTCTCTACCACTTGTATTCGGTACTTACCAAGATTCCAGAAGGTCTAACGATCGCCTGCCTCGGTAGCGCAGTAGGCAGCGCGTAAGTCTCATAATCTTAAGGTCGTGAGTTCGATCCTCACCCGGGGCATCTAATTTTCTGTGACTGAAGGTGGTGCTGTTGCTAGGGCGCCAACTTATTTCTTGTTTGTTATCCGCAACGTTTCAACGCTTCAGCGGGAAAATGTTTACTTCCTGTTATTGCTACATACAGCTTCCCTATTCCTCTTCTCCCAGCAGAGCATGAAGCCAAAAGCATTGCTCTGCGACGTTTGAGGTGCGCGCCTTGCCAGTCAGTATGTGCAAAGATGCTCGCAAAGAGAGCGACAATGCGACAAGCGACCGTACGAACGGTCGAATGAAACGGCCGCATCCGGTGTGGTCTAGTGGCTAGGATACCTGGCTTTCACCCAGGAGGCCCGGGTTCGATTCCCGGTACCGGAACGGAATTTTTTCCACACGAATCGTGACAAGTTTGAGCTGTCCGAGCGGCCGTTTCCCGTCCTGCTCGCAATATAGCTACTGTTTCGTGACCGTCAGCAGAATATAGACTAGGGAAGCAGACACACGACGACCATAGGAATGGTGTATGGCTTCATGCCACCTGATTCCAGCGTAGGGCTGAGCAACTGCATCTGCCGAGGCCCGTTAGCTCAGTTGGTTAGAGCGTCGTGCTAATAACGCGAAGGTCGTGGGTTCGATCCCCCCACGGGCCACTTCTCTTTTACTACTGCGAAAAGGCAGCGCCGATTTCAGCTGGCGAGTGTGATGACCAAATGATCATCACCCTGCGTGGAAGTTGACAGAGGATCCGAACCCGACTCGTCGGGAAGCACTACAGCATTCACTCGGCAATGGCCATAATATCTTGAATACACTGGTTAGAGAAAATGTCCGATTGCCGATGCGTAACAACTTTGGCCCTTGTCAGTACTTGGGCGGGTGAGCGCATGGGAACACAGGGCAGTATTGGCAGTTTTACTTCCTATTTTTGTTTCTCCTTTGTTTTCGGAGCTACAGCCCGATTCGGCCAGGGAGACGCCACCGTGAAATGAAGGGGGCGTGCTGTGTGTCCATCGCCTCGCCTCGCCTCTCCTTACCTCTCTCAGTCGTTTCTCGTGCTTGTCGTTTTGATATAGGCCGATTTGAGAGCGTCAGCTCTCGCGTCAGCTGAGCAAAGTCGAGACAAGTCGAGACACACTAAGGGCTGGTATGCAGCGAGTAAGAGGGCGAAAAAACAATAGTTTAAGAGCGCGTGGCAAAAGTACTCATACGCGAAATTAAAAGCCTGCTGCGGTGGCCGGGAATCGAACCCGGATCAACTGCTTGGAAGGCAACTATGCTGACCATTACACCACCACCGCACAAGCGAGCGCCCCGCCACCGCGCTGAGTCGGCTTCCCGCCTGTCGGCAGCGGCCGAAGGTGATCGTACCCGGCAGGCGCATTTCGAGGCAGGCTAGGGGAGCACATCCAGACGCATTCGGACAGCGTATCCGCGCACATTTCGCATCCTTTGGCAAGAGTCGGCGCCGGCGGCGCAAGAGTACGCAGAGGACCGCGTTCTGGCGGCATCTTTAAGCAGTGCAGTGCAGGATTCAGCGTCTGCAGCATCTTCTCCACAGAATGCTACGGCGCTTGACGGCAGTCCCACTTTCCCTTGAGACATCTGCTCGGGAAGCAGCGTGAAGGTACCGCTGGCCCGAGCATCGGTGGTTCAGTGGTAGAATGCTCGCCTGCCACGCGGGCGGCCCGGGTTCGATTCCCGGCCGACGCATCATTTTGTTTTTTCTCCGGTAGGGGTGCTGCGTGTCTTTCGCACTCGAACTGCGTGAGCCATGAGAATGAACCGCGGGATTCCGTGTGGAAAGAACCAATCATGCAGCGCGGACGACTGCTCGTTTGGACTCCTGCGTGCTATTGTACATACTGGCGTCGGCCTAGCATCGCAAGTTGCCTGCCGCGCCGTGAATGCACGTGTAGCAACAGAAAAAATGAGCCAGGGAGTGCAGACTCTCTACCACTTGTATTCGGTACTTACCAAGATTCCAGAAGGTCTAACGATCGCCTGCCTCGGTAGCGCAGTAGGCAGCGCGTAAGTCTCATAATCTTAAGGTCGTGAGTTCGATCCTCACCCGGGGCATCTAATTTTCTGTGACTGAAGGTGGTGCTGTTGCTAGGGCGCCAACTTATTTCTTGTTTGTTATCCGCAACGTTTCAACGCTTCAGCGGGAAAATGTTTACTTCCTGTTATTGCTACATACAGCTTCCCTATTCCTCTTCTCCCAGCAGAGCATGAAGCCAAAAGCATTGCTCTGCGACGTTTGAGGTGCGCGCCTTGCCAGTCAGTATGTGCAAAGATGCTCGCAAAGAGAGCGACAATGCGACAAGCGACCGTACGAACGGTCGAATGAAACGGCCGCATCCGGTGTGGTCTAGTGGCTAGGATACCTGGCTTTCACCCAGGAGGCCCGGGTTCGATTCCCGGTACCGGAACGGAATTTTTTCCACACGAATCGTGACAAGTTTGAGCTGTCCGAGCGGCCGTTTCCCGTCCTGCTCGCAATATAGCTACTGTTTCGTGACCGTCAGCAGAATATAGACTAGGGAAGCAGACACACGACGACCATAGGAATGGTGTATGGCTTCATGCCACCTGATTCCAGCGTAGGGCTGAGCAACTGCATCTGCCGAGGCCCGTTAGCTCAGTTGGTTAGAGCGTCGTGCTAATAACGCGAAGGTCGTGGGTTCGATCCCCCCACGGGCCACTTCTCTTTTACTACTGCGAAAAGGCAGCGCCGATTTCAGCTGGCGAGTGTGATGACCAAATGATCATCACCCTGCGTGGAAGTTGACAGAGGATCCGAACCCGACTCGTCGGGAAGCACTACAGCATTCACTCGGCAATGGCCATAATATCTTGAATACACTGGTTAGAGAAAATGTCCGATTGCCGATGCGTAACAACTTTGGCCCTTGTCAGTACTTGGGCGGGTGAGCGCATGGGAACACAGGGCAGTATTGGCAGTTTTACTTCCTATTTTTGTTTCTCCTTTGTTTTCGGAGCTACAGCCCGATTCGGCCAGGGAGACGCCACCGTGAAATGAAGGGGGCGTGCTGTGTGTCCATCGCCTCGCCTCGCCTCTCCTTACCTCTCTCAGTCGTTTCTCGTGCTTGTCGTTTTGATATAGGCCGATTTGAGAGCGTCAGCTCTCGCGTCAGCTGAGCAAAGTCGAGACAAGTCGAGACACACTAAGGGCTGGTATGCAGCGAGTAAGAGGGCGAAAAAACAATAGTTTAAGAGCGCGTGGCAAAAGTACTCATACGCGAAATTAAAAGCCTGCTGCGGTGGCCGGGAATCGAACCCGGATCAACTGCTTGGAAGGCAACTATGCTGACCATTACACCACCACCGCACATGCGAGCGCCCCGCCACCGCGCTGAGTCGGCTTCCCGCCTGTCGGCAGCGGCCGAAGGTGATCGTACCCGGCAGGCGCATTTCGAGGCAGGCTAGGGGAGCACATCCAGACGCATTCGGACAGCGTATCCGCGCACATTTCGCATCCTTTGGCAAGAGTCGGCGCCGGCGGCGCAAGAGTACGCAGAGGACCGCGTTCTGGCGGCATCTTTAAGCAGTGCAGTGCAGGATTCAGCGTCTGCAGCATCTTCTCCACAGAATGCTACGGCGCTTGACGGCAGTCCCACTTTCCCTTGAGACATCTGCTCGGGAAGCAGCGTGAAGGTACCGCTGGCCCGAGCATCGGTGGTTCAGTGGTAGAATGCTCGCCTGCCACGCGGGCGGCCCGGGTTCGATTCCCGGCCGATGCATCATTTTGTTTTTTCTCCGGTAGGGGTGCTGCGTGTCTTTCGCACTCGAACTGCGTGAGCCATGAGAATGAACCGCGGGATTCCGTGTGGAAAGAACCAATCATGCAGCGCGGACGACTGCTCGTTTGGACTCCTGCGTGCTATTGTACATACTGGCGTCGGCCTAGCATCGCAAGTTGCCTGCCGCGCCGTGAATGCACGTGTAGCAACAGAAAAAATGAGCCAGGGAGTGCAGACTCTCTACCACTTGTATTCGGTACTTACCAAGATTCCAGAAGGTCTAACGATCGCCTGCCTCGGTAGCGCAGTAGGCAGCGCGTAAGTCTCATAATCTTAAGGTCGTGAGTTCGATCCTCACCCGGGGCATCTAATTTTCTGTGACTGAAGGTGGTGCTGTTGCTAGGGCGCCAACTTATTTCTTGTTTGTTATCCGCAACGTTTCAACGCTTCAGCGGGAAAATGTTTACTTCCTGTTATTGCTACATACAGCTTCCCTATTCCTCTTCTCCCAGCAGAGCATGAAGCCAAAAGCATTGCTCTGCGACGTTTGAGGTGCGCGCCTTGCCAGTCAGTATGTGCAAAGATGCTCGCAAAGAGAGCGACAATGCGACAAGCGACCGTACGAACGGTCGAATGAAACGGCCGCATCCGGTGTGGTCTAGTGGCTAGGATACCTGGCTTTCACCCAGGAGGCCCGGGTTCGATTCCCGGTACCGGAACGGAATTTTTTCCACACGAATCGTGACAAGTTTGAGCTGTCCGAGCGGCCGTTTCCCGTCCTGCTCGCAATATAGCTACTGTTTCGTGACCGTCAGCAGAATATAGACTAGGGAAGCAGACACACGACGACCATAGGAATGGTGTATGGCTTCATGCCACCTGATTCCAGCGTAGGGCTGAGCAACTGCATCTGCCGAGGCCCGTTAGCTCAGTTGGTTAGAGCGTCGTGCTAATAACGCGAAGGTCGTGGGTTCGATCCCCCCACGGGCCACTTCTCTTTTACTACTGCGAAAAGGCAGCGCCGATTTCAGCTGGCGAGTGTGATGACCAAATGATCATCACCCTGCGTGGAAGTTGACAGAGGATCCGAACCCGACTCGTCGGGAAGCACTACAGCATTCACTCGGCAATGGCCATAATATCTTGAATACACTGGTTAGAGAAAATGTCCGATTGCCGATGCGTAACAACTTTGGCCCTTGTCAGTACTTGGGCGGGTGAGCGCATGGGAACACAGGGCAGTATTGGCAGTTTTACTTCCTATTTTTGTTTCTCCTTTGTTTTCGGAGCTACAGCCCGATTCGGCCAGGGAGACGCCACCGTGAAATGAAGGGGGCGTGCTGTGTGTCCATCGCCTCGCCTCGCCTCTCCTTACCTCTCTCAGTCGTTTCTCGTGCTTGTCGTTTTGATATAGGCCGATTTGAGAGCGTCAGCTCTCGCGTCAGCTGAGCAAAGTCGAGACAAGTCGAGACACACTAAGGGCTGGTATGCAGCGAGTAAGAGGGCGAAAAAACAATAGTTTAAGAGCGCGTGGCAAAAGTACTCATACGCGAAATTAAAAGCCTGCTGCGGTGGCCGGGAATCGAACCCGGATCAACTGCTTGGAAGGCAACTATGCTGACCATTACACCACCACCGCACAAGCGAGCGCCCCGCCACCGCGCTGAGTCGGCTTCCCGCCTGTCGGCAGCGGCCGAAGGTGATCGTACCCGGCAGGCGCATTTCGAGGCAGGCTAGGGGAGCACATCCAGACGCATTCGGACAGCGTATCCGCGCACATTTCGCATCCTTTGGCAAGAGTCGGCGCCGGCGGCGCAAGAGTACGCAGAGGACCGCGTTCTGGCGGCATCTTTAAGCAGTGCAGTGCAGGATTCAGCGTCTGCAGCATCTTCTCCACAGAATGCTACGGCGCTTGACGGCAGTCCCACTTTCCCTTGAGACATCTGCTCGGGAAGCAGCGTGAAGGTACCGCTGGCCCGAGCATCGGTGGTTCAGTGGTAGAATGCTCGCCTGCCACGCGGGCGGCCCGGGTTCGATTCCCGGCCGATGCATCATTTTGTTTTTTCTCCGGTAGGGGTGCTGCGTGTCTTTCGCACTCGAACTGCGTGAGCCATGAGAATGAACCGCGGGATTCCGTGTGGAAAGAACCAATCATGCAGCGCGGACGACTGCTCGTTTGGACTCCTGCGTGCTATTGTACATACTGGCGTCGGCCTAGCATCGCAAGTTGCCTGCCGCGCCGTGAATGCACGTGTAGCAACAGAAAAAATGAGCCAGGGAGTGCAGACTCTCTACCACTTGTATTCGGTACTTACCAAGATTCCAGAAGGTCTAACGATCGCCTGCCTCGGTAGCGCAGTAGGCAGCGCGTAAGTCTCATAATCTTAAGGTCGTGAGTTCGATCCTCACCCGGGGCATCTAATTTTCTGTGACTGAAGGTGGTGCTGTTGCTAGGGCGCCAACTTATTTCTTGTTTGTTATCCGCAACGTTTCAACGCTTCAGCGGGAAAATGTTTACTTCCTGTTATTGCTACATACAGCTTCCCTATTCCTCTTCTCCCAGCAGAGCATGAAGCCAAAAGCATTGCTCTGCGACGTTTGAGGTGCGCGCCTTGCCAGTCAGTATGTGCAAAGATGCTCGCAAAGAGAGCGACAATGCGACAAGCGACCGTACGAACGGTCGAATGAAACGGCCGCATCCGGTGTGGTCTAGTGGCTAGGATACCTGGCTTTCACCCAGGAGGCCCGGGTTCGATTCCCGGTACCGGAACGGAATTTTTTCCACACGAATCGTGACAAGTTTGAGCTGTCCGAGCGGCCGTTTCCCGTCCTGCTCGCAATATAGCTACTGTTTCGTGACCGTCAGCAGAATATAGACTAGGGAAGCAGACACACGACGACCATAGGAATGGTGTATGGCTTCATGCCACCTGATTCCAGCGTAGGGCTGAGCAACTGCATCTGCCGAGGCCCGTTAGCTCAGTTGGTTAGAGCGTCGTGCTAATAACGCGAAGGTCGTGGGTTCGATCCCCCCACGGGCCACTTCTCTTTTACTACTGCGAAAAGGCAGCGCCGATTTCAGCTGGCGAGTGTGATGACCAAATGATCATCACCCTGCGTGGAAGTTGACAGAGGATCCGAACCCGACTCGTCGGGAAGCACTACAGCATTCACTCGGCAATGGCCATAATATCTTGAATACACTGGTTAGAGAAAATGTCCGATTGCCGATGCGTAACAACTTTGGCCCTTGTCAGTACTTGGGCGGGTGAGCGCATGGGAACACAGGGCAGTATTGGCAGTTTTACTTCCTATTTTTGTTTCTCCTTTGTTTTCGGAGCTACAGCCCGATTCGGCCAGGGAGACGCCACCGTGAAATGAAGGGGGCGTGCTGTGTGTCCATCGCCTCGC
This sequence comes from Schistocerca americana, assembly GCF_021461395.2. NCBI lineage: Eukaryota > Metazoa > Arthropoda > Insecta > Orthoptera > Acrididae > Schistocerca > Schistocerca americana. The sequence continues at coordinate 165,264 of NW_025725220.1, forward strand.
CTCGCCTCTCCTTACCTCTCTCAGTCGTTTCTCGTGCTTGTCGTTTTGATATAGGCCGATTTGAGAGCGTCAGCTCTCGCGTCAGCTGAGCAAAGTCGAGACAAGTCGAGACACACTAAGGGCTGGTATGCAGCGAGTAAGAGGGCGAAAAAACAATAGTTTAAGAGCGCGTGGCAAAAGTACTCATACGCGAAATTAAAAGCCTGCTGCGGTGGCCGGGAATCGAACCCGGATCAACTGCTTGGAAGGCAACTATGCTGACCATTACACCACCACCGCACAAGCGAGCGCCCCGCCACCGCGCTGAGTCGGCTTCCCGCCTGTCGGCAGCGGCCGAAGGTGATCGTACCCGGCAGGCGCATTTCGAGGCAGGCTAGGGGAGCACATCCAGACGCATTCGGACAGCGTATCCGCGCACATTTCGCATCCTTTGGCAAGAGTCGGCGCCGGCGGCGCAAGAGTACGCAGAGGACCGCGTTCTGGCGGCATCTTTAAGCAGTGCAGTGCAGGATTCAGCGTCTGCAGCATCTTCTCCACAGAATGCTACGGCGCTTGACGGCAGTCCCACTTTCCCTTGAGACATCTGCTCGGGAAGCAGCGTGAAGGTACCGCTGGCCCGAGCATCGGTGGTTCAGTGGTAGAATGCTCGCCTGCCACGCGGGCGGCCCGGGTTCGATTCCCGGCCGATGCATCATTTTGTTTTTTCTCCGGTAGGGGTGCTGCGTGTCTTTCGCACTCGAACTGCGTGAGCCATGAGAATGAACCGCGGGATTCCGTGTGGAAAGAACCAATCATGCAGCGCGGACGACTGCTCGTTTGGACTCCTGCGTGCTATTGTACATACTGGCGTCGGCCTAGCATCGCAAGTTGCCTGCCGCGCCGTGAATGCACGTGTAGCAACAGAAAAAATGAGCCAGGGAGTGCAGACTCTCTACCACTTGTATTCGGTACTTACCAAGATTCCAGAAGGTCTAACGATCGCCTGCCTCGGTAGCGCAGTAGGCAGCGCGTAAGTCTCATAATCTTAAGGTCGTGAGTTCGATCCTCACCCGGGGCATCTAATTTTCTGTGACTGAAGGTGGTGCTGTTGCTAGGGCGCCAACTTATTTCTTGTTTGTTATCCGCAACGTTTCAACGCTTCAGCGGGAAAATGTTTACTTCCTGTTATTGCTACATACAGCTTCCCTATTCCTCTTCTCCCAGCAGAGCATGAAGCCAAAAGCATTGCTCTGCGACGTTTGAGGTGCGCGCCTTGCCAGTCAGTATGTGCAAAGATGCTCGCAAAGAGAGCGACAATGCGACAAGCGACCGTACGAACGGTCGAATGAAACGGCCGCATCCGGTGTGGTCTAGTGGCTAGGATACCTGGCTTTCACCCAGGAGGCCCGGGTTCGATTCCCGGTACCGGAACGGAATTTTTTCCACACGAATCGTGACAAGTTTGAGCTGTCCGAGCGGCCGTTTCCCGTCCTGCTCGCAATATAGCTACTGTTTCGTGACCGTCAGCAGAATATAGACTAGGGAAGCAGACACACGACGACCATAGGAATGGTGTATGGCTTCATGCCACCTGATTCCAGCGTAGGGCTGAGCAACTGCATCTGCCGAGGCCCGTTAGCTCAGTTGGTTAGAGCGTCGTGCTAATAACGCGAAGGTCGTGGGTTCGATCCCCCCACGGGCCACTTCTCTTTTACTACTGCGAAAAGGCAGCGCCGATTTCAGCTGGCGAGTGTGATGACCAAATGATCATCACCCTGCGTGGAAGTTGACAGAGGATCCGAACCCGACTCGTCGGGAAGCACTACAGCATTCACTCGGCAATGGCCATAATATCTTGAATACACTGGTTAGAGAAAATGTCCGATTGCCGATGCGTAACAACTTTGGCCCTTGTCAGTACTTGGGCGGGTGAGCGCATGGGAACACAGGGCAGTATTGGCAGTTTTACTTCCTATTTTTGTTTCTCCTTTGTTTTCGGAGCTACAGCCCGATTCGGCCAGGGAGACGCCACCGTGAAATGAAGGGGGCGTGCTGTGTGTCCATCGCCTCGCCTCGCCTCTCCTTACCTCTCTCAGTCGTTTCTCGTGCTTGTCGTTTTGATATAGGCCGATTTGAGAGCGTCAGCTCTCGCGTCAGCTGAGCAAAGTCGAGACAAGTCGAGACACACTAAGGGCTGGTATGCAGCGAGTAAGAGGGCGAAAAAACAATAGTTTAAGAGCGCGTGGCAAAAGTACTCATACGCGAAATTAAAAGCCTGCTGCGGTGGCCGGGAATCGAACCCGGATCAACTGCTTGGAAGGCAACTATGCTGACCATTACACCACCACCGCACAAGCGAGCGCCCCGCCACCGCGCTGAGTCGGCTTCCCGCCTGTCGGCAGCGGCCGAAGGTGATCGTACCCGGCAGGCGCATTTCGAGGCAGGCTAGGGGAGCACATCCAGACGCATTCGGACAGCGTATCCGCGCACATTTCGCATCCTTTGGCAAGAGTCGGCGCCGGCGGCGCAAGAGTACGCAGAGGACCGCGTTCTGGCGGCATCTTTAAGCAGTGCAGTGCAGGATTCAGCGTCTGCAGCATCTTCTCCACAGAATGCTACGGCGCTTGACGGCAGTCCCACTTTCCCTTGAGACATCTGCTCGGGAAGCAGCGTGAAGGTACCGCTGGCCCGAGCATCGGTGGTTCAGTGGTAGAATGCTCGCCTGCCACGCGGGCGGCCCGGGTTCGATTCCCGGCCGATGCATCATTTTGTTTTTTCTCCGGTAGGGGTGCTGCGTGTCTTTCGCACTCGAACTGCGTGAGCCATGAGAATGAACCGCGGGATTCCGTGTGGAAAGAACCAATCATGCAGCGCGGACGACTGCTCGTTTGGACTCCTGCGTGCTATTGTACATACTGGCGTCGGCCTAGCATCGCAAGTTGCCTGCCGCGCCGTGAATGCACGTGTAGCAACAGAAAAAATGAGCCAGGGAGTGCAGACTCTCTACCACTTGTATTCGGTACTTACCAAGATTCCAGAAGGTCTAACGATCGCCTGCCTCGGTAGCGCAGTAGGCAGCGCGTAAGTCTCATAATCTTAAGGTCGTGAGTTCGATCCTCACCCGGGGCATCTAATTTTCTGTGACTGAAGGTGGTGCTGTTGCTAGGGCGCCAACTTATTTCTTGTTTGTTATCCGCAACGTTTCAACGCTTCAGCGGGAAAATGTTTACTTCCTGTTATTGCTACATACAGCTTCCCTATTCCTCTTCTCCCAGCAGAGCATGAAGCCAAAAGCATTGCTCTGCGACGTTTGAGGTGCGCGCCTTGCCAGTCAGTATGTGCAAAGATGCTCGCAAAGAGAGCGACAATGCGACAAGCGACCGTACGAACGGTCGAATGAAACGGCCGCATCCGGTGTGGTCTAGTGGCTAGGATACCTGGCTTTCACCCAGGAGGCCCGGGTTCGATTCCCGGTACCGGAACGGAATTTTTTCCACACGAATCGTGACAAGTTTGAGCTGTCCGAGCGGCCGTTTCCCGTCCTGCTCGCAATATAGCTACTGTTTCGTGACCGTCAGCAGAATATAGACTAGGGAAGCAGACACACGACGACCATAGGAATGGTGTATGGCTTCATGCCACCTGATTCCAGCGTAGGGCTGAGCAACTGCATCTGCCGAGGCCCGTTAGCTCAGTTGGTTAGAGCGTCGTGCTAATAACGCGAAGGTCGTGGGTTCGATCCCCCCACGGGCCACTTCTCTTTTACTACTGCGAAAAGGCAGCGCCGATTTCAGCTGGCGAGTGTGATGACCAAATGATCATCACCCTGCGTGGAAGTTGACAGAGGATCCGAACCCGACTCGTCGGGAAGCACTACAGCATTCACTCGGCAATGGCCATAATATCTTGAATACACTGGTTAGAGAAAATGTCCGATTGCCGATGCGTAACAACTTTGGCCCTTGTCAGTACTTGGGCGGGTGAGCGCATGGGAACACAGGGCAGTATTGGCAGTTTTACTTCCTATTTTTGTTTCTCCTTTGTTTTCGGAGCTACAGCCCGATTCGGCCAGGGAGACGCCACCGTGAAATGAAGGGGGCGTGCTGTGTGTCCATCGCCTCGCCTCGCCTCTCCTTACCTCTCTCAGTCGTTTCTCGTGCTTGTCGTTTTGATATAGGCCGATTTGAGAGCGTCAGCTCTCGCGTCAGCTGAGCAAAGTCGAGACAAGTCGAGACACACTAAGGGCTGGTATGCAGCGAGTAAGAGGGCGAAAAAACAATAGTTTAAGAGCGCGTGGCAAAAGTACTCATACGCGAAATTAAAAGCCTGCTGCGGTGGCCGGGAATCGAACCCGGATCAACTGCTTGGAAGGCAACTATGCTGACCATTACACCACCACCGCACAAGCGAGCGCCCCGCCACCGCGCTGAGTCGGCTTCCCGCCTGTCGGCAGCGGCCGAAGGTGATCGTACCCGGCAGGCGCATTTCGAGGCAGGCTAGGGGAGCACATCCAGACGCATTCGGACAGCGTATCCGCGCACATTTCGCATCCTTTGGCAAGAGTCGGCGCCGGCGGCGCAAGAGTACGCAGAGGACCGCGTTCTGGCGGCATCTTTAAGCAGTGCAGTGCAGGATTCAGCGTCTGCAGCATCTTCTCCACAGAATGCTACGGCGCTTGACGGCAGTCCCACTTTCCCTTGAGACATCTGCTCGGGAAGCAGCGTGAAGGTACCGCTGGCCCGAGCATCGGTGGTTCAGTGGTAGAATGCTCGCCTGCCACGCGGGCGGCCCGGGTTCGATTCCCGGCCGATGCATCATTTTGTTTTTTCTCCGGTAGGGGTGCTGCGTGTCTTTCGCACTCGAACTGCGTGAGCCATGAGAATGAACCGCGGGATTCCGTGTGGAAAGAACCAATCATGCAGCGCGGACGACTGCTCGTTTGGACTCCTGCGTGCTATTGTACATACTGGCGTCGGCCTAGCATCGCAAGTTGCCTGCCGCGCCGTGAATGCACGTGTAGCAACAGAAAAAATGAGCCAGGGAGTGCAGACTCTCTACCACTTGTATTCGGTACTTACCAAGATTCCAGAAGGTCTAACGATCGCCTGCCTCGGTAGCGCAGTAGGCAGCGCGTAAGTCTCATAATCTTAAGGTCGTGAGTTCGATCCTCACCCGGGGCATCTAATTTTCTGTGACTGAAGGTGGTGCTGTTGCTAGGGCGCCAACTTATTTCTTGTTTGTTATCCGCAACGTTTCAACGCTTCAGCGGGAAAATGTTTACTTCCTGTTATTGCTACATACAGCTTCCCTATTCCTCTTCTCCCAGCAGAGCATGAAGCCAAAAGCATTGCTCTGCGACGTTTGAGGTGCGCGCCTTGCCAGTCAGTATGTGCAAAGATGCTCGCAAAGAGAGCGACAATGCGACAAGCGACCGTACGAACGGTCGAATGAAACGGCCGCATCCGGTGTGGTCTAGTGGCTAGGATACCTGGCTTTCACCCAGGAGGCCCGGGTTCGATTCCCGGTACCGGAACGGAATTTTTTCCACACGAATCGTGACAAGTTTGAGCTGTCCGAGCGGCCGTTTCCCGTCCTGCTCGCAATATAGCTACTGTTTCGTGACCGTCAGCAGAATATAGACTAGGGAAGCAGACACACGACGACCATAGGAATGGTGTATGGCTTCATGCCACCTGATTCCAGCGTAGGGCTGAGCAACTGCATCTGCCGAGGCCCGTTAGCTCAGTTGGTTAGAGCGTCGTGCTAATAACGCGAAGGTCGTGGGTTCGATCCCCCCACGGGCCACTTCTCTTTTACTACTGCGAAAAGGCAGCGCCGATTTCAGCTGGCGAGTGTGATGACCAAATGATCATCACCCTGCGTGGAAGTTGACAGAGGATCCGAACCCGACTCGTCGGGAAGCACTACAGCATTCACTCGGCAATGGCCATAATATCTTGAATACACTGGTTAGAGAAAATGTCCGATTGCCGATGCGTAACAACTTTGGCCCTTGTCAGTACTTGGGCGGGTGAGCGCATGGGAACACAGGGCAGTATTGGCAGTTTTACTTCCTATTTTTGTTTCTCCTTTGTTTTCGGAGCTACAGCCCGATTCGGCCAGGGAGACGCCACCGTGAAATGAAGGGGGCGTGCTGTGTGTCCATCGCCTCGCCTCGCCTCTCCTTACCTCTCTCAGTCGTTTCTCGTGCTTGTCGTTTTGATATAGGCCGATTTGAGAGCGTCAGCTCTCGCGTCAGCTGAGCAAAGTCGAGACAAGTCGAGACACACTAAGGGCTGGTATGCAGCGAGTAAGAGGGCGAAAAAACAATAGTTTAAGAGCGCGTGGCAAAAGTACTCATACGCGAAATTAAAAGCCTGCTGCGGTGGCCGGGAATCGAACCCGGATCAACTGCTTGGAAGGCAACTATGCTGACCATTACACCACCACCGCACAAGCGAGCGCCCCGCCACCGCGCTGAGTCGGCTTCCCGCCTGTCGGCAGCGGCCGAAGGTGATCGTACCCGGCAGGCGCATTTCGAGGCAGGCTAGGGGAGCACATCCAGACGCATTCGGACAGCGTATCCGCGCACATTTCGCATCCTTTGGCAAGAGTCGGCGCCGGCGGCGCAAGAGTACGCAGAGGACCGCGTTCTGGCGGCATCTTTAAGCAGTGCAGTGCAGGATTCAGCGTCTGCAGCATCTTCTCCACAGAATGCTACGGCGCTTGACGGCAGTCCCACTTTCCCTTGAGACATCTGCTCGGGAAGCAGCGTGAAGGTACCGCTGGCCCGAGCATCGGTGGTTCAGTGGTAGAATGCTCGCCTGCCACGCGGGCGGCCCGGGTTCGATTCCCGGCCGATGCATCATTTTGTTTTTTCTCCGGTAGGGGTGCTGCGTGTCTTTCGCACTCGAACTGCGTGAGCCATGAGAATGAACCGCGGGATTCCGTGTGGAAAGAACCAATCATGCAGCGCGGACGACTGCTCGTTTGGACTCCTGCGTGCTATTGTACATACTGGCGTCGGCCTAGCATCGCAAGTTGCCTGCCGCGCCGTGAATGCACGTGTAGCAACAGAAAAAATGAGCCAGGGAGTGCAGACTCTCTACCACTTGTATTCGGTACTTACCAAGATTCCAGAAGGTCTAACGATCGTCTGCCTCGGTAGCGCAGTAGGCAGCGCGTAAGTCTCATAATCTTAAGGTCGTGAGTTCGATCCTCACCCGGGGCATCTAATTTTCTGTGACTGAAGGTGGTGCTGTTGCTAGGGCGCCAACTTATTTCTTGTTTGTTATCCGCAACGTTTCAACGCTTCAGCGGGAAAATGTTTACTTCCTGTTATTGCTACATACAGCTTCCCTATTCCTCTTCTCCCAGCAGAGCATGAAGCCAAAAGCATTGCTCTGCGACGTTTGAGGTGCGCGCCTTGCCAGTCAGTATGTGCAAAGATGCTCGCAAAGAGAGCGACAATGCGACAAGCGACCGTACGAACGGTCGAATGAAACGGCCGCATCCGGTGTGGTCTAGTGGCTAGGATACCTGGCTTTCACCCAGGAGGCCCGGGTTCGATTCCCGGTACCGGAACGGAATTTTTTCCACACGAATCGTGACAAGTTTGAGCTGTCCGAGCGGCCGTTTCCCGTCCTGCTCGCAATATAGCTACTGTTTCGTGACCGTCAGCAGAATATAGACTAGGGAAGCAGACACACGACGACCATAGGAATGGTGTATGGCTTCATGCCACCTGATTCCAGCGTAGGGCTGAGCAACTGCATCTGCCGAGGCCCGTTAGCTCAGTTGGTTAGAGCGTCGTGCTAATAACGCGAAGGTCGTGGGTTCGATCCCCCCACGGGCCACTTCTCTTTTACTACTGCGAAAAGGCAGCGCCGATTTCAGCTGGCGAGTGTGATGACCAAATGATCATCACCCTGCGTGGAAGTTGACAGAGGATCCGAACCCGACTCGTCGGGAAGCACTACAGCATTCACTCGGCAATGGCCATAATATCTTGAATACACTGGTTAGAGAAAATGTCCGATTGCCGATGCGTAACAACTTTGGCCCTTGTCAGTACTTGGGCGGGTGAGCGCATGGGAACACAGGGCAGTATTGGCAGTTTTACTTCCTATTTTTGTTTCTCCTTTGTTTTCGGAGCTACAGCCCGATTCGGCCAGGGAGACGCCACCGTGAAATGAAGGGGGCGTGCTGTGTGTCCATCGCCTCGCCTCGCCTCTCCTTACCTCTCTCAGTCGTTTCTCGTGCTTGTCGTTTTGATATAGGCCGATTTGAGAGCGTCAGCTCTCGCGTCAGCTGAGCAAAGTCGAGACAAGTCGAGACACACTAAGGGCTGGTATGCAGCGAGTAAGAGGGCGAAAAAACAATAGTTTAAGAGCGCGTGGCAAAAGTACTCATACGCGAAATTAAAAGCCTGCTGCGGTGGCCGGGAATCGAACCCGGATCAACTGCTTGGAAGGCAACTATGCTGACCATTACACCACCACCGCACAAGCGAGCGCCCCGCCACCGCGCTGAGTCGGCTTCCCGCCTGTCGGCAGCGGCCGAAGGTGATCGTACCCGGCAGGCGCATTTCGAGGCAGGCTAGGGGAGCACATCCAGACGCATTCGGACAGCGTATCCGCGCACATTTCGCATCCTTTGGCAAGAGTCGGCGCCGGCGGCGCAAGAGTACGCAGAGGACCGCGTTCTGGCGGCATCTTTAAGCAGTGCAGTGCAGGATTCAGCGTCTGCAGCATCTTCTCCACAGAATGCTACGGCGCTTGACGGCAGTCCCACTTTCCCTTGAGACATCTGCTCGGGAAGCAGCGTGAAGGTACCGCTGGCCCGAGCATCGGTGGTTCAGTGGTAGAATGCTCGCCTGCCACGCGGGCGGCCCGGGTTCGATTCCCGGCCGATGCATCATTTTGTTTTTTCTCCGGTAGGGGTGCTGCGTGTCTTTCGCACTCGAACTGCGTGAGCCATGAGAATGAACCGCGGGATTCCGTGTGGAAAGAACCAATCATGCAGCGCGGACGACTGCTCGTTTGGACTCCTGCGTGCTATTGTACATACTGGCGTCTGCCTAGCATCGCAAGTTGCCTGCCGCGCCGTGAATGCACGTGTAGCAACAGAAAAAATGAGCCAGGGAGTGCAGACTCTCTACCACTTGTATTCGGTACTTACCAAGATTCCAGAAGGTCTAACGATCGCCTGCCTCGGTAGCGCAGTAGGCAGCGCGTAAGTCTCATAATCTTAAGGTCGTGAGTTCGATCCTCACCCGGGGCATCTAATTTTCTGTGACTGAAGGTGGTGCTGTTGCTAGGGCGCCAACTTATTTCTTGTTTGTTATCCGCAACGTTTCAACGCTTCAGCGGGAAAATGTTTACTTCCTGTTATTGCTACATACAGCTTCCCTATTCCTCTTCTCCCAGCAGAGCATGAAGCCAAAAGCATTGCTCTGCGACGTTTGAGGTGCGCGCCTTGCCAGTCAGTATGTGCAAAGATGCTCGCAAAGAGAGCGACAATGCGACAAGCGACCGTACGAACGGTCGAATGAAACGGCCGCATCCGGTGTGGTCTAGTGGCTAGGATACCTGGCTTTCACCCAGGAGGCCCGGGTTCGATTCCCGGTACCGGAACGGAATTTTTTCCACACGAATCGTGACAAGTTTGAGCTGTCCGAGCGGCCGTTTCCCGTCCTGCTCGCAATATAGCTACTGTTTCGTGACCGTCAGCAGAATATAGACTAGGGAAGCAGACACACGACGACCATAGGAATGGTGTATGGCTTCATGCCACCTGATTCCAGCGTAGGGCTGAGCAACTGCATCTGCCGAGGCCCGTTAGCTCAGTTGGTTAGAGCGTCGTGCTAATAACGCGAAGGTCGTGGGTTCGATCCCCCCACGGGCCACTTCTCTTTTACTACTGCGAAAAGGCAGCGCCGATTTCAGCTGGCGAGTGTGATGACCAAATGATCATCACCCTGCGTGGAAGTTGACAGAGGATCCGAACCCGACTCGTCGGGAAGCACTACAGCATTCACTCGGCAATGGCCATAATATCTTGAATACACTGGTTAGAGAAAATGTCCGATTGCCGATGCGTAACAACTTTGGCCCTTGTCAGTACTTGGGCGGGTGAGCGCATGGGAACACAGGGCAGTATTGGCAGTTTTACTTCCTATTTTTGTTTCTCCTTTGTTTTCGGAGCTACAGCCCGATTCGGCCAGGGAGACGCCACCGTGAAATGAAGGGGGCGTGCTGTGTGTCCATCGCCTCGCCTCGCCTCTCCTTACCTCTCTCAGTCGTTTCTCGTGCTTGTCGTTTTGATATAGGCCGATTTGAGAGCGTCAGCTCTCGCGTCAGCTGAGCAAAGTCGAGACAAGTCGAGACACACTAAGGGCTGGTATGCAGCGAGTAAGAGGGCGAAAAAACAATAGTTTAAGAGCGCGTGGCAAAAGTACTCATACGCGAAATTAAAAGCCTGCTGCGGTGGCCGGGAATCGAACCCGGATCAACTGCTTGGAAGGCAACTATGCTGACCATTACACCACCACCGCACAAGCGAGCGCCCCGCCACCGCGCTGAGTCGGCTTCCCGCCTGTCGGCAGCGGCCGAAGGTGATCGTACCCGGCAGGCGCATTTCGAGGCAGGCTAGGGGAGCACATCCAGACGCATTCGGACAGCGTATCCGCGCACATTTCGCATCCTTTGGCAAGAGTCGGCGCCGGCGGCGCAAGAGTACGCAGAGGACCGCGTTCTGGCGGCATCTTTAAGCAGTGCAGTGCAGGATTCAGCGTCTGCAGCATCTTCTCCACAGAATGCTACGGCGCTTGACGGCAGTCCCACTTTCCCTTGAGACATCTGCTCGGGAAGCAGCGTGAAGGTACCGCTGGCCCGAGCATCGGTGGTTCAGTGGTAGAATGCTCGCCTGCCACGCGGGCGGCCCGGGTTCGATTCCCGGCCGATGCATCATTTTGTTTTTTCTCCGGTAGGGGTGCTGCGTGTCTTTCGCACTCGAACTGCGTGAGCCATGAGAATGAACCGCGGGATTCCGTGTGGAAAGAACCAATCATGCAGCGCGGACGACTGCTCGTTTGGACTCCTGCGTGCTATTGTACATACTGGCGTCGGCCTAGCATCGCAAGTTGCCTGCCGCGCCGTGAATGCACGTGTAGCAACAGAAAAAATGAGCCAGGGAGTGCAGACTCTCTACCACTTGTATTCGGTACTTACCAAGATTCCAGAAGGTCTAACGATCGCCTGCCTCGGTAGCGCAGTAGGCAGCGCGTAAGTCTCATAATCTTAAGGTCGTGAGTTCGATCCTCACCCGGGGCATCTAATTTTCTGTGACTGAAGGTGGTGCTGTTGCTAGGGCGCCAACTTATTTCTTGTTTGTTATCCGCAACGTTTCAACGCTTCAGCGGGAAAATGTTTACTTCCTGTTATTGCTACATACAGCTTCCCTATTCCTCTTCTCCCAGCAGAGCATGAAGCCAAAAGCATTGCTCTGCGACGTTTGAGGTGCGCGCCTTGCCAGTCAGTATGTGCAAAGATGCTCGCAAAGAGAGCGACAATGCGACAAGCGACCGTACGAACGGTCGAATGAAACGGCCGCATCCGGTGTGGTCTAGTGGCTAGGATACCTGGCTTTCACCCAGGAGGCCCGGGTTCGATTCCCGGTACCGGAACGGAATTTTTTCCACACGAATCGTGACAAGTTTGAGCTGTCCGAGCGGCCGTTTCCCGTCCTGCTCGCAATATAGCTACTGTTTCGTGACCGTCAGCAGAATATAGACTAGGGAAGCAGACACACGACGACCATAGGAATGGTGTATGGCTTCATGCCACCTGATTCCAGCGTAGGGCTGAGCAACTGCATCTGCCGAGGCCCGTTAGCTCAGTTGGTTAGAGCGTCGTGCTAATAACGCGAAGGTCGTGGGTTCGATCCCCCCACGGGCCACTTCTCTTTTACTACTGCGAAAAGGCAGCGCCGATTTCAGCTGGCGAGTGTGATGACCAAATGATCATCACCCTGCGTGGAAGTTGACAGAGGATCCGAACCCGACTCGTCGGGAAGCACTACAGCATTCACTCGGCAATGGCCATAATATCTTGAATACACTGGTTAGAGAAAATGAAAGAAAATGTCCGATTGCCGATGCGTAACAACTTTGGCCCTTGTCAGTACTTGGGCGGGTGAGCGCATGGGAACACAGGGCAGTATTGGCAGTTTTACTTCCTATTTTTGTTTCTCCTTTGTTTTCGGAGCTACAGCCCGATTCGGCCAGGGAGACGCCACCGTGAAATGAAGGGGGCGTGCTGTGTGTCCATCGCCTCGCCTCGCCTCTCCTTACCTCTCTCAGTCGTTTCTCGTGCTTGTCGTTTTGATATAGGCCGATTTGAGAGCGTCAGCTCTCGCGTCAGCTGAGCAAAGTCGAGACAAGTCGAGACACACTAAGGGCTGGTATGCAGCGAGTAAGAGGGCGAAAAAACAATAGTTTAAGAGCGCGTGGCAAAAGTACTCATACGCGAAATTAAAAGCCTGCTGCGGTGGCCGGGAATCGAACCCGGATCAACTGCTTGGAAGGCAACTATGCTGACCATTACACCACCACCGCACAAGCGAGCGCCCCGCCACCGCGCTGAGTCGGCTTCCCGCCTGTCGGCAGCGGCCGAAGGTGATCGTACCCGGCAGGCGCATTTCGAGGCAGGCTAGGGGAGCACATCCAGACGCATTCGGACAGCGTATCCGCGCACATTTCGCATCCTTTGGCAAGAGTCGGCGCCGGCGGCGCAAGAGTACGCAGAGGACCGCGTTCTGGCGGCATCTTTAAGCAGTGCAGTGCAGGATTCAGCGTCTGCAGCATCTTCTCCACAGAATGCTACGGCGCTTGACGGCAGTCCCACTTTCCCTTGAGACATCTGCTCGGGAAGCAGCGTGAAGGTACCGCTGGCCCGAGCATCGGTGGTTCAGTGGTAGAATGCTCGCCTGCCACGCGGGCGGCCCGGGTTCGATTCCCGGCCGATGCATCATTTTGTTTTTTCTCCGGTAGGGGTGCTGCGTGTCTTTCGCACTCGAACTGCGTGAGCCATGAGAATGAACCGCGGGATTCCGTGTGGAAAGAACCAATCATGCAGCGCGGACGACTGCTCGTTTGGACTCCTGCGTGCTATTGTACATACTGGCGTCGGCCTAGCATCGCAAGTTGCCTGCCGCGCCGTGAATGCACGTGTAGCAACAGAAAAAATGAGCCAGGGAGTGCAGACTCTCTACCACTTGTATTCGGTACTTACCAAGATTCCAGAAGGTCTAACGATCGCCTGCCTCGGTAGCGCAGTAGGCAGCGCGTAAGTCTCATAATCTTAAGGTCGTGAGTTCGATCCTCACCCGGGGCATCTAATTTTCTGTGACTGAAGGTGGTGCTGTTGCTAGGGCGCCAACTTATTTCTTGTTTGTTATCCGCAACGTTTCAACGCTTCAGCGGGAAAATGTTTACTTCCTGTTATTGCTACATACAGCTTCCCTATTCCTCTTCTCCCAGCAGAGCATGAAGCCAAAAGCATTGCTCTGCGACGTTTGAGGTGCGCGCCTTGCCAGTCAGTATGTGCAAAGATGCTCGCAAAGAGAGCGACAATGCGACAAGCGACCGTACGAACGGTCGAATGAAACGGCCGCATCCGGTGTGGTCTAGTGGCTAGGATACCTGGCTTTCACCCAGGAGGCCCGGGTTCGATTCCCGGTACCGGAACGGAATTTTTTCCACACGAATCGTGACAAGTTTGAGCTGTCCGAGCGGCCGTTTCCCGTCCTGCTCGCAATATAGCTACTGTTTCGTGACCGTCAGCAGAATATAGACTAGGGAAGCAGACACACGACGACCATAGGAATGGTGTATGGCTTCATGCCACCTGATTCCAGCGTAGGGCTGAGCAACTGCATCTGCCGAGGCCCGTTAGCTCAGTTGGTTAGAGCGTCGTGCTAATAACGCGAAGGTCGTGGGTTCGATCCCCCCACGGGCCACTTCTCTTTTACTACTGCGAAAAGGCAGCGCCGATTTCAGCTGGCGAGTGTGATGACCAAATGATCATCACCCTGCGTGGAAGTTGACAGAGGATCCGAACCCGACTCGTCGGGAAGCACTACAGCATTCACTCGGCAATGGCCATAATATCTTGAATACACTGGTTAGAGAAAATGTCCGATTGCCGATGCGTAACAACTTTGGCCCTTGTCAGTACTTGGGCGGGTGAGCGCATGGGAACACAGGGCAGTATTGGCAGTTTTACTTCCTATTTTTGTTTCTCCTTTGTTTTCGGAGCTACAGCCCGATTCGGCCAGGGAGACGCCACCGTGAAATGAAGGGGGCGTGCTGTGTGTCCATCGCCTCGCCTCGCCTCTCCTTACCTCTCTCAGTCGTTTCTCGTGCTTGTCGTTTTGATATAGGCCGATTTGAGAGCGTCAGCTCTCGCGTCAGCTGAGCAAAGTCGAGACAAGTCGAGACACACTAAGGGCTGGTATGCAGCGAGTAAGAGGGCGAAAAAACAATAGTTTAAGAGCGCGTGGCAAAAGTACTCATACGCGAAATTAAAAGCCTGCTGCGGTGGCCGGGAATCGAACCCGGATCAACTGCTTGGAAGGCAACTATGCTGACCATTACACCACCACCGCACAAGCGAGCGCCCCGCCACCGCGCTGAGTCGGCTTCCCGCCTGTCGGCAGCGGCCGAAGGTGATCGTACCCGGCAGGCGCATTTCGAGGCAGGCTAGGGGAGCACATCCAGACGCATTCGGACAGCGTATCCGCGCACATTTCGCATCCTTTGGCAAGAGTCGGCGCCGGCGGCGCAAGAGTACGCAGAGGACCGCGTTCTGGCGGCATCTTTAAGCAGTGCAGTGCAGGATTCAGCGTCTGCAGCATCTTCTCCACAGAATGCTACGGCGCTTGACGGCAGTCCCACTTTCCCTTGAGACATCTGCTCGGGAAGCAGCGTGAAGGTACCGCTGGCCCGAGCATCGGTGGTTCAGTGGTAGAATGCTCGCCTGCCACGCGGGCGGCCCGGGTTCGATTCCCGACCGATGCATCATTTTGTTTTTTCTCCGGTAGGGGTGCTGCGTGTCTTTCGCACTCGAACTGCGTGAGCCATGAGAATGAACCGCGGGATTCCGTGTGGAAAGAACCAATCATGCAGCGCGGACGACTGCTCGTTTGGACTCCTGCGTGCTATTGTACATACTGGCGTCGGCCTAGCATCGCAAGTTGCCTGCCGCGCCGTGAATGCACGTGTAGCAACAGAAAAAATGAGCCAGGGAGTGCAGACTCTCTACCACTTGTATTCGGTACTTACCAAGATTCCAGAAGGTCTAACGATCGCCTGCCTCGGTAGCGCAGTAGGCAGCGCGTAAGTCTCATAATCTTAAGGTCGTGAGTTCGATCCTCACCCGGGGCATCTAATTTTCTGTGACTGAAGGTGGTGCTGTTGCTAGGGCGCCAACTTATTTCTTGTTTGTTATCCGCAACGTTTCAACGCTTCAGCGGGAAAATGTTTACTTCCTGTTATTGCTACATACAGCTTCCCTATTCCTCTTCTCCCAGCAGAGCATGAAGCCAAAAGCATTGCTCTGCGACGTTTGAGGTGCGCGCCTTGCCAGTCAGTATGTGCAAAGATGCTCGCAAAGAAGCGACAATGCGACAAGCGACCGTACGAACGGTCGAATGAAACGGCCGCATCCGGTGTGGTCTAGTGGCTAGGATACCTGGCTTTCACCCAGGAGGCCCGGGTTCGATTCCCGGTACCGGAACGGAATTTTTTCCACACGAATCGTGACAAGTTTGAGCTGTCCGAGCGGCCGTTTCCCGTCCTGCTCGCAATATAGCTACTGTTTCGTGACCGTCAGCAGAATATAGACTAGGGAAGCAGACACACGACGACCATAGGAATGGTGTATGGCTTCATGCCACCTGATTCCAGCGTAGGGCTGAGCAACTGCATCTGCCGAGGCCCGTTAGCTCAGTTGGTTAGAGCGTCGTGCTAATAACGCGAAGGTCGTGGGTTCGATCCCCCCACGGGCCACTTCTCTTTTACTACTGCGAAAAGGCAGCGCCGATTTCAGCTGGCGAGTGTGATGACCAAATGATCATCACCCTGCGTGGAAGTTGACAGAGGATCCGAACCCGACTCGTCGGGAAGCACTACAGCATTCACTCGGCAATGGCCATAATATCTTGAATACACTGGTTAGAGAAAATGTCCGATTGCCGATGCGTAACAACTTTGGCCCTTGTCAGTACTTGGGCGGGTGAGCGCATGGGAACACAGGGCAGTATTGGCAGTTTTACTTCCTATTTTTGTTTCTCCTTTGTTTTCGGAGCTACAGCCCGATTCGGCCAGGGAGACGCCACCGTGAAATGAAGGGGGCGTGCTGTGTGTCCATCGCCTCGCCTCGCCTCTCCTTACCTCTCTCAGTCGTTTCTCGTGCTTGTCGTTTTGATATAGGCCGATTTGAGAGCGTCAGCTCTCGCGTCAGCTGAGCAAAGTCGAGACAAGTCGAGACACACTAAGGGCTGGTATGCAGCGAGTAAGAGGGCGAAAAAACAATAGTTTAAGAGCGCGTGGCAAAAGTACTCATACGCGAAATTAAAAGCCTGCTGCGGTGGCCGGGAATCGAACCCGGATCAACTGCTTGGAAGGCAACTATGCTGACCATTACACCACCACCGCACAAGCGAGCGCCCCGCCACCGCGCTGAGTCGGCTTCCCGCCTGTCGGCAGCGGCCGAAGGTGATCGTACCCGGCAGGCGCATTTCGAGGCAGGCTAGGGGAGCACATCCAGACGCATTCGGACAGCGTATCCGCGCACATTTCGCATCCTTTGGCAAGAGTCGGCGCCGGCGGCGCAAGAGTACGCAGAGGACCGCGTTCTGGCGGCATCTTTAAGCAGTGCAGTGCAGGATTCAGCGTCTGCAGCATCTTCTCCACAGAATGCTACGGCGCTTGACGGCAGTCCCACTTTCCCTTGAGACATCTGCTCGGGAAGCAGCGTGAAGGTACCGCTGGCCCGAGCATCGGTGGTTCAGTGGTAGAATGCTCGCCTGCCACGCGGGCGGCCCGGGTTCGATTCCCGACCGATGCATCATTTTGTTTTTTCTCCGGTAGGGGTGCTGCGTGTCTTTCGCACTCGAACTGCGTGAGCCATGAGAATGAACCGCGGGATTCCGTGTGGAAAGAACCAATCATGCAGCGCGGACGACTGCTCGTTTGGACTCCTGCGTGCTATTGTACATACTGGCGTCGGCCTAGCATCGCAAGTTGCCTGCCGCGCCGTGAATGCACGTGTAGCAACAGAAAAAATGAGCCAGGGAGTGCAGACTCTCTACCACTTGTATTCGGTACTTACCAAGATTCCAGAAGGTCTAACGATCGCCTGCCTCGGTAGCGCAGTAGGCAGCGCGTAAGTCTCATAATCTTAAGGTCGTGAGTTCGATCCTCACCCGGGGCATCTAATTTTCTGTGACTGAAGGTGGTGCTGTTGCTAGGGCGCCAACTTATTTCTTGTTTGTTATCCGCAACGTTTCAACGCTTCAGCGGGAAAATGTTTACTTCCTGTTATTGCTACATACAGCTTCCCTATTCCTCTTCTCCCAGCAGAGCATGAAGCCAAAAGCATTGCTCTGCGACGTTTGAGGTGCGCGCCTTGCCAGTCAGTATGTGCAAAGATGCTCGCAAAGAAGCGACAATGCGACAAGCGACCGTACGAACGGTCGAATGAAACGGCCGCATCCGGTGTGGTCTAGTGGCTAGGATACCTGGCTTTCACCCAGGAGGCCCGGGTTCGATTCCCGGTACCGGAACGGAATTTTTTCCACACGAATCGTGACAAGTTTGAGCTGTCCGAGCGGCCGTTTCCCGTCCTGCTCGCAATATAGCTACTGTTTCGTGACCGTCAGCAGAATATAGACTAGGGAAGCAGACACACGACGACCATAGGAATGGTGTATGGCTTCATGCCACCTGATTCCAGCGTAGGGCTGAGCAACTGCATCTGCCGAGGCCCGTTAGCTCAGTTGGTTAGAGCGTCGTGCTAATAACGCGAAGGTCGTGGGTTCGATCCCCCCACGGGCCACTTCTCTTTTACTACTGCGAAAAGGCAGCGCCGATTTCAGCTGGCGAGTGTGATGACCAAATGATCATCACCCTGCGTGGAAGTTGACAGAGGATCCGAACCCGACTCGTCGGGAAGCACTACAGCATTCACTCGGCAATGGCCATAATATCTTGAATACACTGGTTAGAGAAAATGTCCGATTGCCGATGCGTAACAACTTTGGCCCTTGTCAGTACTTGGGCGGGTGAGCGCATGGGAACACAGGGCAGTATTGGCAGTTTTACTTCCTATTTTTGTTTCTCCTTTGTTTTCGGAGCTACAGCCCGATTCGGCCAGGGAGACGCCACCGTGAAATGAAGGGGGCGTGCTGTGTGTCCATCGCCTCGCCTCGCCTCTCCTTACCTCTCTCAGTCGTTTCTCGTGCTTGTCGTTTTGATATAGGCCGATTTGAGAGCGTCAGCTCTCGCGTCAGCTGAGCAAAGTCGAGACAAGTCGAGACACACTAAGGGCTGGTATGCAGCGAGTAAGAGGGCGAAAAAACAATAGTTTAAGAGCGCGTGGCAAAAGTACTCATACGCGAAATTAAAAGCCTGCTGCGGTGGCCGAGAATCGAACCCGGATCAACTGCTTGGAAGGCAACTATGCTGACCATTACACCACCACCGCACAAGCGAGCGCCCCGCCACCGCGCTGAGTCGGCTTCCCGCCTGTCGGCAGCGGCCGAAGGTGATCGTACCCGGCAGGCGCATTTCGAGGCAGGCTAGGGGAGCACATCCAGACGCATTCGGACAGCGTATCCGCGCACATTTCGCATCCTTTGGCAAGAGTCGGCGCCGGCGGCGCAAGAGTACGCAGAGGACCGCGTTCTGGCGGCATCTTTAAGCAGTGCAGTGCAGGATTCAGCGTCTGCAGCATCTTCTCCACAGAATGCTACGGCGCTTGACGGCAGTCCCACTTTCCCTTGAGACATCTGCTCGGGAAGCAGCGTGAAGGTACCGCTGGCCCGAGCATCGGTGGTTCAGTGGTAGAATGCTCGCCTGCCACGCGGGCGGCCCGGGTTCGATTCCCGGCCGATGCATCATTTTGTTTTTTCTCCGGTAGGGGTGCTGCGTGTCTTTCGCACTCGAACTGCGTGAGCCATGAGAATGAACCGCGGGATTCCGTGTGGAAAGAACCAATCATGCAGCGCGGACGACTGCTCGTTTGGACTCCTGCGTGCTATTGTACATACTGGCGTCGGCCTAGCATCGCAAGTTGCCTGCCGCGCCGTGAATGCACGTGTAGCAACAGAAAAAATGAGCCAGGGAGTGCAGACTCTCTACCACTTGTATTCGGTACTTACCAAGATTCCAGAAGGTCTAACGATCGCCTGCCTCGGTAGCGCAGTAGGCAGCGCGTAAGTCTCATAATCTTAAGGTCGTGAGTTCGATCCTCACCCGGGGCATCTAATTTTCTGTGACTGAAGGTGGTGCTGTTGCTAGGGCGCCAACTTATTTCTTGTTTGTTATCCGCAACGTTTCAACGCTTCAGCGGGAAAATGTTTACTTCCTGTTATTGCTACATACAGCTTCCCTATTCCTCTTCTCCCAGCAGAGCATGAAGCCAAAAGCATTGCTCTGCGACGTTTGAGGTGCGCGCCTTGCCAGTCAGTATGTGCAAAGATGCTCGCAAAGAGAGCGACAATGCGACAAGCGACCGTACGAACGGTCGAATGAAACGGCCGCATCCGGTGTGGTCTAGTGGCTAGGATACCTGGCTTTCACCCAGGAGGCCCGGGTTCGATTCCCGGTACCGGAACGGAATTTTTTCCACACGAATCGTGACAAGTTTGAGCTGTCCGAGCGGCCGTTTCCCGTCCTGCTCGCAATATAGCTACTGTTTCGTGACCGTCAGCAGAATATAGACTAGGGAAGCAGACACACGACGACCATAGGAATGGTGTATGGCTTCATGCCACCTGATTCCAGCGTAGGGCTGAGCAACTGCATCTGCCGAGGCCCGTTAGCTCAGTTGGTTAGAGCGTCGTGCTAATAACGCGAAGGTCGTGGGTTCGATCCCCCCACGGGCCACTTCTCTTTTACTACTGCGAAAAGGCAGCGCCGATTTCAGCTGGCGAGTGTGATGACCAAATGATCATCACCCTGCGTGGAAGTTGACAGAGGATCCGAACCCGACTCGTCGGGAAGCACTACAGCATTCACTCGGCAATGGCCATAATATCTTGAATACACTGGTTAGAGAAAATGTCCGATTGCCGATGCGTAACAACTTTGGCCCTTGTCAGTACTTGGGCGGGTGAGCGCATGGGAACACAGGGCAGTATTGGCAGTTTTACTTCCTATTTTTGTTTCTATTTTTGTTTTCGGAGCTACAGCCCGATTCGGCCAGGGAGACGCCACCGTGAAATGAAGGGGGCGTGCTGTGTGTCCATCGCCTCGCCTCGCCTCTCCTTACCTCTCTCAGTCGTTTCTCGTGCTTGTCGTTTTGATATAGGCCGATTTGAGAGCGTCAGCTCTCGCGTCAGCTGAGCAAAGTCGAGACAAGTCGAGACACACTAAGGGCTGGTATGCAGCGAGTAAGAGGGCGAAAAAACAATAGTTTAAGAGCGCGTGGCAAAAGTACTCATACGCGAAATTAAAAGCCTGCTGCGGTGGCCGGGAATCGAACCCGGATCAACTGCTTGGAAGGCAACTATGCTGACCATTACACCACCACCGCACAAGCGAGCGCCCCGCCACCGCGCTGAGTCGGCTTCCCGCCTGTCGGCAGCGGCCGAAGGTGATCGTACCCGGCAGGCGCATTTCGAGGCAGGCTAGGGGAGCACATCCAGACGCATTCGGACAGCGTATCCGCGCACATTTCGCATCCTTTGGCAAGAGTCGGCGCCGGCGGCGCAAGAGTACGCAGAGGACCGCGTTCTGGCGGCATCTTTAAGCAGTGCAGTGCAGGATTCAGCGTCTGCAGCATCTTCTCCACAGAATGCTACGGCGCTTGACGGCAGTCCCACTTTCCCTTGAGACATCTGCTCGGGAAGCAGCGTGAAGGTACCGCTGGCCCGAGCATCGATGGTTCAGTGGTAGAATGCTCGCCTGCCACGCGGGCGGCCCGGGTTCGATTCCCGGCCGATGCATGATTTTGTTTTTTCTCCGGTAGGGGTGCTGCGTGTCTTTCGCACTCGAACTGCGTGAGCCATGAGAATGAACCGCGGGATTCCGTGTGGAAAGAACCAATCATGCAGCGCGGACGACTGCTCGTTTGGACTCCTGCGTGCTATTGTACATACTGGCGTCGGCCTAGCATCGCAAGTTGCCTGCCGCGCCGTGAATGCACGTGTAGCAACAGAAAAAATGAGCCAGGGAGTGCAGACTCTCTACCACTTGTATTCGGTACTTACCAAGATTCCAGAAGGTCTAACGATCGCCTGCCTCGGTAGCGCAGTAGGCAGCGCGTAAGTCTCATAATCTTAAGGTCGTGAGTTCGATCCTCACCCGGGGCATCTAATTTTCTGTGACTGAAGGTGGTGCTGTTGCTAGGGCGCCAACTTATTTCTTGTTTGTTATCCGCAACGTTTCAACGCTTCAGCGGGAAAATGTTTACTTCCTGTTATTGCTACATACAGCTTCCCTATTCCTCTTCTCCCAGCAGAGCATGAAGCCAAAAGCATTGCTCTGCGACGTTTGAGGTGCGCGCCTTGCCAGTCAGTATGTGCAAAGATGCTCGCAAAGAAGCGACAATGCGACAAGCGACCGTACGAACGGTCGAATGAAACGGCCGCATCCGGTGTGGTCTAGTGGCTAGGATACCTGGCTTTCACCCAGGAGGCCCGGGTTCGATTCCCGGTACCGGAACGGAATTTTTTCCACACGAATCGTGACAAGTTTGAGCTGTCCGAGCGGCCGTTTCCCGTCCTGCTCGCAATATAGCTACTGTTTCGTGACCGTCAGCAGAATATAGACTAGGGAAGCAGACACACGACGACCATAGGAATGGTGTATGGCTTCATGCCACCTGATTCCAGCGTAGGGCTGAGCAACTGCATCTGCCGAGGCCCGTTAGCTCAGTTGGTTAGAGCGTCGTGCTAATAACGCGAAGGTCGTGGGTTCGATCCCCCCACGGGCCACTTCTCTTTTACTACTGCGAAAAGGCAGCGCCGATTTCAGCTGGCGAGTGTGATGACCAAATGATCATCACCCTGCGTGGAAGTTGACAGAGGATCCGAACCCGACTCGTCGGGAAGCACTACAGCATTCACTCGGCAATGGCCATAATATCTTGAATACACTGGTTAGAGAAAATGTCCGATTGCCGATGCGTAACAACTTTGGCCCTTGTCAGTACTTGGGCGGGTGAGCGCATGGGAACACAGGGCAGTATTGGCAGTTTTACTTCCTATTTTTGTTTCTCCTTTGTTTTCGGAGCTACAGCCCGATTCGGCCAGGGAGACGCCACCGTGAAATGAAGGGGGCGTGCTGTGTGTCCATCGCCTCGCCTCGCCTCTCCTTACCTCTCTCAGTCGTTTCTCGTGCTTGTCGTTTTGATATAGGCCGATTTGAGAGCGTCAGCTCTCGCGTCAGCTGAGCAAAGTCGAGACAAGTCGAGACACACTAAGGGCTGGTATGCAGCGAGTAAGAGGGCGAAAAAACAATAGTTTAAGAGCGCGTGGCAAAAGTACTCATACGCGAAATTAAAAGCCTGCTTCGGTGGCCGGGAATCGAACCCGGATCAACTGCTTGGAAGGCAACTATGCTGACCATTACACCACCACCGCACAAGCGAGCGCCCCGCCACCGCGCTGAGTCGGCTTCCCGCCTGTCGGCAGCGGCCGAAGGTGATCGTACCCGGCAGGCGCATTTCGAGGCAGGCTAGGGGAGCACATCCAGACGCATTCGGACAGCGTATCCGCGCACATTTCGCATCCTTTGGCAAGAGTCGGCGCCGGCGGCGCAAGAGTACGCAGAGGACCGCGTTCTGGCGGCATCTTTAAGCAGTGCAGTGCAGGATTCAGCGTCTGCAGCATCTTCTCCACAGAATGCTACGGCGCTTGACGGCAGTCCCACTTTCCCTTGAGACATCTGCTCGGGAAGCAGCGTGAAGGTACCGCTGGCCCGAGCATCGGTGGTTCAGTGGTAGAATGCTCGCCTGCCACGCGGGCGGCCCGGGTTCGATTCCCGGCCGATGCATCATTTTGTTTTTTCTCCGGTAGGGGTGCTGCGTGTCTTTCGCACTCGAACTGCGTGAGCCATGAGAATGAACCGCGGGATTCCGTGTGGAAAGAACCAATCATGCAGCGCGGACGACTGCTCGTTTGGACTCCTGCGTGCTATTGTACATACTGGCGTCGGCCTAGCATCGCAAGTTGCCTGCCGCGCCGTGAATGCACGTGTAGCAACAGAAAAAATGAGCCAGGGAGTGCAGACTCTCTACCACTTGTATTCGGTACTTACCAAGATTCCAGAAGGTCTAACGATCGCCTGCCTCGGTAGCGCAGTAGGCAGCGCGTAAGTCTCATAATCTTAAGGTCGTGAGTTCGATCCTCACCCGGGGCATCTAATTTTCTGTGACTGAAGGTGGTGCTGTTGCTAGGGCGCCAACTTATTTCTTGTTTGTTATCCGCAACGTTTCAACGCTTCAGCGGGAAAATGTTTACTTCCTGTTATTGCTACATACAGCTTCCCTATTCCTCTTCTCCCAGCAGAGCATGAAGCCAAAAGCATTGCTCTGCGACGTTTGAGGTGCGCGCCTTGCCAGTCAGTATGTGCAAAGATGCTCGCAAAGAGAGCGACAATGCGACAAGCGACCGTACGAACGGTCGAATGAAACGGCCGCATCCGGTGTGGTCTAGTGGCTAGGATACCTGGCTTTCACCCAGGAGGCCCGGGTTCGATTCCCGGTACCGGAACGGAATTTTTTCCACACGAATCGTGACAAGTTTGAGCTGTCCGAGCGGCCGTTTCCCGTCCTGCTCGCAATATAGCTACTGTTTCGTGACCGTCAGCAGAATATAGACTAGGGAAGCAGACACACGACGACCATAGGAATGGTGTATGGCTTCATGCCACCTGATTCCAGCGTAGGGCTGAGCAACTGCATCTGCCGAGGCCCGTTAGCTCAGTTGGTTAGAGCGTCGTGCTAATAACGCGAAGGTCGTGGGTTCGATCCCCCCACGGGCCACTTCTCTTTTACTACTGCGAAAAGGCAGCGCCGATTTCAGCTGGCGAGTGTGATGACCAAATGATCATCACCCTGCGTGGAAGTTGACAGAGGATCCGAACCCGACTCGTCGGGAAGCACTACAGCATTCACTCGGCAATGGCCATAATATCTTGAATACACTGGTTAGAGAAAATGTCCGATTGCCGATGCGTAACAACTTTGGCCCTTGTCAGTACTTGGGCGGGTGAGCGCATGGGAACACAGGGCAGTATTGGCAGTTTTACTTCCTATTTTTGTTTCTCCTTTGTTTTCGGAGCTACAGCCCGATTCGGCCAGGGAGACGCCACCGTGAAATGAAGGGGGCGTGCTGTGTGTCCATCGCCTCGCCTCGCCTCTCCTTACCTCTCTCAGTCGTTTCTCGTGCTTGTCGTTTTGATATAGGCCGATTTGAGAGCGTCAGCTCTCGCGTCAGCTGAGCAAAGTCGAGACAAGTCGAGACACACTAAGGGCTGGTATGCAGCGAGTAAGAGGGCGAAAAAACAATAGTTTAAGAGCGCGTGGCAAAAGTACTCATACGCGAAATTAAAAGCCTGCTGCGGTGGCCGGGAATCGAACCCGGATCAACTGCTTGGAAGGCAACTATGCTGACCATTACACCACCACCGCACAAGCGAGCGCCCCGCCACCGCGCTGAGTCGGCTTCCCGCCTGTCGGCAGCGGCCGAAGGTGATCGTACCCGGCAGGCGCATTTCGAGGCAGGCTAGGGGAGCACATCCAGACGCATTCGGACAGCGTATCCGCGCACATTTCGCATCCTTTGGCAAGAGTCGGCGCCGGCGGCGCAAGAGTACGCAGAGGACCGCGTTCTGGCGGCATCTTTAAGCAGTGCAGTGCAGGATTCAGCGTCTGCAGCATCTTCTCCACAGAATGCTACGGCGCTTGACGGCAGTCCCACTTTCCCTTGAGACATCTGCTCGGGAAGCAGCGTGAAGGTACCGCTGGCCCGAGCATCGGTGGTTCAGTGGTAGAATGCTCGCCTGCCACGCGGGCGGCCCGGGTTCGATTCCCGGCCGATGCATCATTTTGTTTTTTCTCCGGTAGGGGTGCTGCGTGTCTTTCGCACTCGAACTGCGTGAGCCATGAGAATGAACCGCGGGATTCCGTGTGGAAAGAACCAATCATGCAGCGCGGACGACTGCTCGTTTGGACTCCTGCGTGCTATTGTACATACTGGCGTCGGCCTAGCATCGCAAGTTGCCTGCCGCGCCGTGAATGCACGTGTAGCAACAGAAAAAATGAGCCAGGGAGTGCAGACTCTCTACCACTTGTATTCGGTACTTACCAAGATTCCAGAAGGTCTAACGATCGCCTGCCTCGGTAGCGCAGTAGGCAGCGCGTAAGTCTCATAATCTTAAGGTCGTGAGTTCGATCCTCACCCGGGGCATCTAATTTTCTGTGACTGAAGGTGGTGCTGTTGCTAGGGCGCCAACTTATTTCTTGTTTGTTATCCGCAACGTTTCAACGCTTCAGCGGGAAAATGTTTACTTCCTGTTATTGCTACATACAGCTTCCCTATTCCTCTTCTCCCAGCAGAGCATGAAGCCAAAAGCATTGCTCTGCGACGTTTGAGGTGCGCGCCTTGCCAGTCAGTATGTGCAAAGATGCTCGCAAAGAGAGCGACAATGCGACAAGCGACCGTACGAACGGTCGAATGAAACGGCCGCATCCGGTGTGGTCTAGTGGCTAGGATACCTGGCTTTCACCCAGGAGGCCCGGGTTCGATTCCCGGTACCGGAACGGAATTTTTTCCACACGAATCGTGACAAGTTTGAGCTGTCCGAGCGGCCGTTTCCCGTCCTGCTCGCAATATAGCTACTGTTTCGTGACCGTCAGCAGAATATAGACTAGGGAAGCAGACACACGACGACCATAGGAATGGTGTATGGCTTCATGCCACCTGATTCCAGCGTAGGGCTGAGCAACTGCATCTGCCGAGGCCCGTTAGCTCAGTTGGTTAGAGCGTCGTGCTAATAACGCGAAGGTCGTGGGTTCGATCCCCCCACGGGCCACTTCTCTTTTACTACTGCGAAAAGGCAGCGCCGATTTCAGCTGGCGAGTGTGATGACCAAATGATCATCACCCTGCGTGGAAGTTGACAGAGGATCCGAACCCGACTCGTCGGGAAGCACTACAGCATTCACTCGGCAATGGCCATAATATCTTGAATACACTGGTTAGAGAAAATGTCCGATTGCCGATGCGTAACAACTTTGGCCCTTGTCAGTACTTGGGCGGGTGAGCGCATGGGAACACAGGGCAGTATTGGCAGTTTTACTTCCTATTTTTGTTTCTCCTTTGTTTTCGGAGCTACAGCCCGATTCGGCCAGGGAGACGCCACCGTGAAATGAAGGGGGCGTGCTGTGTGTCCATCGCCTCGCCTCGCCTCTCCTTACCTCTCTCAGTCGTTTCTCGTGCTTGTCGTTTTGATATAGGCCGATTTGAGAGCGTCAGCTCTCGCGTCAGCTGAGCAAAGTCGAGACAAGTCGAGACACACTAAGGGCTGGTATGCAGCGAGTAAGAGGGCGAAAAAACAATAGTTTAAGAGCGCGTGGCAAAAGTACTCATACGCGAAATTAAAAGCCTGCTGCGGTGGCCGGGAATCGAACCCGGATCAACTGCTTGGAAGGCAACTATGCTGACCATTACACCACCACCGCACAAGCGAGCGCCCCGCCACCGCGCTGAGTCGGCTTCCCGCCTGTCGGCAGCGGCCGAAGGTGATCGTACCCGGCAGGCGCATTTCGAGGCAGGCTAGGGGAGCACATCCAGACGCATTCGGACAGCGTATCCGCGCACATTTCGCATCCTTTGGCAAGAGTCGGCGCCGGCGGCGCAAGAGTACGCAGAGGACCGCGTTCTGGCGGCATCTTTAAGCAGTGCAGTGCAGGATTCAGCGTCTGCAGCATCTTCTCCACAGAATGCTACGGCGCTTGACGGCAGTCCCACTTTCCCTTGAGACATCTGCTCGGGAAGCAGCGTGAAGGTACCGCTGGCCCGAGCATCGGTGGTTCAGTGGTAGAATGCTCGCCTGCCACGCGGGCGGCCCGGGTTCGATTCCCGGCCGATGCATCATTTTGTTTTTTCTCCGGTAGGGGTGCTGCGTGTCTTTCGCACTCGAACTGCGTGAGCCATGAGAATGAACCGCGGGATTCCGTGTGGAAAGAACCAATCATGCAGCGCGGACGACTGCTCGTTTGGACTCCTGCGTGCTATTGTACATACTGGCGTCGGCCTAGCATCGCAAGTTGCCTGCCGCGCCGTGAATGCACGTGTAGCAACAGAAAAAATGAGCCAGGGAGTGCAGACTCTCTACCACTTGTATTCGGTACTTACCAAGATTCCAGAAGGTCTAACGATCGCCTGCCTCGGTAGCGCAGTAGGCAGCGCGTAAGTCTCATAATCTTAAGGTCGTGAGTTCGATCCTCACCCGGGGCATCTAATTTTCTGTGACTGAAGGTGGTGCTGTTGCTAGGGCGCCAACTTATTTCTTGTTTGTTATCCGCAACGTTTCAACGCTTCAGCGGGAAAATGTTTACTTCCTGTTATTGCTACATACAGCTTCCCTATTCCTCTTCTCCCAGCAGAGCATGAAGCCAAAAGCATTGCTCTGCGACGTTTGAGGTGCGCGCCTTGCCAGTCAGTATGTGCAAAGATGCTCGCAAAGAGAGCGACAATGCGACAAGCGACCGTACGAACGGTCGAATGAAACGGCCGCATCCGGTGTGGTCTAGTGGCTAGGATACCTGGCTTTCACCCAGGAGGCCCGGGTTCGATTCCCGGTACCGGAACGGAATTTTTTCCACACGAATCGTGACAAGTTTGAGCTGTCCGAGCGGCCGTTTCCCGTCCTGCTCGCAATATAGCTACTGTTTCGTGACCGTCAGCAGAATATAGACTAGGGAAGCAGACACACGACGACCATAGGAATGGTGTATGGCTTCATGCCACCTGATTCCAGCGTAGGGCTGAGCAACTGCATCTGCCGAGGCCCGTTAGCTCAGTTGGTTAGAGCGTCGTGCTAATAACGCGAAGGTCGTGGGTTCGATCCCCCCACGGGCCACTTCTCTTTTACTACTGCGAAAAGGCAGCGCCGATTTCAGCTGGCGAGTGTGATGACCAAATGATCATCACCCTGCGTGGAAGTTGACAGAGGATCCGAACCCGACTCGTCGGGAAGCACTACAGCATTCACTCGGCAATGGCCATAATATCTTGAATACACTGGTTAGAGAAAATGAAAGAAAATGTCCGATTGCCGATGCGTAACAACTTTGGCCCTTGTCAGTACTTGGGCGGGTGAGCGCATGGGAACACAGGGCAGTATTGGCAGTTTTACTTCCTATTTTTGTTTCTCCTTTGTTTTCGGAGCTACAGCCCGATTCGGCCAGGGAGACGCCACCGTGAAATGAAGGGGGCGTGCTGTGTGTCCATCGCCTCGCCTCGCCTCTCCTTACCTCTCTCAGTCGTTTCTCGTGCTTGTCGTTTTGATATAGGCCGATTTGAGAGCGTCAGCTCTCGCGTCAGCTGAGCAAAGTCGAGACAAGTCGAGACACACTAAGGGCTGGTATGCAGCGAGTAAGAGGGCGAAAAAACAATAGTTTAAGAGCGCGTGGCAAAAGTACTCATACGCGAAATTAAAAGCCTGCTGCGGTGGCCGGGAATCGAACCCGGATCAACTGCTTGGAAGGCAACTATGCTGACCATTACACCACCACCGCACAAGCGAGCGCCCCGCCACCGCGCTGAGTCGGCTTCCCGCCTGTCGGCAGCGGCCGAAGGTGATCGTACCCGGCAGGCGCATTTCGAGGCAGGCTAGGGGAGCACATCCAGACGCATTCGGACAGCGTATCCGCGCACATTTCGCATCCTTTGGCAAGAGTCGGCGCCGGCGGCGCAAGAGTACGCAGAGGACCGCGTTCTGGCGGCATCTTTAAGCAGTGCAGTGCAGGATTCAGCGTCTGCAGCATCTTCTCCACAGAATGCTACGGCGCTTGATGGCAGTCCCACTTTCCCTTGAGACATCTGCTCGGGAAGCAGCGTGAAGGTACCGCTGGCCCGAGCATCGGTGGTTCAGTGGTAGAATGCTCGCCTGCCACGCGGGCGGCCCGGGTTCGATTCCCGGCCGATGCATCATTTTGTTTTTTCTCCGGTAGGGGTGCTGCGTGTCTTTCGCACTCGAACTGCGTGAGCCATGAGAATGAACCGCGGGATTCCGTGTGGAAAGAACCAATCATGCAGCGCGGACGACTGCTCGTTTGGACTCCTGCGTGCTATTGTACATACTGGCGTCGGCCTAGCATCGCAAGTTGCCTGCCGCGCCGTGAATGCACGTGTAGCAACAGAAAAAATGAGCCAGGGAGTGCAGACTCTCTACCACTTGTATTCGGTACTTACCAAGATTCCAGAAGGTCTAACGATCGCCTGCCTCGGTAGCGCAGTAGGCAGCGCGTAAGTCTCATAATCTTAAGGTCGTGAGTTCGATCCTCACCCGGGGCATCTAATTTTCTGTGACTGAAGGTGGTGCTGTTGCTAGGGCGCCAACTTATTTCTTGTTTGTTATCCGCAACGTTTCAACGCTTCAGCGGGAAAATGTTTACTTCCTGTTATTGCTACATACAGCTTCCCTATTCCTCTTCTCCCAGCAGAGCATGAAGCCAAAAGCATTGCTCTGCGACGTTTGAGGTGCGCGCCTTGCCAGTCAGTATGTGCAAAGATGCTCGCAAAGAGAGCGACAATGCGACAAGCGACCGTACGAACGGTCGAATGAAACGGCCGCATCCGGTGTGGTCTAGTGGCTAGGATACCTGGCTTTCACCCAGGAGGCCCGGGTTCGATTCCCGGTACCGGAACGGAATTTTTTCCACACGAATCGTGACAAGTTTGAGCTGTCCGAGCGGCCGTTTCCCGTCCTGCTCGCAATATAGCTACTGTTTCGTGACCGTCAGCAGAATATAGACTAGGGAAGCAGACACACGACGACCATAGGAATGGTGTATGGCTTCATGCCACCTGATTCCAGCGTAGGGCTGAGCAACTGCATCTGCCGAGGCCCGTTAGCTCAGTTGGTTAGAGCGTCGTGCTAATAACGCGAAGGTCGTGGGTTCGATCCCCCCACGGGCCACTTCTCTTTTACTACTGCGAAAAGGCAGCGCCGATTTCAGCTGGCGAGTGTGATGACCAAATGATCATCACCCTGCGTGGAAGTTGACAGAGGATCCGAACCCGACTCGTCGGGAAGCACTACAGCATTCACTCGGCAATGGCCATAATATCTTGAATACACTGGTTAGAGAAAATGAAAGAAAATGTCCGATTGCCGATGCGTAACAACTTTGGCCCTTGTCAGTACTTGGGCGGGTGAGCGCATGGGAACACAGGGCAGTATTGGCAGTTTTACTTCCTATTTTTGTTTCTCCTTTGTTTTCGGAGCTACAGCCCGATTCGGCCAGGGAGACGCCACCGTGAAATGAGGGGGGCGTGCTGTGTGTCCATCGCCTCGCCTCGCCTCTCCTTACCTCTCTCAGTCGTTTCTCGTGCTTGTCGTTTTGATATAGGCCGATTTGAGAGCGTCAGCTCTCGCGTCAGCTGAGCAAAGTCGAGACAAGTCGAGACACACTAAGGGCTGGTATGCAGCGAGTAAGAGGGCGAAAAAACAATAGTTTAAGAGCGCGTGGCAAAAGTACTCATACGCGAAATTAAAAGCCTGCTGCGGTGGCCGGGAATCGAACCCGGATCAACTGCTTGGAAGGCAACTATGCTGACCATTACACCACCACCGCACAAGCGAGCGCCCCGCCACCGCGCTGAGTCGGCTTCCCGCCTGTCGGCAGCGGCCGAAGGTGATCGTACCCGGCAGGCGCATTTCGAGGCAGGCTAGGGGAGCACATCCAGACGCATTCGGACAGCGTATCCGCGCACATTTCGCATCCTTTGGCAAGAGTCGGCGCCGGCGGCGCAAGAGTACGCAGAGGACCGCGTTCTGGCGGCATCTTTAAGCAGTGCAGTGCAGGATTCAGCGTCTGCAGCATCTTCTCCACAGAATGCTACGGCGCTTGACGGCAGTCCCACTTTCCCTTGAGACATCTGCTCGGGAAGCAGCGTGAAGGTACCGCTGGCCCGAGCATCGGTGGTTCAGTGGTAGAATGCTCGCCTGCCACGCGGGCGGCCCGGGTTCGATTCCCGGCCGATGCATCATTTTGTTTTTTCTCCGGTAGGGGTGCTGCGTGTCTTTCGCACTCGAACTGCGTGAGCCATGAGAATGAACCGCGGGATTCCGTGTGGAAAGAACCAATCATGCAGCGCGGACGACTGCTCGTTTGGACTCCTGCGTGCTATTGTACATACTGGCGTCGGCCTAGCATCGCAAGTTGCCTGCCGCGCCGTGAATGCACGTGTAGCAACAGAAAAAATGAGCCAGGGAGTGCAGACTCTCTACCACTTGTATTCGGTACTTACCAAGATTCCAGAAGGTCTAACGATCGCCTGCCTCGGTAGCGCAGTAGGCAGCGCGTAAGTCTCATAATCTTAAGGTCGTGAGTTCGATCCTCACCCGGGGCATCTAATTTTCTGTGACTGAAGGTGGTGCTGTTGCTAGGGCGCCAACTTATTTCTTGTTTGTTATCCGCAACGTTTCAACGCTTCAGCGGGAAAATGTTTACTTCCTGTTATTGCTACATACAGCTTCCCTATTCCTCTTCTCCCAGCAGAGCATGAAGCCAAAAGCATTGCTCTGCGACGTTTGAGGTGCGCGCCTTGCCAGTCAGTATGTGCAAAGATGCTCGCAAAGAGAGCGACAATGCGACAAGCGACCGTACGAACGGTCGAATGAAACGGCCGCATCCGGTGTGGTCTAGTGGCTAGGATACCTGGCTTTCACCCAGGAGGCCCGGGTTCGATTCCCGGTACCGGAACGGAATTTTTTCCACACGAATCGTGACAAGTTTGAGCTGTCCGAGCGGCCGTTTCCCGTCCTGCTCGCAATATAGCTACTGTTTCGTGACCGTCAGCAGAATATAGACTAGGGAAGCAGACACACGACGACCATAGGAATGGTGTATGGCTTCATGCCACCTGATTCCAGCGTAGGGCTGAGCAACTGCATCTGCCGAGGCCCGTTAGCTCAGTTGGTTAGAGCGTCGTGCTAATAACGCGAAGGTCGTGGGTTCGATCCCCCCACGGGCCACTTCTCTTTTACTACTGCGAAAAGGCAGCGCCGATTTCAGCTGGCGAGTGTGATGACCAAATGATCATCACCCTGCGTGGAAGTTGACAGAGGATCCGAACCCGACTCGTCGGGAAGCACTACAGCATTCACTCGGCAATGGCCATAATATCTTGAATACACTGGTTAGAGAAAATGAAAGAAAATGTCCGATTGCCGATGCGTAACAACTTTGGCCCTTGTCAGTACTTGGGCGGGTGAGCGCATGGGAACACAGGGCAGTATTGGCAGTTTTACTTCCTATTTTTGTTTCTCCTTTGTTTTCGGAGCTACAGCCCGATTCGGCCAGGGAGACGCCACCGTGAAATGAAGGGGGCGTGCTGTGTGTCCATCGCCTCGCCTCGCCTCTCCTTACCTCTCTCAGTCGTTTCTCGTGCTTGTCGTTTTGATATAGGCCGATTTGAGAGCGTCAGCTCTCGCGTCAGCTGAGCAAAGTCGAGACAAGTCGAGACACACTAAGGGCTGGTATGCAGCGAGTAAGAGGGCGAAAAAACAATAGTTTAAGAGCGCGTGGCAAAAGTACTCATACGCGAAATTAAAAGCCTGCTGCGGTGGCCGGGAATCGAACCCGGATCAACTGCTTGGAAGGCAACTATGCTGACCATTACACCACCACCGCACAAGCGAGCGCCCCGCCACCGCGCTGAGTCGGCTTCCCGCCTGTCGGCAGCGGCCGAAGGTGATCGTACCCGGCAGGCGCATTTCGAGGCAGGCTAGGGGAGCACATCCAGACGCATTCGGACAGCGTATCCGCGCACATTTCGCATCCTTTGGCAAGAGTCGGCGCCGGCGGCGCAAGAGTACGCAGAGGACCGCGTTCTGGCGGCATCTTTAAGCAGTGCAGTGCAGGATTCAGCGTCTGCAGCATCTTCTCCACAGAATGCTACGGCGCTTGACGGCAGTCCCACTTTCCCTTGAGACATCTGCTCGGGAAGCAGCGTGAAGGTACCGCTGGCCCGAGCATCGGTGGTTCAGTGGTGGTCGAAGATATTCCCAGCTATGAAGCCATTGTGAACATAGGCGATGAATGTGGTACTGCGATTCTATATAAAGTCGGCATTCAGTGTGAATTAGACACCTTGCTAGAAACTGGGCGCGGGATCACGGCAAAACTAAACGGGTTGCTTTTAGTAAATATTTATGCCCCAACTGGGTCTGACGGTCGACGCGACAGGCGCGACTTTTACAGAGAGGACGTAGTACGCCTCTTCACTAACGTCCGACATAATATAATATTAGGCGGGGATTTTAATTGTGTGTTACGCCGCGAGGACCAGTGCCCAAATTTTAATTTTTGTGACGAGTTAAAAGTTTTAACTGATGGTTTAGGTCTGATAGATATCTGGACCCATCTTCGTCCACAGGCTCAGGCGTACACCTACGTGTGCCATAGTTCAGCAAGTCGATTAGACAGACTATATGTCACCAAAGGATTCCTGCACAATGTAATTGACTGTGAGATATGGCCTGTCAATTTTTCTGATCATTGTGCCTTCCATATAACAGTCAACTCTACTAAGCAAACAACATTTTTGGGACGCGGTGTATGGCAGCTAAATCTTTCTCTCCTCGATGACGTCGAACTGCGACACTCCCTCGTCCGCACTTGGGACAAGTGTATGCGCAATCAAGCGAGGTACACACGACGTGTAGTTTGGTGGACCGAATTCGTTAAGCCGCAATTAAAGAAATGTATGATCCAATATGCACGGGAAACAGCATACTGGAGGAAGCGCACATTAGAATTTTATTTCTCATGTTTGCGCGAGTTGTACGGTGATCCTTCACGGATCATCAGCCACAACCTTCAAATCAAACGCATTAAAGCCAAAATTACAACTCTGGTGCGGCGGTCACTGGACGGTCCTAAAGTAAGAGCGCGGACTGGGACTGATATTATGAAGGAAAGGCCTTCAATTTTCCATGTTATAAGAGAAGCTAAACGTGGACGGCAGAAGCTACTCCACAATCTTCAAGACGACCGAGGACGGGTATACATCACGCAGACCGACATCAAAAATCATGTTGTCACATACTATACGAATCTTTATGCAGAGCCGGAAATCGATTCATCAATGGAAGAAATTCTTTTATCTCCCATTGCAACGACAGTTACCCCTGACGACAATGTTCACCTTCTGGAAAATGTCACGAATGAAGACCTCAAGGTTGTCATAACAGGATCACCACGTCACAAAGCGGCAGGATTAGACGGTCTCCCTGTGGAATTTTACATCCGCTTCTGGGACCTTATTGGTGAAGAATTAACAACTATGTACAATGAATTGTTGAACGGTGATCCCTTTCCAATAGACTTTACTGAAGGCATGGTCGTATTGATTCCCAAAAAAGCGCACAGCCGTTCTTTGCACGATTATCGACCCATTACATTGTTGAACACTGATTTTAAAATCCTGACTCGTCTTTTAAATCATAGGCTGAAACCCATTCTCACGACAGTTATCGGTCCGTACCAGACGAGCGTCGGCACAGGTCGGTCTATGACGACTGTTTTATGTGCCTACAGGGACGTCCTACATTTAACTTGGCTCTGTAAATGTCAACTAGGTATTATGGTTTTAGATTTTGAAAAGGCCTTTGACAGGATTAGCCATACGTTTTTAATAAACGTAATGCACAAAATGGGGTTCAATCATCAGTTCCTTCAGCTTTTACAGCACTGCATCGTTGGAACAACATCCCGAATAAAGGTTAATGGTCAACTCACTCCTCGTGTGCCCATCAAACAATCTGTTCGCCAAGGTTGCCCTCTCTCGATGTCGTTGTTTGCCATAGCTGTTGAGCCGCTGTTATTTAATCTGCATGAACAACTCGCCGGCCTCAGGGTCTTTAATGTCAAAACGGTTTGCCATGCTTATGCTGATGACATTAGCGTCATTGTAAATAACACGGATGATATTGACACGGTGCGCCGTCTGACCACACAGTACACGCATTCCTCCGGTGCGTTGATCAATACCCATAAATCTAAAATTCTTCCTCTCGGTCCAATTGATGAATCTATGGTATCCTCTTGGTTGCAACGTGTTGACAAGATTAAGCAACTTGGAATGACTCTGCTGCCGGACCCGCGTGAAATGACCACGACTAACTGGCAACTTATACTCAACACAGTTCGAGCAACGCTCCAGGAACATAAGACTAGATCTCTGAACCGTCTCCAACGAGCCCAGTTTATCAATGTGTATGTTATTAGTAAAATCTATCACATCGCCGCCGTGTTGCCAATACCCGATGACATCGCTCACAAGCTGCTTGTTGCCATCTATTGGTTTGTCTGGAGGGGCAATATCTTCAAAACTCCACTTCAAACGTTAACACTGGCTCGCCACGCAGGCGGTTTAGGCATCAAGGATGTACGCTCACAGTGTCTTGCAGTCTTCATAAATAGAACGTCCAAACTACTTCGCAGTAATCGCACTGGACTATCGAAGAGCCTCTTTACCTCCTTACTACCTCAGGATGTGCGGCCGCCAATCCATGTTGGGCGCATTAATGAACAGTTGGGATACGTCCGCGTCTATTACACGGAAATCAGTTACCTGCCTCAGTCGCCCCAACATTTTACTACCTCTACCCTTTACACGGAACTGACGAAGCGGCAGCACCAACATCCGATCGAAACAAAACATCCGGAAAAAACGTGGCGCCGTATATGGGCGAACATCAGCAACCCCATTCTGCCGTTGGACGTAGCGTCGGTATGGTATGATATTGTCAATGAAAAGATCATCACAGGCGAAAAGCTGCATAAAATAAAACTGCGTCCTACACCATACTGTACTCGTTGTCAGCTTCTAGATACCCTGGCTCACACCTTCGTTTGCAGAGAGAATGTCGTCATCTGGAACTGGACGAGGAAAAAGCTGTCGGTTATCAACAGGACGTCGGAACATACGATAACTGTGGAAGATGTGATACATCCGGATTGGCGATTGTTCCCCGCCGCGAAGAATAATAGTTACGCCTGGCTCCTTGGACATTGTGCATACTACATTGTTACCAAACATCATGCAGATCTCAGCGCCTATATTTTGTATCTTCAGGACCAACATTATCATTTGAAACAATGTCCTAAGTATAAACAGTTGTTTCAGAATTTTCTTATCTGCACTGTCCCTCCAACCTGAGAGACGTTCTACATTGGCTTACTTCCTCTCTGGAAACACAACTTTTACATACTTGCAACGCGCCAACACGTCACAGGACATGTACCCACGCCAGTCAAGGACACACAATGTTTCAAGAAGAAATGTTATATATTCTAGACGCAATTTAGTTTTTTTTTTTTTTTTTTTTTTTTTTTTTTTTTTTTTTTTTTTTTTTTTCACAGTGGCAGCGCACTGCAACATGTTAAATGAATAACTCACAAGAAGACCGTTAGTTGGTTTAATCCTAGAGGAGGAACACGGGACATCGTGGTCAGGCCTCGGGTTTCGACCCCTGACCGCCTTGCCCCTGACGCCTCCTTTTGGGAAAATAATAATTAGGCAAAAAAAAAAAAAAAAAAAAAAAAAAAAAAAAAAAAAAAAAAAAAAAAAAAAAAAGTGGTTAAGTAAAAAAAAATAAAAAAATAAAAAAAAATAAAAAAAAACAAAAAAAAAAAAAAAAAGTGGTAGAGCACTGGTCTCGTAAACTAGGGGTCGTGAGTTCGAACCTCACAGAAGGCATTCATTTTTTAAACCTTCCTGCAAGGAGCGGAGCTATCTCGAGCAGCTTCTAACACATGGCAGTACACTGAATGAAAGGGATGTTCTACAACCTATGACAAGTATTCTACTGGCCTCAGAGGTTTTCTGAATGCATAGGCAGAACATTGGTTTGTATGCATTTTGTAGTATAATGTCATGCTTGGCGATGTCATTCGTTTACGAGCCTCGCTACAGTGTGCATGCACGTTATCCATGTGAAGAGGCGTAAGCAAATGCTACCATTCTGCGAAAAAAAAAAAAAAAAAAAAAAAAAAAAAAAAAAAAAAAAAAAAAAAAAAAAGTGGTAGAATGCTCGCCTGCCACGCGGGCGGCCCGGGTTCGATTCCCGGCCGATGCATCATTTTGTTTTTTCTCCGGTAGGGGTGCTGCGTGTCTTTCGCACTCGAACTGCGTGAGCCATGAGAATGAACCGCGGGATTCCGTGTGGAAAGAACCAATCATGCAGCGCGGACGACTGCTCGTTTGGACTCCTGCGTGCTATTGTACATACTGGCGTCGGCCTAGCATCGCAAGTTGCCTGCCGCGCCGTGAATGCACGTGTAGCAACAGAAAAAATGAGCCAGGGAGTGCAGACTCTCTACCACTTGTATTCGGTACTTACCAAGATTCCAGAAGGTCTAACGATCGCCTGCCTCGGTAGCGCAGTAGGCAGCGCGTAAGTCTCATAATCTTAAGGTCGTGAGTTCGATCCTCACCCGGGGCATCTAATTTTCTGTGACTGAAGGTGGTGCTGTTGCTAGGGCGCCAACTTATTTCTTGTTTGTTATCCGCAACGTTTCAACGCTTCAGCGGGAAAATGTTTACTTCCTGTTATTGCTACATACAGCTTCCCTATTCCTCTTCTCCCAGCAGAGCATGAAGCCAAAAGCATTGCTCTGCGACGTTTGAGGTGCGCGCCTTGCCAGTCAGTATGTGCAAAGATGCTCGCAAAGAGAGCGACAATGCGACAAGCGACCGTACGAACGGTCGAATGAAACGGCCGCATCCGGTGTGGTCTAGTGGCTAGGATACCTGGCTTTCACCCAGGAGGCCCGGGTTCGATTCCCGGTACCGGAACGGAATTTTTTCCACACGAATCGTGACAAGTTTGAGCTGTCCGAGCGGCCGTTTCCCGTCCTGCTCGCAATATAGCTACTGTTTCGTGACCGTCAGCAGAATATAGACTAGGGAAGCAGACACACGACGACCATAGGAATGGTGTATGGCTTCATGCCACCTGATTCCAGCGTAGGGCTGAGCAACTGCATCTGCCGAGGCCCGTTAGCTCAGTTGGTTAGAGCGTCGTGCTAATAACGCGAAGGTCGTGGGTTCGATCCCCCCACGGGCCACTTCTCTTTTACTACTGCGAAAAGGCAGCGCCGATTTCAGCTGGCGAGTGTGATGACCAAATGATCATCACCCTGCGTGGAAGTTGACAGAGGATCCGAACCCGACTCGTCGGGAAGCACTACAGCATTCACTCGGCAATGGCCATAATATCTTGAATACACTGGTTAGAGAAAATGAAAGAAAATGTCCGATTGCCGATGCGTAACAACTTTGGCCCTTGTCAGTACTTGGGCGGGTGAGCGCATGGGAACACAGGGCAGTATTGGCAGTTTTACTTCCTATTTTTGTTTCTCCTTTGTTTTCGGAGCTACAGCCCGATTCGGCCAGGGAGACGCCACCGTGAAATGAAGGGGGCGTGCTGTGTGTCCATCGCCTCGCCTCGCCTCTCCTTACCTCTCTCAGTCGTTTCTCGTGCTTGTCGTTTTGATATAGGCCGATTTGAGAGCGTCAGCTCTCGCGTCAGCTGAGCAAAGTCGAGACAAGTCGAGACACACTAAGGGCTGGTATGCAGCGAGTAAGAGGGCGAAAAAACAATAGTTTAAGAGCGCGTGGCAAAAGTACTCATACGCGAAATTAAAAGCCTGCTGCGGTGGCCGGGAATCGAACCCGGATCAACTGCTTGGAAGGCAACTATGCTGACCATTACACCACCACCGCACAAGCGAGCGCCCCGCCACCGCGCTGAGTCGGCTTCCCGCCTGTCGGCAGCGGCCGAAGGTGATCGTACCCGGCAGGCGCATTTCGAGGCAGGCTAGGGGAGCACATCCAGACGCATTCGGACAGCGTATCCGCGCACATTTCGCATCCTTTGGCAAGAGTCGGCGCCGGCGGCGCAAGAGTACGCAGAGGACCGCGTTCTGGCGGCATCTTTAAGCAGTGCAGTGCAGGATTCAGCGTCTGCAGCATCTTCTCCACAGAATGCTACGGCGCTTGACGGCAGTCCCACTTTCCCTTGAGACATCTGCTCGGGAAGCAGCGTGAAGGTACCGCTGGCCCGAGCATCGGTGGTTCAGTGGTAGAATGCTCGCCTGCCACGCGGGCGGCCCGGGTTCGATTCCCGGCCGATGCATCATTTTGTTTTTTCTCCGGTAGGGGTGCTGCGTGTCTTTCGCACTCGAACTGCGTGAGCCATGAGAATGAACCGCGGGATTCCGTGTGGAAAGAACCAATCATGCAGCGCGGACGACTGCTCGTTTGGACTCCTGCGTGCTATTGTACATACTGGCGTCGGCCTAGCATCGCAAGTTGCCTGCCGCGCCGTGAATGCACGTGTAGCAACAGAAAAAATGAGCCAGGGAGTGCAGACTCTCTACCACTTGTATTCGGTACTTACCAAGATTCCAGAAGGTCTAACGATCGCCTGCCTCGGTAGCGCAGTAGGCAGCGCGTAAGTCTCATAATCTTAAGGTCGTGAGTTCGATCCTCACCCGGGGCATCTAATTTTCTGTGACTGAAGGTGGTGCTGTTGCTAGGGCGCCAACTTATTTCTTGTTTGTTATCCGCAACGTTTCAACGCTTCAGCGGGAAAATGTTTACTTCCTGTTATTGCTACATACAGCTTCCCTATTCCTCTTCTCCCAGCAGAGCATGAAGCCAAAAGCATTGCTCTGCGACGTTTGAGGTGCGCGCCTTGCCAGTCAGTATGTGCAAAGATGCTCGCAAAGAGAGCGACAATGCGACAAGCGACCGTACGAACGGTCGAATGAAACGGCCGCATCCGGTGTGGTCTAGTGGCTAGGATACCTGGCTTTCACCCAGGAGGCCCGGGTTCGATTCCCGGTACCGGAACGGAATTTTTTCCACACGAATCGTGACAAGTTTGAGCTGTCCGAGCGGCCGTTTCCCGTCCTGCTCGCAATATAGCTACTGTTTCGTGACCGTCAGCAGAATATAGACTAGGGAAGCAGACACACGACGACCATAGGAATGGTGTATGGCTTCATGCCACCTGATTCCAGCGTAGGGCTGAGCAACTGCATCTGCCGAGGCCCGTTAGCTCAGTTGGTTAGAGCGTCGTGCTAATAACGCGAAGGTCGTGGGTTCGATCCCCCCACGGGCCACTTCTCTTTTACTACTGCGAAAAGGCAGCGCCGATTTCAGCTGGCGAGTGTGATGACCAAATGATCATCACCCTGCGTGGAAGTTGACAGAGGATCCGAACCCGACTCGTCGGGAAGCACTACAGCATTCACTCGGCAATGGCCATAATATCTTGAATACACTGGTTAGAGAAAATGAAAGAAAATGTCCGATTGCCGATGCGTAACAACTTTGGCCCTTGTCAGTACTTGGGCGGGTGAGCGCATGGGAACACAGGGCAGTATTGGCAGTTTTACTTCCTATTTTTGTTTCTCCTTTGTTTTCGGAGCTACAGCCCGATTCGGCCAGGGAGACGCCACCGTGAAATGAAGGGGGCGTGCTGTGTGTCCATCGCCTCGCCTCGCCTCTCCTTACCTCTCTCAGTCGTTTCTCGTGCTTGTCGTTTTGATATAGGCCGATTTGAGAGCGTCAGCTCTCGCGTCAGCTGAGCAAAGTCGAGACAAGTCGAGACACACTAAGGGCTGGTATGCAGCGAGTAAGAGGGCGAAAAAACAATAGTTTAAGAGCGCGTGGCAAAAGTACTCATACGCGAAATTAAAAGCCTGCTGCGGTGGCCGGGAATCGAACCCGGATCAACTGCTTGGAAGGCAACTATGCTGACCATTACACCACCACCGCACAAGCGAGCGCCCCGCCACCGCGCTGAGTCGGCTTCCCGCCTGTCGGCAGCGGCCGAAGGTGATCGTACCCGGCAGGCGCATTTCGAGGCAGGCTAGGGGAGCACATCCAGACGCATTCGGACAGCGTATCCGCGCACATTTCGCATCCTTTGGCAAGAGTCGGCGCCGGCGGCGCAAGAGTACGCAGAGGACCGCGTTCTGGCGGCATCTTTAAGCAGTGCAGTGCAGGATTCAGCGTCTGCAGCATCTTCTCCACAGAATGCTACGGCGCTTGACGGCAGTCCCACTTTCCCTTGAGACATCTGCTCGGGAAGCAGCGTGAAGGTACCGCTGGCCCGAGCATCGGTGGTTCAGTGGTAGAATGCTCGCCTGCCACGCGGGCGGCCCGGGTTCGATTCCCGGCCGATGCATCATTTTGTTTTTTCTCCGGTAGGGGTGCTGCGTGTCTTTCGCACTCGAACTGCGTGAGCCATGAGAATGAACCGCGGGATTCCGTGTGGAAAGAACCAATCATGCAGCGCGGACGACTGCTCGTTTGGACTCCTGCGTGCTATTGTACATACTGGCGTCGGCCTAGCATCGCAAGTTGCCTGCCGCGCCGTGAATGCACGTGTAGCAACAGAAAAAATGAGCCAGGGAGTGCAGACTCTCTACCACTTGTATTCGGTACTTACCAAGATTCCAGAAGGTCTAACGATCGCCTGCCTCGGTAGCGCAGTAGGCAGCGCGTAAGTCTCATAATCTTAAGGTCGTGAGTTCGATCCTCACCCGGGGCATCTAATTTTCTGTGACTGAAGGTGGTGCTGTTGCTAGGGCGCCAACTTATTTCTTGTTTGTTATCCGCAACGTTTCAACGCTTCAGCGGGAAAATGTTTACTTCCTGTTATTGCTACATACAGCTTCCCTATTCCTCTTCTCCCAGCAGAGCATGAAGCCAAAAGCATTGCTCTGCGACGTTTGAGGTGCGCGCCTTGCCAGTCAGTATGTGCAAAGATGCTCGCAAAGAGAGCGACAATGCGACAAGCGACCGTACGAACGGTCGAATGAAACGGCCGCATCCGGTGTGGTCTAGTGGCTAGGATACCTGGCTTTCACCCAGGAGGCCCGGGTTCGATTCCCGGTACCGGAACGGAATTTTTTCCACACGAATCGTGACAAGTTTGAGCTGTCCGAGCGGCCGTTTCCCGTCCTGCTCGCAATATAGCTACTGTTTCGTGACCGTCAGCAGAATATAGACTAGGGAAGCAGACACACGACGACCATAGGAATGGTGTATGGCTTCATGCCACCTGATTCCAGCGTAGGGCTGAGCAACTGCATCTGCCGAGGCCCGTTAGCTCAGTTGGTTAGAGCGTCGTGCTAATAACGCGAAGGTCGTGGGTTCGATCCCCCCACGGGCCACTTCTCTTTTACTACTGCGAAAAGGCAGCGCCGATTTCAGCTGGCGAGTGTGATGACCAAATGATCATCACCCTGCGTGGAAGTTGACAGAGGATCCGAACCCGACTCGTCGGGAAGCACTACAGCATTCACTCGGCAATGGCCATAATATCTTGAATACACTGGTTAGAGAAAATGAAAGAAAATGTCCGATTGCCGATGCGTAACAACTTTGGCCCTTGTCAGTACTTGGGCGGGTGAGCGCATGGGAACACAGGGCAGTATTGGCAGTTTTACTTCCTATTTTTGTTTCTCCTTTGTTTTCGGAGCTACAGCCCGATTCGGCCAGGGAGACGCCACCGTGAAATGAAGGGGGCGTGCTGTGTGTCCATCGCCTCGCCTCGCCTCTCCTTACCTCTCTCAGTCGTTTCTCGTGCTTGTCGTTTTGATATAGGCCGATTTGAGAGCGTCAGCTCTCGCGTCAGCTGAGCAAAGTCGAGACAAGTCGAGACACACTAAGGGCTGGTATGCAGCGAGTAAGAGGGCGAAAAAACAATAGTTTAAGAGCGCGTGGCAAAAGTACTCATACGCGAAATTAAAAGCCTGCTGCGGTGGCCGGGAATCGAACCCGGATCAACTGCTTGGAAGGCAACTATGCTGACCATTACACCACCACCGCACAAGCGAGCGCCCCGCCACCGCGCTGAGTCGGCTTCCCGCCTGTCGGCAGCGGCCGAAGGTGATCGTACCCGGCAGGCGCATTTCGAGGCAGGCTAGGGGAGCACATCCAGACGCATTCGGACAGCGTATCCGCGCACATTTCGCATCCTTTGGCAAGAGTCGGCGCCGGCGGCGCAAGAGTACGCAGAGGACCGCGTTCTGGCGGCATCTTTAAGCAGTGCAGTGCAGGATTCAGCGTCTGCAGCATCTTCTCCACAGAATGCTACGGCGCTTGACGGCA
Organism: Schistocerca americana; assembly: GCF_021461395.2. Lineage (NCBI taxonomy): Eukaryota > Metazoa > Arthropoda > Insecta > Orthoptera > Acrididae > Schistocerca > Schistocerca americana. The sequence goes on from NW_025725220.1 coordinate 208,901, forward strand.
GTCCCACTTTCCCTTGAGACATCTGCTCGGGAAGCAGCGTGAAGGTACCGCTGGCCCGAGCATCGGTGGTTCAGTGGTAGAATGCTCGCCTGCCACGCGGGCGGCCCGGGTTCGATTCCCGGCCGATGCATCATTTTGTTTTTTCTCCGGTAGGGGTGCTGCGTGTCTTTCGCACTCGAACTGCGTGAGCCATGAGAATGAACCGCGGGATTCCGTGTGGAAAGAACCAATCATGCAGCGCGGACGACTGCTCGTTTGGACTCCTGCGTGCTATTGTACATACTGGCGTCGGCCTAGCATCGCAAGTTGCCTGCCGCGCCGTGAATGCACGTGTAGCAACAGAAAAAATGAGCCAGGGAGTGCAGACTCTCTACCACTTGTATTCGGTACTTACCAAGATTCCAGAAGGTCTAACGATCGCCTGCCTCGGTAGCGCAGTAGGCAGCGCGTAAGTCTCATAATCTTAAGGTCGTGAGTTCGATCCTCACCCGGGGCATCTAATTTTCTGTGACTGAAGGTGGTGCTGTTGCTAGGGCGCCAACTTATTTCTTGTTTGTTATCCGCAACGTTTCAACGCTTCAGCGGGAAAATGTTTACTTCCTGTTATTGCTACATACAGCTTCCCTATTCCTCTTCTCCCAGCAGAGCATGAAGCCAAAAGCATTGCTCTGCGACGTTTGAGGTGCGCGCCTTGCCAGTCAGTATGTGCAAAGATGCTCGCAAAGAGAGCGACAATGCGACAAGCGACCGTACGAACGGTCGAATGAAACGGCCGCATCCGGTGTGGTCTAGTGGCTAGGATACCTGGCTTTCACCCAGGAGGCCCGGGTTCGATTCCCGGTACCGGAACGGAATTTTTTCCACACGAATCGTGACAAGTTTGAGCTGTCCGAGCGGCCGTTTCCCGTCCTGCTCGCAATATAGCTACTGTTTCGTGACCGTCAGCAGAATATAGACTAGGGAAGCAGACACACGACGACCATAGGAATGGTGTATGGCTTCATGCCACCTGATTCCAGCGTAGGGCTGAGCAACTGCATCTGCCGAGGCCCGTTAGCTCAGTTGGTTAGAGCGTCGTGCTAATAACGCGAAGGTCGTGGGTTCGATCCCCCCACGGGCCACTTCTCTTTTACTACTGCGAAAAGGCAGCGCCGATTTCAGCTGGCGAGTGTGATGACCAAATGATCATCACCCTGCGTGGAAGTTGACAGAGGATCCGAACCCGACTCGTCGGGAAGCACTACAGCATTCACTCGGCAATGGCCATAATATCTTGAATACACTGGTTAGAGAAAATGAAAGAAAATGTCCGATTGCCGATGCGTAACAACTTTGGCCCTTGTCAGTACTTGGGCGGGTGAGCGCATGGGAACACAGGGCAGTATTGGCAGTTTTACTTCCTATTTTTGTTTCTCCTTTGTTTTCGGAGCTACAGCCCGATTCGGCCAGGGAGACGCCACCGTGAAATGAAGGGGGCGTGCTGTGTGTCCATCGCCTCGCCTCGCCTCTCCTTACCTCTCTCAGTCGTTTCTCGTGCTTGTCGTTTTGATATAGGCCGATTTGAGAGCGTCAGCTCTCGCGTCAGCTGAGCAAAGTCGAGACAAGTCGAGACACACTAAGGGCTGGTATGCAGCGAGTAAGAGGGCGAAAAAACAATAGTTTAAGAGCGCGTGGCAAAAGTACTCATACGCGAAATTAAAAGCCTGCTGCGGTGGCCGGGAATCGAACCCGGATCAACTGCTTGGAAGGCAACTATGCTGACCATTACACCACCACCGCACAAGCGAGCGCCCCGCCACCGCGCTGAGTCGGCTTCCCGCCTGTCGGCAGCGGCCGAAGGTGATCGTACCCGGCAGGCGCATTTCGAGGCAGGCTAGGGGAGCACATCCAGACGCATTCGGACAGCGTATCCGCGCACATTTCGCATCCTTTGGCAAGAGTCGGCGCCGGCGGCGCAAGAGTACGCAGAGGACCGCGTTCTGGCGGCATCTTTAAGCAGTGCAGTGCAGGATTCAGCGTCTGCAGCATCTTCTCCACAGAATGCTACGGCGCTTGACGGCAGTCCCACTTTCCCTTGAGACATCTGCTCGGGAAGCAGCGTGAAGGTACCGCTGGCCCGAGCATCGGTGGTTCAGTGGTAGAATGCTCGCCTGCCACGCGGGCGGCCCGGGTTCGATTCCCGGCCGATGCATCATTTTGTTTTTTCTCCGGTAGGGGTGCTGCGTGTCTTTCGCACTCGAACTGCGTGAGCCATGAGAATGAACCGCGGGATTCCGTGTGGAAAGAACCAATCATGCAGCGCGGACGACTGCTCGTTTGGACTCCTGCGTGCTATTGTACATACTGGCGTCGGCCTAGCATCGCAAGTTGCCTGCCGCGCCGTGAATGCACGTGTAGCAACAGAAAAAATGAGCCAGGGAGTGCAGACTCTCTACCACTTGTATTCGGTACTTACCAAGATTCCAGAAGGTCTAACGATCGCCTGCCTCGGTAGCGCAGTAGGCAGCGCGTAAGTCTCATAATCTTAAGGTCGTGAGTTCGATCCTCACCCGGGGCATCTAATTTTCTGTGACTGAAGGTGGTGCTGTTGCTAGGGCGCCAACTTATTTCTTGTTTGTTATCCGCAACGTTTCAACGCTTCAGCGGGAAAATGTTTACTTCCTGTTATTGCTACATACAGCTTCCCTATTCCTCTTCTCCCAGCAGAGCATGAAGCCAAAAGCATTGCTCTGCGACGTTTGAGGTGCGCGCCTTGCCAGTCAGTATGTGCAAAGATGCTCGCAAAGAGAGCGACAATGCGACAAGCGACCGTACGAACGGTCGAATGAAACGGCCGCATCCGGTGTGGTCTAGTGGCTAGGATACCTGGCTTTCACCCAGGAGGCCCGGGTTCGATTCCCGGTACCGGAACGGAATTTTTTCCACACGAATCGTGACAAGTTTGAGCTGTCCGAGCGGCCGTTTCCCGTCCTGCTCGCAATATAGCTACTGTTTCGTGACCGTCAGCAGAATATAGACTAGGGAAGCAGACACACGACGACCATAGGAATGGTGTATGGCTTCATGCCACCTGATTCCAGCGTAGGGCTGAGCAACTGCATCTGCCGAGGCCCGTTAGCTCAGTTGGTTAGAGCGTCGTGCTAATAACGCGAAGGTCGTGGGTTCGATCCCCCCACGGGCCACTTCTCTTTTACTACTGCGAAAAGGCAGCGCCGATTTCAGCTGGCGAGTGTGATGACCAAATGATCATCACCCTGCGTGGAAGTTGACAGAGGATCCGAACCCGACTCGTCGGGAAGCACTACAGCATTCACTCGGCAATGGCCATAATATCTTGAATACACTGGTTAGAGAAAATGAAAGAAAATGTCCGATTGCCGATGCGTAACAACTTTGGCCCTTGTCAGTACTTGGGCGGGTGAGCGCATGGGAACACAGGGCAGTATTGGCAGTTTTACTTCCTATTTTTGTTTCTCCTTTGTTTTCGGAGCTACAGCCCGATTCGGCCAGGGAGACGCCACCGTGAAATGAGGGGGGCGTGCTGTGTGTCCATCGCCTCGCCTCGCCTCTCCTTACCTCTCTCAGTCGTTTCTCGTGCTTGTCGTTTTGATATAGGCCGATTTGAGAGCGTCAGCTCTCGCGTCAGCTGAGCAAAGTCGAGACAAGTCGAGACACACTAAGGGCTGGTATGCAGCGAGTAAGAGGGCGAAAAAACAATAGTTTAAGAGCGCGTGGCAAAAGTACTCATACGCGAAATTAAAAGCCTGCTGCGGTGGCCGGGAATCGAACCCGGATCAACTGCTTGGAAGGCAACTATGCTGACCATTACACCACCACCGCACAAGCGAGCGCCCCGCCACCGCGCTGAGTCGGCTTCCCGCCTGTCGGCAGCGGCCGAAGGTGATCGTACCCGGCAGGCGCATTTCGAGGCAGGCTAGGGGAGCACATCCAGACGCATTCGGACAGCGTATCCGCGCACATTTCGCATCCTTTGGCAAGAGTCGGCGCCGGCGGCGCAAGAGTACGCAGAGGACCGCGTTCTGGCGGCATCTTTAAGCAGTGCAGTGCAGGATTCAGCGTCTGCAGCATCTTCTCCACAGAATGCTACGGCGCTTGACGGCAGTCCCACTTTCCCTTGAGACATCTGCTCGGGAAGCAGCGTGAAGGTACCGCTGGCCCGAGCATCGGTGGTTCAGTGGTAGAATGCTCGCCTGCCACGCGGGCGGCCCGGGTTCGATTCCCGGCCGATGCATCATTTTGTTTTTTCTCCGGTAGGGGTGCTGCGTGTCTTTCGCACTCGAACTGCGTGAGCCATGAGAATGAACCGCGGGATTCCGTGTGGAAAGAACCAATCATGCAGCGCGGACGACTGCTCGTTTGGACTCCTGCGTGCTATTGTACATACTGGCGTCGGCCTAGCATCGCAAGTTGCCTGCCGCGCCGTGAATGCACGTGTAGCAACAGAAAAAATGAGCCAGGGAGTGCAGACTCTCTACCACTTGTATTCGGTACTTACCAAGATTCCAGAAGGTCTAACGATCGCCTGCCTCGGTAGCGCAGTAGGCAGCGCGTAAGTCTCATAATCTTAAGGTCGTGAGTTCGATCCTCACCCGGGGCATCTAATTTTCTGTGACTGAAGGTGGTGCTGTTGCTAGGGCGCCAACTTATTTCTTGTTTGTTATCCGCAACGTTTCAACGCTTCAGCGGGAAAATGTTTACTTCCTGTTATTGCTACATACAGCTTCCCTATTCCTCTTCTCCCAGCAGAGCATGAAGCCAAAAGCATTGCTCTGCGACGTTTGAGGTGCGCGCCTTGCCAGTCAGTATGTGCAAAGATGCTCGCAAAGAGAGCGACAATGCGACAAGCGACCGTACGAACGGTCGAATGAAACGGCCGCATCCGGTGTGGTCTAGTGGCTAGGATACCTGGCTTTCACCCAGGAGGCCCGGGTTCGATTCCCGGTACCGGAACGGAATTTTTCCACACGAATCGTGACAAGTTTGAGCTGTCCGAGCGGCCGTTTCCCGTCCTGCTCGCAATATAGCTACTGTTTCGTGACCGTCAGCAGAATATAGACTAGGGAAGCAGACACACGACGACCATAGGAATGGTGTATGGCTTCATGCCACCTGATTCCAGCGTAGGGCTGAGCAACTGCATCTGCCGAGGCCCGTTAGCTCAGTTGGTTAGAGCGTCGTGCTAATAACGCGAAGGTCGTGGGTTCGATCCCCCCACGGGCCACTTCTCTTTTACTACTGCGAAAAGGCAGCGCCGATTTCAGCTGGCGAGTGTGATGACCAAATGATCATCACCCTGCGTGGAAGTTGACAGAGGATCCGAACCCGACTCGTCGGGAAGCACTACAGCATTCACTCGGCAATGGCCATAATATCTTGAATACACTGGTTAGAGAAAATGAAAGAAAATGTCCGGATTGCCGATGCGTAACAACTTTGGCCCTTGTCAGTACTTGGGCGGGTGAGCGCATGGGAACACAGGGCAGTATTGGCAGTTTTACTTCCTATTTTTGTTTCTCCTTTGTTTTCGGAGCTACAGCCCGAATTCGGCCAGGGAGACGCCACCGTGAAATGACGGGGGCGTGCTGTGTGTCCATCGCCTCGCCTCGCCTCTCCTTACCTCTCTCAGTCGTTTCTCGTGCTTGTCGTTTTGATATAGGCCGATTTGAGAGCGTCAGCTCTCGCGTCAGCTGAGCAAAGTCGAGACAAGTCGAGACACACTAAGGGCTGGTATGCAGCGAGTAAGAGGGCGAAAAAACAATAGTTTAAGAGCGCGTGGCAAAAGTACTCATACGCGAAATTAAAAGCCTGCTGCGGTGGCCGGGAATCGAACCCGGATCAACTGCTTGGAAGGCAACTATGCTGACCATTACACCACCACCGCACAAGCGAGCGCCCCGCCACCGCGCTGAGTCGGCTTCCCGCCTGTCGGCAGCGGCCGAAGGTGATCGTACCCGGCAGGCGCATTTCGAGGCAGGCTAGGGGAGCACATCCAGACGCATTCGGACAGCGTATCCGCGCACATTTCGCATCCTTTGGCAAGAGTCGGCGCCGGCGGCGCAAGAGTACGCAGAGGACCGCGTTCTGGCGGCATCTTTAAGCAGTGCAGTGCAGGATTTCAGCGTCTGCAGCATCTTTCTCCACAGAATGCTACGGCGCTTGACGGCAGTCCACTTTCCCTTGGAGACATCTGCTCGGGAAGCAGCGTGAAGGTACCGCTGGCCCGAGCATGGGTGGTTCAGTGGTAGAATGCTCGCCTGCCACGCGGGCGGCCCGGGTTCGATTCCCGGCCGATGCATCATTTTGTTTTTTCTCCGGTAGGGGTGCTGCGTGTCTTTCGCACTCGAACTGCGTGAGCCATGAGAATGACCGCGGGATTCCGTGTGGAAAGAACCAATCATGCAGCGCGGACGACTGCTCGTTTGGACTCTGCGTGCTATTGTACATACTGGCGTTCGGCCTTAGCATCGCAAGTTGCCTGCCGCGCCCGTGAATGCACGTGTAGCAACAGAAAAAATGAGCCAGGGAGTGCAGACTCTCTACCACTTGTATTCGGTACTTACCAAGATTCCAGAAGGTCTAACGATCGCCTGCCTCGGTAGCGCAGTAGGCAGCGCGTAAGTCTCATAATCTTAAGGTCGTGAGTTCGATCCTCACCGGGGCATCTAATTTTCTGTGACTGAAGGTGGTGCTGTTGCTAGGGCGCCAACTTATTTCTTGTTTGTTATCCGCAACGTTTTCAACGCTTCAGCGGGAAAATGTTTTACTTCCTGTTATTGCTACATACAGCTTCCCTATTCCTCTTCTCCCAGCAGAGCATGAAGCCAAAAGCATTGCTCTGCGACGTTTGAGGTGCGCGCCTTGCCAGTCAGTATGTGCAAAGATGCTCGCAGAAGAGGTGCGACAATGCGACAAGCGACCGTACGAACGGTCGAATGAAACGGCCGCATCCGTGTGGTCTAGTGGCTAGGATACCTGGCTTTCACCCAGGAGGCCCGGGTTCGATTCCCGGTACCGGAACGGAATTTTTTCCACACGAATCGTGACAAGTTTGAGCTGTCCGAGCGGCCGTTTCCCGTCCTGCTCGCAATATAGCTACTGTTTCGTGACCGTCAGCAGATATAGACTAGGGGAAGCAGACACACGACGGACCATAGGAATGGTGTATGGCTTCATGCCACCTGATTCCAGCGTAGGGCTGAGCAACTGCAATCTGCCGAGGCCCGTTAGCTCAGTTGGTTTAGAGGCGTCGTGCTAATAACGCGAAGGTCGTGGGTTCGATCCCCCCACGGGCCACTTCTCTTTTACTACTGCGAAAAGGCAGCGGCCGATTTCAGCTGGCGAGTGTGATGACCAAATGATCATCACCCTGCGTGGAAGTTGACAGAGGATCCGAACCCGACTCGTCGGGAAGCACTACAGCATTCACTCGGCAATGGCCATAATATCTTGAATACACTGGTTAGAGAAAATGTCCGATTGCCGATGCGTAACAACTTTGGCCCTTGTCAGTACTTGGGCGGTGGAGCGCATGGGAACACAGGGCAGTATTGGCAGTTTTACTTCCTATTTTTGTTTCTCCTTTGTTTTCGGAGCTACAGCCCGATTCGGCCAGGGAGACGCCACCGTGAAATGAAGGGGGGGCGTGCTGTGTGTCCATCGCCTCGCCTCGCCTCTCCTTACCTCTCTCAGTCGTTTCTCGTGCTTGTCGTTTTGATATAGGCCGATTTGAGAGCGTCCAGCTCTCGCGTCAGCTGAGCAAAGTCGAGACAAGTCGAGACACACTAAGGGCTGGTATGCAGCGAGTAAGAGGGCGAAAAAACAATAGTTTAAGAGCGCGTGGCAAAAAGTACTCATACGCGAAATTAAAAGCCTGCTGCGGTGGCCGGGAATCGAACCCGGATCAACTGCTTGGAAGGCAACTATGCTGACCATTACACCACCACCGCACAAGCGAGCGCCCCGCCACCGCGCTGAGTCGGCTTCCCGCCTGTCGGCAGCGGCCGAAGGTGATCGTACCCGGCAGGCGCATTTCGAGGCAGGCTAGGGGAGCACATCCAGACGCATTCGGACAGCGTATCCGCGCACATTTCGCATCCTTTGGCAAGAGTCGGCGCCGGCGGCGCAAGAGTACGCAGAGGCACCGCGTTCTGGCGGCATCTTTAAGCAGTGCAGTGCAGGATTCAGCGTCTGCAGCATCTTCTCCACAGAATGCTACGGCGCTTGACGGCGAGTCCCACTTTCCCTTGAGACATCTGCTCGGGAAGCAGCGTGAAGGTACCGCTGGCCCGAGCATCGGTGGTTCAGTGGTAGAATGCTCGCCTGCCACGCGGGCGGCCCGGGTTCGATTCCCGGCCGATGCATCATTTTGTTTTTTCTCCGGTAGGGGTGCTGCTGCGTGTCTTTCGCACTCGAACTGCGTGAGCCATGAGAATGAACCGCGGGATTCCGTGTGGAAAGAACCAATCATGCAGCGCGGACGACTGCTCGTTTGGACTCCTGCGTGCTATTGTACATACTGGCGTCGGCCTAGCATCGCAAGTTGCCTGCCGCGCCGTGAATGCACGTGTAGCAACAGAAAAAATGAGCCAGGGAGTGCAGACTCTCTACCACTTGTATTCGGTACTTACCAAGATTCCAGAAGGTCTAACGATCGCCTGCCTCGGTAGCGCAGTAGGCAGCGCGTAAGTCTCATAATCTTAAGGTCGTGAGTTCGATCCTCACCCGGGGCATCTAATTTTCTGTGACTGAAGGTGGTGCTGTTGCTAGGGCGCCAACTTATTTCTTGTTTGTTATCCGCAACGTTTCAACGCTTCAGCGGGAAAATGTTTACTTCCTGTTATTGCTACATACAGCTTCCCTATTCCTCTTCTCCCAGCAGAGCATGAAGCCAAAAGCATTGCTCTGCGACGTTTGAGGTGCGCGCCTTGCCAGTCAGTATGTGCAAAGATGCTCGCAAAGAGAGCGACAATGCGACAAGCGACCGTACGAACGGTCGAATGAAACGGCCGCATCCGGTGTGGTCTAGTGGCTAGGATACCTGGCTTTCACCCAGGAGGCCCGGGTTCGATTCCCGGTACCGGAACGGAATTTTTTCCACACGAATCGTGACAAGTTTGAGCTGTCCGAGCGGCCGTTTCCCGTCCTGCTCGCAATATAGCTACTGTTTCGTGACCGTCAGCAGAATATAGACTAGGGAAGCAGACACACGACGACCATAGGAATGGTGTATGGCTTCATGCCACCTGATTCCAGCGTAGGGCTGAGCAACTGCATCTGCCGAGGCCCGTTAGCTCAGTTGGTTAGAGCGTCGTGCTAATAACGCGAAGGTCGTGGGTTCGATCCCCCCACGGGCCACTTCTCCTTTACTACTGCGAAAAGGCAGCGCCGATTTCAGCTGGCGAGTGTGATGACCAAATGATTATCACCCTGCGTGGAAGTTGACAGAGGATCCGAACCCGACTCGTCGGGAAGCACTACAGCATTCACTCGGCAATGGCCATAATATCTTGAATACACTGGTTAGAGAAAATGAAAGAAAATGTCCGATTGCCGATGCGTAACAACTTTGGCCCTTGTCAGTACTTGGGCGGGTGAGCGCATGGGAACACAGGGCAGTATTGGCAGTTTTACTTCCTATTTTTGTTTCTCCTTTGTTTTCGGAGCTACAGCCCGATTCGGCCAGGGAGACGCCACCGTGAAATGAAGGGGGCGTGCTGTGTGTCCATCGCCTCGCCTCGCCTCTCCTTACCTCTCTCAGTCGTTTCTCGTGCTTGTCGTTTTGATATAGGCCGATTTGAGAGCGTCAGCTCTCGCGTCAGCTGAGCAAAGTCGAGACAAGTCGAGACACACTAAGGGCTGGTATGCAGCGAGTAAGAGGGCGAAAAAACAATAGTTTAAGAGCGCGTGGCAAAAGTACTCATACGCGAAATTAAAAGCCTGCTGCGGTGGCCGGGAATCGAACCCGGATCAACTGCTTGGAAGGCAACTATGCTGACCATTACACCACCACCGCACAAGCGAGCGCCCCGCCACCGCGCTGAGTCGGCTTCCCGCCTGTCGGCAGCGGCCGAAGGTGATCGTACCCGGCAGGCGCATTTCGAGGCAGGCTAGGGGAGCACATCCAGACGCATTCGGACAGCGTATCCGCGCACATTTCGCATCCTTTGGCAAGAGTCGGCGCCGGCGGCGCAAGAGTACGCAGAGGACCGCGTTCTGGCGGCATCTTTAAGCAGTGCAGTGCAGGATTCAGCGTCTGCAGCATCTTCTCCACAGAATGCTACGGCGCTTGACGGCAGTCCCACTTTCCCTTGAGACATCTGCTCGGGAAGCAGCGTGAAGGTACCGCTGGCCCGAGCATCGGTGGTTCAGTGGTAGAATGCTCGCCTGCCACGCGGGCGGCCCGGGTTCGATTCCCGGCCGATGCATCATTTTGTTTTTTCTCCGGTAGGGGTGCTGCGTGTCTTTCGCACTCGAACTGCGTGAGCCATGAGAATGAACCGCGGGATTCCGTGTGGAAAGAACCAATCATGCAGCGCGGACGACTGCTCGTTTGGACTCCTGCGTGCTATTGTACATACTGGCGTCGGCCTAGCATCGCAAGTTGCCTGCCGCGCCGTGAATGCACGTGTAGCAACAGAAAAAATGAGCCAGGGAGTGCAGACTCTCTACCACTTGTATTCGGTACTTACCAAGATTCCAGAAGGTCTAACGATCGCCTGCCTCGGTAGCGCAGTAGGCAGCGCGTAAGTCTTATAATCTTAAGGTCGTGAGTTCGATCCTCACCCGGGGCATCTAATTTTCTGTGACTGAAGGTGGTGCTGTTGCTAGGGCGCCAACTTATTTCTTGTTTGTTATCCGCAACGTTTCAACGCTTCAGCGGGAAAATGTTTACTTCCTGTTATTGCTACATACAGCTTCCCTATTCCTCTTCTCCCAGCAGAGCATGAAGCCAAAAGCATTGCTCTGCGACGTTTGAGGTGCGCGCCTTGCCAGTCAGTATGTGCAAAGATGCTCGCAAAGAGAGCGACAATGCGACAAGCGACCGTACGAACGGTCGAATGAAACGGCCGCATCCGGTGTGGTCTAGTGGCTAGGATACCTGGCTTTCACCCAGGAGGCCCGGGTTCGATTCCCGGTACCGGAACGGAATTTTTTCCACACGAATCGTGACAAGTTTGAGCTGTCCGAGCGGCCGTTTCCCGTCCTGCTCGCAATATAGCTACTGTTTCGTGACCGTCAGCAGAATATAGACTAGGGAAGCAGACACACGACGACCATAGGAATGGTGTATGGCTTCATGCCACCTGATTCCAGCGTAGGGCTGAGCAACTGCATCTGCCGAGGCCCGTTAGCTCAGTTGGTTAGAGCGTCGTGCTAATAACGCGAAGGTCGTGGGTTCGATCCCCCCACGGGCCACTTCTCTTTTACTACTGCGAAAAGGCAGCGCCGATTTCAGCTGGCGAGTGTGATGACCAAATGATCATCACCCTGCGTGGAAGTTGACAGAGGATCCGAACCCGACTCGTCGGGAAGCACTACAGCATTCACTCGGCAATGGCCATAATATCTTGAATACACTGGTTAGAGAAAATGAAAGAAAATGTCCGATTGCCGATGCGTAACAACTTTGGCCCTTGTCAGTACTTGGGCGGGTGAGCGCATGGGAACACAGGGCAGTATTGGCAGTTTTACTTCCTATTTTTGTTTCTCCTTTGTTTTCGGAGCTACAGCCCGATTCGGCCAGGGAGACGCCACCGTGAAATGAAGGGGGCGTGCTGTGTGTCCATCGCCTCGCCTCGCCTCTCCTTACCTCTCTCAGTCGTTTCTCGTGCTTGTCGTTTTGATATAGGCCGATTTGAGAGCGTCAGCTCTCGCGTCAGCTGAGCAAAGTCGAGACAAGTCGAGACACACTAAGGGCTGGTATGCAGCGAGTAAGAGGGCGAAAAAACAATAGTTTAAGAGCGCGTGGCAAAAGTACTCATACGCGAAATTAAAAGCCTGCTGCGGTGGCCGGGAATCGAACCCGGATCAACTGCTTGGAAGGCAACTATGCTGACCATTACACCACCACCGCACAATGCGAGCGCCCCGCCACCGCGCTGAGTCGGCTTCCCGCCTGTCGGCAGCGGCCGAAGGTGATCGTACCCGGCAGGCGCATTTCGAGGCAGGCTAGGGGAGCACATCCAGACGCATTCGGACAGCGTATCCGCGCACATTTCGCATCCTTTGGCAAGAGTCGGCGCCGGCGGCGCAAGAGTACGCAGAGGACCGCGTTCTGGCGGCATCTTTAAGCAGTGCAGTGCAGGATTCAGCGTCTGCAGCATCTTCTCCACAGAATGCTACGGCGCTTGACGGCAGTCCCACTTTCCCTTGAGACATCTGCTCGGGAAGCAGCGTGAAGGTACCGCTGGCCCGAGCATCGGTGGTTCAGTGGTAGAATGCTCGCCTGCCACGCGGGCGGCCCGGGTTCGATTCCCGGCCGATGCATCATTTTGTTTTTTCTCCGGTAGGGGTGCTGCGTGTCTTTCGCACTCGAACTGCGTGAGCCATGAGAATGAACCGCGGGATTCCGTGTGGAAAGAACCAATCATGCAGCGCGGACGACTGCTCGTTTGGACTCCTGCGTGCTATTGTACATACTGGCGTCGGCCTAGCATCGCAAGTTGCCTGCCGCGCCGTGAATGCACGTGTAGCAACAGAAAAAATGAGCCAGGGAGTGCGACTCTCTACCACTTGTATTCGGTACTTACCAAGATTCCAGAAGGTCTAACGATCGCCTGCCTCGGTAGCGCAGTAGGCAGCGCGTAAGTCTCATAATCTTAAGGTCGTGAGTTCGATCCTCACCCGGGGCATCTAATTTTCTGTGACTGAAGGTGGTGCTGTTGCTAGGGCGCCAACTTATTTCTTGTTTGTTATCCGCAACGTTTCAACGCTTCAGCGGGAAAATGTTTACTTCCTGTTATTGCTACATACAGCTTCCCTATTCCTCTTCTCCCAGCAGAGCATGAAGCCAAAAGCATTGCTCTGCGACGTTTGAGGTGCGCGCCTTGCCAGTCAGTATGTGCAAAGATGCTCGCAAAGAGAGCGACAATGCGACAAGCGACCGTACGAACGGTCGAATGAAACGGCCGCATCCGGTGTGGTCTAGTGGCTAGGATACCTGGCTTTCACCCAGGAGGCCCGGGTTCGATTCCCGGTACCGGAACGGAATTTTTTCCACACGAATCGTGACAAGTTTGAGCTGTCCGAGCGGCCGTTTCCCGTCCTGCTCGCAATATAGCTACTGTTTCGTGACCGTCAGCAGAATATAGACTAGGGAAGCAGACACACGACGACCATAGGAATGGTGTATGGCTTCATGCCACCTGATTCCAGCGTAGGGCTGAGCAACTGCATCTGCCGAGGCCCGTTAGCTCAGTTGGTTAGAGCGTCGTGCTAATAACGCGAAGGTCGTGGGTTCGATCCCCCCACGGGCCACTTCTCTTTTACTACTGCGAAAAGGCAGCGCCGATTTCAGCTGGCGAGTGTGATGACCAAATGATCATCACCCTGCGTGGAAGTTGACAGAGGATCCGAACCCGACTCGTCGGGAAGCACTACAGCATTCACTCGGCAATGGCCATAATATCTTGAATACACTGGTTAGAGAAAATGAAAGAAAATGTCCGATTGCCGATGCGTAACAACTTTGGCCCTTGTCAGTACTTGGGCGGGTGAGCGCATGGGAACACAGGGCAGTATTGGCAGTTTTACTTCCTATTTTTGTTTCTCCTTTGTTTTCGGAGCTACAGCCCGATTCGGCCAGGGAGACGCCACCGTGAAATGAAGGGGGCGTGCTGTGTGTCCATCGCCTCGCCTCGCCTCTCCTTACCTCTCTCAGTCGTTTCTCGTGCTTGTCGTTTTGATATAGGCCGATTTGAGAGCGTCAGCTCTCGCGTCAGCTGAGCAAAGTCGAGACAAGTCGAGACACACTAAGGGCTGGTATGCAGCGAGTAAGAGGGCGAAAAAACAATAGTTTAAGAGCGCGTGGCAAAAGTACTCATACGCGAAATTAAAAGCCTGCTGCGGTGGCCGGGAATCGAACCCGGATCAACTGCTTGGAAGGCAACTATGCTGACCATTACACCACCACCGCACAAGCGAGCGCCCCGCCACCGCGCTGAGTCGGCTTCCCGCCTGTCGGCAGCGGCCGAAGGTGATCGTACCCGGCAGGCGCATTTCGAGGCAGGCTAGGGGAGCACATCCAGACGCATTCGGACAGCGTATCCGCGCACATTTCGCATCCTTTGGCAAGAGTCGGCGCCGGCGGCGCAAGAGTACGCAGAGGACCGCGTTCTGGCGGCATCTTTAAGCAGTGCAGTGCAGGATTCAGCGTCTGCAGCATCTTCTCCACAGAATGCTACGGCGCTTGACGGCAGTCCCACTTTCCCTTGAGACATCTGCTCGGGAAGCAGCGTGAAGGTACCGCTGGCCCGAGCATCGGTGGTTCAGTGGTAGAATGCTCGCCTGCCACGCGGGCGGCCCGGGTTCGATTCCCGGCCGATGCATCATTTTGTTTTTTCTCCGGTAGGGGTGCTGCGTGTCTTTCGCACTCGAACTGCGTGAGCCATGAGAATGAACCGCGGGATTCCGTGTGGAAAGAACCAATCATGCAGCGCGGACGACTGCTCGTTTGGACTCCTGCGTGCTATTGTACATACTGGCGTCGGCCTAGCATCGCAAGTTGCCTGCCGCGCCGTGAATGCACGTGTAGCAACAGAAAAAATGAGCCAGGGAGTGCAGACTCTCTACCACTTGTATTCGGTACTTACCAAGATTCCAGAAGGTCTAACGATCGCCTGCCTCGGTAGCGCAGTAGGCAGCGCGTAAGTCTCATAATCTTAAGGTCGTGAGTTCGATCCTCACCCGGGGCATCTAATTTTCTGTGACTGAAGGTGGTGCTGTTGCTAGGGCGCCAACTTATTTCTTGTTTGTTATCCGCAACGTTTCAACGCTTCAGCGGGAAAATGTTTACTTCCTGTTATTGCTACATACAGCTTCCCTATTCCTCTTCTCCCAGCAGAGCATGAAGCCAAAAGCATTGCTCTGCGACGTTTGAGGTGCGCGCCTTGCCAGTCAGTATGTGCAAAGATGCTCGCAAAGAGAGCGACAATGCGACAAGCGACCGTACGAACGGTCGAATGAAACGGCCGCATCCGGTGTGGTCTAGTGGCTAGGATACCTGGCTTTCACCCAGGAGGCCCGGGTTCGATTCCCGGTACCGGAACGGAATTTTTTCCACACGAATCGTGACAAGTTTGAGCTGTCCGAGCGGCCGTTTCCCGTCCTGCTCGCAATATAGCTACTGTTTCGTGACCGTCAGCAGAATATAGACTAGGGAAGCAGACACACGACGACCATAGGAATGGTGTATGGCTTCATGCCACCTGATTCCAGCGTAGGGCTGAGCAACTGCATCTGCCGAGGC
The DNA here is from genome assembly GCF_021461395.2 of Schistocerca americana. NCBI lineage: Eukaryota > Metazoa > Arthropoda > Insecta > Orthoptera > Acrididae > Schistocerca > Schistocerca americana. Next base: position 224,388 of record NW_025725220.1, read on the forward strand.
CCGTTAGCTCAGTTGGTTAGAGCGTCGTGCTAATAACGCGAAGGTCGTGGGTTCGATCCCCCCACGGGCCACTTCTCTTTTACTACTGCGAAAAGGCAGCGCCGATTTCAGCTGGCGAGTGTGATGACCAAATGATCATCACCCTGCGTGGAAGTTGACAGAGGATCCGAACCCGACTCGTCGGGAAGCACTACAGCATTCACTCGGCAATGGCCATAATATCTTGAATACACTGGTTAGAGAAAATGAAAGAAAATGTCCGATTGCCGATGCGTAACAACTTTGGCCCTTGTCAGTACTTGGGCGGGTGAGCGCATGGGAACACAGGGCAGTATTGGCAGTTTTACTTCCTATTTTTGTTTCTCCTTTGTTTTCGGAGCTACAGCCCGATTCGGCCAGGGAGACGCCACCGTGAAATGAAGGGGGCGTGCTGTGTGTCCATCGCCTCGCCTCGCCTCTCCTTACCTCTCTCAGTCGTTTCTCGTGCTTGTCGTTTTGATATAGGCCGATTTGAGAGCGTCAGCTCTCGCGTCAGCTGAGCAAAGTCGAGACAAGTCGAGACACACTAAGGGCTGGTATGCAGCGAGTAAGAGGGCGAAAAAACAATAGTTTAAGAGCGCGTGGCAAAAGTACTCATACGCGAAATTAAAAGCCTGCTGCGGTGGCCGGGAATCGAACCCGGATCAACTGCTTGGAAGGCAACTATGCTGACCATTACACCACCACCGCACAAGCGAGCGCCCCGCCACCGCGCTGAGTCGGCTTCCCGCCTGTCGGCAGCGGCCGAAGGTGATCGTACCCGGCAGGCGCATTTCGAGGCAGGCTAGGGGAGCACATCCAGACGCATTCGGACAGCGTATCCGCGCACATTTCGCATCCTTTGGCAAGAGTCGGCGCCGGCGGCGCAAGAGTACGCAGAGGACCGCGTTCTGGCGGCATCTTTAAGCAGTGCAGTGCAGGATTCAGCGTCTGCAGCATCTTCTCCACAGAATGCTACGGCGCTTGACGGCAGTCCCACTTTCCCTTGAGACATCTGCTCGGGAAGCAGCGTGAAGGTACCGCTGGCCCGAGCATCGGTGGTTCAGTGGTAGAATGCTCGCCTGCCACGCGGGCGGCCCGGGTTCGATTCCCGGCCGATGCATCATTTTGTTTTTCCTCCGGTAGGGGTGCTGCGTGTCTTTCGCACTCGAACTGCGTGAGCCATGAGAATGAACCGCGGGATTCCGTGTGGAAAGAACCAATCATGCAGCGCGGACGACTGCTCGTTTGGACTCCTGCGTGCTATTGTACATACTGGCGTCGGCCTAGCATCGCAAGTTGCCTGCCGCGCCGTGAATGCACGTGTAGCAACAGAAAAAATGAGCCAGGGAGTGCAGACTCTCTACCACTTGTATTCGGTACTTACCAAGATTCCAGAAGGTCTAACGATCGCCTGCCTCGGTAGCGCAGTAGGCAGCGCGTAAGTCTCATAATCTTAAGGTCGTGAGTTCGATCCTCACCCGGGGCATCTAATTTTCTGTGACTGAAGGTGGTGCTGTTGCTAGGGCGCCAACTTATTTCTTGTTTGTTATCCGCAACGTTTCAACGCTTCAGCGGGAAAATGTTTACTTCCTGTTATTGCTACATACAGCTTCCCTATTCCTCTTCTCCCAGCAGAGCATGAAGCCAAAAGCATTGCTCTGCGACGTTTGAGGTGCGCGCCTTGCCAGTCAGTATGTGCAAAGATGCTCGCAAAGAGAGCGACAATGCGACAAGCGACCGTACGAACGGTCGAATGAAACGGCCGCATCCGGTGTGGTCTAGTGGCTAGGATACCTGGCTTTCACCCAGGAGGCCCGGGTTCGATTCCCGGTACCGGAACGGAATTTTTTCCACACGAATCGTGACAAGTTTGAGCTGTCCGAGCGGCCGTTTCCCGTCCTGCTCGCAATATAGCTACTGTTTCGTGACCGTCAGCAGAATATAGACTAGGGAAGCAGACACACGACGACCATAGGAATGGTGTATGGCTTCATGCCACCTGATTCCAGCGTAGGGCTGAGCAACTGCATCTGCCGAGGCCCGTTAGCTCAGTTGGTCAGTCAGCCGGCAGCGGCCGTGGCGGTCGGACGCAGGTTGTTTACGCTCTCGCCTGTGGCGGTCGCGTGCTGTTTGGTAAGTGTGCGCTTTGCTGCGTTGTTGTAGTGTGGAGTGATGAATTGCCATCGATTATAATGGATCAACTTATACGGAAAGACACATTGAAATTGAGTTTTGACCCGCACTATGCACGACCGAAGTCCTTTGAAGTTGAGTTATTTATTAGAGACGTTATGAAAATCACTATTGATGATATGGTTGGCATTCACCTTTCTATCGTCAGCAGTACAGTCTACCTAAAATTGTTGAGACCCGAGAAATGCGAGCAGGTCATTAAATCTTGTGGAGGAGTTTTAAAGTTTAACCATTCTGACGGCAATGTTGGTGATGTCAGAGTTTCGCTTGCCGGTCTTGGAGTCAGAACTGTTCGAATATTCGAATTACCCTTTGAAATATCCGCTGATCAAATTAATGCCAAATTGAGGGAATATGGAACGGTCATCAGCAATACGGCAGAAAAGTGGACGAATATGCACATTTTCCCGGTGTTAAACGGTGTCCGGCAGGTGAAGATTGATATGTTGAAGCACATTCCGTCCTACGTCACTGTGTGTGGCTACAGAGCCATTGTGATTTATGATGGGCAGCCGAGAACCTGTGCGGGCTGTGGTTCCACCGACCATATCCGTGCTCAATGTGTCCAACGGCGCGTGGCGCAAATACCGGCCGGTGAGCGTGCGCAGCAGGGCCCGACGTCTACGTTGCCTATATCATACGTCGCCGCCGCCCGGGCTAACGTTACCTCGGACCCTAGTTTCGATGTTCCGCTAGAGAGTCTGCGCGAAGTGCAGGAAGGCGTCACGCCGATGGATACGAACGACGTCCCAACTGTTCCTTCTTCACACACCTCAAAGGGGGGCGATACTCACTCGGAGCAGGGGCACCAACCGGACACCGAAAGTATTCCGGCGGGCTTTCCGGTTCGAGACGACAAGTCCGACGTGGACCGGGTGGAGTCGAACGAGGTGGCTGGCCACCAGCCCCCGCGGTCTCCCAAATCACAGAAGAAACGCCGGCTAGCACATCAAGGGGCAGAAGCAAAGGCGCCAATATTGCGTGAAAAAGCGAACCACGTACGACAGAAACTGACTGAAGAGACTGACCCACCGTCGTCGGCAACCAGCAAAACGACAAAAAAATCCCGGACGGACGAATCGGACACTGATCACGGACGATTACCCTCAGGCGACCCTGCGATAACAGATGCAGTGGATCAGAACCCTGTATCTGACGTATCCAAGCTCTCGGATTGCGGTTTGCCAGCGGACAGGTTCGTGTGTGATTGGTCGGATGACGTGGAAGAGGGTGGTCGGGAAGAAGATTTCGTAAAGGATCGGCGACGTACAGATAGTCCGTTATCGGAAGCTCAAGCTGATGTGTCCCACCAGCAACAAACGGCTACCGCCGGCGTCGGCACAGTGGCTAATGACGTAGACTTCTTTTAGAGGATGTTCGCCATTAACATCCATACTCGGCTTATTGTCACCTAGATCTCTGTTCTCATGCCGTCCTTGCAAGCTTACCGAATTGCGACATTGAACATCAATAAGATCAGTAGCCCACTAAACTTAACAAATCTTCAAGATTTTCTCTATGCCGCTGATATTGATCTCATCATGCTGCAGGAAGTGACCAATATTAACCTTGACCGTATCACAGGCTACAATGCCATCGTTAATCCTGGACATGGCACTGATCCAGGAACGGCGATCATGGCTAAGGAAGGGATAGTGATGTCACATGTCGAGCGCCTGGCGTCTGGCAGAGGTATAGCGACTACTGTCGATACTACTAGATTTATCAATCTCTACGCCCCATCCGGCTCTGGGAGACGCCGACAGAGAGCAGAGTTTTTTAAAGATGACATTGTGCCACTTTTTACACCACCTTCGGAACAACTTATATTCGCTGGTGACTTTAACTGTGTCCTCAGTCCCAAAGACCAGACGCCGAACTTTAATCCGTCCGCCGAGCTTCGCAATCTCATTGACGAGTTGAATTTAATAGACACGTGGGAGCTTCGACACGGTGACAGGCCCGGATTCACTTACGTTACTGGCCACTCAGCTAGCCGCATCGATAGAATCTACGCATTATCAAGTATGAGGGAACATGTTTTGCAGGCTGAGCTATGGCCGACTGTCTTCACAGATCATGTGGCATATATATGTACCGTCAATTTAGCCAAACAAGGGACGTACAGGGCAAGGGGACCCTGGAAACTAAATGTAGCGTGTTTACCAGAACCCGGGTGTCACACAGTCTTCCGCAATACGTGGGCAGCCTGCGAACGAAAGTTTCCCGCGTACGATTCTGCCATTACGTGGTGGGTAAAATGTGCGAAACCCGCCTTAACAAAAGTGATGAAGAATTATTCCCGAGATCGATGTGCCTGGCAGAAGCAAACCCTGGAATTTTACTTTCAGTGTTTGAGAGATTTATATCGAGAAGATGCAACAGTAATAGCAAATCATATGCATATTAAAAGAATACAGGCTACGATTCTAACCCTTAAACGGAAGCAATTGGAAGGCTGTAAAGTCAGGACGCGTCTGCAAAACGCTGTACAGGACGAAACGACATCAATGTACCATGTTATTCGCGAACAGAAAAGGGGGCGCAGAAAGATATTGACAGAACTGCACACTGCAGATGGCCGACTCCTAAACCACCAGCGCGACATACGAGACGAGATTTACAAGCATTTCACAGCACAGTTCACGGAACACCCAGTGGATATGGCGGCGCAGCACGTCCTTCTGGCACGCCGTTTTGCGACATTGACCACGGTAGAAGCAGACGGCCTCGCTGCAGTCATAACTGAAGATGAAGTAGAGGACGCCATTCGAGGGAGCCCACAGAATAAATCGCCTGGCCCCGACGGATTACCGGCTGAGTTTTATCGAACCTTTCGTCACCATTTAGTTCCAAAGTTGACCTTGGTCTGTAACGATATCTTAAAGGCTGGAAGTGATATCTTAAGGGAATTCTGTGAAGGCATAGTGGTATTGGTACCCAAAACCCCAGCGGGAAAGACAGTCGACAATCTCCGACCGCTTACGTTACTTAATACCGATTATAAGATATTCGCGCGGGTCATGATGCAGCGATTCAGTACGGTACTTAGTACTGTCACGGGGGCCTACCAGACGAGCGTTGGGAACTCTAGAAACATACAGCAGACGTTAAGTGCATATAGAGATATCATAGCTACAGCCGCCGCTTGCGACATGCGATGCGCTCTAGTCTCGTTAGATTTTGAGAAAGCATTCGATAAAATCAGTCACTCATATCTTCTGTGCGCGATGGCCGCAATGAACTTTCCACGGAAAGTTATTGACACTGTTACACTCCTGCTGCGAAACGGTACGTCCAAGATCTGTCTCAACGGACAACTCAGTAAACCCATTAATATCGCTCGGTCGGTACGACAAGGTTGCCCGATGTCAATGGCCTTGTTTGCAGTTGCTCTTGAACCCTTACTGTTCTCCCTGGCGCAAGACCTTCCGGGAATACGCATACATGGCCAGAAGATCGTATGCCAGGCATTTGCGGATGACGTCAGTTTCGTGGTGACGAAAGATGAAGATTTGGAACGCGCGTTTCAGCTGATATCCACTTATGCAGCCGCATCAGGAGCGAAAGTCAACTGTAAAAAGTCTGGCATTATGGAACTTGGTAGAGGACTCGAACTTGGCAATAGCCAATCACTAAAAAGAATGACAACATTTAAATGTCTCGGCATTGAATACACGCGCACCATCCGCTGCACGTCTGCTCTTAATTATCGAAAATTATTGGCACAAATTCGGGCCGGCATACGGCAACATCATTTGCGAAATCTCAACGCCATACAAAGAGTGCTTTTAGTCAATACTTACATTGTTTCTAAAGTGAATTATGTCGCACAAATCCTACCAATACCAAAGGTCATCGCACAACGAATGCTTGCAGCGCTCGGACACTTTGTCAGTAGGGGACACATTTTCAAAGTCCCATTTGCAACTTTGACGCTCCCCTTGGGAAAGGGCGGCCTAAATCTGACAGATGTTTACCACAAAGCGAAAGCATTATATATCAGCAACATGTATAAACAATGGCAACGATCACCAAATTCCTTAACGGCCCACCTTCTCAATGAAATTGCACCTGCCAGCATGACGCCTCCGGTAAACGTAAGTCACATCCCGACTGCATTTAGCCACTTTAGTACTTTTTTCCTCGAATACAGCTATATTCAAAGCAACATAATTGAGAATGATCTTTACCGGGTCAAAGCACTTTACAGCTGCCTGACGGACAGTAAGCCGCGCAACAGAATAGAAGTGAAGTATAGAGACTGCAACTGGGCCAAGATCTGGGAAAACATTCATGACGCACACTTACCATCGCAGGTGCGGTCTACATGGTACATGGCGGTCAATAGGATCATACCGACAAATTCAAAACTACACATGATCCACTTGGCAGACACTCCGAACTGCGTTCACTGTACTCTCCTAGATACCATCGAACATCGCTTTCTATGCGAAAATGTGCAGGACATCTGGCTTCTCTTTGCACGGAAGCTCTCAAGTATGCTACGTACTGCACCTAGAATGATTACTCCAGCTGGACTCCTCACTCCTGATGCCGTTCCATACCCTCCGGCAAAACGACGAGCAGTCACTTGGCTTCAAGGTCAGACGGTGTATTATATATTATCGGCGCCAGAAAAAAATAAAGAAGACTATTGGCTATACCTAATAACTCAACACCAGAAACTTCAACGAATCGCCAAATATAGAGAAAAGTATGCTTTCTTTCTCCTCCGAACGTTGACGTAGAGAGATATTCCTCCAGGGCGCCGTCGCAGTCCGAAAACTCTGATGGATGGCCCTTTCACGACTATGATAGTCGCAATTAGGATTCGGAATGCGGCGATCGAACGGCCACGAATATGAAACGGACCACCCCGACAGTGGCGACGCTTTGGGGGATGATGCCTCTCCTGTCGAGAGCTCTGCGAGACTGTTCTACGAGATCCCCGTCGAATTTTGTAGATCTACTATTCAAATTATACATTCTTCGTTTCTTGTTTATTCAATTAGTAAGATTCGTTTATTGAAAAGAAGACGTATTTATGTTATGTTTGGCCTTCTCCTGTCAGAGGAAGAGAAGAGTTGTTCCTTCTTGCTGTGGAAGACTCCAGCATCACCAAGTTTATTTTCATGCATTCAGTCTCCCTCGGAAAGTGATGAGTTTTCTAACATTCCTGCAGAAGATTTCATTTGCTTCATTTTCCACTTCACATATATTGGTAAACCAAATAACCACATCGATACTGAAGAGAATCCATTTGTTTCGTGATTAATTTTTTATTTCAACGGAGATTTTTGCTCATGGCGGAGAAGTCGAGCCGATGAAGGCACTTTTGGCGAGCGTGAGGACGGGCTAGAAGGGGTGGATGGAGGCCCGAAAGAAAAAAAAAAAAAAAAAAAAAAAAAAAAAAAAAAAAAAAAAAAAAAAAAAAAAAAAAAAAAAAAAAAAAGTTGGTTAGAGCGTCGTGCTAATAACGCGAAGGTCGTGGGTTCGATCCCCCCACGGGCCACTTCTCTTTTACTACTGCGAAAAGGCAGCGCCGATTTCAGCTGGCGAGTGTGATGACCAAATGATCATCACCCTGCGTGGAAGTTGACAGAGGATCCGAACCCGACTCGTCGGGAAGCACTACAGCATTCACTCGGCAATGGCCATAATATCTTGAATACACTGGTTAGAGAAAATGTCCGATTGCCGATGCGTAACAACTTTGGCCCTTGTCAGTACTTGGGCGGGTGAGCGCATGGGAACACAGGGCAGTATTGGCAGTTTTACTTCCTATTTTTGTTTCTCCTTTGTTTTCGGAGCTACAGCCCGATTCGGCCAGGGAGACGCCACCGTGAAATGAAGGGGGCGTGCTGTGTGTCCATCGCCTCGCCTCGCCTCTCCTTACCTCTCTCAGTCGTTTCTCGTGCTTGTCGTTTTGATATAGGCCGATTTGAGAGCGTCAGCTCTCGCGTCAGCTGAGCAAAGTCGAGACAAGTCGAGACACACTAAGGGCTGGTATGCAGCGAGTAAGAGGGCGAAAAAACAATAGTTTAAGAGCGCGTGGCAAAAGTACTCATACGCGAAATTAAAAGCCTGCTGCGGTGGCCGGGAATCGAACCCGGATCAACTGCTTGGAAGGCAACTATGCTGACCATTACACCACCACCGCACAAGCGAGCGCCCCGCCACCGCGCTGAGTCGGCTTCCCGCCTGTCGGCAGCGGCCGAAGGTGATCGTACCCGGCAGGCGCATTTCGAGGCAGGCTAGGGGAGCACATCCAGACGCATTCGGACAGCGTATCCGCGCACATTTCGCATCCTTTGGCAAGAGTCGGCGCCGGCGGCGCAAGAGTACGCAGAGGACCGCGTTCTGGCGGCATCTTTAAGCAGTGCAGTGCAGGATTCAGCGTCTGCAGCATCTTCTCCACAGAATGCTACGGCGCTTGACGGCAGTCCCACTTTCCCTTGAGACATCTGCTCGGGAAGCAGCGTGAAGGTACCGCTGGCCCGAGCATCGGTGGTTCAGTGGTAGAATGCTCGCCTGCCACGCGGGCGGCCCGGGTTCGATTCCCGGCCGATGCATCATTTTGTTTTTTCTCCGGTAGGGGTGCTGCGTGTCTTTCGCACTCGAACTGCGTGAGCCATGAGAATGAACCGCGGGATTCCGTGTGGAAAGAACCAATCATGCAGCGCGGACGACTGCTCGTTTGGACTCCTGCGCGCTATTGTACATACTGGCGTCGGCCTAGCATCGCAAGTTGCCTGCCGCGCCGTGAATGCACGTGTAGCAACAGAAAAAATGAGCCAGGGAGTGCAGACTCTCTACCACTTGTATTCGGTACTTACCAAGATTCCAGAAGGTCTAACGATCGCCTGCCTCGGTAGCGCAGTAGGCAGCGCGTAAGTCTCATAATCTTAAGGTCGTGAGTTCGATCCTCACCCGGGGCATCTAATTTTCTGTGACTGAAGGTGGTGCTGTTGCTAGGGCGCCAACTTATTTCTTGTTTGTTATCCGCAACGTTTCAACGCTTCAGCGGGAAAATGTTTACTTCCTGTTATTGCTACATACAGCTTCCCTATTCCTCTTCTCCCAGCAGAGCATGAAGCCAAAAGCATTGCTCTGCGACGTTTGAGGTGCGCGCCTTGCCAGTCAGTATGTGCAAAGATGCTCGCAAAGAGAGCGACAATGCGACAAGCGACCGTACGAACGGTCGAATGAAACGGCCGCATCCGGTGTGGTCTAGTGGCTAGGATACCTGGCTTTCACCCAGGAGGCCCGGGTTCGATTCCCGGTACCGGAACGGAATTTTTTCCACACGAATCGTGACAAGTTTGAGCTGTCCGAGCGGCCGTTTCCCGTCCTGCTCGCAATATAGCTACTGTTTCGTGACCGTCAGCAGAATATAGACTAGGGAAGCAGACACACGACGACCATAGGAATGGTGTATGGCTTCATGCCACCTGATTCCAGCGTAGGGCTGAGCAACTGCATCTGCCGAGGCCCGTTAGCTCAGTTGGTTAGAGCGTCGTGCTAATAACGCGAAGGTCGCGGGTTCGATCCCCCCACGGGCCACTTCTCTTTTACTACTGCGAAAAGGCAGCGCCGATTTCAGCTGGCGAGTGTGATGACCAAATGATCATCACCCTGCGTGGAAGTTGACAGAGGATCCGAACCCGACTCGTCGGGAAGCACTACAGCATTCACTCGGCAATGGCCATAATATCTTGAATACACTGGTTAGAGAAAATGAAAGAAAATGTCCGATTGCCGATGCGTAACAACTTTGGCCCTTGTCAGTACTTGGGCGGGTGAGCGCATGGGAACACAGGGCAGTATTGGCAGTTTTACTTCCTATTTTTGTTTCTCCTTTGTTTTCGGAGCTACAGCCCGATTCGGCCAGGGAGACGCCACCGTGAAATGAAGGGGGCGTGCTGTGTGTCCATCGCCTCGCCTCGCCTCTCCTTACCTCTCTCAGTCGTTTCTCGTGCTTGTCGTTTTGATATAGGCCGATTTGAGAGCGTCAGCTCTCGCGTCAGCTGAGCAAAGTCGAGACAAGTCGAGACACACTAAGGGCTGGTATGCAGCGAGTAAGAGGGCGAAAAAACAATAGTTTAAGAGCGCGTGGCAAAAGTACTCATACGCGAAATTAAAAGCCTGCTGCGGTGGCCGGGAATCGAACCCGGATCAACTGCTTGGAAGGCAACTATGCTGACCATTACACCACCACCGCACAAGCGAGCGCCCCGCCACCGCGCTGAGTCGGCTTCCCGCCTGTCGGCAGCGGCCGAAGGTGATCGTACCCGGCAGGCGCATTTCGAGGCAGGCTAGGGGAGCACATCCAGACGCATTCGGACAGCGTATCCGCGCACATTTCGCATCCTTTGGCAAGAGTCGGCGCCGGCGGCGCAAGAGTACGCAGAGGACCGCGTTCTGGCGGCATCTTTAAGCAGTGCAGTGCAGGATTCAGCGTCTGCAGCATCTTCTCCACAGAATGCTACGGCGCTTGACGGCAGTCCCACTTTCCCTTGAGACATCTGCTCGGGAAGCAGCGTGAAGGTACCGCTGGCCCGAGCATCGGTGGTTCAGTGGTAGAATGCTCGCCTGCCACGCGGGCGGCCCGGGTTCGATTCCCGGCCGATGCATCATTTTGTTTTTTCTCCGGTAGGGGTGCTGCGTGTCTTTCGCACTCGAACTGCGTGAGCCATGAGAATGAACCGCGGGATTCCGTGTGGAAAGAACCAATCATGCAGCGCGGACGACTGCTCGTTTGGACTCCTGCGCGCTATTGTACATACTGGCGTCGGCCTAGCATCGCAAGTTGCCTGCCGCGCCGTGAATGCACGTGTAGCAACAGAAAAAATGAGCCAGGGAGTGCAGACTCTCTACCACTTGTATTCGGTACTTACCAAGATTCCAGAAGGTCTAACGATCGCCTGCCTCGGTAGCGCAGTAGGCAGCGCGTAAGTCTCATAATCTTAAGGTCGTGAGTTCGATCCTCACCCGGGGCATCTAATTTTCTGTGACTGAAGGTGGTGCTGTTGCTAGGGCGCCAACTTATTTCTTGTTTGTTATCCGCAACGTTTCAACGCTTCAGCGGGAAAATGTTTACTTCCTGTTATTGCTACATACAGCTTCCCTATTCCTCTTCTCCCAGCAGAGCATGAAGCCAAAAGCATTGCTCTGCGACGTTTGAGGTGCGCGCCTTGCCAGTCAGTATGTGCAAAGATGCTCGCAAAGAGAGCGACAATGCGACAAGCGACCGTACGAACGGTCGAATGAAACGGCCGCATCCGGTGTGGTCTAGTGGCTAGGATACCTGGCTTTCACCCAGGAGGCCCGGGTTCGATTCCCGGTACCGGAACGGAATTTTTTCCACACGAATCGTGACAAGTTTGAGCTGTCCGAGCGGCCGTTTCCCGTCCTGCTCGCAATATAGCTACTGTTTCGTGACCGTCAGCAGAATATAGACTAGGGAAGCAGACACACGACGACCATAGGAATGGTGTATGGCTTCATGCCACCTGATTCCAGCGTAGGGCTGAGCAACTGCATCTGCCGAGGCCCGTTAGCTCAGTTGGTTAGAGCGTCGTGCTAATAACGCGAAGGTCGCGGGTTCGATCCCCCCACGGGCCACTTCTCTTTTACTACTGCGAAAAGGCAGCGCCGATTTCAGCTGGCGAGTGTGATGACCAAATGATCATCACCCTGCGTGGAAGTTGACAGAGGATCCGAACCCGACTCGTCGGGAAGCACTACAGCATTCACTCGGCAATGGCCATAATATCTTGAATACACTGGTTAGAGAAAATGAAAGAAAATGTCCGATTGCCGATGCGTAACAACTTTGGCCCTTGTCAGTACTTGGGCGGGTGAGCGCATGGGAACACAGGGCAGTATTGGCAGTTTTACTTCCTATTTTTGTTTCTCCTTTGTTTTCGGAGCTACAGCCCGATTCGGCCAGGGAGACGCCACCGTGAAATGAAGGGGGCGTGCTGTGTGTCCATCGCCTCGCCTCGCCTCTCCTTACCTCTCTCAGTCGTTTCTCGTGCTTGTCGTTTTGATATAGGCCGATTTGAGAGCGTCAGCTCTCGCGTCAGCTGAGCAAAGTCGAGACAAGTCGAGACACACTAAGGGCTGGTATGCAGCGAGTAAGAGGGCGAAAAAACAATAGTTTAAGAGCGCGTGGCAAAAGTACTCATACGCGAAATTAAAAGCCTGCTGCGGTGGCCGGGAATCGAACCCGGATCAACTGCTTGGAAGGCAACTATGCTGACCATTACACCACCACCGCACAAGCGAGCGCCCCGCCACCGCGCTGAGTCGGCTTCCCGCCTGTCGGCAGCGGCCGAAGGTGATCGTACCCGGCAGGCGCATTTCGAGGCAGGCTAGGGGAGCACATCCAGACGCATTCGGACAGCGTATCCGCGCACATTTCGCATCCTTTGGCAAGAGTCGGCGCCGGCGGCGCAAGAGTACGCAGAGGACCGCGTTCTGGCGGCATCTTTAAGCAGTGCAGTGCAGGATTCAGCGTCTGCAGCATCTTCTCCACAGAATGCTACGGCGCTTGACGGCAGTCCCACTTTCCCTTGAGACATCTGCTCGGGAAGCAGCGTGAAGGTACCGCTGGCCCGAGCATCGGTGGTTCAGTGGTAGAATGCTCGCCTGCCACGCGGGCGGCCCGGGTTCGATTCCCGGCCGATGCATCATTTTGTTTTTTCTCCGGTAGGGGTGCTGCGTGTCTTTCGCACTCGAACTGCGTGAGCCATGAGAATGAACCGCGGGATTCCGTGTGGAAAGAACCAATCATGCAGCGCGGACGACTGCTCGTTTGGACTCCTGCGCGCTATTGTACATACTGGCGTCGGCCTAGCATCGCAAGTTGCCTGCCGCGCCGTGAATGCACGTGTAGCAACAGAAAAAATGAGCCAGGGAGTGCAGACTCTCTACCACTTGTATTCGGTACTTACCAAGATTCCAGAAGGTCTAACGATCGCCTGCCTCGGTAGCGCAGTAGGCAGCGCGTAAGTCTCATAATCTTAAGGTCGTGAGTTCGATCCTCACCCGGGGCATCTAATTTTCTGTGACTGAAGGTGGTGCTGTTGCTAGGGCGCCAACTTATTTCTTGTTTGTTATCCGCAACGTTTCAACGCTTCAGCGGGAAAATGTTTACTTCCTGTTATTGCTACATACAGCTTCCCTATTCCTCTTCTCCCAGCAGAGCATGAAGCCAAAAGCATTGCTCTGCGACGTTTGAGGTGCGCGCCTTGCCAGTCAGTATGTGCAAAGATGCTCGCAAAGAGAGCGACAATGCGACAAGCGACCGTACGAACGGTCGAATGAAACGGCCGCATCCGGTGTGGTCTAGTGGCTAGGATACCTGGCTTTCACCCAGGAGGCCCGGGTTCGATTCCCGGTACCGGAACGGAATTTTTTCCACACGAATCGTGACAAGTTTGAGCTGTCCGAGCGGCCGTTTCCCGTCCTGCTCGCAATATAGCTACTGTTTCGTGACCGTCAGCAGAATATAGACTAGGGAAGCAGACACACGACGACCATAGGAATGGTGTATGGCTTCATGCCACCTGATTCCAGCGTAGGGCTGAGCAACTGCATCTGCCGAGGCCCGTTAGCTCAGTTGGTTAGAGCGTCGTGCTAATAACGCGAAGGTCGCGGGTTCGATCCCCCCACGGGCCACTTCTCTTTTACTACTGCGAAAAGGCAGCGCCGATTTCAGCTGGCGAGTGTGATGACCAAATGATCATCACCCTGCGTGGAAGTTGACAGAGGATCCGAACCCGACTCGTCGGGAAGCACTACAGCATTCACTCGGCAATGGCCATAATATCTTGAATACACTGGTTAGAGAAAATGAAAGAAAATGTCCGATTGCCGATGCGTAACAACTTTGGCCCTTGTCAGTACTTGGGCGGGTGAGCGCATGGGAACACAGGGCAGTATTGGCAGTTTTACTTCCTATTTTTGTTTCTCCTTTGTTTTCGGAGCTACAGCCCGATTCGGCCAGGGAGACGCCACCGTGAAATGAAGGGGGCGTGCTGTGTGTCCATCGCCTCGCCTCGCCTCTCCTTACCTCTCTCAGTCGTTTCTCGTGCTTGTCGTTTTGATATAGGCCGATTTGAGAGCGTCAGCTCTCGCGTCAGCTGAGCAAAGTCGAGACAAGTCGAGACACACTAAGGGCTGGTATGCAGCGAGTAAGAGGGCGAAAAAACAATAGTTTAAGAGCGCGTGGCAAAAGTACTCATACGCGAAATTAAAAGCCTGCTGCGGTGGCCGGGAATCGAACCCGGATCAACTGCTTGGAAGGCAACTATGCTGACCATTACACCACCACCGCACAAGCGAGCGCCCCGCCACCGCGCTGAGTCGGCTTCCCGCCTGTCGGCAGCGGCCGAAGGTGATCGTACCCGGCAGGCGCATTTCGAGGCAGGCTAGGGGAGCACATCCAGACGCATTCGGACAGCGTATCCGCGCACATTTCGCATCCTTTGGCAAGAGTCGGCGCCGGCGGCGCAAGAGTACGCAGAGGACCGCGTTCTGGCGGCATCTTTAAGCAGTGCAGTGCAGGATTCAGCGTCTGCAGCATCTTCTCCACAGAATGCTACGGCGCTTGACGGCAGTCCCACTTTCCCTTGAGACATCTGCTCGGGAAGCAGCGTGAAGGTACCGCTGGCCCGAGCATCGGTGGTTCAGTGGTAGAATGCTCGCCTGCCACGCGGGCGGCCCGGGTTCGATTCCCGGCCGATGCATCATTTTGTTTTTTCTCCGGTAGGGGTGCTGCGTGTCTTTCGCACTCGAACTGCGTGAGCCATGAGAATGAACCGCGGGATTCCGTGTGGAAAGAACCAATCATGCAGCGCGGACGACTGCTCGTTTGGACTCCTGCGTGCTATTGTACATACTGGCGTCGGCCTAGCATCGCAAGTTGCCTGCCGCGCCGTGAATGCACGTGTAGCAACAGAAAAAATGAGCCAGGGAGTGCAGACTCTCTACCACTTGTATTCGGTACTTACCAAGATTCCAGAAGGTCTAACGATCGCCTGCCTCGGTAGCGCAGTAGGCAGCGCGTAAGTCTCATAATCTTAAGGTCGTGAGTTCGATCCTCACCCGGGGCATCTAATTTTCTGTGACTGAAGGTGGTGCTGTTGCTAGGGCGCCAACTTATTTCTTGTTTGTTATCCGCAACGTTTCAACGCTTCAGCGGGAAAATGTTTACTTCCTGTTATTGCTACATACAGCTTCCCTATTCCTCTTCTCCCAGCAGAGCATGAAGCCAAAAGCATTGCTCTGCGACGTTTGAGGTGCGCGCCTTGCCAGTCAGTATGTGCAAAGATGCTCGCAAAGAGAGCGACAATGCGACAAGCGACCGTACGAACGGTCGAATGAAACGGCCGCATCCGGTGTGGTCTAGTGGCTAGGATACCTGGCTTTCACCCAGGAGGCCCGGGTTCGATTCCCGGTACCGGAACGGAATTTTTTCCACACGAATCGTGACAAGTTTGAGCTGTCCGAGCGGCCGTTTCCCGTCCTGCTCGCAATATAGCTACTGTTTCGTGACCGTCAGCAGAATATAGACTAGGGAAGCAGACACACGACGACCATAGGAATGGTGTATGGCTTCATGCCACCTGATTCCAGCGTAGGGCTGAGCAACTGCATCTGCCGAGGCCCGTTAGCTCAGTTGGTTAGAGCGTCGTGCTAATAACGCGAAGGTCGTGGGTTCGATCCCCCCACGGGCCACTTCTCTTTTACTACTGCGAAAAGGCAGCGCCGATTTCAGCTGGCGAGTGTGATGACCAAATGATCATCACCCTGCGTGGAAGTTGACAGAGGATCCGAACCCGACTCGTCGGGAAGCACTACAGCATTCACTCGGCAATGGCCATAATATCTTGAATACACTGGTTAGAGAAAATGAAAGAAAATGTCCGATTGCCGATGCGTAACAACTTTGGCCCTTGTCAGTACTTGGGCGGGTGAGCGCATGGGAACACAGGGCAGTATTGGCAGTTTTACTTCCTATTTTTGTTTCTCCTTTGTTTTCGGAGCTACAGCCCGATTCGGCCAGGGAGACGCCACCGTGAAATGAAGGGGGCGTGCTGTGTGTCCATCGCCTCGCCTCGCCTCTCCTTACCTCTCTCAGTCGTTTCTCGTGCTTGTCGTTTTGATATAGGCCGATTTGAGAGCGTCAGCTCTCGCGTCAGCTGAGCAAAGTCGAGACAAGTCGAGACACACTAAGGGCTGGTATGCAGCGAGTAAGAGGGCGAAAAAACAATAGTTTAAGAGCGCGTGGCAAAAGTACTCATACGCGAAATTAAAAGCCTGCTGCGGTGGCCGGGAATCGAACCCGGATCAACTGCTTGGAAGGCAACTATGCTGACCATTACACCACCACCGCACAAGCGAGCGCCCCGCCACCGCGCTGAGTCGGCTTCCCGCCTGTCGGCAGCGGCCGAAGGTGATCGTACCCGGCAGGCGCATTTCGAGGCAGGCTAGGGGAGCACATCCAGACGCATTCGGACAGCGTATCCGCGCACATTTCGCATCCTTTGGCAAGAGTCGGCGCCGGCGGCGCAAGAGTACGCAGAGGACCGCGTTCTGGCGGCATCTTTAAGCAGTGCAGTGCAGGATTCAGCGTCTGCAGCATCTTCTCCACAGAATGCTACGGCGCTTGACGGCAGTCCCACTTTCCCTTGAGACATCTGCTCGGGAAGCAGCGTGAAGGTACCGCTGGCCCGAGCATCGGTGGTTCAGTGGTAGAATGCTCGCCTGCCACGCGGGCGGCCCGGGTTCGATTCCCGGCCGATGCATCATTTTGTTTTTTCTCCGGTAGGGGTGCTGCGTGTCTTTCGCACTCGAACTGCGTGAGCCATGAGAATGAACCGCGGGATTCCGTGTGGAAAGAACCAATCATGCAGCGCGGACGACTGCTCGTTTGGACTCCTGCGTGCTATTGTACATACTGGCGTCGGCCTAGCATCGCAAGTTGCCTGCCGCGCCGTGAATGCACGTGTAGCAACAGAAAAAATGAGCCAGGGAGTGCAGACTCTCTACCACTTGTATTCGGTACTTACCAAGATTCCAGAAGGTCTAACGATCGCCTGCCTCGGTAGCGCAGTAGGCAGCGCGTAAGTCTCATAATCTTAAGGTCGTGAGTTCGATCCTCACCCGGGGCATCTAATTTTCTGTGACTGAAGGTGGTGCTGTTGCTAGGGCGCCAACTTATTTCTTGTTTGTTATCCGCAACGTTTCAACGCTTCAGCGGGAAAATGTTTACTTCCTGTTATTGCTACATACAGCTTCCCTATTCCTCTTCTCCCAGCAGAGCATGAAGCCAAAAGCATTGCTCTGCGACGTTTGAGGTGCGCGCCTTGCCAGTCAGTATGTGCAAAGATGCTCGCAAAGAGAGCGACAATGCGACAAGCGACCGTACGAACGGTCGAATGAAACGGCCGCATCCGGTGTGGTCTAGTGGCTAGGATACCTGGCTTTCACCCAGGAGGCCCGGGTTCGATTCCCGGTACCGGAACGGAATTTTTTCCACACGAATCGTGACAAGTTTGAGCTGTCCGAGCGGCCGTTTCCCGTCCTGCTCGCAATATAGCTACTGTTTCGTGACCGTCAGCAGAATATAGACTAGGGAAGCAGACACACGACGACCATAGGAATGGTGTATGGCTTCATGCCACCTGATTCCAGCGTAGGGCTGAGCAACTGCATCTGCCGAGGCCCGTTAGCTCAGTTGGTTAGAGCGTCGTGCTAATAACGCGAAGGTCGTGGGTTCGATCCCCCCACGGGCCACTTCTCTTTTACTACTGCGAAAAGGCAGCGCCGATTTCAGCTGGCGAGTGTGATGACCAAATGATCATCACCCTGCGTGGAAGTTGACAGAGGATCCGAACCCGACTCGTCGGGAAGCACTACAGCATTCACTCGGCAATGGCCATAATATCTTGAATACACTGGTTAGAGAAAATGTCCGATTGCCGATGCGTAACAACTTTGGCCCTTGTCAGTACTTGGGCGGGTGAGCGCATGGGAACACAGGGCAGTATTGGCAGTTTTACTTCCTATTTTTGTTTCTCCTTTGTTTTCGGAGCTACAGCCCGATTCGGCCAGGGAGACGCCACCGTGAAATGAAGGGGGCGTGCTGTGTGTCCATCGCCTCGCCTCGCCTCTCCTTACCTCTCTCAGTCGTTTCTCGTGCTTGTCGTTTTGATATAGGCCGATTTGAGAGCGTCAGCTCTCGCGTCAGCTGAGCAAAGTCGAGACAAGTCGAGACACACTAAGGGCTGGTATGCAGCGAGTAAGAGGGCGAAAAAACAATAGTTTAAGAGCGCGTGGCAAAAGTACTCATACGCGAAATTAAAAGCCTGCTGCGGTGGCCGGGAATCGAACCCGGATCAACTGCTTGGAAGGCAACTATGCTGACCATTACACCACCACCGCACAAGCGAGCGCCCCGCCACCGCGCTGAGTCGGCTTCCCGCCTGTCGGCAGCGGCCGAAGGTGATCGTACCCGGCAGGCGCATTTCGAGGCAGGCTAGGGGAGCACATCCAGACGCATTCGGACAGCGTATCCGCGCACATTTCGCATCCTTTGGCAAGAGTCGGCGCCGGCGGCGCAAGAGTACGCAGAGGACCGCGTTCTGGCGGCATCTTTAAGCAGTGCAGTGCAGGATTCAGCGTCTGCAGCATCTTCTCCACAGAATGCTACGGCGCTTGACGGCAGTCCCACTTTCCCTTGAGACATCTGCTCGGGAAGCAGCGTGAAGGTACCGCTGGCCCGAGCATCGGTGGTTCAGTGGTAGAATGCTCGCCTGCCACGCGGGCGGCCCGGGTTCGATTCCCGGCCGATGCATCATTTTGTTTTTTCTCCGGTAGGGGTGCTGCGTGTCTTTCGCACTCGAACTGCGTGAGCCATGAGAATGAACCGCGGGATTCCGTGTGGAAAGAACCAATCATGCAGCGCGGACGACTGCTCGTTTGGACTCCTGCGTGCTATTGTACATACTGGCGTCGGCCTAGCATCGCAAGTTGCCTGCCGCGCCGTGAATGCACGTGTAGCAACAGAAAAAATGAGCCAGGGAGTGCAGACTCTCTACCACTTGTATTCGGTACTTACCAAGATTCCAGAAGATCTAACGATCGCCTGCCTCGGTAGCGCAGTAGGCAGCGCGTAAGTCTCATAATCTTAAGGTCGTGAGTTCGATCCTCACCCGGGGCATCTAATTTTCTGTGACTGAAGGTGGTGCTGTTGCTAGGGCGCCAACTTATTTCTTGTTTGTTATCCGCAACGTTTCAACGCTTCAGCGGGAAAATGTTTACTTCCTGTTATTGCTACATACAGCTTCCCTATTCCTCTTCTCCCAGCAGAGCATGAAGCCAAAAGCATTGCTCTGCGACGTTTGAGGTGCGCGCCTTGCCAGTCAGTATGTGCAAAGATGCTCGCAAAGAGAGCGACAATGCGACAAGCGACCGTACGAACGGTCGAATGAAACGGCCGCATCCGGTGTGGTCTAGTGGCTAGGATACCTGGCTTTCACCCAGGAGGCCCGGGTTCGATTCCCGGTACCGGAACGGAATTTTTTCCACACGAATCGTGACAAGTTTGAGCTGTCCGAGCGGCCGTTTCCCGTCCTGCTCGCAATATAGCTACTGTTTCGTGACCGTCAGCAGAATATAGACTAGGGAAGCAGACACACGACGACCATAGGAATGGTGTATGGCTTCATGCCACCTGATTCCAGCGTAGGGCTGAGCAACTGCATCTGCCGAGGCCCGTTAGCTCAGTTGGTTAGAGCGTCGTGCTAATAACGCGAAGGTCGTGGGTTCGATCCCCCCACGGGCCACTTCTCTTTTACTACTGCGAAAAGGCAGCGCCGATTTCAGCTGGCGAGTGTGATGACCAAATGATCATCACCCTGCGTGGAAGTTGACAGAGGATCCGAACCCGACTCGTCGGGAAGCACTACAGCATTCACTCGGCAATGGCCATAATATCTTGAATACACTGGTTAGAGAAAATGAAAGAAAATGTCCGATTGCCGATGCGTAACAACTTTGGCCCTTGTCAGTACTTGGGCGGGTGAGCGCATGGGAACACAGGGCAGTATTGGCAGTTTTACTTCCTATTTTTGTTTCTCCTTTGTTTTCGGAGCTACAGCCCGATTCGGCCAGGGAGACGCCACCGTGAAATGAAGGGGGCGTGCTGTGTGTCCATCGCCTCGCCTCGCCTCTCCTTACCTCTCTCAGTCGTTTCTCGTGCTTGTCGTTTTGATATAGGCCGATTTGAGAGCGTCAGCTCTCGCGTCAGCTGAGCAAAGTCGAGACAAGTCGAGACACACTAAGGGCTGGTATGCAGCGAGTAAGAGGGCGAAAAAACAATAGTTTAAGAGCGCGTGGCAAAAGTACTCATACGCGAAATTAAAAGCCTGCTGCGGTGGCCGGGAATCGAACCCGGATCAACTGCTTGGAAGGCAACTATGCTGACCATTACACCACCACCGCACAAGCGAGCGCCCCGCCACCGCGCTGAGTCGGCTTCCCGCCTGTCGGCAGCGGCCGAAGGTGATCGTACCCGGCAGGCGCATTTCGAGGCAGGCTAGGGGAGCACATCCAGACGCATTCGGACAGCGTATCCGCGCACATTTCGCATCCTTTGGCAAGAGTCGGCGCCGGCGGCGCAAGAGTACGCAGAGGACCGCGTTCTGGCGGCATCTTTAAGCAGTGCAGTGCAGGATTCAGCGTCTGCAGCATCTTCTCCACAGAATGCTACGGCGCTTGACGGCAGTCCCACTTTCCCTTGAGACATCTGCTCGGGAAGCAGCGTGAAGGTACCGCTGGCCCGAGCATCGGTGGTTCAGTGGTAGAATGCTCGCCTGCCACGCGGGCGGCCCGGGTTCGATTCCCGGCCGATGCATCATTTTGTTTTTTCTCCGGTAGGGGTGCTGCGTGTCTTTCGCACTCGAACTGCGTGAGCCATGAGAATGAACCGCGGGATTCCGTGTGGAAAGAACCAATCATGCAGCGCGGACGACTGCTCGTTTGGACTCCTGCGCGCTATTGTACATACTGGCGTCGGCCTAGCATCGCAAGTTGCCTGCCGCGCCGTGAATGCACGTGTAGCAACAGAAAAAATGAGCCAGGGAGTGCAGACTCTCTACCACTTGTATTCGGTACTTACCAAGATTCCAGAAGGTCTAACGATCGCCTGCCTCGGTAGCGCAGTAGGCAGCGCGTAAGTCTCATAATCTTAAGGTCGTGAGTTCGATCCTCACCCGGGGCATCTAATTTTCTGTGACTGAAGGTGGTGCTGTTGCTAGGGCGCCAACTTATTTCTTGTTTGTTATCCGCAACGTTTCAACGCTTCAGCGGGAAAATGTTTACTTCCTGTTATTGCTACATACAGCTTCCCTATTCCTCTTCTCCCAGCAGAGCATGAAGCCAAAAGCATTGCTCTGCGACGTTTGAGGTGCGCGCCTTGCCAGTCAGTATGTGCAAAGATGCTCGCAAAGAGAGCGACAATGCGACAAGCGACCGTACGAACGGTCGAATGAAACGGCCGCATCCGGTGTGGTCTAGTGGCTAGGATACCTGGCTTTCACCCAGGAGGCCCGGGTTCGATTCCCGGTACCGGAACGGAATTTTTTCCACACGAATCGTGACAAGTTTGAGCTGTCCGAGCGGCCGTTTCCCGTCCTGCTCGCAATATAGCTACTGTTTCGTGACCGTCAGCAGAATATAGACTAGGGAAGCAGACACACGACGACCATAGGAATGGTGTATGGCTTCATGCCACCTGATTCCAGCGTAGGGCTGAGCAACTGCATCTGCCGAGGCCCGTTAGCTCAGTTGGTTAGAGCGTCGTGCTAATAACGCGAAGGTCGTGGGTTCGATCCCCCCACGGGCCACTTCTCTTTTACTACTGCGAAAAGGCAGCGCCGATTTCAGCTGGCGAGTGTGATGACCAAATGATCATCACCCTGCGTGGAAGTTGACAGAGGATCCGAACCCGACTCGTCGGGAAGCACTACAGCATTCACTCGGCAATGGCCATAATATCTTGAATACACTGGTTAGAGAAAATGAAAGAAAATGTCCGATTGCCGATGCGTAACAACTTTGGCCCTTGTCAGTACTTGGGCGGGTGAGCGCATGGGAACACAGGGCAGTATTGGCAGTTTTACTTCCTATTTTTGTTTCTCCTTTGTTTTCGGAGCTACAGCCCGATTCGGCCAGGGAGACGCCACCGTGAAATGAAGGGGGCGTGCTGTGTGTCCATCGCCTCGCCTCGCCTCTCCTTACCTCTCTCAGTCGTTTCTCGTGCTTGTCGTTTTGATATAGGCCGATTTGAGAGCGTCAGCTCTCGCGTCAGCTGAGCAAAGTCGAGACAAGTCGAGACACACTAAGGGCTGGTATGCAGCGAGTAAGAGGGCGAAAAAACAATAGTTTAAGAGCGCGTGGCAAAAGTACTCATACGCGAAATTAAAAGCCTGCTGCGGTGGCCGGGAATCGAACCCGGATCAACTGCTTGGAAGGCAACTATGCTGACCATTACACCACCACCGCACAAGCGAGCGCCCCGCCACCGCGCTGAGTCGGCTTCCCGCCTGTCGGCAGCGGCCGAAGGTGATCGTACCCGGCAGGCGCATTTCGAGGCAGGCTAGGGGAGCACATCCAGACGCATTCGGACAGCGTATCCGCGCACATTTCGCATCCTTTGGCAAGAGTCGGCGCCGGCGGCGCAAGAGTACGCAGAGGACCGCGTTCTGGCGGCATCTTTAAGCAGTGCAGTGCAGGATTCAGCGTCTGCAGCATCTTCTCCACAGAATGCTACGGCGCTTGACGGCAGTCCCACTTTCCCTTGAGACATCTGCTCGGGAAGCAGCGTGAAGGTACCGCTGGCCCGAGCATCGGTGGTTCAGTGGTAGAATGCTCGCCTGCCACGCGGGCGGCCCGGGTTCGATTCCCGGCCGATGCATCATTTTGTTTTTTCTCCGGTAGGGGTGCTGCGTGTCTTTCGCACTCGAACTGCGTGAGCCATGAGAATGAACCGCGGGATTCCGTGTGGAAAGAACCAATCATGCAGCGCGGACGACTGCTCGTTTGGACTCCTGCGTGCTATTGTACATACTGGCGTCGGCCTAGCATCGCAAGTTGCCTGCCGCGCCGTGAATGCACGTGTAGCAACAGAAAAAATGAGCCAGGGAGTGCAGACTCTCTACCACTTGTATTCGGTACTTACCAAGATTCCAGAAGGTCTAACGATCGCCTGCCTCGGTAGCGCAGTAGGCAGCGCGTAAGTCTCATAATCTTAAGGTCGTGAGTTCGATCCTCACCCGGGGCATCTAATTTTCTGTGACTGAAGGTGGTGCTGTTGCTAGGGCGCCAACTTATTTCTTGTTTGTTATCCGCAACGTTTCAACGCTTCAGCGGGAAAATGTTTACTTCCTGTTATTGCTACATACAGCTTCCCTATTCCTCTTCTCCCAGCAGAGCATGAAGCCAAAAGCATTGCTCTGCGACGTTTGAGGTGCGCGCCTTGCCAGTCAGTATGTGCAAAGATGCTCGCAAAGAGAGCGACAATGCGACAAGCGACCGTACGAACGGTCGAATGAAACGGCCGCATCCGGTGTGGTCTAGTGGCTAGGATACCTGGCTTTCACCCAGGAGGCCCGGGTTCGATTCCCGGTACCGGAACGGAATTTTTTCCACACGAATCGTGACAAGTTTGAGCTGTCCGAGCGGCCGTTTCCCGTCCTGCTCGCAATATAGCTACTGTTTCGTGACCGTCAGCAGAATATAGACTAGGGAAGCAGACACACGACGACCATAGGAATGGTGTATGGCTTCATGCCACCTGATTCCAGCGTAGGGCTGAGCAACTGCATCTGCCGAGGCCCGTTAGCTCAGTTGGTTAGAGCGTCGTGCTAATAACGCGAAGGTCGTGGGTTCGATCCCCCCACGGGCCACTTCTCCTTTACTACTGCGAAAAGGCAGCGCCGATTTCAGCTGGCGAGTGTGATGACCAAATGATTATCACCCTGCGTGGAAGTTGACAGAGGATCCGAACCCGACTCGTCGGGAAGCACTACAGCATTCACTCGGCAATGGCCATAATATCTTGAATACACTGGTTAGAGAAAATGAAAGAAAATGTCCGATTGCCGATGCGTAACAACTTTGGCCCTTGTCAGTACTTGGGCGGGTGAGCGCATGGGAACACAGGGCAGTATTGGCAGTTTTACTTCCTATTTTTGTTTCTCCTTTGTTTTCGGAGCTACAGCCCGATTCGGCCAGGGAGACGCCACCGTGAAATGAAGGGGGCGTGCTGTGTGTCCATCGCCTCGCCTCGCCTCTCCTTACCTCTCTCAGTCGTTTCTCGTGCTTGTCGTTTTGATATAGGCCGATTTGAGAGCGTCAGCTCTCGCGTCAGCTGAGCAAAGTCGAGACAAGTCGAGACACACTAAGGGCTGGTATGCAGCGAGTAAGAGGGCGAAAAAACAATAGTTTAAGAGCGCGTGGCAAAAGTACTCATACGCGAAATTAAAAGCCTGCTGCGGTGGCCGGGAATCGAACCCGGATCAACTGCTTGGAAGGCAACTATGCTGACCATTACACCACCACCGCACAAGCGAGCGCCCCGCCACCGCGCTGAGTCGGCTTCCCGCCTGTCGGCAGCGGCCGAAGGTGATCGTACCCGGCAGGCGCATTTCGAGGCAGGCTAGGGGAGCACATCCAGACGCATTCGGACAGCGTATCCGCGCACATTTCGCATCCTTTGGCAAGAGTCGGCGCCGGCGGCGCAAGAGTACGCAGAGGACCGCGTTCTGGCGGCATCTTTAAGCAGTGCAGTGCAGGATTCAGCGTCTGCAGCATCTTCTCCACAGAATGCTACGGCGCTTGACGGCAGTCCCACTTTCCCTTGAGACATCTGCTCGGGAAGCAGCGTGAAGGTACCGCTGGCCCGAGCATCGGTGGTTCAGTGGTAGAATGCTCGCCTGCCACGCGGGCGGCCCGGGTTCGATTCCCGGCCGATGCATCATTTTGTTTTTTCTCCGGTAGGGGTGCTGCGTGTCTTTCGCACTCGAACTGCGTGAGCCATGAGAATGAACCGCGGGATTCCGTGTGGAAAGAACCAATCATGCAGCGCGGACGACTGCTCGTTTGGACTCCTGCGTGCTATTGTACATACTGGCGTCGGCCTAGCATCGCAAGTTGCCTGCCGCGCCGTGAATGCACGTGTAGCAACAGAAAAAATGAGCCAGGGAGTGCAGACTCTCTACCACTTGTATTCGGTACTTACCAAGATTCCAGAAGGTCTAACGATCGCCTGCCTCGGTAGCGCAGTAGGCAGCGCGTAAGTCTCATAATCTTAAGGTCGTGAGTTCGATCCTCACCCGGGGCATCTAATTTTCTGTGACTGAAGGTGGTGCTGTTGCTAGGGCGCCAACTTATTTCTTGTTTGTTATCCGCAACGTTTCAACGCTTCAGCGGGAAAATGTTTACTTCCTGTTATTGCTACATACAGCTTCCCTATTCCTCTTCTCCCAGCAGAGCATGAAGCCAAAAGCATTGCTCTGCGACGTTTGAGGTGCGCGCCTTGCCAGTCAGTATGTGCAAAGATGCTCGCAAAGAGAGCGACAATGCGACAAGCGACCGTACGAACGGTCGAATGAAACGGCCGCATCCGGTGTGGTCTAGTGGCTAGGATACCTGGCTTTCACCCAGGAGGCCCGGGTTCGATTCCCGGTACCGGAACGGAATTTTTTCCACACGAATCGTGACAAGTTTGAGCTGTCCGAGCGGCCGTTTCCCGTCCTGCTCGCAATATAGCTACTGTTTCGTGACCGTCAGCAGAATATAGACTAGGGAAGCAGACACACGACGACCATAGGAATGGTGTATGGCTTCATGCCACCTGATTCCAGCGTAGGGCTGAGCAACTGCATCTGCCGAGGCCCGTTAGCTCAGTTGGTTAGAGCGTCGTGCTAATAACGCGAAGGTCGTGGGTTCGATCCCCCCACGGGCCACTTCTCTTTTACTACTGCGAAAAGGCAGCGCCGATTTCAGCTGGCGAGTGTGATGACCAAATGATCATCACCCTGCGTGGAAGTTGACAGAGGATCCGAACCCGACTCGTCGGGAAGCACTACAGCATTCACTCGGCAATGGCCATAATATCTTGAATACACTGGTTAGAGAAAATGAAAGAAAATGTCCGATTGCCGATGCGTAACAACTTTGGCCCTTGTCAGTACTTGGGCGGGTGAGCGCATGGGAACACAGGGCAGTATTGGCAGTTTTACTTCCTATTTTTGTTTCTCCTTTGTTTTCGGAGCTACAGCCCGATTCGGCCAGGGAGACGCCACCGTGAAATGAAGGGGGCGTGCTGTGTGTCCATCGCCTCGCCTCGCCTCTCCTTACCTCTCTCAGTCGTTTCTCGTGCTTGTCGTTTTGATATAGGCCGATTTGAGAGCGTCAGCTCTCGCGTCAGCTGAGCAAAGTCGAGACAAGTCGAGACACACTAAGGGCTGGTATGCAGCGAGTAAGAGGGCGAAAAAACAATAGTTTAAGAGCGCGTGGCAAAAGTACTCATACGCGAAATTAAAAGCCTGCTGCGGTGGCCGGGAATCGAACCCGGATCAACTGCTTGGAAGGCAACTATGCTGACCATTACACCACCACCGCACAAGCGAGCGCCCCGCCACCGCGCTGAGTCGGCTTCCCGCCTGTCGGCAGCGGCCGAAGGTGATCGTACCCGGCAGGCGCATTTCGAGGCAGGCTAGGGGAGCACATCCAGACGCATTCGGACAGCGTATCCGCGCACATTTCGCATCCTTTGGCAAGAGTCGGCGCCGGCGGCGCAAGAGTACGCAGAGGACCGCGTTCTGGCGGCATCTTTAAGCAGTGCAGTGCAGGATTCAGCGTCTGCAGCATCTTCTCCACAGAATGCTACGGCGCTTGACGGCAGTCCCACTTTCCCTTGAGACATCTGCTCGGGAAGCAGCGTGAAGGTACCGCTGGCCCGAGCATCGGTGGTTCAGTGGTAGAATGCTCGCCTGCCACGCGGGCGGCCCGGGTTCGATTCCCGGCCGATGCATCATTTTGTTTTTTCTCCGGTAGGGGTGCTGCGTGTCTTTCGCACTCGAACTGCGTGAGCCATGAGAATGAACCGCGGGATTCCGTGTGGAAAGAACCAATCATGCAGCGCGGACGACTGCTCGTTTGGACTCCTGCGTGCTATTGTACATACTGGCGTCGGCCTAGCATCGCAAGTTGCCTGCCGCGCCGTGAATGCACGTGTAGCAACAGAAAAAATGAGCCAGGGAGTGCAGACTCTCTACCACTTGTATTCGGTACTTACCAAGATTCCAGAAGGTCTAACGATCGCCTGCCTCGGTAGCGCAGTAGGCAGCGCGTAAGTCTCATAATCTTAAGGTCGTGAGTTCGATCCTCACCCGGGGCATCTAATTTTCTGTGACTGAAGGTGGTGCTGTTGCTAGGGCGCCAACTTATTTCTTGTTTGTTATCCGCAACGTTTCAACGCTTCAGCGGGAAAATGTTTACTTCCTGTTATTGCTACATACAGCTTCCCTATTCCTCTTCTCCCAGCAGAGCATGAAGCCAAAAGCATTGCTCTGCGACGTTTGAGGTGCGCGCCTTGCCAGTCAGTATGTGCAAAGATGCTCGCAAAGAGAGCGACAATGCGACAAGCGACCGTACGAACGGTCGAATGAAACGGCCGCATCCGGTGTGGTCTAGTGGCTAGGATACCTGGCTTTCACCCAGGAGGCCCGGGTTCGATTCCCGGTACCGGAACGGAATTTTTTCCACACGAATCGTGACAAGTTTGAGCTGTCCGAGCGGCCGTTTCCCGTCCTGCTCGCAATATAGCTACTGTTTCGTGACCGTCAGCAGAATATAGACTAGGGAAGCAGACACACGACGACCATAGGAATGGTGTATGGCTTCATGCCACCTGATTCCAGCGTAGGGCTGAGCAACTGCATCTGCCGAGGCCCGTTAGCTCAGTTGGTTAGAGCGTCGTGCTAATAACGCGAAGGTCGTGGGTTCGATCCCCCCACGGGCCACTTCTCCTTTACTACTGCGAAAAGGCAGCGCCGATTTCAGCTGGCGAGTGTGATGACCAAATGATTATCACCCTGCGTGGAAGTTGACAGAGGATCCGAACCCGACTCGTCGGGAAGCACTACAGCATTCACTCGGCAATGGCCATAATATCTTGAATACACTGGTTAGAGAAAATGAAAGAAAATGTCCGATTGCCGATGCGTAACAACTTTGGCCCTTGTCAGTACTTGGGCGGGTGAGCGCATGGGAACACAGGGCAGTATTGGCAGTTTTACTTCCTATTTTTGTTTCTCCTTTGTTTTCGGAGCTACAGCCCGATTCGGCCAGGGAGACGCCACCGTGAAATGAAGGGGGCGTGCTGTGTGTCCATCGCCTCGCCTCGCCTCTCCTTACCTCTCTCAGTCGTTTCTCGTGCTTGTCGTTTTGATATAGGCCGATTTGAGAGCGTCAGCTCTCGCGTCAGCTGAGCAAAGTCGAGACAAGTCGAGACACACTAAGGGCTGGTATGCAGCGAGTAAGAGGGCGAAAAAACAATAGTTTAAGAGCGCGTGGCAAAAGTACTCATACGCGAAATTAAAAGCCTGCTGCGGTGGCCGGGAATCGAACCCGGATCAACTGCTTGGAAGGCAACTATGCTGACCATTACACCACCACCGCACAAGCGAGCGCCCCGCCACCGCGCTGAGTCGGCTTCCCGCCTGTCGGCAGCGGCCGAAGGTGATCGTACCCGGCAGGCGCATTTCGAGGCAGGCTAGGGGAGCACATCCAGACGCATTCGGACAGCGTATCCGCGCACATTTCGCATCCTTTGGCAAGAGTCGGCGCCGGCGGCGCAAGAGTACGCAGAGGACCGCGTTCTGGCGGCATCTTTAAGCAGTGCAGTGCAGGATTCAGCGTCTGCAGCATCTTCTCCACAGAATGCTACGGCGCTTGACGGCAGTCCCACTTTCCCTTGAGACATCTGCTCGGGAAGCAGCGTGAAGGTACCGCTGGCCCGAGCATCGGTGGTTCAGTGGTAGAATGCTCGCCTGCCACGCGGGCGGCCCGGGTTCGATTCCCGGCCGATGCATCATTTTGTTTTTTCTCCGGTAGGGGTGCTGCGTGTCTTTCGCACTCGAACTGCGTGAGCCATGAGAATGAACCGCGGGATTCCGTGTGGAAAGAACCAATCATGCAGCGCGGACGACTGCTCGTTTGGACTCCTGCGCGCTATTGTACATACTGGCGTCGGCCTAGCATCGCAAGTTGCCTGCCGCGCCGTGAATGCACGTGTAGCAACAGAAAAAATGAGCCAGGGAGTGCAGACTCTCTACCACTTGTATTCGGTACTTACCAAGATTCCAGAAGGTCTAACGATCGCCTGCCTCGGTAGCGCAGTAGGCAGCGCGTAAGTCTCATAATCTTAAGGTCGTGAGTTCGATCCTCACCCGGGGCATCTA
Organism: Schistocerca americana; assembly: GCF_021461395.2. NCBI lineage: Eukaryota > Metazoa > Arthropoda > Insecta > Orthoptera > Acrididae > Schistocerca > Schistocerca americana. Next base: position 254,147 of record NW_025725220.1, read on the forward strand.
ATTTTCTGTGACTGAAGGTGGTGCTGTTGCTAGGGCGCCAACTTATTTCTTGTTTGTTATCCGCAACGTTTCAACGCTTCAGCGGGAAAATGTTTACTTCCTGTTATTGCTACATACAGCTTCCCTATTCCTCTTCTCCCAGCAGAGCATGAAGCCAAAAGCATTGCTCTGCGACGTTTGAGGTGCGCGCCTTGCCAGTCAGTATGTGCAAAGATGCTCGCAAAGAGAGCGACAATGCGACAAGCGACCGTACGAACGGTCGAATGAAACGGCCGCATCCGGTGTGGTCTAGTGGCTAGGATACCTGGCTTTCACCCAGGAGGCCCGGGTTCGATTCCCGGTACCGGAACGGAATTTTTTCCACACGAATCGTGACAAGTTTGAGCTGTCCGAGCGGCCGTTTCCCGTCCTGCTCGCAATATAGCTACTGTTTCGTGACCGTCAGCAGAATATAGACTAGGGAAGCAGACACACGACGACCATAGGAATGGTGTATGGCTTCATGCCACCTGATTCCAGCGTAGGGCTGAGCAACTGCATCTGCCGAGGCCCGTTAGCTCAGTTGGTTAGAGCGTCGTGCTAATAACGCGAAGGTCGCGGGTTCGATCCCCCCACGGGCCACTTCTCTTTTACTACTGCGAAAAGGCAGCGCCGATTTCAGCTGGCGAGTGTGATGACCAAATGATCATCACCCTGCGTGGAAGTTGACAGAGGATCCGAACCCGACTCGTCGGGAAGCACTACAGCATTCACTCGGCAATGGCCATAATATCTTGAATACACTGGTTAGAGAAAATGAAAGAAAATGTCCGATTGCCGATGCGTAACAACTTTGGCCCTTGTCAGTACTTGGGCGGGTGAGCGCATGGGAACACAGGGCAGTATTGGCAGTTTTACTTCCTATTTTTGTTTCTCCTTTGTTTTCGGAGCTACAGCCCGATTCGGCCAGGGAGACGCCACCGTGAAATGAAGGGGGCGTGCTGTGTGTCCATCGCCTCGCCTCGCCTCTCCTTACCTCTCTCAGTCGTTTCTCGTGCTTGTCGTTTTGATATAGGCCGATTTGAGAGCGTCAGCTCTCGCGTCAGCTGAGCAAAGTCGAGACAAGTCGAGACACACTAAGGGCTGGTATGCAGCGAGTAAGAGGGCGAAAAAACAATAGTTTAAGAGCGCGTGGCAAAAGTACTCATACGCGAAATTAAAAGCCTGCTGCGGTGGCCGGGAATCGAACCCGGATCAACTGCTTGGAAGGCAACTATGCTGACCATTACACCACCACCGCACAAGCGAGCGCCCCGCCACCGCGCTGAGTCGGCTTCCCGCCTGTCGGCAGCGGCCGAAGGTGATCGTACCCGGCAGGCGCATTTCGAGGCAGGCTAGGGGAGCACATCCAGACGCATTCGGACAGCGTATCCGCGCACATTTCGCATCCTTTGGCAAGAGTCGGCGCCGGCGGCGCAAGAGTACGCAGAGGACCGCGTTCTGGCGGCATCTTTAAGCAGTGCAGTGCAGGATTCAGCGTCTGCAGCATCTTCTCCACAGAATGCTACGGCGCTTGACGGCAGTCCCACTTTCCCTTGAGACATCTGCTCGGGAAGCAGCGTGAAGGTACCGCTGGCCCGAGCATCGGTGGTTCAGTGGTAGAATGCTCGCCTGCCACGCGGGCGGCCCGGGTTCGATTCCCGGCCGATGCATCATTTTGTTTTTTCTCCGGTAGGGGTGCTGCGTGTCTTTCGCACTCGAACTGCGTGAGCCATGAGAATGAACCGCGGGATTCCGTGTGGAAAGAACCAATCATGCAGCGCGGACGACTGCTCGTTTGGACTCCTGCGTGCTATTGTACATACTGGCGTCGGCCTAGCATCGCAAGTTGCCTGCCGCGCCGTGAATGCACGTGTAGCAACAGAAAAAATGAGCCAGGGAGTGCAGACTCTCTACCACTTGTATTCGGTACTTACCAAGATTCCAGAAGGTCTAACGATCGCCTGCCTCGGTAGCGCAGTAGGCAGCGCGTAAGTCTCATAATCTTAAGGTCGTGAGTTCGATCCTCACCCGGGGCATCTAATTTTCTGTGACTGAAGGTGGTGCTGTTGCTAGGGCGCCAACTTATTTCTTGTTTGTTATCCGCAACGTTTCAACGCTTCAGCGGGAAAATGTTTACTTCCTGTTATTGCTACATACAGCTTCCCTATTCCTCTTCTCCCAGCAGAGCATGAAGCCAAAAGCATTGCTCTGCGACGTTTGAGGTGCGCGCCTTGCCAGTCAGTATGTGCAAAGATGCTCGCAAAGAGAGCGACAATGCGACAAGCGACCGTACGAACGGTCGAATGAAACGGCCGCATCCGGTGTGGTCTAGTGGCTAGGATACCTGGCTTTCACCCAGGAGGCCCGGGTTCGATTCCCGGTACCGGAACGGAATTTTTTCCACACGAATCGTGACAAGTTTGAGCTGTCCGAGCGGCCGTTTCCCGTCCTGCTCGCAATATAGCTACTGTTTCGTGACCGTCAGCAGAATATAGACTAGGGAAGCAGACACACGACGACCATAGGAATGGTGTATGGCTTCATGCCACCTGATTCCAGCGTAGGGCTGAGCAACTGCATCTGCCGAGGCCCGTTAGCTCAGTTGGTTAGAGCGTCGTGCTAATAACGCGAAGGTCGTGGGTTCGATCCCCCCACGGGCCACTTCTCTTTTACTACTGCGAAAAGGCAGCGCCGATTTCAGCTGGCGAGTGTGATGACCAAATGATCATCACCCTGCGTGGAAGTTGACAGAGGATCCGAACCCGACTCGTCGGGAAGCACTACAGCATTCACTCGGCAATGGCCATAATATCTTGAATACACTGGTTAGAGAAAATGAAAGAAAATGTCCGATTGCCGATGCGTAACAACTTTGGCCCTTGTCAGTACTTGGGCGGGTGAGCGCATGGGAACACAGGGCAGTATTGGCAGTTTTACTTCCTATTTTTGTTTCTCCTTTGTTTTCGGAGCTACAGCCCGATTCGGCCAGGGAGACGCCACCGTGAAATGAAGGGGGCGTGCTGTGTGTCCATCGCCTCGCCTCGCCTCTCCTTACCTCTCTCAGTCGTTTCTCGTGCTTGTCGTTTTGATATAGGCCGATTTGAGAGCGTCAGCTCTCGCGTCAGCTGAGCAAAGTCGAGACACACTAAGGGCTGGTATGCAGCGAGTAAGAGGGCGAAAAAACAATAGTTTAAGAGCGCGTGGCAAAAGTACTCATACGCGAAATTAAAAGCCTGCTGCGGTGGCCGGGAATCGAACCCGGATCAACTGCTTGGAAGGCAACTATGCTGACCATTACACCACCACCGCACAAGCGAGCGCCCCGCCACCGCGCTGAGTCGGCTTCCCGCCTGTCGGCAGCGGCCGAAGGTGATCGTACCCGGCAGGCGCATTTCGAGGCAGGCTAGGGGAGCACATCCAGACGCATTCGGACAGCGTATCCGCGCACATTTCGCATCCTTTGGCAAGAGTCGGCGCCGGCGGCGCAAGAGTACGCAGAGGACCGCGTTCTGGCGGCATCTTTAAGCAGTGCAGTGCAGGATTCAGCGTCTGCAGCATCTTCTCCACAGAATGCTACGGCGCTTGACGGCAGTCCCACTTTCCCTTGAGACATCTGCTCGGGAAGCAGCGTGAAGGTACCGCTGGCCCGAGCATCGGTGGTTCAGTGGTAGAATGCTCGCCTGCCACGCGGGCGGCCCGGGTTCGATTCCCGGCCGATGCATCATTTTGTTTTTTCTCCGGTAGGGGTGCTGCGTGTCTTTCGCACTCGAACTGCGTGAGCCATGAGAATGAACCGCGGGATTCCGTGTGGAAAGAACCAATCATGCAGCGCGGACGACTGCTCGTTTGGACTCCTGCGTGCTATTGTACATACTGGCGTCGGCCTAGCATCGCAAGTTGCCTGCCGCGCCGTGAATGCACGTGTAGCAACAGAAAAAATGAGCCAGGGAGTGCAGACTCTCTACCACTTGTATTCGGTACTTACCAAGATTCCAGAAGGTCTAACGATCGCCTGCCTCGGTAGCGCAGTAGGCAGCGCGTAAGTCTCATAATCTTAAGGTCGTGAGTTCGATCCTCACCCGGGGCATCTAATTTTCTGTGACTGAAGGTGGTGCTGTTGCTAGGGCGCCAACTTATTTCTTGTTTGTTATCCGCAACGTTTCAACGCTTCAGCGGGAAAATGTTTACTTCCTGTTATTGCTACATACAGCTTCCCTATTCCTCTTCTCCCAGCAGAGCATGAAGCCAAAAGCATTGCTCTGCGACGTTTGAGGTGCGCGCCTTGCCAGTCAGTATGTGCAAAGATGCTCGCAAAGAGAGCGACAATGCGACAAGCGACCGTACGAACGGTCGAATGAAACGGCCGCATCCGGTGTGGTCTAGTGGCTAGGATACCTGGCTTTCACCCAGGAGGCCCGGGTTCGATTCCCGGTACCGGAACGGAATTTTTTCCACACGAATCGTGACAAGTTTGAGCTGTCCGAGCGGCCGTTTCCCGTCCTGCTCGCAATATAGCTACTGTTTCGTGACCGTCAGCAGAATATAGACTAGGGAAGCAGACACACGACGACCATAGGAATGGTGTATGGCTTCATGCCACCTGATTCCAGCGTAGGGCTGAGCAACTGCATCTGCCGAGGCCCGTTAGCTCAGTTGGTTAGAGCGTCGTGCTAATAACGCGAAGGTCGTGGGTTCGATCCCCCCACGGGCCACTTCTCTTTTACTACTGCGAAAAGGCAGCGCCGATTTCAGCTGGCGAGTGTGATGACCAAATGATCATCACCCTGCGTGGAAGTTGACAGAGGATCCGAACCCGACTCGTCGGGAAGCACTACAGCATTCACTCGGCAATGGCCATAATATCTTGAATACACTGGTTAGAGAAAATGAAAGAAAATGTCCGATTGCCGATGCGTAACAACTTTGGCCCTTGTCAGTACTTGGGCGGGTGAGCGCATGGGAACACAGGGCAGTATTGGCAGTTTTACTTCCTATTTTTGTTTCTCCTTTGTTTTCGGAGCTACAGCCCGATTCGGCCAGGGAGACGCCACCGTGAAATGAAGGGGGCGTGCTGTGTGTCCATCGCCTCGCCTCGCCTCTCCTTACCTCTCTCAGTCGTTTCTCGTGCTTGTCGTTTTGATATAGGCCGATTTGAGAGCGTCAGCTCTCGCGTCAGCTGAGCAAAGTCGAGACAAGTCGAGACACACTAAGGGCTGGTATGCAGCGAGTAAGAGGGCGAAAAAACAATAGTTTAAGAGCGCGTGGCAAAAGTACTCATACGCGAAATTAAAAGCCTGCTGCGGTGGCCGGGAATCGAACCCGGATCAACTGCTTGGAAGGCAACTATGCTGACCATTACACCACCACCGCACAAGCGAGCGCCCCGCCACCGCGCTGAGTCGGCTTCCCGCCTGTCGGCAGCGGCCGAAGGTGATCGTACCCGGCAGGCGCATTTCGAGGCAGGCTAGGGGAGCACATCCAGACGCATTCGGACAGCGTATCCGCGCACATTTCGCATCCTTTGGCAAGAGTCGGCGCCGGCGGCGCAAGAGTACGCAGAGGACCGCGTTCTGGCGGCATCTTTAAGCAGTGCAGTGCAGGATTCAGCGTCTGCAGCATCTTCTCCACAGAATGCTACGGCGCTTGACGGCAGTCCCACTTTCCCTTGAGACATCTGCTCGGGAAGCAGCGTGAAGGTACCGCTGGCCCGAGCATCGGTGGTTCAGTGGTAGAATGCTCGCCTGCCACGCGGGCGGCCCGGGTTCGATTCCCGGCCGATGCATCATTTTGTTTTTTCTCCGGTAGGGGTGCTGCGTGTCTTTCGCACTCGAACTGCGTGAGCCATGAGAATGAACCGCGGGATTCCGTGTGGAAAGAACCAATCATGCAGCGCGGACGACTGCTCGTTTGGACTCCTGCGTGCTATTGTACATACTGGCGTCGGCCTAGCATCGCAAGTTGCCTGCCGCGCCGTGAATGCACGTGTAGCAACAGAAAAAATGAGCCAGGGAGTGCAGACTCTCTACCACTTGTATTCGGTACTTACCAAGATTCCAGAAGGTCTAACGATCGCCTGCCTCGGTAGCGCAGTAGGCAGCGCGTAAGTCTCATAATCTTAAGGTCGTGAGTTCGATCCTCACCCGGGGCATCTAATTTTCTGTGACTGAAGGTGGTGCTGTTGCTAGGGCGCCAACTTATTTCTTGTTTGTTATCCGCAACGTTTCAACGCTTCAGCGGGAAAATGTTTACTTCCTGTTATTGCTACATACAGCTTCCCTATTCCTCTTCTCCCAGCAGAGCATGAAGCCAAAAGCATTGCTCTGCGACGTTTGAGGTGCGCGCCTTGCCAGTCAGTATGTGCAAAGATGCTCGCAAAGAGAGCGACAATGCGACAAGCGACCGTACGAACGGTCGAATGAAACGGCCGCATCCGGTGTGGTCTAGTGGCTAGGATACCTGGCTTTCACCCAGGAGGCCCGGGTTCGATTCCCGGTACCGGAACGGAATTTTTTCCACACGAATCGTGACAAGTTTGAGCTGTCCGAGCGGCCGTTTCCCGTCCTGCTCGCAATATAGCTACTGTTTCGTGACCGTCAGCAGAATATAGACTAGGGAAGCAGACACACGACGACCATAGGAATGGTGTATGGCTTCATGCCACCTGATTCCAGCGTAGGGCTGAGCAACTGCATCTGCCGAGGCCCGTTAGCTCAGTTGGTTAGAGCGTCGTGCTAATAACGCGAAGGTCGTGGGTTCGATCCCCCCACGGGCCACTTCTCTTTTACTACTGCGAAAAGGCAGCGCCGATTTCAGCTGGCGAGTGTGATGACCAAATGATCATCACCCTGCGTGGAAGTTGACAGAGGATCCGAACCCGACTCGTCGGGAAGCACTACAGCATTCACTCGGCAATGGCCATAATATCTTGAATACACTGGTTAGAGAAAATGTCCGATTGCCGATGCGTAACAACTTTGGCCCTTGTCAGTACTTGGGCGGGTGAGCGCATGGGAACACAGGGCAGTATTGGCAGTTTTACTTCCTATTTTTGTTTCTCCTTTGTTTTCGGAGCTACAGCCCGATTCGGCCAGGGAGACGCCACCGTGAAATGAAGGGGGCGTGCTGTGTGTCCATCGCCTCGCCTCGCCTCTCCTTACCTCTCTCAGTCGTTTCTCGTGCTTGTCGTTTTGATATAGGCCGATTTGAGAGCGTCAGCTCTCGCGTCAGCTGAGCAAAGTCGAGACAAGTCGAGACACACTAAGGGCTGGTATGCAGCGAGTAAGAGGGCGAAAAAACAATAGTTTAAGAGCGCGTGGCAAAAGTACTCATACGCGAAATTAAAAGCCTGCTGCGGTGGCCGGGAATCGAACCCGGATCAACTGCTTGGAAGGCAACTATGCTGACCATTACACCACCACCGCACAAGCGAGCGCCCCGCCACCGCGCTGAGTCGGCTTCCCGCCTGTCGGCAGCGGCCGAAGGTGATCGTACCCGGCAGGCGCATTTCGAGGCAGGCTAGGGGAGCACATCCAGACGCATTCGGACAGCGTATCCGCGCACATTTCGCATCCTTTGGCAAGAGTCGGCGCCGGCGGCGCAAGAGTACGCAGAGGACCGCGTTCTGGCGGCATCTTTAAGCAGTGCAGTGCAGGATTCAGCGTCTGCAGCATCTTCTCCACAGAATGCTACGGCGCTTGACGGCAGTCCCACTTTCCCTTGAGACATCTGCTCGGGAAGCAGCGTGAAGGTACCGCTGGCCCGAGCATCGGTGGTTCAGTGGTAGAATGCTCGCCTGCCACGCGGGCGGCCCGGGTTCGATTCCCGGCCGATGCATCATTTTGTTTTTTCTCCGGTAGGGGTGCTGCGTGTCTTTCGCACTCGAACTGCGTGAGCCATGAGAATGAACCGCGGGATTCCGTGTGGAAAGAACCAATCATGCAGCGCGGACGACTGCTCGTTTGGACTCCTGCGTGCTATTGTACATACTGGCGTCGGCCTAGCATCGCAAGTTGCCTGCCGCGCCGTGAATGCACGTGTAGCAACAGAAAAAATGAGCCAGGGAGTGCAGACTCTCTACCACTTGTATTCGGTACTTACCAAGATTCCAGAAGGTCTAACGATCGCCTGCCTCGGTAGCGCAGTAGGCAGCGCGTAAGTCTCATAATCTTAAGGTCGTGAGTTCGATCCTCACCCGGGGCATCTAATTTTCTGTGACTGAAGGTGGTGCTGTTGCTAGGGCGCCAACTTATTTCTTGTTTGTTATCCGCAACGTTTCAACGCTTCAGCGGGAAAATGTTTACTTCCTGTTATTGCTACATACAGCTTCCCTATTCCTCTTCTCCCAGCAGAGCATGAAGCCAAAAGCATTGCTCTGCGACGTTTGAGGTGCGCGCCTTGCCAGTCAGTATGTGCAAAGATGCTCGCAAAGAGAGCGACAATGCGACAAGCGACCGTACGAACGGTCGAATGAAACGGCCGCATCCGGTGTGGTCTAGTGGCTAGGATACCTGGCTTTCACCCAGGAGGCCCGGGTTCGATTCCCGGTACCGGAACGGAATTTTTTCCACACGAATCGTGACAAGTTTGAGCTGTCCGAGCGGCCGTTTCCCGTCCTGCTCGCAATATAGCTACTGTTTCGTGACCGTCAGCAGAATATAGACTAGGGAAGCAGACACACGACGACCATAGGAATGGTGTATGGCTTCATGCCACCTGATTCCAGCGTAGGGCTGAGCAACTGCATCTGCCGAGGCCCGTTAGCTCAGTTGGTTAGAGCGTCGTGCTAATAACGCGAAGGTCGTGGGTTCGATCCCCCCACGGGCCACTTCTCTTTTACTACTGCGAAAAGGCAGCGCCGATTTCAGCTGGCGAGTGTGATGACCAAATGATCATCACCCTGCGTGGAAGTTGACAGAGGATCCGAACCCGACTCGTCGGGAAGCACTACAGCATTCACTCGGCAATGGCCATAATATCTTGAATACACTGGTTAGAGAAAATGTCCGATTGCCGATGCGTAACAACTTTGGCCCTTGTCAGTACTTGGGCGGGTGAGCGCATGGGAACACAGGGCAGTATTGGCAGTTTTACTTCCTATTTTTGTTTCTCCTTTGTTTTCGGAGCTACAGCCCGATTCGGCCAGGGAGACGCCACCGTGAAATGAAGGGGGCGTGCTGTGTGTCCATCGCCTCGCCTCGCCTCTCCTTACCTCTCTCAGTCGTTTCTCGTGCTTGTCGTTTTGATATAGGCCGATTTGAGAGCGTCAGCTCTCGCGTCAGCTGAGCAAAGTCGAGACAAGTCGAGACACACTAAGGGCTGGTATGCAGCGAGTAAGAGGGCGAAAAAACAATAGTTTAAGAGCGCGTGGCAAAAGTACTCATACGCGAAATTAAAAGCCTGCTGCGGTGGCCGGGAATCGAACCCGGATCAACTGCTTGGAAGGCAACTATGCTGACCATTACACCACCACCGCACAAGCGAGCGCCCCGCCACCGCGCTGAGTCGGCTTCCCGCCTGTCGGCAGCGGCCGAAGGTGATCGTACCCGGCAGGCGCATTTCGAGGCAGGCTAGGGGAGCACATCCAGACGCATTCGGACAGCGTATCCGCGCACATTTCGCATCCTTTGGCAAGAGTCGGCGCCGGCGGCGCAAGAGTACGCAGAGGACCGCGTTCTGGCGGCATCTTTAAGCAGTGCAGTGCAGGATTCAGCGTCTGCAGCATCTTCTCCACAGAATGCTACGGCGCTTGACGGCAGTCCCACTTTCCCTTGAGACATCTGCTCGGGAAGCAGCGTGAAGGTACCGCTGGCCCGAGCATCGGTGGTTCAGTGGTAGAATGCTCGCCTGCCACGCGGGCGGCCCGGGTTCGATTCCCGGCCGATGCATCATTTTGTTTTTTCTCCGGTAGGGGTGCTGCGTGTCTTTCGCACTCGAACTGCGTGAGCCATGAGAATGAACCGCGGGATTCCGTGTGGAAAGAACCAATCATGCAGCGCGGACGACTGCTCGTTTGGACTCCTGCGTGCTATTGTACATACTGGCGTCGGCCTAGCATCGCAAGTTGCCTGCCGCGCCGTGAATGCACGTGTAGCAACAGAAAAAATGAGCCAGGGAGTGCAGACTCTCTACCACTTGTATTCGGTACTTACCAAGATTCCAGAAGGTCTAACGATCGCCTGCCTCGGTAGCGCAGTAGGCAGCGCGTAAGTCTCATAATCTTAAGGTCGTGAGTTCGATCCTCACCCGGGGCATCTAATTTTCTGTGACTGAAGGTGGTGCTGTTGCTAGGGCGCCAACTTATTTCTTGTTTGTTATCCGCAACGTTTCAACGCTTCAGCGGGAAAATGTTTACTTCCTGTTATTGCTACATACAGCTTCCCTATTCCTCTTCTCCCAGCAGAGCATGAAGCCAAAAGCATTGCTCTGCGACGTTTGAGGTGCGCGCCTTGCCAGTCAGTATGTGCAAAGATGCTCGCAAAGAGAGCGACAATGCGACAAGCGACCGTACGAACGGTCGAATGAAACGGCCGCATCCGGTGTGGTCTAGTGGCTAGGATACCTGGCTTTCACCCAGGAGGCCCGGGTTCGATTCCCGGTACCGGAACGGAATTTTTTCCACACGAATCGTGACAAGTTTGAGCTGTCCGAGCGGCCGTTTCCCGTCCTGCTCGCAATATAGCTACTGTTTCGTGACCGTCAGCAGAATATAGACTAGGGAAGCAGACACACGACGACCATAGGAATGGTGTATGGCTTCATGCCACCTGATTCCAGCGTAGGGCTGAGCAACTGCATCTGCCGAGGCCCGTTAGCTCAGTTGGTTAGAGCGTCGTGCTAATAACGCGAAGGTCGTGGGTTCGATCCCCCCACGGGCCACTTCTCTTTTACTACTGCGAAAAGGCAGCGCCGATTTCAGCTGGCGAGTGTGATGACCAAATGATCATCACCCTGCGTGGAAGTTGACAGAGGATCCGAACCCGACTCGTCGGGAAGCACTACAGCATTCACTCGGCAATGGCCATAATATCTTGAATACACTGGTTAGAGAAAATGTCCGATTGCCGATGCGTAACAACTTTGGCCCTTGTCAGTACTTGGGCGGGTGAGCGCATGGGAACACAGGGCAGTATTGGCAGTTTTACTTCCTATTTTTGTTTCTCCTTTGTTTTCGGAGCTACAGCCCGATTCGGCCAGGGAGACGCCACCGTGAAATGAAGGGGGCGTGCTGTGTGTCCATCGCCTCGCCTCGCCTCTCCTTACCTCTCTCAGTCGTTTCTCGTGCTTGTCGTTTTGATATAGGCCGATTTGAGAGCGTCAGCTCTCGCGTCAGCTGAGCAAAGTCGAGACAAGTCGAGACACACTAAGGGCTGGTATGCAGCGAGTAAGAGGGCGAAAAAACAATAGTTTAAGAGCGCGTGGCAAAAGTACTCATACGCGAAATTAAAAGCCTGCTGCGGTGGCCGGGAATCGAACCCGGATCAACTGCTTGGAAGGCAACTATGCTGACCATTACACCACCACCGCACAAGCGAGCGCCCCGCCACCGCGCTGAGTCGGCTTCCCGCCTGTCGGCAGCGGCCGAAGGTGATCGTACCCGGCAGGCGCATTTCGAGGCAGGCTAGGGGAGCACATCCAGACGCATTCGGACAGCGTATCCGCGCACATTTCGCATCCTTTGGCAAGAGTCGGCGCCGGCGGCGCAAGAGTACGCAGAGGACCGCGTTCTGGCGGCATCTTTAAGCAGTGCAGTGCAGGATTCAGCGTCTGCAGCATCTTCTCCACAGAATGCTACGGCGCTTGACGGCAGTCCCACTTTCCCTTGAGACATCTGCTCGGGAAGCAGCGTGAAGGTACCGCTGGCCCGAGCATCGGTGGTTCAGTGGTAGAATGCTCGCCTGCCACGCGGGCGGCCCGGGTTCGATTCCCGGCCGATGCATCATTTTGTTTTTTCTCCGGTAGGGGTGCTGCGTGTCTTTCGCACTCGAACTGCGTGAGCCATGAGAATGAACCGCGGGATTCCGTGTGGAAAGAACCAATCATGCAGCGCGGACGACTGCTCGTTTGGACTCCTGCGTGCTATTGTACATACTGGCGTCGGCCTAGCATCGCAAGTTGCCTGCCGCGCCGTGAATGCACGTGTAGCAACAGAAAAAATGAGCCAGGGAGTGCAGACTCTCTACCACTTGTATTCGGTACTTACCAAGATTCCAGAAGGTCTAACGATCGCCTGCCTCGGTAGCGCAGTAGGCAGCGCGTAAGTCTCATAATCTTAAGGTCGTGAGTTCGATCCTCACCCGGGGCATCTAATTTTCTGTGACTGAAGGTGGTGCTGTTGCTAGGGCGCCAACTTATTTCTTGTTTGTTATCCGCAACGTTTCAACGCTTCAGCGGGAAAATGTTTACTTCCTGTTATTGCTACATACAGCTTCCCTATTCCTCTTCTCCCAGCAGAGCATGAAGCCAAAAGCATTGCTCTGCGACGTTTGAGGTGCGCGCCTTGCCAGTCAGTATGTGCAAAGATGCTCGCAAAGAGAGCGACAATGCGACAAGCGACCGTACGAACGGTCGAATGAAACGGCCGCATCCGGTGTGGTCTAGTGGCTAGGATACCTGGCTTTCACCCAGGAGGCCCGGGTTCGATTCCCGGTACCGGAACGGAATTTTTTCCACACGAATCGTGACAAGTTTGAGCTGTCCGAGCGGCCGTTTCCCGTCCTGCTCGCAATATAGCTACTGTTTCGTGACCGTCAGCAGAATATAGACTAGGGAAGCAGACACACGACGACCATAGGAATGGTGTATGGCTTCATGCCACCTGATTCCAGCGTAGGGCTGAGCAACTGCATCTGCCGAGGCCCGTTAGCTCAGTTGGTTAGAGCGTCGTGCTAATAACGCGAAGGTCGTGGGTTCGATCCCCCCACGGGCCACGATCCCCCCACGGGCCACTTCTCTTTTACTACTGCGAAAAGGCAGCGCCGATTTCAGCTGGCGAGTGTGATGACCAATGATCATCACCCTGCGTGGAAGTTGACTGAGGATCCGAACCCGACTCGTCGGGAAGCACTACAGCACTCACTCGGCAATGGCCATAATATCTTGAATACACTGGTTAGAGAAAATGAAAGAAAATGTCCGATTGCCGATGCGTAACAACTTTGGCCCTTGTCAGTACTTGGGCGGGTGAGCGCATGGGAACACAGGGCACTATTGGCAGTTTTACTTCCTATTTTTGTTTCTCCTTTGTTTTCGGAGCTACAGCCGATTCGGCCAGGGAGACGCCACCGTGAAATGAAGGGGGCGTGCTGTGTGTCCATCGCCTCGCCTCTCCTTACCTCTCTCAGTCGTTTCTCGTGCTTGTCGTTTTGATATAGGCCGATTTGAGAGCGTCAGCTCTCGCGTCAGCTGAGCAAAGTCGAGACAAGTCGAGACACACTAAGGGCTGGTATGCAGCGAGTAAGAGGGCGAAAAAAACAATAGTTTAAGAGCGCGTGGCAAAAGTACTCATACGCGAAATTAAAAGCCTGCTGCGGTGGCCGGGAATCGAACCCGATCAACTGCTTGGAAGGCAACTATGCTGACCATTACACCACCACCGCACAAGCGAGCGCCCCGCCACCGCGCTGAGTCGGCTTCCCGCCTGTCGGCAGCGGCCGAAGGTGATCGTACCGGCAGGCGCATTTCGAGGCAGGCTAGGGGAGCACATCCAGACGCATTCGGACAGCGTATCCGCGCACATTTCGCATCCTTTGGCAAGAGTCGGCGCCGGCGACGCAAGAGTACGCAGAGGACCGCGTTCTGGCGGCATCTTTAAGCAGTGCAGTGCAGGATTCAGCGTCTGCAGCATCTTCTCCACAGAATGCTACGGCGCTTGACGGCAGTCCCACTTTCCCTTGAGACATCCTGCTCGGGAAGCAGCGTGAAGGTACCGCTGGCCCGAGCATCGGTGGTTCAGTGGTAGAATGCTCGCCTGCCACGCGGGCGGCCCGGGTTCGATTCCCGGCCGATGCATCATTTTGTTTTTTCTCCGGTAGGGGTGCTGCGTGTCTTTCGCACTCGAACTGCGTGAGGCCATGAGAATGAACCGCGGATTCCGTGTGGAAAGAACCAATCATGCAGCGCGGACGACTGCTCGTTTGGACTCCTGCGTGCTATTGTACATACTGGCGTCGGCCTAGCATCGCAAGTTGCCTGCCGCGCCGTGAATGCACGTGTAGCAACAGAAAAAATGAGCCAGGGAGTGCAGACTCTATACCACTTGTATTCGGTACTTACCAAGATTCCAGAAGGTCTAACGATCGCCTGCCTCGGTAGCGCAGTAGGCAGCGCGTAAGTCTCATAATCTTAAGGTCGTGAGTTCGATCCTCACCCGGGGCATCTAATTTTCTGTGACTGAAGGTGGTGCTGTTGCTAGGGCGCCAACTTATTTCTTGTTTGTTATCCACAACGTTTCAACGCTTCAGCGGGAAAATGTTTACTTCCGGTTATTGCTACATACAGCTTCCCTATTCCTCTTCTCCCAGCAGAGCATGAAGCCAAAAGCATTGCTCTGCGACGTTTGAGGTGCGCGCCTTGCCAGTCAGTATGTGCAAAGATGCTCGCAAAGAGAGCGACAATGCGACAAGCGACCGTACGAACGGTCGAATGAAACGGCCGCATCCGGTGTGGTCTAGTGGCTAGGATACCTGGCTTTCACCCAGGAGGGCCCGGGTTCGATTCCGGTACCGGAACGGAATTTTTTCACACTAATCGTGACAAGTTTGAGCTGTCCGAGCGGGCCGTTTCCCGTCCTGCTCGCAATATAGCTACTGTTTCGTGACCGTCAGCAGAATATAGACTAGGGAAGGCAGACACACGACGACCATAGGAATGGTGTATGGCTTCATGCCACCTGATTCCAGCGTAGGGCTGAGCAGCTGCATCTGCCGAGGGCCCGTTAGCTCAGTTGGTTAGAGCGTCGTGCTAATAACGCGAAGGTCGTGGTTCGATCCCCCCACGGGCCACTTCTCTTTTACTACTGCGAAAAGGCAGCGCTGATTTCAGCTGGCGAGTGTGATGACCAAATGATCATCACCCTGCGTGGAAGTTGACAGAGGATCCGAACCCGACTCGTCGGGAAGCACTACAGCATTCACTCGGCAATGGCCATAATATCTTGAATACACTGGTTAGAGAAAATGAAAGAAAATGTCCGATTGCCGATGCGTAACAACTTTGGCCCTTGTCAGTACTTGGGCGGGGTGAGCGCATGGGAACACAGGGCACTATTGGCAGTTTTACTTCCTATTTTTGTTTCTCCTTTGTTTTCGGAGCTACAGCCCGATTCGGCCAGGGAGACGCCACCCGTGAAATGAAGGGGGCGTGCTGTGTGTCCTTCGCCTCGCCTCTCCTTACCTCTCTCAGTCGTTTCTCGTGCTTGTCGTTTTGATATAGGGCCGATTTGAGAGCGTCAGCTCTCGCGTCAGCTGAGCAAAGTCGAGACAAGTCGAGACACACTAAGGGCTGGTATGCAGCGAGTAAGAGGGCGAAAAAACAATAGTTTAAGAGCGCGTGGCAAAAGTACTCATACGCGAAATTAAAGCCCGCTGCGGTGGCCGGGAATCGAACCGGATCAACTGCTTGGAAGGCAACCATGCTGACCATTACACCACCACCGCACAAGCGAGCGCCCCGCCACCGCGCTGAGTCGGCTTCCCGCCTGTCGGCAGCGGCCGAAGGTGATCGTACCCGGCAGGCGCATTTCGAGGCAGGCTAGGGGAGCACATCCAGACGCATTCGGACAGCGTATCCGCGCACATTTCGCATCCTTTGGCAAGAGTCGGCGCCGGCGACGCAAGAGTACGCAGAGGACCGCGTTCTGGCGGCATCTTTAAGCAGTGCAGTGCAGGATTCAGCGTCTGCAGCATCTTCTCCACAGAATGCTACGGCGCTTGACGGCAGTCCCACTTTTCCCTTGAGGACATCTGCTCGGGAAGCAGCGTGAAGGTACCGCTGGCCCGGAATCGGTGGTTCAGTGTAGAATGCTCGCCTGCCACGCGGGCGGCCCGGGTTCGATTCCCGGCCGATGCATCATTTTGTTTTTTCTCCGGTAGGGGTGCTGCGTGTCTTTCGCACTCGAACTGCGTGAGCCATGAGAATGAACCGCGGGATTCCGTGTGGAAAGAACCAATCATGCAGCGCGGACGACTGCTCGTTTGGACTCCTGCGTGCTATTGTACATACTGGCGTCGGCCTAGCATCGCAAGTTGCCTGCCGCGCCGTGAATGCACGTGTGGTAGCAACAGAAAAAATGAGCCAGGGAGTGCAGACTCTCTACCACTTGTATTCGGTACTTACCAAGATTCCAGAAGGTCTACGATCGCCTGCCTCGGTAGCGCAGTAGGCAGCGCGTAAGTCTCATAATCTAAGGTCGTGAGTTCGATCCTCACCCGGGGCATCTAATTTTCTGTGACTGAAGGTGGTGCTGTTGCTAGGGCGCCAACTTATTTCTTGTTTGTTATCCACAACGTTTCAACGCTTCAGCGGGAAAATGTTTACTTCCTGTTATTGCTACATACAGCTTCCCTATTCCTCTTCTCCCAGCAGAGCATGAAGCCAAAAGCATTGCTCTGCGACGTTTGAGGTGCGCGCCTTGCCAGTCAGTATGTGCAAAGATGCTCGCAAAGAGAGCGACAATGCGACAAGCGACCGTACGAACGGTCGAATGAAACGGCCGCATCCGGTGTGGTCTAGTGGCTAGGATACCTGGCTTTCACCCAGGAGGCCCGGGTTCGATTCCCGTACCGGAACGAATTTTTTCCACACTAATCGTGACAAGTTTGAGCTGTCCGAGCGGCCGTTTCCCGTCCTGCTCGCAATATAGCTACTGTTTCGTGACCGTCAGCAGAATATAGACTAGGGAAGCAGACACACGACGACCATAGGAATGGTGTATGGCTTCATGCCACCTGATTCCAGCGTAGGGCTGAGCAGCTGCATCTGCCGAGGCCGTTAGCTCAGTTGGTTAGAGCGTCGTGCTAATAACGCGAAGGTCGTGGTTCGATCCCCCCACGGCCACTTCTCTTTTACTACTGCGAAAAGGCAGCGCCGATTTCAGCTGGCGAGTGTGATGACCAAATGATCATCACCCTGCGTGGAAGTTGACAGAGGATCCGAACCCGACTCGTCGGGAAGCACTACAGCATTCACCTCGGCAATGGCCATAATATCTTGAATACACTGGTTAGAGAAAATGAAAGAAATGTCCGATTGCCGATGCGTAACAACTTTGGCCCTTGTCAGTACTTGGGCGGGTGAGCGCATGGGAACAAGGGCACTATTGGCAGTTTTACTTCCTATTTTTGTTTCTCCTTTGTTTTCGGAGCTACAGCCCGATTCGGCCAGGGAGACGCCACCGTGAAATGAAGGGGGCGTGCTGTGTTCCATCGCCTCGCCTCTCCTTACCTCTCTCAGTCGTTTCTCGTGCTTGTCGTTTTGATATAGGCCGATTTGAGAGCGTCAGCTCTCGCGTCAGCTGAGCAAAGTCGAGACAAGTCGAGACACACTAAGGGCTGTATGCAGCGAGTAAGAGGGCGAAAAAACAATAGTTTAGAGCGCGTGGCAAAAGTACTCATACGCGAAATTAAAAGCCCGCTGCGGTGGCCGGGAATCGAACCCGGATCAACTGCTTGGAAGGCAACCATGCTGACCATTACACCACCACCGCACAAGCGAGCGCCCCGCCACCGCGCTGAGTCGGCTTCCCGCCTGTCGGCAGCGGCCGAAGGTGATCGTACCCGGCAGGCGCATTTCGAGGCAGGCTAGGGGAGCACATCCAGACGCATTCGGACAGCGTATCCGCGCACATTCGCATCCTTTGGCAAGAGTCGGCGCCGGCGACGCAAGGAGTACGCAGAGGACCGCGTTCTGGCGGCATCTTTAAGCAGTGCAGTGCAGGATTCAGCGTCTGCAGCATCTTCTCCACAGAATGCTACGGCGCTTGACGGCAGTCCCACTTTCCCTTGAGACATCTGCTCGGGAAGCAGCGTGAAGGTACCGCTGGCCCGAGCATCCGGTGGTTCAGTGGTAGAATGCTCGCCTGCCACGCGGCGGCCCGGGTTCGATTCCCGGCCGATGCATCATTTTGTTTTTTCTCCGGTAGGGGTGCTGCGTGTCTTTCGCACTCGAACTGCGTGAGCCATGAGAATGAACCGCGGGATTCCGTGTGGAAAGAACCAATCATGCAGCGCGGACGACTGCTCGTTTGGACTCCTGCGTGCTATTGTACATACTGGCGTCGGGCCTAGCATCCGCAAGTTGCCTGCCGGCGCCGTGAATGCACGTGGTAGCAACAGAAAAAATGAGCCAGGGAGTGCAGACTCTCTACCACTTGTATTCGGTACTTACCAGATTCCAGAAGGTCTACGATCGCCTGCCTCGGTAGCGCAGTAGGCAGCGCGTAAGTCTCATAATCTTAAGGTCGTGAGTTCGATCCTCACCCGGGGCATCTAATTTTCTGTGACTGAAGGTGGTGCTGTTGCTAGGGCGCCAACTTATTTCTTGTTTGTTATCCACAACGTTTCAACGCTTCAGCGGGAAACTGTTTACTTCCTGTTATTGCTACATACAGCTTCCCTATTCCTCTTCTCCCAGCAGAGCATGAAGCCAAAAGCATTGCTCTGCGACGTTTGAGGTGCGCGCCTTGCCAGTCAGTATGTGCAAAGATGCTCGCAAAGAGAGCGACAATGCGACAAGCGACCGTACGAACGGTCGAATGAAACGGCCCGCATCCGGTGCTGGTCTAGTGGCTAGGATACCTGGCTTTCACCCAGGAGGCCCGGGTTCGATTCCCGGTACCGGAACGGAATTTTTTCCACACTAATCGTGACAGTTTGAGCTGTCCGAGCGGCCGTTTCCCGTCCTGCTCGCAATATAGCTACTGTTTCGTGACCGTCAGCAGAATATAGACTAGGGAAGCAGACACACGACGACCATAGGAATGGTGTATGGCTTCATGCCACCTGATTCCAGCGTAGGGCTGAGCAGCTGCATCTGCCGAGCCCGTTAGCTCAGTTGGTTAGAGCGTCGTGCTAATAACGCGAAGGTCGTGGGTTCGATCCCCCCACGGGCCACTTCTCTTTTACTACTGCGAAAAGGCAGCGCCGATTTCAGCTGGCGAGTGTGATGACCAAATGATCATCACCCTGCGTGGAAGTTGACAGAGGATCCGAACCCGACTCGTCGGGAAGCACTACAGCATTCACTCGGCAATGGCCATAATATCTTGAATACACTGGTTAGAGAAAATGAAAGAAAATGTCCGATTGCCGATGCGTAACAACTTTGGCCCTTGTCAGTACTTGGGCGGGTGGAGCGCATGGGAACACAGGGCACTATTGGCAGTTTTACTTCCTATTTTTGTTTCTCCTTTGTTTTCGGAGCTACAGCCCGATTCGGCCAGGGAGACGCCACCGTGAAATGAAGGGGGCGTGCTGTGTGTCCATCGCCTCGCCTCTCCTTACCTCTCTCAGTCGTTTCTCGTGCTTGTCGTTTTGATATAGGCCGATTTGAGAGCGTCAGCTCTCGCGTCAGCTGAGCAAAGTCGAGACAAGTCGAGACCACACTAAGGGCTGGTATGCAGCGAGTAAGAGGGCGAAAAAACAATAGTTTAAGAGCGCGTGGCAAAAGTACTCATACGCGAAATTAAAAGCCCGCTGCGGTGGCCGGGAATCGAACCCGGATCAACTGCTTGGAAGGCAACCATGCTGACCATTACACCACCACCGCACAAGCGAGCGCCCCGCCACCGCGCTGAGTCGGCTTCCCGCCTGTCGGCAGCGGCCGAAGAGTGATCGTACCCGGCAGGCGCATTTCGAGGCAGGCTAGGGGAGCACATCCAGACGCATTCGGACAGCGTATCCGCGCACATTTCGCATCCTTTGGCAAGAGTCGGCGCCGGCGACGCAAGAGTACGCAGAGGACCGCGTTCTGGCGGCATCTTTAAGCAGTGCAGTGCAGGATTCAGCGTCTGCAGCATCTTCTCCACAGATGCTACGGCGCTTGACGGCAGTCCCACTTTCCCTTGAGACATCTGCTCGGGAAGCAGCGTGAAGGTACCGCTGGCCCGAGCATCGGTGGTTCAGTGGTAGAATGCTCGCCTGCCACGCGGCGGCCCGGGTTCGATTCCCGCCGATGCATCATTTGTTTTTTCTCCGGTAGGGGTGCTGCGTGTCTTTCGCACTCGAACTGCGTGAGCCATGAGAATGAACCGCGGATTCCGTGTGGAAAGAACCAATCATGCAGCGCGGACGACTGCTCGTTTGGACTCCTGCGTGCTATTGTACATACTGGCGTCGGCCTAGCATCGCAAGTTGCCTGCCGCGCCGTGAATGCACGTGTAGCAACAGAAAAAATGAGCCAGGGAGTGCAGACTCTCTACCACTTGTATTCGGTACTTACCAAGATTCCAGAAGGTCTAACGATCGCCTGCCTCGGTAGCGCAGTAGGCAGCGCGTAAGTCTCATAATCTTAAGGTCGTGAGTTCGATCCTCACCCGGGGCATCTAATTTTCTGTGACTGAAGGTGGTGCTGTTGCTAGGGCGCCAACTTATTTCTTGTTTGTTATCCACAACGTTTCAACGCTTCAGCGGGAAAATGTTTACTTCCTGTTATTGCTACATACAGCTTCCCTATTCCTCTTCTCCCAGCAGAGCATGAAGCCAAAAGCATTGCTCTGCGACGTTTGAGGTGCGCGCCCTTGCCAGTCAGTATGTGCAAAGATGCTCGCAAAGAGAGCGACCAATGCGACAAGCGACCGTACGAACGGTCGAATGAAACGGCCGCATCCGGTGTGGTCTAGTGGCTAGGATACCTGGCTTCACCCAGGAGGCCCGGGTTCGATTCCCGGTACCGGAACGGAATTTTTTCCACACTAATCGTGACAAGTTTGAGCTGGTCCGAGCGGCCGTTTCCCGTCCTGCTCGCAATATAGCTACTGTTTCGTGACCGTCAGCAGAATATAGACTAGGGAAGCAGACACACGACGACCATAGGAATGGTGTATGGCTTCATGCCACCTGATTCCAGCGTAGGGCTGAGCAGCTGCATCTGCCGAGGCCCGTTAGCTCAGTTGGGTTAGAGCGTCGTGCTAATAACGCGAAGGTCGTGGGTACGATCCCCCCACGGGCCACTTCTCTTTTACTACTGCGAAAAGGCAGCGCCGATTTCAGCTGGCGAGTGTGATGACCAAATGATCATCACCCTGCGTGGAAGTTGACAGAGGATCCGAACCCGACTCGTCGGGAAGCACTACAGCATTCACTCGGCAATGGCCATAATATCTTGAATACACTGGTTAGAGAAAATGAAAGAAAATGTCCGATTGCCGATGCGTAACAACTTTGGCCTTGTCAGTACTTGGGCGGGTGAGCGCATGGGAACAGAACACAGGGCACTATTGGCAGTTTTACTTCCTATTTTTGTTTCTCCTTTGTTTTCGGAGCTACAGCCCGATTCGGCCAGGGAGACGCCACCGTGAAATGAAGGGGGCGTGCTGTGTGTCCATCGCCTCGCCTCTCCTTACCTCTCTCAGTCGTTTCTCGTGCTTGTCGTTTTGATATAGGCCGATTTGAGAGCGTCAGCTCTCGCGTCAGCTGAGCAAAGTCGAGACAAGTCGAGACACACTAAGGGCTGGTATGCAGCGAGTAAGAGGGCGAAAAAACAATAGTTTAAGAGCGCGTGGCAAAAGTACTCATACGCGAAATTAAAAGCCTGCTGCGGTGGCCGGGAATCGAACCCGGATCAACTGCTTGGAAGGCAACTATGCTGACCATTACACCACCACCGCACAAGCGAGCGCCCCGCCACCGCGCTGAGTCGGCTTCCCGCCTGTCGGCAGCGGCCGAAGGTGATCGTACCCGGCAGGCGCATTTCGAGGCAGGCTAGGGGAGCACATCCAGACGCATTCGGACAGCGTATCCGCGCACATTTCGCATCCTTTGGCAAGAGTCGGCGCCGGCGACGCAAGAGTACGCAGAGGACCGCGTTCTGGCGGCATCTTTAAGCAGTGCAGTGCAGGATTCAGCGTCTGCAGCATCTTCTCCACAGAATGCTACGGCGCTTGACGGCAGTCCCACTTTCCCTTGAGACATCTCCTCGGGAAGCAGCGTGAAGGTACCGCTGGCCCGAGCAGCGGTGGTTCAGTGGTAGAATGCTCGCCTGCCACGCGGGCGGCCCGGGTTCGATTCCCGGCCGATGCATCATTTTGTTTTTTCTCCGGTAGGGGTGCTGCGTGTCTTTCGCACTCGAACTGCGTGAGCCATGAGAATGAACCGCGGGATTCCGTGTGGAAAGAACCAATCATGCAGCGCGGACGACTGCTCGTTTGGACTCCTGCGTGCTATTGTACATACTGGCGTCGGCCTAGCATCGCAAGTTGCCTGCCGCGCCGTGAATGCACGTGTAGCAACAGAAAAAATGAGCCAGGGAGTGCAGACTCTCTACCACTTGTATTCGGTACTTACCAAGATTCCAGAAGGTCTAACGATCGCCTGCCTCGGTAGCGCAGTAGGCAGCGCGTAAGTCTCATAATCTTAAGGTCGTGAGTTCGATCCTCACCCGGGGCATCTAATTTTCTGTGACTGAAGGTGGTGCTGTTGCTAGGGCGCCAACTTATTTCTTGTTTGTTATCCACAACGTTTCAACGCTTCAGCGGGAAAATGTTTACTTCCTGTTATTGCTACATACAGCTTCCCTATTCCTCTTCTCCCAGCAGAGCATGAAGCCAAAAGCATTGCTCTGCGACGTTTGAGGTGCGCGCCTTGCCAGTCAGTATGTGCAAAGATGCTCGCAAAGAGAGCGACAATGCGACAAGCGACCGTACGAACGGTCGAATGAAACGGCCGCATCCGGTGTGGTCTAGTGGCTAGGATACCTGGCTTTCACCCAGGAGGCCCGGGTTCGATTCCCGGTACCGGAACGGAATTTTTTCCACACTAATCGTGACAAGTTTGAGCTGTCCGAGCGGCCGTTTCCCGTCCTGCTCGCAATATAGCTACTGTTTCGTGACCGTCAGCAGAATATAGACTAGGGAAGCAGACACACGACGACCATAGGAATGGTGTATGGCTTCATGCCACCTGATTCCAGCGTAGGGCTGAGCAGCTGCATCTGCCGAGGCCCGTTAGCTCAGTTGGTTAGTGCGTCGTGCTAATAACGCGAAGGTCGTGGGTTCGATCCCCCCACGGGCCACTTCTCTTTTACTACTGCGAAAAGGCAGCGCCGATTTCAGCTGGCGAGTGTGATGACCAAATGATCATCACCCTGCGTGGAAGTTGACAGAGGATCCGAACCCGACTCGTCGGGAAGCACTACAGCATTCACTCGGCAATGGCCATAATATCTTGAATACACTGGTTAGAGAAAATGAAAGAAAATGTCCGATTGCCGATGCGTAACAACTTTGGCCCTTGTCAGTACTTGGGCGGGTGAGCGCATGGGAACACAGGGCACTATTGGCAGTTTTACTTCCTATTTTTGTTTCTCCTTTGTTTTCGGAGCTACAGCCCGATTCGGCCAGGGAGACGCCACCGTGAAATGAAGGGGGCGTGCTGTGTGTCCATCGCCTCGCCTCTCCTTACCTCTCTCAGTCGTTTCTCGTGCTTGTCGTTTTGATATAGGCCGATTTGAGAGCGTCAGCTCTCGCGTCAGCTGAGCAAAGTCGAGACAAGTCGAGACACACTAAGGGCTGGTATGCAGCGAGTAAGAGGGCGAAAAAACAATAGTTTAAGAGCGCGTGGCAAAAGTACTCATACGCGAAATTAAAAGCCTGCTGCGGTGGCCGGGAATCGAACCCGGATCAACTGCTTGGAAGGCAACTATGCTGACCATTACACCACCACCGCACAAGCGAGCGCCCCGCCACCGCGCTGAGTCGGCTTCCCGCCTGTCGGCAGCGGCCGAAGGTGATCGTACCCGGCAGGCGCATTTCGAGGCAGGCTAGGGGAGCACATCCAGACGCATTCGGACAGCGTATCCGCGCACATTTCGCATCCTTTGGCAAGAGTCGGCGCCGGCGACGCAAGAGTACGCAGAGGACCGCGTTCTGGCGGCATCTTTAAGCAGTGCAGTGCAGGATTCAGCGTCTGCAGCATCTTCTCCACAGAATGCTACGGCGCTTGACGGCAGTCCCACTTTCCCTTGAGACATCTGCTCGGGAAGCAGCGTGAAGGTACCGCTGGCCCGAGCAGCGGTGGTTCAGTGGTAGAATGCTCGCCTGCCACGCGGGCGGCCCGGGTTCGATTCCCGGCCGATGCATCATTTTGTTTTTTCTCCGGTAGGGGTGCTGCGTGTCTTTCGCACTCGAACTGCGTGAGCCATGAGAATGAACCGCGGGATTCCGTGTGGAAAGAACCAATCATGCAGCGCGGACGACTGCTCGTTTGGACTCCTGCGTGCTATTGTACATACTGGCGTCGGCCTAGCATCGCAAGTTGCCTGCCGCGCCGTGAATGCACGTGTAGCAACAGAAAAAATGAGCCAGGGAGTGCAGACTCTCTACCACTTGTATTCGGTACTTACCAAGATTCCAGAAGGTCTAACGATCGCCTGCCTCGGTAGCGCAGTAGGCAGCGCGTAAGTCTCATAATCTTAAGGTCGTGAGTTCGATCCTCACCCGGGGCATCTAATTTTCTGTGACTGAAGGTGGTGCTGTTGCTAGGGCGCCAACTTATTTCTTGTTTGTTATCCACAACGTTTCAACGCTTCAGCGGGAAAATGTTTACTTCCTGTTATTGCTACATACAGCTTCCCTATTCCTCTTCTCCCAGCAGAGCATGAAGCCAAAAGCATTGCTCTGCGACGTTTGAGGTGCGCGCCTTGCCAGTCAGTATGTGCAAAGATGCTCGCAAAGAGAGCGACAATGCGACAAGCGACCGTACGAACGGTCGAATGAAACGGCCGCATCCGGTGTGGTCTAGTGGCTAGGATACCTGGCTTTCACCCAGGAGGCCCGGGTTCGATTCCCGGTACCGGAACGGAATTTTTTCCACACTAATCGTGACAAGTTTGAGCTGTCCGAGCGGCCGTTTCCCGTCCTGCTCGCAATATAGCTACTGTTTCGTGACCGTCAGCAGAATATAGACTAGGGAAGCAGACACACGACGACCATAGGAATGGTGTATGGCTTCATGCCACCTGATTCCAGCGTAGGGCTGAGCAGCTGCATCTGCCGAGGCCCGTTAGCTCAGTTGGTTAGAGCGTCGTGCTAATAACGCGAAGGTCGTGGGTTCGATCCCCCCACGGGCCACTTCTCTTTTACTACTGCGAAAAGGCAGCGCCGATTTCAGCTGGCGAGTGTGATGACCAAATGATCATCACCCTGCGTGGAAGTTGACAGAGGATCCGAACCCGACTCGTCGGGAAGCACTACAGCATTCACTCGGCAATGGCCATAATATCTTGAATACACTGGTTAGAGAAAATGAAAGAAAATGTCCGATTGCCGATGCGTAACAACTTTGGCCCTTGTCAGTACTTGGGCGGGTGAGCGCATGGGAACACAGGGCACTATTGGCAGTTTTACTTCCTATTTTTGTTTCTCCTTTGTTTTCGGAGCTACAGCCCGATTCGGCCAGGGAGACGCCACCGTGAAATGAAGGGGGCGTGCTGTGTGTCCATCGCCTCGCCTCTCCTTACCTCTCTCAGTCGTTTCTCGTGCTTGTCGTTTTGATATAGGCCGATTTGAGAGCGTCAGCTCTCGCGTCAGCTGAGCAAAGTCGAGACAAGTCGAGACACACTAAGGGCTGGTATGCAGCGAGTAAGAGGGCGAAAAAACAATAGTTTAAGAGCGCGTGGCAAAAGTACTCATACGCGAAATTAAAAGCCTGCTGCGGTGGCCGGGAATCGAACCCGGATCAACTGCTTGGAAGGCAACTATTCCGACCATTACACCACCACCGCACAAGCGAGCGCCCCGCCACCGCGCTGAGTCGGCTTCCCGCCTGTCGGCAGCGGCCGAAGGTGATCGTACCCGGCAGGCGCATTTCGAGGCAGGCTAGGGGAGCACATCCAGACGCATTCGGACAGCGTATCCGCGCACATTTCGCATCCTTTGGCAAGAGTCGGCGCCGGCGACGCAAGAGTACGCAGAGGACCGCGTTCTGGCGGCATCTTTAAGCAGTGCAGTGCAGGATTCAGCGTCTGCAGCATCTTCTCCACAGAATGCTACGGCGCTTGACGGCAGTCCCACTTTCCCTTGAGACATCTGCTCGGGAAGCAGCGTGAAGGTACCGCTGGCCCGAGCAGCGGTGGTTCAGTGGTAGAATGCTCGCCTGCCACGCGGGCGGCCCGGGTTCGATTCCCGGCCGATGCATCATTTTGTTTTTTCTCCGGTAGGGGTGCTGCGTGTCTTTCGCACTCGAACTGCGTGAGCCATGAGAATGAACCGCGGGATTCCGTGTGGAAAGAACCAATCATGCAGCGCGGACGACTGCTCGTTTGGACTCCTGCGTGCTATTGTACATACTGGCGTCGGCCTAGCATCGCAAGTTGCCTGCCGCGCCGTGAATGCACGTGTAGCAACAGAAAAAATGAGCCAGGGAGTGCAGACTCTCTACCACTTGTATTCGGTACTTACCAAGATTCCAGAAGGTCTAACGATCGCCTGCCTCGGTAGCGCAGTAGGCAGCGCGTAAGTCTCATAATCTTAAGGTCGTGAGTTCGATCCTCACCCGGGGCATCTAATTTTCTGTGACTGAAGGTGGTGCTGTTGCTAGGGCGCCAACTTATTTCTTGTTTGTTATCCACAACGTTTCAACGCTTCAGCGGGAAAATGTTTACTTCCTGTTATTGCTACATACAGCTTCCCTATTCCTCTTCTCCCAGCAGAGCATGAAGCCAAAAGCATTGCTCTGCGACGTTTGAAGTGCGCGCCTTGCCAGTCAGTATGTGCAAAGATGCTCGCAAAGAGAGCGACAATGCGACAAGCGACCGTACGAACGGTCGAATGAAACGGCCGCATCCGGTGTGGTCTAGTGGCTAGGATACCTGGCTTTCACCCAGGAGGCCCGGGTTCGATTCCCGGTACCGGAACGGAATTTTTTCCACACTAATCGTGACAAGTTTGAGCTGTCCGAGCGGCCGTTTCCCGTCCTGCTCGCAATATAGCTACTGTTTCGTGACCGTCAGCAGAATATAGACTAGGGAAGCAGACACACGACGACCATAGGAATGGTGTATGGCTTCATGCCACCTGATTCCAGCGTAGGGCTGAGCAGCTGCATCTGCCGAGGCCCGTTAGCTCAGTTGGTTAGAGCGTCGTGCTAATAACGCGAAGGTCGTGGGTTCGATCCCCCCACGGGCCACTTCTCTTTTACTACTGCGAAAAGGCAGCGCCGATTTCAGCTGGCGAGTGTGATGACCAAATGATCATCACCCTGCGTGGAAGTTGACAGAGGATCCGAACCCGACTCGTCGGGAAGCACTACAGCATTCACTCGGCAATGGCCATAATATCTTGAATACACTGGTTAGAGAAAATGAAAGAAAATGTCCGATTGCCGATGCGTAACAACTTTGGCCCTTGTCAGTACTTGGGCGGGTGAGCGCATGGGAACACAGGGCACTATTGGCAGTTTTACTTCCTATTTTTGTTTCTCCTTTGTTTTCGGAGCTACAGCCCGATTCGGCCAGGGAGACGCCACCGTGAAATGAAGGGGGCGTGCTGTGTGTCCATCGCCTCGCCTCTCCTTACCTCTCTCAGTCGTTTCTCGTGCTTGTCGTTTTGATATAGGCCGATTTGAGAGCGTCAGCTCTCGCGTCAGCTGAGCAAAGTCGAGACAAGTCGAGACACACTAAGGGCTGGTATGCAGCGAGTAAGAGGGCGAAAAAACAATAGTTTAAGAGCGCGTGGCAAAAGTACTCATACGCGAAATTAAAAGCCTGCTGCGGTGGCCGGGAATCGAACCCGGATCAACTGCTTGGAAGGCAACTATGCCGACCATTACACCACCACCGCACAAGCGAGCGCCCCGCCACCGCGCTGAGTCGGCTTCCCGCCTGTCGGCAGCGGCCGAAGGTGATCGTACCCGGCAGGCGCATTTCGAGGCAGGCTAGGGGAGCACATCCAGACGCATTCGGACAGCGTATCCGCGCACATTTCGCATCCTTTGGCAAGAGTCGGCGCCGGCGACGCAAGAGTACGCAGAGGACCGCGTTCTGGCGGCATCTTTAAGCAGTGCAGTGCAGGATTCAGCGTCTGCAGCATCTTCTCCACAGAATGCTACGGCGCTTGACGGCAGTCCCACTTTCCCTTGAGACATCTGCTCGGGAAGCAGCGTGAAGGTACCGCTGGCCCGAGCAGCGGTGGTTCAGTGGTAGAATGCTCGCCTGCCACGCGGGCGGCCCGGGTTCGATTCCCGGGAGATGCATCATTTTGTTTTTTCTCCGGTAGGGGTGCTGCGTGTCTTTCGCACTCGAACTGCGTGAGCCATGAGAATGAACCGCGGGATTCCGTGTGGAAAGAACCAATCATGCAGCGCGGACGACTGCTCGTTTGGACTCCTGCGTGCTATTGTACATACTGGCGTCGGCCTAGCATCGCAAGTTGCCTGCCGCGCCGTGAATGCACGTGTAGCAACAGAAAAAATGAGCCAGGGAGTGCAGACTCTCTACCACTTGTATTCGGTACTTACCAAGATTCCAGAAGGTCTAACGATCGCCTGCCTCGGTAGCGCAGTAGGCAGCGCGTAAGTCTCATAATCTTAAGGTCGTGAGTTCGATCCTCACCCGGGGCATCTAATTTTCTGTGACTGAAGGTGGTGCTGTTGCTAGGGCGCCAACTTATTTCTTGTTTGTTATCCACAACGTTTCAACGCTTCAGCGGGAAAATGTTTACTTCCTGTTATTGCTACATACAGCTTCCCTATTCCTCTTCTCCCAGCAGAGCATGAAGCCAAAAGCATTGCTCTGCGACGTTTGAGGTGCGCGCCTTGCCAGTCAGTATGTGCAAAGATGCTCGCAAAGAGAGCGACAATGCGACAAGCGACCGTACGAACGGTCGAATGAAACGGCCGCATCCGGTGTGGTCTAGTGGCTAGGATACCTGGCTTTCACCCAGGAGGCCCGGGTTCGATTCCCGGTACCGGAACGGAATTTTTTCCACACGAATCGTGACAAGTTTGAGCTGTCCGAGCGGCCGTTTCCCGTCCTGCTCGCAATATAGCTACTGTTTCGTGACCGTCAGCAGAATATAGACTAGGGAAGCAGACACACGACGACCATAGGAATGGTGTATGGCTTCATGCCACCTGATTCCAGCGTAGGGCTGAGCAACTGCATCTGCCGAGGCCCGTTAGCTCAGTTGGTTAGAGCGTCGTGCTAATAACGCGAAGGTCGTGGGTTCGATCCCCCCACGGGCCACTTCTCTTTTACTACTGCGAAAAGGCAGCGCCGATTTCAGCTGGCGAGTGTGATGACCAAATGATCATCACCCTGCGTGGAAGTTGACAGAGGATCCGAACCCGACTCGTCGGGAAGCACTACAGCATTCACTCGGCAATGGCCATAATATCTTGAATACACTGGTTACAGAAAATGAAAGAAAATGTCCGATTGCCGATGCGTAACAACTTTGGCCCTTGTCAGTACTTGGGCGGGTGAGCGCATGGGAACACAGGGCACTATTGGCAGTTTTACTTCCTATTTTTGTTTCTCCTTTGTTTTCGGAGCTACAGCCCGATTCGGCCAGGGAGACGCCACCGTGAAATGAAGGGGGCGTGCTGTGTGTCCATCGCCTCGCCTCTCCTTACCTCTCTCAGTCGTTTCTCGTGCTTGTCGTTTTGATATAGGCCGATTTGAGAGCGTCAGCTCTCGCGTCAGCTGAGCAAAGTCGAGACAAGTCGAGACACACTAAGGGCTGGTATGCAGCGAGTAAGAGGGCGAAAAAACAATAGTTTAAGAGCGCGTGGCAAAAGTACTCATACGCGAAATTAAAAGCCTGCTGCGGTGGCCGGGAATCGAACCCGGATCAACTGCTTGGAAGGCAACTATGCTGACCACTACACCACCACCGCACAAGCGAGCGCCCCGCCACCGCGCTGAGTCGGCTTCCCGCCTGTCGGCAGCGGCCGAAGGTGATCGTACCCGGCAGGCGCATTTCGAGGCAGGCTAGGGGAGCACATCCAGACGCATTCGGACAGCGTATCCGCGCACATTTCGCATCCTTTGGCAAGAGTCGGCGCCGGCGACGCAAGAGTACGCAGAGGACCGCGTTCTGGCGGCATCTTTAAGCAGTGCAGTGCAGGATTCAGCGTCTGCAGCATCTTCTCCACAGAATGCTACGGCGCTTGACGGCAGTCCCACTTTCCCTTGAGACATCTGCTCGGGAAGCAGCGTGAAGGTACCGCTGGCCCGAGCATCGGTGGTTCAGTGGTAGAATGCTCGCCTGCCACGCGGGCGGCCCGGGTTCGATTCCCGGCCGATGCATCATTTTGTTTTTTCTCCGGTAGGGGTGCTGCGTGTCTTTCGCACTCGAACTGCGTGAGCCATGAGAATGAACCGCGGGATTCCGTGTGGAAAGAACCAATCATGCAGCGCGGACGACTGCTCGTTTGGACTCCTGCGTGCTATTGTACATACTGGCGTCGGCCTAGCATCGCAAGTTGCCTGCCGCGCCGTGAATGCACGTGTAGCAACAGAAAAAATGAGCCAGGGAGTGCAGACTCTCTACCACTTGTATTCGGTACTTACCAAGATTCCAGAAGGTCTAACGATCGCCTGCCTCGGTAGCGCAGTAGGCAGCGCGTAAGTCTCATAATCTTAAGGTCGTGAGTTCGATCCTCACCCGGGGCATCTAATTTTCTGTGACTGAAGGTGGTGCTGTTGCTAGGGCGCCAACTTATTTCTTGTTTGTTATCCACAACGTTTCAACGCTTCAGCGGGAAAATGTTTACTTCCTGTTATTGCTACATACAGCTTCCCTATTCCTCTTCTCCCAGCAGAGCATGAAGCCAAAAGCATTGCTCTGCGACGTTTGAGGTGCGCGCCTTGCCAGTCAGTATGTGCAAAGATGCTCGCAAAGAGAGCGACAATGCGACAAGCGACCGTACGAACGGTCGAATGAAACGGCCGCATCCGGTGTGGTCTAGTGGCTAGGATACCTGGCTTTCACCCAGGAGGCCCGGGTTCGATTCCCGGTACCGGAACGGAATTTTTTCCACACGAATCGTGACAAGTTTGAGCTGTCCGAGCGGCCGTTTCCCGTCCTGCTCGCAATATAGCTACTGTTTCGTGACCGTCAGCAGAATATAGACTAGGGAAGCAGACACACGACGACCATAGGAATGGTGTATGGCTTCATGCCACCTGATTCCAGCGTAGGGCTGAGCAACTGCATCTGCCGAGGCCCGTTAGCTCAGTTGGTTAGAGCGTCGTGCTAATAACGCGAAGGTCGTGGGTTCGATCCCCCCACGGGCCACTTCTCTTTTACTACTGCGAAAAGGCAGCGCCGATTTCAGCTGGCGAGTGTGATGACCAAATGATCATCACCCTGCGTGGAAGTTGACAGAGGATCCGAACCCGACTCGTCGGGAAGCACTACAGCATTCACTCGGCAATGGCCATAATATCTTGAATACACTGGTTACAGAAAATGAAAGAAAATGTCCGATTGCCGATGCGTAACAACTTTGGCCCTTGTCAGTACTTGGGCGGGTGAGCGCATGGGAACACAGGGCACTATTGGCAGTTTTACTTCCTATTTTTGTTTCTCCTTTGTTTTCGGAGCTACAGCCCGATTCGGCCAGGGAGACGCCACCGTGAAATGAAGGGGGCGTGCTGTGTGTCCATCGCCTCGCCTCTCCTTACCTCTCTCAGTCGTTTCTCGTGCTTGTCGTTTTGATATAGGCCGATTTGAGAGCGTCAGCTCTCGCGTCAGCTGAGCAAAGTCGAGACAAGTCGAGACACACTAAGGGCTGGTATGCAGCGAGTAAGAGGGCGAAAAAACAATAGTTTAAGAGCGCGTGGCAAAAGTACTCATACGCGAAATTAAAAGCCTGCTGCGGTGGCCGGGAATCGAACCCGGATCAACTGCTTGGAAGGCAACTATGCTGACCACTACACCACCACCGCACAAGCGAGCGCCCCGCCACCGCGCTGAGTCGGCTTCCCGCCTGTCGGCAGCGGCCGAAGGTGATCGTACCCGGCAGGCGCATTTCGAGGCAGGCTAGGGGAGCACATCCAGACGCATTCGGACAGCGTATCCGCGCACATTTCGCATCCTTTGGCAAGAGTCGGCGCCGGCGACGCAAGAGTACGCAGAGGACCGCGTTCTGGCGGCATCTTTAAGCAGTGCAGTGCAGGATTCAGCGTCTGCAGCATCTTCTCCACAGAATGCTACGGCGCTTGACGGCAGTCCCACTTTCCCTTGAGACATCTGCTCGGGAAGCAGCGTGAAGGTACCGCTGGCCCGAGCATCGGTGGTTCAGTGGTAGAATGCTCGCCTGCCACGCGGGCGGCCCGGGTTCGATTCCCGGCCGATGCATCATTTTGTTTTTTCTCCGGTAGGGGTGCTGCGTGTCTTTCGCACTCGAACTGCGTGAGCCATGAGAATGAACCGCGGGATTCCGTGTGGAAAGAACCAATCATGCAGCGCGGACGACTGCTCGTTTGGACTCCTGCGTGCTATTGTACATACTGGCGTCGGCCTAGCATCGCAAGTTGCCTGCCGCGCCGTGAATGCACGTGTAGCAACAGAAAAAATGAGCCAGGGAGTGCAGACTCTCTACCACTTGTATTCGGTACTTACCAAGATTCCAGAAGGTCTAACGATCGCCTGCCTCGGTAGCGCAGTAGGCAGCGCGTAAGTCTCATAATCTTAAGGTCGTGAGTTCGATCCTCACCCGGGGCATCTAATTTTCTGTGACTGAAGGTGGTGCTGTTGCTAGGGCGCCAACTTATTTCTTGTTTGTTATCCACAACGTTTCAACGCTTCAGCGGGAAAATGTTTACTTCCTGTTATTGCTACATACAGCTTCCCTATTCCTCTTCTCCCAGCAGAGCATGAAGCCAAAAGCATTGCTCTGCGACGTTTGAGGTGCGCGCCTTGCCAGTCAGTATGTGCAAAGATGCTCGCAAAGAGAGCGACAATGCGACAAGCGACCGTACGAACGGTCGAATGAAACGGACGCATCCGGTGTGGTCTAGTGTCTGGGATACCTGGCTTTCACCCAGGAGGCCCGGGTTCGATTCCCGGTACCGGAACGGAATTTTTTCCACACGAATCGTGACAAGTTTGAGCTGTCCGAGCGGCCGTTTCCCGTCCTGCTCGCAATATAGCTACTGTTTCGTGACCGTCAGCAGAATATAGACTAGGGAAGCAGACACACGACGACCATAGGAATGGTGTATGGCTTCATGCCACCTGATTCCAGCGTAGGGCTGAGCAACTGCATCTGCCGAGGCCCGTTAGCTCAGTTGGTTAGAGCGTCGTGCTAATAACGCGAAGGTCGTGGGTTCGATCCCCCCACGGGCCACTTCTCTTTTACTACTGCGAAAAGGCAGCGCCGATTTCAGCTGGCGAGTGTGATGACCAAATGATCATCACCCTGCGTGGAAGTTGACAGAGGATCCGAACCCGACTCGTCGGGAAGCACTACAGCATTCACTCGGCAATGGCCATAATATCTTGAATACACTGGTTACAGAAAATGAAAGAAAATGTCCGATTGCCGATGCGTAACAACTTTGGCCCTTGTCAGTACTTGGGCGGGTGAGCGCATGGGAACACAGGGCACTATTGGCAGTTTTACTTCCTATTTTTGTTTCTCCTTTGTTTTCGGAGCTACAGCCCGATTCGGCCAGGGAGACGCCACCGTGAAATGAAGGGGGCGTGCTGTGTGTCCATCGCCTCGCCTCTCCTTACCTCTCTCAGTCGTTTCTCGTGCTTGTCGTTTTGATATAGGCCGATTTGAGAGCGTCAGCTCTCGCGTCAGCTGAGCAAAGTCGAGACAAGTCGAGACACACTAAGGGCTGGTATGCAGCGAGTAAGAGGGCGAAAAAACAATAGTTTAAGAGCGCGTGGCAAAAGTACTCATACGCGAAATTAAAAGCCTGCTGCGGTGGCCGGGAATCGAACCCGGATCAACTGCTTGGAAGGCAACTATGCTGACCACTACACCACCACCGCACAAGCGAGCGCCCCGCCACCGCGCTGAGTCGGCTTCCCGCCTGTCGGCAGCGGCCGAAGGTGATCGTACCCGGCAGGCGCATTTCGAGGCAGGCTAGGGGAGCACATCCAGACGCATTCGGACAGCGTATCCGCGCACATTTCGCATCCTTTGGCAAGAGTCGGCGCCGGCGACGCAAGAGTACGCAGAGGACCGCGTTCTGGCGGCATCTTTAAGCAGTGCAGTGCAGGATTCAGCGTCTGCAGCATCTTCTCCACAGAATGCTACGGCGCTTGACGGCAGTCCCACTTTCCCTTGAGACATCTGCTCGGGAAGCAGCGTGAAGGTACCGCTGGCCCGAGCATCGGTGGTTCAGTGGTAGAATGCTCGCCTGCCACGCGGGCGGCCCGGGTTCGATTCCCGGCCGATGCATCATTTTGTTTTTTCTCCGGTAGGGGTGCTGCGTGTCTTTCGCACTCGAACTGCGTGAGCCATGAGAATGAACCGCGGGATTCCGTGTGGAAAGAACCAATCATGCAGCGCGGACGACTGCTCGTTTGGACTCCTGCGTGCTATTGTACATACTGGCGTCGGCCTAGCATCGCAAGTTGCCTGCCGCGCCGTGAATGCACGTGTAGCAACAGAAAAAATGAGCCAGGGAGTGCAGACTCTCTACCACTTGTATTCGGTACTTACCAAGATTCCAGAAGGTCTAACGATCGCCTGCCTCGGTAGCGCAGTAGGCAGCGCGTAAGTCTCATAATCTTAAGGTCGTGAGTTCGATCCTCACCCGGGGCATCTAATTTTCTGTGACTGAAGGTGGTGCTGTTGCTAGGGCGCCAACTTATTTCTTGTTTGTTATCCACAACGTTTCAACGCTTCAGCGGGAAAATGTTTACTTCCTGTTATTGCTACATACAGCTTCCCTATTCCTCTTCTCCCAGCAGAGCATGAAGCCAAAAGCATTGCTCTGCGACGTTTGAGGTGCGCGCCTTGCCAGTCAGTATGTGCAAAGATGCTCGCAAAGAGAGCGACAATGCGACAAGCGACCGTACGAACGGTCGAATGAAACGGCCGCATCCGGTGTGGTCTAGTGGCTGGGATACCTGGCTTTCACCCAGGAGGCCCGGGTTCGATTCCCGGTACCGGAACGGAATTTTTTCCACACGAATCGTGACAAGTTTGAGCTGTCCGAGCGGCCGTTTCCCGTCCTGCTCGCAATATAGCTACTGTTTCGTGACCGTCAGCAGAATATAGACTAGGGAAGCAGACACACGACGACCATAGGAATGGTGTATGGCTTCATGCCACCTGATTCCAGCGTAGGGCTGAGCAACTGCATCTGCCGAGGCCCGTTAGCTCAGTTGGTTAGAGCGTCGTGCTAATAACGCGAAGGTCGTGGGTTCGATCCCCCCACGGGCCACTTCTCTTTTACTACTGCGAAAAGGCAGCGCCGATTTCAGCTGGCGAGTGTGATGACCAAATGATCATCACCCTGCGTGGAAGTTGACAGAGGATCCGAACCCGACTCGTCGGGAAGCACTACAGCATTCACTCGGCAATGGCCATAATATCTTGAATACACTGGTTACAGAAAATGAAAGAAAATGTCCGATTGCCGATGCGTAACAACTTTGGCCCTTGTCAGTACTTGGGCGGGTGAGCGCATGGGAACACAGGGCACTATTGGCAGTTTTACTTCCTATTTTTGTTTCTCCTTTGTTTTCGGAGCTACAGCCCGATTCGGCCAGGGAGACGCCACCGTGAAATGAAGGGGGCGTGCTGTGTGTCCATCGCCTCGCCTCTCCTTACCTCTCTCAGTCGTTTCTCGTGCTTGTCGTTTTGATATAGGCCGATTTGAGAGCGTCAGCTCTCGCGTCAGCTGAGCAAAGTCGAGACAAGTCGAGACACACTAAGGGCTGGTATGCAGCGAGTAAGAGGGCGAAAAAACAATAGTTTAAGAGCGCGTGGCAAAAGTACTCATACGCGAAATTAAAAGCCTGCTGCGGTGGCCGGGAATCGAACCCGGATCAACTGCTTGGAAGGCAACTATGCTGACCACTACACCACCACCGCACAAGCGAGCGCCCCGCCACCGCGCTGAGTCGGCTTCCCGCCTGTCGGCAGCGGCCGAAGGTGATCGTACCCGGCAGGCGCATTTCGAGGCAGGCTAGGGGAGCACATCCAGACGCATTCGGACAGCGTATCCGCGCACATTTCGCATCCTTTGGCAAGAGTCGGCGCCGGCGACGCAAGAGTACGCAGAGGACCGCGTTCTGGCGGCATCTTTAAGCAGTGCAGTGCAGGATTCAGCGTCTGCAGCATCTTCTCCACAGAATGCTACGGCGCTTGACGGCAGTCCCACTTTCCCTTGAGACATCTGCTCGGGAAGCAGCGTGAAGGTACCGCTGGCCCGAGCATCGGTGGTTCAGTGGTAGAATGCTCGCCTGCCACGCGGGCGGCCCGGGTTCGATTCCCGGCCGATGCATCATTTTGTTTTTTCTCCGGTAGGGGTGCTGCGTGTCTTTCGCACTCGAACTGCGTGAGCCATGAGAATGAACCGCGGGATTCCGTGTGGAAAGAACCAATCATGCAGCGCGGACGACTGCTCGTTTGGACTCCTGCGTGCTATTGTACATACTGGCGTCGGCCTAGCATCGCAAGTTGCCTGCCGCGCCGTGAATGCACGTGTAGCAACAGAAAAAATGAGCCAGGGAGTGCAGACTCTCTACCACTTGTATTCGGTACTTACCAAGATTCCAGAAGGTCTAACGATCGCCTGCCTCGGTAGCGCAGTAGGCAGCGCGTAAGTCTCATAATCTTAAGGTCGTGAGTTCGATCCTCACCCGGGGCATCTAATTTTCTGTGACTGAAGGTGGTGCTGTTGCTAGGGCGCCAACTTATTTCTTGTTTGTTATCCACAACGTTTCAACGCTTCAGCGGGAAAATGTTTACTTCCTGTTATTGCTACATACAGCTTCCCTATTCCTCTTCTCCCAGCAGAGCATGAAGCCAAAAGCATTGCTCTGCGACGTTTGAGGTGCGCGCCTTGCCAGTCAGTATGTGCAAAGATGCTCGCAAAGAGAGCGACAATGCGACAAGCGACCGTACGAACGGTCGAATGAAACGGCCGCATCCGGTGTGGTCTAGTGGCTGGGATACCTGGCTTTCACCCAGGAGGCCCGGGTTCGATTCCCGGTACCGGAACGGAATTTTTTCCACACGAATCGTGACAAGTTTGAGCTGTCCGAGCGGCCGTTTCCCGTCCTGCTCGCAATATAGCTACTGTTTCGTGACCGTCAGCAGAATATAGACTAGGGAAGCAGACACACGACGACCATAGGAATGGTGTATGGCTTCATGCCACCTGATTCCAGCGTAGGGCTGAGCAACTGCATCTGCCGAGGCCCGTTAGCTCAGTTGGTTAGAGCGTCGTGCTAATAACGCGAAGGTCGTGGGTTCGATCCCCCCACGGGCCACTTCTCTTTTACTACTGCGAAAAGGCAGCGCCGATTTCAGCTGGCGAGTGTGATGACCAAATGATCATCACCCTGCGTGGAAGTTGACAGAGGATCCGAACCCGACTCGTCGGGAAGCACTACAGCATTCACTCGGCAATGGCCATAATATCTTGAATACACTGGTTACAGAAAATGAAAGAAAATGTCCGATTGCCGATGCGTAACAACTTTGGCCCTTGTCAGTACTTGGGCGGGTGAGCGCATGGGAACACAGGGCACTATTGGCAGTTTTACTTCCTATTTTTGTTTCTCCTTTGTTTTCGGAGCTACAGCCCGATTCGGCCAGGGAGACGCCACCGTGAAATGAAGGGGGCGTGCTGTGTGTCCATCGCCTCGCCTCTCCTTACCTCTCTCAGTCGTTTCTCGTGCTTGTCGTTTTGATATAGGCCGATTTGAGAGCGTCAGCTCTCGCGTCAGCTGAGCAAAGTCGAGACAAGTCGAGACACACTAAGGGCTGGTATGCAGCGAGTAAGAGGGCGAAAAAACAATAGTTTAAGAGCGCGTGGCAAAAGTACTCATACGCGAAATTAAAAGCCTGCTGCGGTGGCCGGGAATCGAACCCGGATCAACTGCTTGGAAGGCAACTATGCTGACCACTACACCACCACCGCACAAGCGAGCGCCCCGCCACCGCGCTGAGTCGGCTTCCCGCCTGTCGGCAGCGGCCGAAGGTGATCGTACCCGGCAGGCGCATTTCGAGGCAGGCTAGGGGAGCACATCCAGACGCATTCGGACAGCGTATCCGCGCACATTTCGCATCCTTTGGCAAGAGTCGGCGCCGGCGACGCAAGAGTACGCAGAGGACCGCGTTCTGGCGGCATCTTTAAGCAGTGCAGTGCAGGATTCAGCGTCTGCAGCATCTTCTCCACAGAATGCTACGGCGCTTGACGGCAGTCCCACTTTCCCTTGAGACATCTGCTCGGGAAGCAGCGTGAAGGTACCGCTGGCCCGAGCATCGGTGGTTCAGTGGTAGAATGCTCGCCTGCCACGCGGGCGGCCCGGGTTCGATTCCCGGCCGATGCATCATTTTGTTTTTTCTCCGGTAGGGGTGCTGCGTGTCTTTCGCACTCGAACTGCGTGAGCCATGAGAATGAACCGCGGGATTCCGTGTGGAAAGAACCAATCATGCAGCGCGGACGACTGCTCGTTTGGACTCCTGCGTGCTATTGTACATACTGGCGTCGGCCTAGCATCG
This sequence comes from Schistocerca americana, assembly GCF_021461395.2. NCBI lineage: Eukaryota > Metazoa > Arthropoda > Insecta > Orthoptera > Acrididae > Schistocerca > Schistocerca americana. The sequence continues at coordinate 293,020 of NW_025725220.1, forward strand.
CAAGTTGCCTGCCGCGCCGTGAATGCACGTGTAGCAACAGAAAAAATGAGCCAGGGAGTGCAGACTCTCTACCACTTGTATTCGGTACTTACCAAGATTCCAGAAGGTCTAACGATCGCCTGCCTCGGTAGCGCAGTAGGCAGCGCGTAAGTCTCATAATCTTAAGGTCGTGAGTTCGATCCTCACCCGGGGCATCTAATTTTCTGTGACTGAAGGTGGTGCTGTTGCTAGGGCGCCAACTTATTTCTTGTTTGTTATCCACAACGTTTCAACGCTTCAGCGGGAAAATGTTTACTTCCTGTTATTGCTACATACAGCTTCCCTATTCCTCTTCTCCCAGCAGAGCATGAAGCCAAAAGCATTGCTCTGCGACGTTTGAGGTGCGCGCCTTGCCAGTCAGTATGTGCAAAGATGCTCGCAAAGAGAGCGACAATGCGACAAGCGACCGTACGAACGGTCGAATGAAACGGCCGCATCCGGTGTGGTCTAGTGTCTGGGATACCTGGCTTACACCCAGGAGGCCCGGGTTCGATTCCCGGTACCGGAACGGAATTTTTTCCACACGAATCGTGACAAGTTTGAGCTGTCCGAGCGGCCGTTTCCCGTCCTGCTCGCAATATAGCTACTGTTTCGTGACCGTCAGCAGAATATAGACTAGGGAAGCAGACACACGACGACCATAGGAATGGTGTATGGCTTCATGCCACCTGATTCCAGCGTAGGGCTGAGCAACTGCATCTGCCGAGGCCCGTTAGCTCAGTCGGCCCTCGGCGGCCGTGGTGAGCGGACGTGTGGTGCTTACGTCGCCGCTGCTGCTGGCTGTTGTGGTGAGTGCCGCCCTTGCTGTAAACAGTAACGTGTTATTGTGTGGAATATGTGTAGGATTCCAACATGAGTCAATTAACACGACGGGATACTTTGAAGTTTGTGTTTGATTCAAACTATGCACGACCAAAATCGTTTGAATTAGAATCGTGGATTGAGGAAGCTTTGAAACGGTCCTTTGATGACATTCTTGGAGTCCATTTATCGATAGTTAGCAGCACCGCCTATATAAAGTTTAAATCTGCCGAAATCTGTGACCAAATCATTGACTCTTGTAGTGGTCGTTTGAAGTTTAAGCATTGTGATGGGAATGTTGGAGAGGTTCTCGTGTCTCATGCAGGGTTTGGTGTCCGCACCGTTCGAATATTCGAACTGCCGTTTGAAGTCCCAGCGGAACACATCAACGCTGCTTTGGACAGCTATGGTAAAGTCATTAGCAATGTTGCCGAAAAGTGGTTGTCTTTCAAAGTCCCTGTTTTGAATGGTGTTCGTCAGGTCAAGATAGAGTTGAAGAGACACATCCCGTCATATCTCACTATTTGTGGATACAGGGCGATCGTTATGTACGACGGTCAACCTAGGACTTGTGCAGGTTGTGGTGCCACTGATCACGTTCGCGCTCAGTGTATGCAGCGACGAGTGACGCAATTACCACCTGGCGAAAGGACGGAAACTACCAGGATGTCGACACTGCCTCTCACATATGTAGCGGCAGTCCGCTCGACCACGGCCGCGGCGGTGCAACCTGACGTGGTCACAGATCCCAGGGCTTCGGACACTGTTCTAGATACGCCCATGGATACTTCCAGTCTGGACGGCATCGCTGTTCCTACTACAGACGTACCGGTGGCCAGTAGCATCCCGGCGGTTCCGTCTTTAGACGGCCACCAAGAGGTTGCTAACTCCCAGGAAGATCACACTGGTCGCCACGTTAACAGCAATATGGATCCCATTTCAGTTCAGAATGCGCTTCCTCCTGCACAGGACTGCACTTCTTCCTCGTCGGCTGCAGCACTTCAAAGAGTCGAAACTTCTCCCAAGAAACACAAGAAAAGGAGGATCGCCCACAAGGATGCCGCCCACACCGCACCACCTTTGCGTGAGAAAGGGGCGCAAATTGCCCGTTCCTTGCCTGACGGCTCTCTTGACCGCCCCACTGAACAGCCGCTGCATGAGACCCCACAGGTCTCGGACGTCTCCGTGCCCCACCCCGATGGTGACGGCCAGGTCGCTGCGACCGAGGAACAGAACCCTCGTGAGGACCTCAGGGATACCCCCGAACATCAATCTCAAAATGATCAGGACTCAATTGGCGAGGTGGCCGCTGTTCATGTGGTCAATTGGGCAGATGACACTGACGATGTAATAATGGACCAGAGCCTGTCTGTGGTAGGGCCATCTCCAGGAAATTTACCCGCATTACCGGTCGGCGACTTAAGTACGACACGACCTGTCTCAAAACACCCGACGGGGGACGATGATTACCTATCTGATACCTACTAAAGGTTATAATTTTCTGTGCTTCTGCGTATCTACTTTGCTTTTTTCTCTTTCTGCCAACATTTAGCAGTTCATGCCGTCCTACCAGGATTATAAGTTAGCTACAATTAACGTTAATAGAATTACTTCTGTACAGAAGCTCTCTAGCTTTCGTGATTATTTATACAGCTGCGATGCTGATATTGTGCTGTTGCAGGAGGTCGATGATAAATTTCAGCCTGACATTCCTGGCTACCAATTACTCAAAAACACCACCCCAGACAGTTCTTCAGGTACCGCTCTATTAACCAAAGTGGGCGTGGCCGTCTCCGACGTTGAACGACTCGAAAATGGCAGGGGTATAGCGTGCCTTATCAACGGCATTAGATTTGTTAATGTATATGCCCCTTCCGGGAATCAGAATAGAACGAGACGAGCTCAGTTCTTTGCCACTGACTTATTATATCTTTTGCGCCGCAGCCGGGAGGACGTGGTTATCGGAGGCGATTTTAATTGTGTTTTGAAGCCCAAGGACCAATGGCCGAACTTTAATGGATGTGCCGCTCTCGGCGAAACAGTACGTCAATTAGAGCTGGAGGATACGTGGGAAATCACACACGGGGAACAACGGTGCTTCACGTACCATACTGCACAAATGGCCAGCCGCCTCGACAGGATCTACGTGGGGAAAAACCTGCGTGAGCGGGTATCTTCCTCGGAAACATGGCCCCTGTATTTTTCCGACCATTTAGCTTACCATTGTATCATTCGTATGGCGCGCCAGCAAACTTTCCGTGGTCGGACAGGATGGAAACTTAACGTCAGTATTCTCAGGGAACAGGAGTTACGAGATCGTCTACATGAAGCCTGGGAAATTTGTTTACGTCGACGACCAACATTCCCATCGGTAACGCAGTGGTGGTGCCGTTGTGCAAAACCTAGGCTTATTCGTTGTTTGAAGGCGTACAGTTCTGACAGGGGCCGGATGCAGAAAGAGACGTTTGAATTTTATTTTCGCTGTCTCCGTGACTTGTATTCTGAAGCACATGTCACGCAGGAACAATTTCTTCAGATTAAACGGATCAAATCAAAGTTGACGCTCCTCAAACGCAGGCAAATGGAAGGCGTTAAAATCCGTTCGCGAGATAGTGCCGGCACTTCTGACGAACAACCATCCGCCTTCCACCTAGGGACAGAGAAACGCCGCGCACGACAAAAATTGATTACCCGCTTACGAACTGAAGACGGTACCTTTGTGACGACCCAGGCTGAAATTAAGGAGTCTATAACGGACTACTACGGGCGACTGTACAGGGCACAACCAGCCGATGATGCGGCAATCGCGGCGATGCATGCGTATCTTCCGACAACGCTCGATGAGGACGACAGGCAATTGTTGATCAGTGATGTCACCGCGGTGGAGATTCGGGAGGCACTGAGCAGGGCTCAGGCCAACAAATCGCCCGGCATTGATGGTCTGCCGATTGAATTTTATAAGCAGTTCTGGGACCTCCTCGAACATTGTTTTGTTTGCATCTGCAATGAACTGCGCGCCGGCCAACAGTTACCAGATGGTTTCAATGACAGCCTGATCGTTTTGGTCCCAAAAGAATACCCCCATCAGGATATTGCCAAATTCCGCCCTATCTCCCTGTTGAACTCTGACTACAAGATTGTGGCCCGCGTCATAGCAGGTAGACTTAAACATGTCCTTGCAAAAATTATACATCACAGCCAGGCAGCAGCGGTCCCGGGCCGCACGATCTTTAAATGTCTTGCAGATTACAGGGAGCTCATTTCGTTTACTGCAATCACACGCCCGGAAGCAGCAATCTTGGCTTTAGATCAATGTCAGGCCTTTGATCGGATCCTGCATCGCTACCTCTTCCACACCATGAACCACTTAGGATTTGGTGACGGCTTTACTGCAATGGTCAGCAACATGTACACCTCGGCCACTTCTCAGATCATCGTCAATGGTCAATTCACCCGGCGGATTCCGATTCAGCGGTCAATCAGACAGGGCTGTCCCATGTCCATGTGTCTCTTCGTGATCGCAATTGAGCCACTTGTAAGGATGCTGAATTGTAACCTTCAAGGTTTAAACCTGTATTCCAGCACCCTCAAATGCATTGCGTACGCCGACGATGTGGGTGTCATTGTGCGTTCGGAACAAGACCTCACGGCAGTTAGGAATAGTATCACCGATTACGAGCGAGCATCCGGTTCTCAGCTAAACTATGGAAAGACTTGCCTCCTGCCTATAGGCAGTGGATTTCGCACAGACGCCCCTTTGCCGTACAGAAGATGTGCGACTCTCAAACTTCTTGGTATCAAGATGAGCAGTTGCCCCCTACGAACAACGGTAGACAATTGGAAACATCTTTTGGCTATGTCTCGGGGCTGCTTACAGCATCATAAAGGCAGAGAACAGGACTTATTGCAGAGAGTTCATTTCGTTAATACCATAATTCTCTCGAAAATTTGGTATGTCGGGCAAATACTTCCTGTGGTCGACAGTGTTGCGAGGAAAATTATGTCGGCAGTAGGTTGGTACATCTGGAGGGGTGACATCTTCAAGGTGGGCATCAATGTCATCACTCTCCCACCAGACAAAGGCGGCCTCGGCCTGACGGATGTTCAAACGAAATGTAAGGCACTCTTGATCCGGCGTACACTGCAGCTCTGCCACGAATATCCTGACAGCGCGCTGAGTATGGCCATACGCACATTTCAGCCTCAGACTATGCACATCCCCATCAACCTTCGGGAAACGCATTTCAAAGCAAACCACATTAGGATGTTTCTTTTAGAAAGTAGTTATCTCCAAATGAAATCGAGAGTTCCGCTACGTGACCTTACCACTGCCCACCTCTACCGGCTACTGAACGACACAGGCAGGGTCAACCGCATGGAACTGAAGTATCCCTCTAAAGACTGGGCTCTAATCTGGAAGACTATACATAACAAAGTGCTAGATACCGGTACTCGATCACTGTGGTATAAAGTTGTTAATGAAACTCTACCCACAGCCGAAAAACTTCATAAAATACATTTGTCAGCTACTGACAAATGTAGGGAGTGCGGCCTTGTCGACACTTTGCAACACAGATGTGTTTGTGGTGCGAACAGTCTTATTTGGGAATGGTGTAGAATGACCATGGCTTTGATCTGCCGCACGGCACGACGGCACATCTCTCTTACGTCCGTGCTCCAACCCGACGACGCGTACTACCCCACAACCAAGGCAAACACCTGGACGTGGTTGGCTGGACACACACTATGTTACTTACTTGGCGCCCAGGAGAGGCGTTCATACCTGGACTACAGATTATACCTCGCCACACAGGCACAACTGCTAATGCAGGATGTCAAACATAGGCAAAAGTTTGCAAATTATATCTTAGCGCTCCAAATCACGACCCTGTAAACGAATTCAGTCAGGTTTCTTCCACGGCCACGTATACATCCACCTTATCAAATATAAATGAAAATCTAAATAAATAAATTTCAAATAAAAAAAAAAACAAATATGTCCCACGAAAACAATGAAACAACGAAAAAGAAGAAAAGGAACAAAGTCGACATTCATGGTGTCTGCAGTAGTCACTGATTGGGAATGATCATGCTTGGTGTTTTAACTGTCTTGTTTAACCTAGCCCTTCGTCTCCGTTAATTCAGCAGGAAGTTGATTTACATTCTCCCAACATGGATGGTGAAGCTGACCATTCGTTTGGACGTGGTGTCCACTGGGTTTTTCGTTTATGTTTTATGTTTGCAAACTTACATGGAAGATGTATCCGTTTCACTCAACTGCGAACATTACTTGCTTCTTTATTTATTTGACGTCGACGAGGGAAGATGAAACAGGATTTATTTCTTCAATTTTTCTTTCCTTCTTCTTCAAATCATTCCGCAGCAACATGGATTTCATCATTTCTCTTTTCCCCATTCGTATGCAGAGCGCAGTTTTCGGCGGCTTAGTCGTTCGGAGCTAAGAGAAGGAGACTTGGGAAACCACACAGCAAAACTGGAATATATCAGACTAGTCCAAGCCATCGCTTGGGGATGCCAAAGGCATAACAAACTATCGAGAAGACGAGCTTTGAATGACGTCGGCAACCTGCAACTCCGCATGCAGTAAAATCAAATAAACAATAATAACAGAAAAAAAAATAAAAAAAAACAACAAACAAAAAACCACAAAAAAAAACAAAAATAAAACAAAAACAACAATAAAAAAAATTTCAATATCACTTCAAACAAAAAGGAATCAAAATATATCAACTACACATTTCAAACTAACCACAGTGAAACAGCATAACAAGAGTATAGCATCGAAGCTAGCCGAAGAAGGCAAAAAAGGTGAGCGAATGGATGGGCTGTATGGGGAGATGGGAGGCCCAAAAAAAAAAAAAAAAAAAAAAAAAAAAAAAAAAAAAAAAAAAAAAAAAAAAAAAAAAAAGTTGGTTAGAGCGTCGTGCTAATAACGCGAAGGTCGTGGGTTCGATCCCCCCACGGGCCACTTCTCTTTTACTACTGCGAAAAGGCAGCGCCGATTTCAGCTGGCGAGTGTGATGACCAAATGATCATCACCCTGCGTGGAAGTTGACAGAGGATCCGAACCCGACTCGTCGGGAAGCACTACAGCATTCACTCGGCAATGGCCATAATATCTTGAATACACTGGTTACAGAAAATGAAAGAAAATGTCCGATTGCCGATGCGTAACAACTTTGGCCCTTGTCAGTACTTGGGCGGGTGAGCGCATGGGAACACAGGGCACTATTGGCAGTTTTACTTCCTATTTTTGTTTCTCCTTTGTTTTCGGAGCTACAGCCCGATTCGGCCAGGGAGACGCCACCGTGAAATGAAGGGGGCGTGCTGTGTGTCCATCGCCTCGCCTCTCCTTACCTCTCTCAGTCGTTTCTCGTGCTTGTCGTTTTGATATAGGCCGATTTGAGAGCGTCAGCTCTCGCGTCAGCTGAGCAAAGTCGAGACAAGTCGAGACACACTAAGGGCTGGTATGCAGCGAGTAAGAGGGCGAAAAAACAATAGTTTAAGAGCGCGTGGCAAAAGTACTCATACGCGAAATTAAAAGCCTGCTGCGGTGGCCGGGAATCGAACCCGGATCAACTGCTTGGAAGGCAACTATGCTGACCACTACACCACCACCGCACAAGCGAGCGCCCCGCCACCGCGCTGAGTCGGCTTCCCGCCTGTCGGCAGCGGCCGAAGGTGATCGTACCCGGCAGGCGCATTTCGAGGCAGGCTAGGGGAGCACATCCAGACGCATTCGGACAGCGTATCCGCGCACATTTCGCATCCTTTGGCAAGAGTCGGCGCCGGCGACGCAAGAGTACGCAGAGGACCGCGTTCTGGCGGCATCTTTAAGCAGTGCAGTGCAGGATTCAGCGTCTGCAGCATCTTCTCCACAGAATGCTACGGCGCTTGACGGCAGTCCCACTTTCCCTTGAGACATCTGCTCGGGAAGCAGCGTGAAGGTACCGCTGGCCCGAGCATCGGTGGTTCAGTGGTAGAATGCTCGCCTGCCACGCGGGCGGCCCGGGTTCGATTCCCGGCCGATGCATCATTTTGTTTTTTCTCCGGTAGGGGTGCTGCGTGTCTTTCGCACTCGAACTGCGTGAGCCATGAGAATGAACCGCGGGATTCCGTGTGGAAAGAACCAATCATGCAGCGCGGACGACTGCTCGTTTGGACTCCTGCGTGCTATTGTACATACTGGCGTCGGCCTAGCATCGCAAGTTGCCTGCCGCGCCGTGAATGCACGTGTAGCAACAGAAAAAATGAGCCAGGGAGTGCAGACTCTCTACCACTTGTATTCGGTACTTACCAAGATTCCAGAAGGTCTAACGATCGCCTGCCTCGGTAGCGCAGTAGGCAGCGCGTAAGTCTCATAATCTTAAGGTCGTGAGTTCGATCCTCACCCGGGGCATCTAATTTTCTGTGACTGAAGGTGGTGCTGTTGCTAGGGCGCCAACTTATTTCTTGTTTGTTATCCACAACGTTTCAACGCTTCAGCGGGAAAATGTTTACTTCCTGTTATTGCTACATACAGCTTCCCTATTCCTCTTCTCCCAGCAGAGCATGAAGCCAAAAGCATTGCTCTGCGACGTTTGAGGTGCGCGCCTTGCCAGTCAGTATGTGCAAAGATGCTCGCAAAGAGAGCGACAATGCGACAAGCGACCGTACGAACGGTCGAATGAAACGGCCGCATCCGGTGTGGTCTAGTGGCTGGGATACCTGGCTTTCACCCAGGAGGCCCGGGTTCGATTCCCGGTACCGGAACGGAATTTTTTCCACACGAATCGTGACAAGTTTGAGCTGTCCGAGCGGCCGTTTCCCGTCCTGCTCGCAATATAGCTACTGTTTCGTGACCGTCAGCAGAATATAGACTAGGGAAGCAGACACACGACGACCATAGGAATGGTGTATGGCTTCATGCCACCTGATTCCAGCGTAGGGCTGAGCAACTGCATCTGCCGAGGCCCGTTAGCTCAGTTGGTTAGAGCGTCGTGCTAATAACGCGAAGGTCGTGGGTTCGATCCCCCCACGGGCCACTTCTCTTTTACTACTGCGAAAAGGCAGCGCCGATTTCAGCTGGCGAGTGTGATGACCAAATGATCATCACCCTGCGTGGAAGTTGACAGAGGATCCGAACCCGACTCGTCGGGAAGCACTACAGCATTCACTCGGCAATGGCCATAATATCTTGAATACACTGGTTACAGAAAATGAAAGAAAATGTCCGATTGCCGATGCGTAACAACTTTGGCCCTTGTCAGTACTTGGGCGGGTGAGCGCATGGGAACACAGGGCACTATTGGCAGTTTTACTTCCTATTTTTGTTTCTCCTTTGTTTTCGGAGCTACAGCCCGATTCGGCCAGGGAGACGCCACCGTGAAATGAAGGGGGCGTGCTGTGTGTCCATCGCCTCGCCTCTCCTTACCTCTCTCAGTCGTTTCTCGTGCTTGTCGTTTTGATATAGGCCGATTTGAGAGCGTCAGCTCTCGCGTCAGCTGAGCAAAGTCGAGACAAGTCGAGACACACTAAGGGCTGGTATGCAGCGAGTAAGAGGGCGAAAAAACAATAGTTTAAGAGCGCGTGGCAAAAGTACTCATACGCGAAATTAAAAGCCTGCTGCGGTGGCCGGGAATCGAACCCGGATCAACTGCTTGGAAGGCAACTATGCTGACCACTACACCACCACCGCACAAGCGAGCGCCCCGCCACCGCGCTGAGTCGGCTTCCCGCCTGTCGGCAGCGGCCGAAGGTGATCGTACCCGGCAGGCGCATTTCGAGGCAGGCTAGGGGAGCACATCCAGACGCATTCGGACAGCGTATCCGCGCACATTTCGCATCCTTTGGCAAGAGTCGGCGCCGGCGACGCAAGAGTACGCAGAGGACCGCGTTCTGGCGGCATCTTTAAGCAGTGCAGTGCAGGATTCAGCGTCTGCAGCATCTTCTCCACAGAATGCTACGGCGCTTGACGGCAGTCCCACTTTCCCTTGAGACATCTGCTCGGGAAGCAGCGTGAAGGTACCGCTGGCCCGAGCATCGGTGGTTCAGTGGTAGAATGCTCGCCTGCCACGCGGGCGGCCCGGGTTCGATTCCCGGCCGATGCATCATTTTGTTTTTTCTCCGGTAGGGGTGCTGCGTGTCTTTCGCACTCGAACTGCGTGAGCCATGAGAATGAACCGCGGGATTCCGTGTGGAAAGAACCAATCATGCAGCGCGGACGACTGCTCGTTTGGACTCCTGCGTGCTATTGTACATACTGGCGTCGGCCTAGCATCGCAAGTTGCCTGCCGCGCCGTGAATGCACGTGTAGCAACAGAAAAAATGAGCCAGGGAGTGCAGACTCTCTACCACTTGTATTCGGTACTTACCAAGATTCCAGAAGGTCTAACGATCGCCTGCCTCGGTAGCGCAGTAGGCAGCGCGTAAGTCTCATAATCTTAAGGTCGTGAGTTCGATCCTCACCCGGGGCATCTAATTTTCTGTGACTGAAGGTGGTGCTGTTGCTAGGGCGCCAACTTATTTCTTGTTTGTTATCCACAACGTTTCAACGCTTCAGCGGGAAAATGTTTACTTCCTGTTATTGCTACATACAGCTTCCCTATTCCTCTTCTCCCAGCAGAGCATGAAGCCAAAAGCATTGCTCTGCGACGTTTGAGGTGCGCGCCTTGCCAGTCAGTATGTGCAAAGATGCTCGCAAAGAGAGCGACAATGCGACAAGCGACCGTACGAACGGTCGAATGAAACGGCCGCATCCGGTGTGGTCTAGTGGCTGGGATACCTGGCTTTCACCCAGGAGGCCCGGGTTCGATTCCCGGTACCGGAACGGAATTTTTTCCACACGAATCGTGACAAGTTTGAGCTGTCCGAGCGGCCGTTTCCCGTCCTGCTCGCAATATAGCTACTGTTTCGTGACCGTCAGCAGAATATAGACTAGGGAAGCAGACACACGACGACCATAGGAATGGTGTATGGCTTCATGCCACCTGATTCCAGCGTAGGGCTGAGCAACTGCATCTGCCGAGGCCCGTTAGCTCAGTTGGTTAGAGCGTCGTGCTAATAACGCGAAGGTCGTGGGTTCGATCCCCCCACGGGCCACTTCTCTTTTACTACTGCGAAAAGGCAGCGCCGATTTCAGCTGGCGAGTGTGATGACCAAATGATCATCACCCTGCGTGGAAGTTGACAGAGGATCCGAACCCGACTCGTCGGGAAGCACTACAGCATTCACTCGGCAATGGCCATAATATCTTGAATACACTGGTTACAGAAAATGAAAGAAAATGTCCGATTGCCGATGCGTAACAACTTTGGCCCTTGTCAGTACTTGGGCGGGTGAGCGCATGGGAACACAGGGCACTATTGGCAGTTTTACTTCCTATTTTTGTTTCTCCTTTGTTTTCGGAGCTACAGCCCGATTCGGCCAGGGAGACGCCACCGTGAAATGAAGGGGGCGTGCTGTGTGTCCATCGCCTCGCCTCTCCTTACCTCTCTCAGTCGTTTCTCGTGCTTGTCGTTTTGATATAGGCCGATTTGAGAGCGTCAGCTCTCGCGTCAGCTGAGCAAAGTCGAGACAAGTCGAGACACACTAAGGGCTGGTATGCAGCGAGTAAGAGGGCGAAAAAACAATAGTTTAAGAGCGCGTGGCAAAAGTACTCATACGCGAAATTAAAAGCCTGCTGCGGTGGCCGGGAATCGAACCCGGATCAACTGCTTGGAAGGCAACTATGCTGACCACTACACCACCACCGCACAAGCGAGCGCCCCGCCACCGCGCTGAGTCGGCTTCCCGCCTGTCGGCAGCGGCCGAAGGTGATCGTACCCGGCAGGCGCATTTCGAGGCAGGCTAGGGGAGCACATCCAGACGCATTCGGACAGCGTATCCGCGCACATTTCGCATCCTTTGGCAAGAGTCGGCGCCGGCGACGCAAGAGTACGCAGAGGACCGCGTTCTGGCGGCATCTTTAAGCAGTGCAGTGCAGGATTCAGCGTCTGCAGCATCTTCTCCACAGAATGCTACGGCGCTTGACGGCAGTCCCACTTTCCCTTGAGACATCTGCTCGGGAAGCAGCGTGAAGGTACCGCTGGCCCGAGCATCGGTGGTTCAGTGGTAGAATGCTCGCCTGCCACGCGGGCGGCCCGGGTTCGATTCCCGGCCGATGCATCATTTTGTTTTTTCTCCGGTAGGGGTGCTGCGTGTCTTTCGCACTCGAACTGCGTGAGCCATGAGAATGAACCGCGGGATTCCGTGTGGAAAGAACCAATCATGCAGCGCGGACGACTGCTCGTTTGGACTCCTGCGTGCTATTGTACATACTGGCGTCGGCCTAGCATCGCAAGTTGCCTGCCGCGCCGTGAATGCACGTGTAGCAACAGAAAAAATGAGCCAGGGAGTGCAGACTCTCTACCACTTGTATTCGGTACTTACCAAGATTCCAGAAGGTCTAACGATCGCCTGCCTCGGTAGCGCAGTAGGCAGCGCGTAAGTCTCATAATCTTAAGGTCGTGAGTTCGATCCTCACCCGGGGCATCTAATTTTCTGTGACTGAAGGTGGTGCTGTTGCTAGGGCGCCAACTTATTTCTTGTTTGTTATCCACAACGTTTCAACGCTTCAGCGGGAAAATGTTTACTTCCTGTTATTGCTACATACAGCTTCCCTATTCCTCTTCTCCCAGCAGAGCATGAAGCCAAAAGCATTGCTCTGCGACGTTTGAGGTGCGCGCCTTGCCAGTCAGTATGTGCAAAGATGCTCGCAAAGAGAGCGACAATGCGACAAGCGACCGTACGAACGGTCGAATGAAACGGCCGCATCCGGTGTGGTCTAGTGGCTGGGATACCTGGCTTACACCCAGGAGGCCCGGGTTCGATTCCCGGTACCGGAACGGAATTTTTTCCACACGAATCGTGACAAGTTTGAGCTGTCCGAGCGGCCGTTTCCCGTCCTGCTCGCAATATAGCTACTGTTTCGTGACCGTCAGCAGAATATAGACTAGGGAAGCAGACACACGACGACCATAGGAATGGTGTATGGCTTCATGCCACCTGATTCCAGCGTAGGGCTGAGCAACTGCATCTGCCGAGGCCCGTTAGCTCAGTTGGTTAGAGCGTCGTGCTAATAACGCGAAGGTCGTGGGTTCGATCCCCCCACGGGCCACTTCTCTTTTACTACTGCGAAAAGGCAGCGCCGATTTCAGCTGGCGAGTGTGATGACCAAATGATCATCACCCTGCGTGGAAGTTGACAGAGGATCCGAACCCGACTCGTCGGGAAGCACTACAGCATTCACTCGGCAATGGCCATAATATCTTGAATACACTGGTTACAGAAAATGAAAGAAAATGTCCGATTGCCGATGCGTAACAACTTTGGCCCTTGTCAGTACTTGGGCGGGTGAGCGCATGGGAACACAGGGCACTATTGGCAGTTTTACTTCCTATTTTTGTTTCTCCTTTGTTTTCGGAGCTACAGCCCGATTCGGCCAGGGAGACGCCACCGTGAAATGAAGGGGGCGTGCTGTGTGTCCATCGCCTCGCCTCTCCTTACCTCTCTCAGTCGTTTCTCGTGCTTGTCGTTTTGATATAGGCCGATTTGAGAGCGTCAGCTCTCGCGTCAGCTGAGCAAAGTCGAGACAAGTCGAGACACACTAAGGGCTGGTATGCAGCGAGTAAGAGGGCGAAAAAACAATAGTTTAAGAGCGCGTGGCAAAAGTACTCATACGCGAAATTAAAAGCCTGCTGCGGTGGCCGGGAATCGAACCCGGATCAACTGCTTGGAAGGCAACTATGCTGACCACTACACCACCACCGCACAAGCGAGCGCCCCGCCACCGCGCTGAGTCGGCTTCCCGCCTGTCGGCAGCGGCCGAAGGTGATCGTACCCGGCAGGCGCATTTCGAGGCAGGCTAGGGGAGCACATCCAGACGCATTCGGACAGCGTATCCGCGCACATTTCGCATCCTTTGGCAAGAGTCGGCGCCGGCGACGCAAGAGTACGCAGAGGACCGCGTTCTGGCGGCATCTTTAAGCAGTGCAGTGCAGGATTCAGCGTCTGCAGCATCTTCTCCACAGAATGCTACGGCGCTTGACGGCAGTCCCACTTTCCCTTGAGACATCTGCTCGGGAAGCAGCGTGAAGGTACCGCTGGCCCGAGCATCGGTGGTTCAGTGGTAGAATGCTCGCCTGCCACGCGGGCGGCCCGGGTTCGATTCCCGGCCGATGCATCATTTTGTTTTTTCTCCGGTAGGGGTGCTGCGTGTCTTTCGCACTCGAACTGCGTGAGCCATGAGAATGAACCGCGGGATTCCGTGTGGAAAGAACCAATCATGCAGCGCGGACGACTGCTCGTTTGGACTCCTGCGTGCTATTGTACATACTGGCGTCGGCCTAGCATCGCAAGTTGCCTGCCGCGCCGTGAATGCACGTGTAGCAACAGAAAAAATGAGCCAGGGAGTGCAGACTCTCTACCACTTGTATTCGGTACTTACCAAGATTCCAGAAGGTCTAACGATCGCCTGCCTCGGTAGCGCAGTAGGCAGCGCGTAAGTCTCATAATCTTAAGGTCGTGAGTTCGATCCTCACCCGGGGCATCTAATTTTCTGTGACTGAAGGTGGTGCTGTTGCTAGGGCGCCAACTTATTTCTTGTTTGTTATCCACAACGTTTCAACGCTTCAGCGGGAAAATGTTTACTTCCTGTTATTGCTACATACAGCTTCCCTATTCCTCTTCTCCCAGCAGAGCATGAAGCCAAAAGCATTGCTCTGCGACGTTTGAGGTGCGCGCCTTGCCAGTCAGTATGTGCAAAGATGCTCGCAAAGAGAGCGACAATGCGACAAGCGACCGTACGAACGGTCGAATGAAACGGCCGCATCCGGTGTGGTCTAGTGGCTGGGATACCTGGCTTACACCCAGGAGGCCCGGGTTCGATTCCCGGTACCGGAACGGAATTTTTTCCACACGAATCGTGACAAGTTTGAGCTGTCCGAGCGGCCGTTTCCCGTCCTGCTCGCAATATAGCTACTGTTTCGTGACCGTCAGCAGAATATAGACTAGGGAAGCAGACACACGACGACCATAGGAATGGTGTATGGCTTCATGCCACCTGATTCCAGCGTAGGGCTGAGCAACTGCATCTGCCGAGGCCCGTTAGCTCAGTTGGTTAGAGCGTCGTGCTAATAACGCGAAGGTCGTGGGTTCGATCCCCCCACGGGCCACTTCTCTTTTACTACTGCGAAAAGGCAGCGCCGATTTCAGCTGGCGAGTGTGATGACCAAATGATCATCACCCTGCGTGGAAGTTGACAGAGGATCCGAACCCGACTCGTCGGGAAGCACTACAGCATTCACTCGGCAATGGCCATAATATCTTGAATACACTGGTTACAGAAAATGAAAGAAAATGTCCGATTGCCGATGCGTAACAACTTTGGCCCTTGTCAGTACTTGGGCGGGTGAGCGCATGGGAACACAGGGCACTATTGGCAGTTTTACTTCCTATTTTTGTTTCTCCTTTGTTTTCGGAGCTACAGCCCGATTCGGCCAGGGAGACGCCACCGTGAAATGAAGGGGGCGTGCTGTGTGTCCATCGCCTCGCCTCTCCTTACCTCTCTCAGTCGTTTCTCGTGCTTGTCGTTTTGATATAGGCCGATTTGAGAGCGTCAGCTCTCGCGTCAGCTGAGCAAAGTCGAGACAAGTCGAGACACACTAAGGGCTGGTATGCAGCGAGTAAGAGGGCGAAAAAACAATAGTTTAAGAGCGCGTGGCAAAAGTACTCATACGCGAAATTAAAAGCCTGCTGCGGTGGCCGGGAATCGAACCCGGATCAACTGCTTGGAAGGCAACTATGCTGACCACTACACCACCACCGCACAAGCGAGCGCCCCGCCACCGCGCTGAGTCGGCTTCCCGCCTGTCGGCAGCGGCCGAAGGTGATCGTACCCGGCAGGCGCATTTCGAGGCAGGCTAGGGGAGCACATCCAGACGCATTCGGACAGCGTATCCGCGCACATTTCGCATCCTTTGGCAAGAGTCGGCGCCGGCGACGCAAGAGTACGCAGAGGACCGCGTTCTGGCGGCATCTTTAAGCAGTGCAGTGCAGGATTCAGCGTCTGCAGCATCTTCTCCACAGAATGCTACGGCGCTTGACGGCAGTCCCACTTTCCCTTGAGACATCTGCTCGGGAAGCAGCGTGAAGGTACCGCTGGCCCGAGCATCGGTGGTTCAGTGGTAGAATGCTCGCCTGCCACGCGGGCGGCCCGGGTTCGATTCCCGGCCGATGCATCATTTTGTTTTTTCTCCGGTAGGGGTGCTGCGTGTCTTTCGCACTCGAACTGCGTGAGCCATGAGAATGAACCGCGGGATTCCGTGTGGAAAGAACCAATCATGCAGCGCGGACGACTGCTCGTTTGGACTCCTGCGTGCTATTGTACATACTGGCGTCGGCCTAGCATCGCAAGTTGCCTGCCGCGCCGTGAATGCACGTGTAGCAACAGAAAAAATGAGCCAGGGAGTGCAGACTCTCTACCACTTGTATTCGGTACTTACCAAGATTCCAGAAGGTCTAACGATCGCCTGCCTCGGTAGCGCAGTAGGCAGCGCGTAAGTCTCATAATCTTAAGGTCGTGAGTTCGATCCTCACCCGGGGCATCTAATTTTCTGTGACTGAAGGTGGTGCTGTTGCTAGGGCGCCAACTTATTTCTTGTTTGTTATCCACAACGTTTCAACGCTTCAGCGGGAAAATGTTTACTTCCTGTTATTGCTACATACAGCTTCCCTATTCCTCTTCTCCCAGCAGAGCATGAAGCCAAAAGCATTGCTCTGCGACGTTTGAGGTGCGCGCCTTGCCAGTCAGTATGTGCAAAGATGCTCGCAAAGAGAGCGACAATGCGACAAGCGACCGTACGAACGGTCGAATGAAACGGCCGCATCCGGTGTGGTCTAGTGGCTGGGATACCTGGCTTTCACCCAGGAGGCCCGGGTTCGATTCCCGGTACCGGAACGGAATTTTTTCCACACGAATCGTGACAAGTTTGAGCTGTCCGAGCGGCCGTTTCCCGTCCTGCTCGCAATATAGCTACTGTTTCGTGACCGTCAGCAGAATATAGACTAGGGAAGCAGACACACGACGACCATAGGAATGGTGTATGGCTTCATGCCACCTGATTCCAGCGTAGGGCTGAGCAACTGCATCTGCCGAGGCCCGTTAGCTCAGTTGGTTAGAGCGTCGTGCTAATAACGCGAAGGTCGTGGGTTCGATCCCCCCACGGGCCACTTCTCTTTTACTACTGCGAAAAGGCAGCGCCGATTTCAGCTGGCGAGTGTGATGACCAAATGATCATCACCCTGCGTGGAAGTTGACAGAGGATCCGAACCCGACTCGTCGGGAAGCACTACAGCATTCACTCGGCAATGGCCATAATATCTTGAATACACTGGTTACAGAAAATGAAAGAAAATGTCCGATTGCCGATGCGTAACAACTTTGGCCCTTGTCAGTACTTGGGCGGGTGAGCGCATGGGAACACAGGGCACTATTGGCAGTTTTACTTCCTATTTTTGTTTCTCCTTTGTTTTCGGAGCTACAGCCCGATTCGGCCAGGGAGACGCCACCGTGAAATGAAGGGGGCGTGCTGTGTGTCCATCGCCTCGCCTCTCCTTACCTCTCTCAGTCGTTTCTCGTGCTTGTCGTTTTGATATAGGCCGATTTGAGAGCGTCAGCTCTCGCGTCAGCTGAGCAAAGTCGAGACAAGTCGAGACACACTAAGGGCTGGTATGCAGCGAGTAAGAGGGCGAAAAAACAATAGTTTAAGAGCGCGTGGCAAAAGTACTCATACGCGAAATTAAAAGCCTGCTGCGGTGGCCGGGAATCGAACCCGGATCAACTGCTTGGAAGGCAACTATGCTGACCACTACACCACCACCGCACAAGCGAGCGCCCCGCCACCGCGCTGAGTCGGCTTCCCGCCTGTCGGCAGCGGCCGAAGGTGATCGTACCCGGCAGGCGCATTTCGAGGCAGGCTAGGGGAGCACATCCAGACGCATTCGGACAGCGTATCCGCGCACATTTCGCATCCTTTGGCAAGAGTCGGCGCCGGCGACGCAAGAGTACGCAGAGGACCGCGTTCTGGCGGCATCTTTAAGCAGTGCAGTGCAGGATTCAGCGTCTGCAGCATCTTCTCCACAGAATGCTACGGCGCTTGACGGCAGTCCCACTTTCCCTTGAGACATCTGCTCGGGAAGCAGCGTGAAGGTACCGCTGGCCCGAGCATCGGTGGTTCAGTGGTAGAATGCTCGCCTGCCACGCGGGCGGCCCGGGTTCGATTCCCGGCCGATGCATCATTTTGTTTTTTCTCCGGTAGGGGTGCTGCGTGTCTTTCGCACTCGAACTGCGTGAGCCATGAGAATGAACCGCGGGATTCCGTGTGGAAAGAACCAATCATGCAGCGCGGACGACTGCTCGTTTGGACTCCTGCGTGCTATTGTACATACTGGCGTCGGCCTAGCATCGCAAGTTGCCTGCCGCGCCGTGAATGCACGTGTAGCAACAGAAAAAATGAGCCAGGGAGTGCAGACTCTCTACCACTTGTATTCGGTACTTACCAAGATTCCAGAAGGTCTAACGATCGCCTGCCTCGGTAGCGCAGTAGGCAGCGCGTAAGTCTCATAATCTTAAGGTCGTGAGTTCGATCCTCACCCGGGGCATCTAATTTTCTGTGACTGAAGGTGGTGCTGTTGCTAGGGCGCCAACTTATTTCTTGTTTGTTATCCACAACGTTTCAACGCTTCAGCGGGAAAATGTTTACTTCCTGTTATTGCTACATACAGCTTCCCTATTCCTCTTCTCCCAGCAGAGCATGAAGCCAAAAGCATTGCTCTGCGACGTTTGAGGTGCGCGCCTTGCCAGTCAGTATGTGCAAAGATGCTCGCAAAGAGAGCGACAATGCGACAAGCGACCGTACGAACGGTCGAATGAAACGGCCGCATCCGGTGTGGTCTAGTGGCTGGGATACCTGGCTTTCACCCAGGAGGCCCGGGTTCGATTCCCGGTACCGGAACGGAATTTTTTCCACACGAATCGTGACAAGTTTGAGCTGTCCGAGCGGCCGTTTCCCGTCCTGCTCGCAATATAGCTACTGTTTCGTGACCGTCAGCAGAATATAGACTAGGGAAGCAGACACACGACGACCATAGGAATGGTGTATGGCTTCATGCCACCTGATTCCAGCGTAGGGCTGAGCAACTGCATCTGCCGAGGCCCGTTAGCTCAGTTGGTTAGAGCGTCGTGCTAATAACGCGAAGGTCGTGGGTTCGATCCCCCCACGGGCCACTTCTCTTTTACTACTGCGAAAAGGCAGCGCCGATTTCAGCTGGCGAGTGTGATGACCAAATGATCATCACCCTGCGTGGAAGTTGACAGAGGATCCGAACCCGACTCGTCGGGAAGCACTACAGCATTCACTCGGCAATGGCCATAATATCTTGAATACACTGGTTACAGAAAATGAAAGAAAATGTCCGATTGCCGATGCGTAACAACTTTGGCCCTTGTCAGTACTTGGGCGGGTGAGCGCATGGGAACACAGGGCACTATTGGCAGTTTTACTTCCTATTTTTGTTTCTCCTTTGTTTTCGGAGCTACAGCCCGATTCGGCCAGGGAGACGCCACCGTGAAATGAAGGGGGCGTGCTGTGTGTCCATCGCCTCGCCTCTCCTTACCTCTCTCAGTCGTTTCTCGTGCTTGTCGTTTTGATATAGGCCGATTTGAGAGCGTCAGCTCTCGCGTCAGCTGAGCAAAGTCGAGACAAGTCGAGACACACTAAGGGCTGGTATGCAGCGAGTAAGAGGGCGAAAAAACAATAGTTTAAGAGCGCGTGGCAAAAGTACTCATACGCGAAATTAAAAGCCTGCTGCGGTGGCCGGGAATCGAACCCGGATCAACTGCTTGGAAGGCAACTATGCTGACCACTACACCACCACCGCACAAGCGAGCGCCCCGCCACCGCGCTGAGTCGGCTTCCCGCCTGTCGGCAGCGGCCGAAGGTGATCGTACCCGGCAGGCGCATTTCGAGGCAGGCTAGGGGAGCACATCCAGACGCATTCGGACAGCGTATCCGCGCACATTTCGCATCCTTTGGCAAGAGTCGGCGCCGGCGACGCAAGAGTACGCAGAGGACCGCGTTCTGGCGGCATCTTTAAGCAGTGCAGTGCAGGATTCAGCGTCTGCAGCATCTTCTCCACAGAATGCTACGGCGCTTGACGGCAGTCCCACTTTCCCTTGAGACATCTGCTCGGGAAGCAGCGTGAAGGTACCGCTGGCCCGAGCATCGGTGGTTCAGTGGTAGAATGCTCGCCTGCCACGCGGGCGGCCCGGGTTCGATTCCCGGCCGATGCATCATTTTGTTTTTTCTCCGGTAGGGGTGCTGCGTGTCTTTCGCACTCGAACTGCGTGAGCCATGAGAATGAACCGCGGGATTCCGTGTGGAAAGAACCAATCATGCAGCGCGGACGACTGCTCGTTTGGACTCCTGCGTGCTATTGTACATACTGGCGTCGGCCTAGCATCGCAAGTTGCCTGCCGCGCCGTGAATGCACGTGTAGCAACAGAAAAAATGAGCCAGGGAGTGCAGACTCTCTACCACTTGTATTCGGTACTTACCAAGATTCCAGAAGGTCTAACGATCGCCTGCCTCGGTAGCGCAGTAGGCAGCGCGTAAGTCTCATAATCTTAAGGTCGTGAGTTCGATCCTCACCCGGGGCATCTAATTTTCTGTGACTGAAGGTGGTGCTGTTGCTAGGGCGCCAACTTATTTCTTGTTTGTTATCCACAACGTTTCAACGCTTCAGCGGGAAAATGTTTACTTCCTGTTATTGCTACATACAGCTTCCCTATTCCTCTTCTCCCAGCAGAGCATGAAGCCAAAAGCATTGCTCTGCGACGTTTGAGGTGCGCGCCTTGCCAGTCAGTATGTGCAAAGATGCTCGCAAAGAGAGCGACAATGCGACAAGCGACCGTACGAACGGTCGAATGAAACGGCCGCATCCGGTGTGGTCTAGTGGCTGGGATACCTGGCTTTCACCCAGGAGGCCCGGGTTCGATTCCCGGTACCGGAACGGAATTTTTTCCACACGAATCGTGACAAGTTTGAGCTGTCCGAGCGGCCGTTTCCCGTCCTGCTCGCAATATAGCTACTGTTTCGTGACCGTCAGCAGAATATAGACTAGGGAAGCAGACACACGACGACCATAGGAATGGTGTATGGCTTCATGCCACCTGATTCCAGCGTAGGGCTGAGCAACTGCATCTGCCGAGGCCCGTTAGCTCAGTTGGTTAGAGCGTCGTGCTAATAACGCGAAGGTCGTGGGTTCGATCCCCCCACGGGCCACTTCTCTTTTACTACTGCGAAAAGGCAGCGCCGATTTCAGCTGGCGAGTGTGATGACCAAATGATCATCACCCTGCGTGGAAGTTGACAGAGGATCCGAACCCGACTCGTCGGGAAGCACTACAGCATTCACTCGGCAATGGCCATAATATCTTGAATACACTGGTTACAGAAAATGAAAGAAAATGTCCGATTGCCGATGCGTAACAACTTTGGCCCTTGTCAGTACTTGGGCGGGTGAGCGCATGGGAACACAGGGCACTATTGGCAGTTTTACTTCCTATTTTTGTTTCTCCTTTGTTTTCGGAGCTACAGCCCGATTCGGCCAGGGAGACGCCACCGTGAAATGAAGGGGGCGTGCTGTGTGTCCATCGCCTCGCCTCTCCTTACCTCTCTCAGTCGTTTCTCGTGCTTGTCGTTTTGATATAGGCCGATTTGAGAGCGTCAGCTCTCGCGTCAGCTGAGCAAAGTCGAGACAAGTCGAGACACACTAAGGGCTGGTATGCAGCGAGTAAGAGGGCGAAAAAACAATAGTTTAAGAGCGCGTGGCAAAAGTACTCATACGCGAAATTAAAAGCCTGCTGCGGTGGCCGGGAATCGAACCCGGATCAACTGCTTGGAAGGCAACTATGCTGACCACTACACCACCACCGCACAAGCGAGCGCCCCGCCACCGCGCTGAGTCGGCTTCCCGCCTGTCGGCAGCGGCCGAAGGTGATCGTACCCGGCAGGCGCATTTCGAGGCAGGCTAGGGGAGCACATCCAGACGCATTCGGACAGCGTATCCGCGCACATTTCGCATCCTTTGGCAAGAGTCGGCGCCGGCGACGCAAGAGTACGCAGAGGACCGCGTTCTGGCGGCATCTTTAAGCAGTGCAGTGCAGGATTCAGCGTCTGCAGCATCTTCTCCACAGAATGCTACGGCGCTTGACGGCAGTCCCACTGTCCCTTGAGACATCTGCTCGGGAAGCAGCGTGAAGGTACCGCTGGCCCGAGCATCGGTGGTTCAGTGGTAGAATGCTCGCCTGCCACGCGGGCGGCCCGGGTTCGATTCCCGGCCGATGCATCATTTTGTTTTTTCTCCGGTAGGGGTGCTGCGTGTCTTTCGCACTCGAACTGCGTGAGCCATGAGAATGAACCGCGGGATTCCGTGTGGAAAGAACCAATCATGCAGCGCGGACGACTGCTCGTTTGGACTCCTGCGTGCTATTGTACATACTGGCGTCGGCCTAGCATCGCAAGTTGCCTGCCGCGCCGTGAATGCACGTGTAGCAACAGAAAAAATGAGCCAGGGAGTGCAGACTCTCTACCACTTGTATTCGGTACTTACCAAGATTCCAGAAGGTCTAACGATCGCCTGCCTCGGTAGCGCAGTAGGCAGCGCGTAAGTCTCATAATCTTAAGGTCGTGAGTTCGATCCTCACCCGGGGCATCTAATTTTCTGTGACTGAAGGTGGTGCTGTTGCTAGGGCGCCAACTTATTTCTTGTTTGTTATCCACAACGTTTCAACGCTTCAGCGGGAAAATGTTTACTTCCTGTTATTGCTACATACAGCTTCCCTATTCCTCTTCTCCCAGCAGAGCATGAAGCCAAAAGCATTGCTCTGCGACGTTTGAGGTGCGCGCCTTGCCAGTCAGTATGTGCAAAGATGCTCGCAAAGAGAGCGACAATGCGACAAGCGACCGTACGAACGGTCGAATGAAACGGCCGCATCCGGTGTGGTCTAGTGGCTGGGATACCTGGCTTACACCCAGGAGGCCCGGGTTCGATTCCCGGTACCGGAACGGAATTTTTTCCACACGAATCGTGACAAGTTTGAGCTGTCCGAGCGGCCGTTTCCCGTCCTGCTCGCAATATAGCTACTGTTTCGTGACCGTCAGCAGAATATAGACTAGGGAAGCAGACACACGACGACCATAGGAATGGTGTATGGCTTCATGCCACCTGATTCCAGCGTAGGGCTGAGCAACTGCATCTGCCGAGGCCCGTTAGCTCAGTTGGTTAGAGCGTCGTGCTAATAACGCGAAGGTCGTGGGTTCGATCGCCCCACGGGCCACTTCTCTTTTACTACTGCGAAAAGGCAGCGCCGATTTCAGCTGGCGAGTGTGATGACCAAATGATCATCACCCTGCGTGGAAGTTGACAGAGGATCCGAACCCGACTCGTCGGGAAGCACTACAGCATTCACTCGGCAATGGCCATAATATCTTGAATACACTGGTTACAGAAAATGAAAGAAAATGTCCGATTGCCGATGCGTAACAACTTTGGCCCTTGTCAGTACTTGGGCGGGTGAGCGCATGGGAACACAGGGCACTATTGGCAGTTTTACTTCCTATTTTTGTTTCTCCTTTGTTTTCGGAGCTACAGCCCGATTCGGCCAGGGAGACGCCACCGTGAAATGAAGGGGGCGTGCTGTGTGTCCATCGCCTCGCCTCTCCTTACCTCTCTCAGTCGTTTCTCGTGCTTGTCGTTTTGATATAGGCCGATTTGAGAGCGTCAGCTCTCGCGTCAGCTGAGCAAAGTCGAGACAAGTCGAGACACACTAAGGGCTGGTATGCAGCGAGTAAGAGGGCGAAAAAACAATAGTTTAAGAGCGCGTGGCAAAAGTACTCATACGCGAAATTAAAAGCCTGCTGCGGTGGCCGGGAATCGAACCCGGATCAACTGCTTGGAAGGCAACTATGCTGACCACTACACCACCACCGCACAAGCGAGCGCCCCGCCACCGCGCTGAGTCGGCTTCCCGCCTGTCGGCAGCGGCCGAAGGTGATCGTACCCGGCAGGCGCATTTCGAGGCAGGCTAGGGGAGCACATCCAGACGCATTCGGACAGCGTATCCGCGCACATTTCGCATCCTTTGGCAAGAGTCGGCGCCGGCGACGCAAGAGTACGCAGAGGACCGCGTTCTGGCGGCATCTTTAAGCAGTGCAGTGCAGGATTCAGCGTCTGCAGCATCTTCTCCACAGAATGCTACGGCGCTTGACGGCAGTCCCACTTTCCCTTGAGACATCTGCTCGGGAAGCAGCGTGAAGGTACCGCTGGCCCGAGCATCGGTGGTTCAGTGGTAGAATGCTCGCCTGCCACGCGGGCGGCCCGGGTTCGATTCCCGGCCGATGCATCATTTTGTTTTTTCTCCGGTAGGGGTGCTGCGTGTCTTTCGCACTCGAACTGCGTGAGCCATGAGAATGAACCGCGGGATTCCGTGTGGAAAGAACCAATCATGCAGCGCGGACGACTGCTCGTTTGGACTCCTGCGTGCTATTGTACATACTGGCGTCGGCCTAGCATCGCAAGTTGCCTGCCGCGCCGTGAATGCACGTGTAGCAACAGAAAAAATGAGCCAGGGAGTGCAGACTCTCTACCACTTGTATTCGGTACTTACCAAGATTCCAGAAGGTCTAACGATCGCCTGCCTCGGTAGCGCAGTAGGCAGCGCGTAAGTCTCATAATCTTAAGGTCGTGAGTTCGATCCTCACCCGGGGCATCTAATTTTCTGTGACTGAAGGTGGTGCTGTTGCTAGGGCGCCAACTTATTTCTTGTTTGTTATCCACAACGTTTCAACGCTTCAGCGGGAAAATGTTTACTTCCTGTTATTGCTACATACAGCTTCCCTATTCCTCTTCTCCCAGCAGAGCATGAAGCCAAAAGCATTGCTCTGCGACGTTTGAGGTGCGCGCCTTGCCAGTCAGTATTTGCAAAGATGCTCGCAAAGAGAGCGACAATGCGACAAGCGACCGTACGAACGGTCGAATGAAACGGCCGCATCCGGTGTGGTCTAGTGGCTGGGATACCTGGCTTTCACCCAGGAGGCCCGGGTTCGATTCCCGGTACCGGAACGGAATTTTTTCCACACGAATCGTGACAAGTTTGAGCTGTCCGAGCGGCCGTTTCCCGTCCTGCTCGCAATATAGCTACTGTTTCGTGACCGTCAGCAGAATATAGACTAGGGAAGCAGACACACGACGACCATAGGAATGGTGTATGGCTTCATGCCACCTGATTCCAGCGTAGGGCTGAGCAACTGCATCTGCCGAGGCCCGTTAGCTCAGTTGGTTAGAGCGTCGTGCTAATAACGCGAAGGTCGTGGGTTCGATCCCCCCACGGGCCACTTCTCTTTTACTACTGCGAAAAGGCAGCGCCGATTTCAGCTGGCGAGTGTGATGACCAAATGATCATCACCCTGCGTGGAAGTTGACAGAGGATCCGAACCCGACTCGTCGGGAAGCACTACAGCATTCACTCGGCAATGGCCATAATATCTTGAATACACTGGTTACAGAAAATGAAAGAAAATGTCCGATTGCCGATGCGTAACAACTTTGGCCCTTGTCAGTACTTGGGCGGGTGAGCGCATGGGAACACAGGGCACTATTGGCAGTTTTACTTCCTATTTTTGTTTCTCCTTTGTTTTCGGAGCTACAGCCCGATTCGGCCAGGGAGACGCCACCGTGAAATGAAGGGGGCGTGCTGTGTGTCCATCGCCTCGCCTCTCCTTACCTCTCTCAGTCGTTTCTCGTGCTTGTCGTTTTGATATAGGCCGATTTGAGAGCGTCAGCTCTCGCGTCAGCTGAGCAAAGTCGAGACAAGTCGAGACACACTAAGGGCTGGTATGCAGCGAGTAAGAGGGCGAAAAAACAATAGTTTAAGAGCGCGTGGCAAAAGTACTCATACGCGAAATTAAAAGCCTGCTGCGGTGGCCGGGAATCGAACCCGGATCAACTGCTTGGAAGGCAACTATGCTGACCACTACACCACCACCGCACAAGCGAGCGCCCCGCCACCGCGCTGAGTCGGCTTCCCGCCTGTCGGCAGCGGCCGAAGGTGATCGTACCCGGCAGGCGCATTTCGAGGCAGGCTAGGGGAGCACATCCAGACGCATTCGGACAGCGTATCCGCGCACATTTCGCATCCTTTGGCAAGAGTCGGCGCCGGCGACGCAAGAGTACGCAGAGGACCGCGTTCTGGCGGCATCTTTAAGCAGTGCAGTGCAGGATTCAGCGTCTGCAGCATCTTCTCCACAGAATGCTACGGCGCTTGACGGCAGTCCCACTTTCCCTTGAGACATCTGCTCGGGAAGCAGCGTGAAGGTACCGCTGGCCCGAGCATCGGTGGTTCAGTGGTAGAATGCTCGCCTGCCACGCGGGCGGCCCGGGTTCGATTCCCGGCCGATGCATCATTTTGTTTTTTCTCCGGTAGGGGTGCTGCGTGTCTTTCGCACTCGAACTGCGTGAGCCATGAGAATGAACCGCGGGATTCCGTGTGGAAAGAACCAATCATGCAGCGCGGACGACTGCTCGTTTGGACTCCTGCGTGCTATTGTACATACTGGCGTCGGCCTAGCATCGCAAGTTGCCTGCCGCGCCGTGAATGCACGTGTAGCAACAGAAAAAATGAGCCAGGGAGTGCAGACTCTCTACCACTTGTATTCGGTACTTACCAAGATTCCAGAAGGTCTAACGATCGCCTGCCTCGGTAGCGCAGTAGGCAGCGCGTAAGTCTCATAATCTTAAGGTCGTGAGTTCGATCCTCACCCGGGGCATCTAATTTTCTGTGACTGAAGGTGGTGCTGTTGCTAGGGCGCCAACTTATTTCTTGTTTGTTATCCACAACGTTTCAACGCTTCAGCGGGAAAATGTTTACTTCCTGTTATTGCTACATACAGCTTCCCTATTCCTCTTCTCCCAGCAGAGCATGAAGCCAAAAGCATTGCTCTGCGACGTTTGAGGTGCGCGCCTTGCCAGTCAGTATGTGCAAAGATGCTCGCAAAGAGAGCGACAATGCGACAAGCGACCGTACGAACGGTCGAATGAAACGGCCGCATCCGGTGTGGTCTAGTGGCTGGGATACCTGGCTTTCACCCAGGAGGCCCGGGTTCGATTCCCGGTACCGGAACGGAATTTTTTCCACACGAATCGTGACAAGTTTGAGCTGTCCGAGCGGCCGTTTCCCGTCCTGCTCGCAATATAGCTACTGTTTCGTGACCGTCAGCAGAATATAGACTAGGGAAGCAGACACACGACGACCATAGGAATGGTGTATGGCTTCATGCCACCTGATTCCAGCGTAGGGCTGAGCAACTGCATCTGCCGAGGCCCGTTAGCTCAGTTGGTTAGAGCGTCGTGCTAATAACGCGAAGGTCGTGGGTTCGATCCCCCCACGGGCCACTTCTCTTTTACTACTGCGAAAAGGCAGCGCCGATTTCAGCTGGCGAGTGTGATGACCAAATGATCATCACCCTGCGTGGAAGTTGACAGAGGATCCGAACCCGACTCGTCGGGAAGCACTACAGCATTCACTCGGCAATGGCCATAATATCTTGAATACACTGGTTACAGAAAATGAAAGAAAATGTCCGATTGCCGATGCGTAACAACTTTGGCCCTTGTCAGTACTTGGGCGGGTGAGCGCATGGGAACACAGGGCACTATTGGCAGTTTTACTTCCTATTTTTGTTTCTCCTTTGTTTTCGGAGCTACAGCCCGATTCGGCCAGGGAGACGCCACCGTGAAATGAAGGGGGCGTGCTGTGTGTCCATCGCCTCGCCTCTCCTTACCTCTCTCAGTCGTTTCTCGTGCTTGTCGTTTTGATATAGGCCGATTTGAGAGCGTCAGCTCTCGCGTCAGCTGAGCAAAGTCGAGACAAGTCGAGACACACTAAGGGCTGGTATGCAGCGAGTAAGAGGGCGAAAAAACAATAGTTTAAGAGCGCGTGGCAAAAGTACTCATACGCGAAATTAAAAGCCTGCTGCGGTGGCCGGGAATCGAACCCGGATCAACTGCTTGGAAGGCAACTATGCTGACCACTACACCACCACCGCACAAGCGAGCGCCCCGCCACCGCGCTGAGTCGGCTTCCCGCCTGTCGGCAGCGGCCGAAGGTGATCGTACCCGGCAGGCGCATTTCGAGGCAGGCTAGGGGAGCACATCCAGACGCATTCGGACAGCGTATCCGCGCACATTTCGCATCCTTTGGCAAGAGTCGGCGCCGGCGACGCAAGAGTACGCAGAGGACCGCGTTCTGGCGGCATCTTTAAGCAGTGCAGTGCAGGATTCAGCGTCTGCAGCATCTTCTCCACAGAATGCTACGGCGCTTGACGGCAGTCCCACTTTCCCTTGAGACATCTGCTCGGGAAGCAGCGTGAAGGTACCGCTGGCCCGAGCATCGGTGGTTCAGTGGTAGAATGCTCGCCTGCCACGCGGGCGGCCCGGGTTCGATTCCCGGCCGATGCATCATTTTGTTTTTTCTCCGGTAGGGGTGCTGCGTGTCTTTCGCACTCGAACTGCGTGAGCCATGAGAATGAACCGCGGGATTCCGTGTGGAAAGAACCAATCATGCAGCGCGGACGACTGCTCGTTTGGACTCCTGCGTGCTATTGTACATACTGGCGTCGGCCTAGCATCGCAAGTTGCCTGCCGCGCCGTGAATGCACGTGTAGCAACAGAAAAAATGAGCCAGGGAGTGCAGACTCTCTACCACTTGTATTCGGTACTTACCAAGATTCCAGAAGGTCTAACGATCGCCTGCCTCGGTAGCGCAGTAGGCAGCGCGTAAGTCTCATAATCTTAAGGTCGTGAGTTCGATCCTCACCCGGGGCATCTAATTTTCTGTGACTGAAGGTGGTGCTGTTGCTAGGGCGCCAACTTATTTCTTGTTTGTTATCCACAACGTTTCAACGCTTCAGCGGGAAAATGTTTACTTCCTGTTATTGCTACATACAGCTTCCCTATTCCTCTTCTCCCAGCAGAGCATGAAGCCAAAAGCATTGCTCTGCGACGTTTGAGGTGCGCGCCTTGCCAGTCAGTATGTGCAAAGATGCTCGCAAAGAGAGCGACAATGCGACAAGCGACCGTACGAACGGTCGAATGAAACGGCCGCATCCGGTGTGGTCTAGTGGCTGGGATACCTGGCTTTCACCCAGGAGGCCCGGGTTCGATTCCCGGTACCGGAACGGAATTTTTTCCACACGAATCGTGACAAGTTTGAGCTGTCCGAGCGGCCGTTTCCCGTCCTACTCGCAATATAGCTACTGTTTCGTGACCGTCAGCAGAATATAGACTAGGGAAGCAGACACACGACGACCATAGGAATGGTGTATGGCTTCATGCCACCTGATTCCAGCGTAGGGCTGAGCAACTGCATCTGCCGAGGCCCGTTAGCTCAGTTGGTTAGAGCGTCGTGCTAATAACGCGAAGGTCGTGGGTTCGATCCCCCCACGGGCCACTTCTCTTTTACTACTGCGAAAAGGCAGCGCCGATTTCAGCTGGCGAGTGTGATGACCAAATGATCATCACCCTGCGTGGAAGTTGACAGAGGATCCGAACCCGACTCGTCGGGAAGCACTACAGCATTCACTCGGCAATGGCCATAATATCTTGAATACACTGGTTACAGAAAATGAAAGAAAATGTCCGATTGCCGATGCGTAACAACTTTGGCCCTTGTCAGTACTTGGGCGGGTGAGCGCATGGGAACACAGGGCACTATTGGCAGTTTTACTTCCTATTTTTGTTTCTCCTTTGTTTTCGGAGCTACAGCCCGATTCGGCCAGGGAGACGCCACCGTGAAATGAAGGGGGCGTGCTGTGTGTCCATCGCCTCGCCTCTCCTTACCTCTCTCAGTCGTTTCTCGTGCTTGTCGTTTTGATATAGGCCGATTTGAGAGCGTCAGCTCTCGCGTCAGCTGAGCAAAGTCGAGACAAGTCGAGACACACTAAGGGCTGGTATGCAGCGAGTAAGAGGGCGAAAAAACAATAGTTTAAGAGCGCGTGGCAAAAGTACTCATACGCGAAATTAAAAGCCTGCTGCGGTGGCCGGGAATCGAACCCGGATCAACTGCTTGGAAGGCAACTATGCTGACCACTACACCACCACCGCACAAGCGAGCGCCCCGCCACCGCGCTGAGTCGGCTTCCCGCCTGTCGGCAGCGGCCGAAGGTGATCGTACCCGGCAGGCGCATTTCGAGGCAGGCTAGGGGAGCACATCCAGACGCATTCGGACAGCGTATCCGCGCACATTTCGCATCCTTTGGCAAGAGTCGGCGCCGGCGACGCAAGAGTACGCAGAGGACCGCGTTCTGGCGGCATCTTTAAGCAGTGCAGTGCAGGATTCAGCGTCTGCAGCATCTTCTCCACAGAATGCTACGGCGCTTGACGGCAGTCCCACTTTCCCTTGAGACATCTGCTCGGGAAGCAGCGTGAAGGTACCGCTGGCCCGAGCATCGGTGGTTCAGTGGTAGAATGCTCGCCTGCCACGCGGGCGGCCCGGGTTCGATTCCCGGCCGATGCATCATTTTGTTTTTTCTCCGGTAGGGGTGCTGCGTGTCTTTCGCACTCGAACTGCGTGAGCCATGAGAATGAACCGCGGGATTCCGTGTGGAAAGAACCAATCATGCAGCGCGGACGACTGCTCGTTTGGACTCCTGCGTGCTATTGTACATACTGGCGTCGGCCTAGCATCGCAAGTTGCCTGCCGCGCCGTGAATGCACGTGTAGCAACAGAAAAAATGAGCCAGGGAGTGCAGACTCTCTACCACTTGTATTCGGTACTTACCAAGATTCCAGAAGGTCTAACGATCGCCTGCCTCGGTAGCGCAGTAGGCAGCGCGTAAGTCTCATAATCTTAAGGTCGTGAGTTCGATCCTCACCCGGGGCATCTAATTTTCTGTGACTGAAGGTGGTGCTGTTGCTAGGGCGCCAACTTATTTCTTGTTTGTTATCCACAACGTTTCAACGCTTCAGCGGGAAAATGTTTACTTCCTGTTATTGCTACATACAGCTTCCCTATTCCTCTTCTCCCAGCAGAGCATGAAGCCAAAAGCATTGCTCTGCGACGTTTGAGGTGCGCGCCTTGCCAGTCAGTATGTGCAAAGATGCTCGCAAAGAGAGCGACAATGCGACAAGCGACCGTACGAACGGTCGAATGAAACGGCCGCATCCGGTGTGGTCTAGTGGCTGGGATACCTGGCTTTCACCCAGGAGGCCCGGGTTCGATTCCCGGTACCGGAACGGAATTTTTTCCACACGAATCGTGACAAGTTTGAGCTGTCCGAGCGGCCGTTTCCCGTCCTGCTCGCAATATAGCTACTGTTTCGTGACCGTCAGCAGAATATAGACTAGGGAAGCAGACACACGACGACCATAGGAATGGTGTATGGCTTCATGCCACCTGATTCCAGCGTAGGGCTGAGCAACTGCATCTGCCGAGGCCCGTTAGCTCAGTTGGTTAGAGCGTCGTGCTAATAACGCGAAGGTCGTGGGTTCGATCCCCCCACGGGCCACTTCTCTTTTACTACTGCGAAAAGGCAGCGCCGATTTCAGCTGGCGAGTGTGATGACCAAATGATCATCACCCTGCGTGGAAGTTGACAGAGGATCCGAACCCGACTCGTCGGGAAGCACTACAGCATTCACTCGGCAATGGCCATAATATCTTGAATACACTGGTTACAGAAAATGAAAGAAAATGTCCGATTGCCGATGCGTAACAACTTTGGCCCTTGTCAGTACTTGGGCGGGTGAGCGCATGGGAACACAGGGCACTATTGGCAGTTTTACTTCCTATTTTTGTTTCTCCTTTGTTTTCGGAGCTACAGCCCGATTCGGCCAGGGAGACGCCACCGTGAAATGAAGGGGGCGTGCTGTGTGTCCATCGCCTCGCCTCTCCTTACCTCTCTCAGTCGTTTCTCGTGCTTGTCGTTTTGATATAGGCCGATTTGAGAGCGTCAGCTCTCGCGTCAGCTGAGCAAAGTCGAGACAAGTCGAGACACACTAAGGGCTGGTATGCAGCGAGTAAGAGGGCGAAAAAACAATAGTTTAAGAGCGCGTGGCAAAAGTACTCATACGCGAAATTAAAAGCCTGCTGCGGTGGCCGGGAATCGAACCCGGATCAACTGCTTGGAAGGCAACTATGCTGACCACTACACCACCACCGCACAAGCGAGCGCCCCGCCACCGCGCTGAGTCGGCTTCCCGCCTGTCGGCAGCGGCCGAAGGTGATCGTACCCGGCAGGCGCATTTCGAGGCAGGCTAGGGGAGCACATCCAGACGCATTCGGACAGCGTATCCGCGCACATTTCGCATCCTTTGGCAAGAGTCGGCGCCGGCGACGCAAGAGTACGCAGAGGACCGCGTTCTGGCGGCATCTTTAAGCAGTGCAGTGCAGGATTCAGCGTCTGCAGCATCTTCTCCACAGAATGCTACGGCGCTTGACGGCAGTCCCACTTTCCCTTGAGACATCTGCTCGGGAAGCAGCGTGAAGGTACCGCTGGCCCGAGCATCGGTGGTTCAGTGGTAGAATGCTCGCCTGCCACGCGGGCGGCCCGGGTTCGATTCCCGGCCGATGCATCATTTTGTTTTTTCTCCGGTAGGGGTGCTGCGTGTCTTTCGCACTCGAACTGCGTGAGCCATGAGAATGAACCGCGGGATTCCGTGTGGAAAGAACCAATCATGCAGCGCGGACGACTGCTCGTTTGGACTCCTGCGTGCTATTGTACATACTGGCGTCGGCCTAGCATCGCAAGTTGCCTGCCGCGCCGTGAATGCACGTGTAGCAACAGAAAAAATGAGCCAGGGAGTGCAGACTCTCTACCACTTGTATTCGGTACTTACCAAGATTCCAGAAGGTCTAACGATCGCCTGCCTCGGTAGCGCAGTAGGCAGCGCGTAAGTCTCATAATCTTAAGGTCGTGAGTTCGATCGTCACCCGGGGCATCTAATTTTCTGTGACTGAAGGTGGTGCTGTTGCTAGGGCGCCAACTTATTTCTTGTTTGTTATCCACAACGTTTCAACGCTTCAGCGGGAAAATGTTTACTTCCTGTTATTGCTACATACAGCTTCCCTATTCCTCTTCTCCCAGCAGAGCATGAAGCCAAAAGCATTGCTCTGCGACGTTTGAGGTGCGCGCCTTGCCAGTCAGTATGTGCAAAGATGCTCGCAAAGAGAGCGACAATGCGACAAGCGACCGTACGAACGGTCGAATGAAACGGCCGCATCCGGTGTGGTCTAGTGGCTGGGATACCTGGCTTTCACCCAGGAGGCCCGGGTTCGATTCCCGGTACCGGAACGGAATTTTTTCCACACGAATCGTGACAAGT
Source organism: Schistocerca americana (assembly GCF_021461395.2). Taxonomy (NCBI): domain Eukaryota; kingdom Metazoa; phylum Arthropoda; class Insecta; order Orthoptera; family Acrididae; genus Schistocerca; species Schistocerca americana. Next base: position 326,336 of record NW_025725220.1, read on the forward strand.
TTGAGCTGTCCGAGCGGCCGTTTCCCGTCCTGCTCGCAATATAGCTACTGTTTCGTGACCGTCAGCAGAATATAGACTAGGGAAGCAGACACACGACGACCATAGGAATGGTGTATGGCTTCATGCCACCTGATTCCAGCGTAGGGCTGAGCAACTGCATCTGCCGAGGCCCGTTAGCTCAGTTGGTTAGAGCGTCGTGCTAATAACGCGAAGGTCGTGGGTTCGATCCCCCCACGGGCCACTTCTCTTTTACTACTGCGAAAAGGCAGCGCCGATTTCAGCTGGCGAGTGTGATGACCAAATGATCATCACCCTGCGTGGAAGTTGACAGAGGATCCGAACCCGACTCGTCGGGAAGCACTACAGCATTCACTCGGCAATGGCCATAATATCTTGAATACACTGGTTACAGAAAATGAAAGAAAATGTCCGATTGCCGATGCGTAACAACTTTGGCCCTTGTCAGTACTTGGGCGGGTGAGCGCATGGGAACACAGGGCACTATTGGCAGTTTTACTTCCTATTTTTGTTTCTCCTTTGTTTTCGGAGCTACAGCCCGATTCGGCCAGGGAGACGCCACCGTGAAATGAAGGGGGCGTGCTGTGTGTCCATCGCCTCGCCTCTCCTTACCTCTCTCAGTCGTTTCTCGTGCTTGTCGTTTTGATATAGGCCGATTTGAGAGCGTCAGCTCTCGCGTCAGCTGAGCAAAGTCGAGACAAGTCGAGACACACTAAGGGCTGGTATGCAGCGAGTAAGAGGGCGAAAAAACAATAGTTTAAGAGCGCGTGGCAAAAGTACTCATACGCGAAATTAAAAGCCTGCTGCGGTGGCCGGGAATCGAACCCGGATCAACTGCTTGGAAGGCAACTATGCTGACCACTACACCACCACCGCACAAGCGAGCGCCCCGCCACCGCGCTGAGTCGGCTTCCCGCCTGTCGGCAGCGGCCGAAGGTGATCGTACCCGGCAGGCGCATTTCGAGGCAGGCTAGGGGAGCACATCCAGACGCATTCGGACAGCGTATCCGCGCACATTTCGCATCCTTTGGCAAGAGTCGGCGCCGGCGACGCAAGAGTACGCAGAGGACCGCGTTCTGGCGGCATCTTTAAGCAGTGCAGTGCAGGATTCAGCGTCTGCAGCATCTTCTCCACAGAATGCTACGGCGCTTGACGGCAGTCCCACTTTCCCTTGAGACATCTGCTCGGGAAGCAGCGTGAAGGTACCGCTGGCCCGAGCATCGGTGGTTCAGTGGTAGAATGCTCGCCTGCCACGCGGGCGGCCCGGGTTCGATTCCCGGCCGATGCATCATTTTGTTTTTTCTCCGGTAGGGGTGCTGCGTGTCTTTCGCACTCGAACTGCGTGAGCCATGAGAATGAACCGCGGGATTCCGTGTGGAAAGAACCAATCATGCAGCGCGGACGACTGCTCGTTTGGACTCCTGCGTGCTATTGTACATACTGGCGTCGGCCTAGCATCGCAAGTTGCCTGCCGCGCCGTGAATGCACGTGTAGCAACAGAAAAAATGAGCCAGGGAGTGCAGACTCTCTACCACTTGTATTCGGTACTTACCAAGATTCCAGAAGGTCTAACGATCGCCTGCCTCGGTAGCGCAGTAGGCAGCGCGTAAGTCTCATAATCTTAAGGTCGTGAGTTCGATCCTCACCCGGGGCATCTAATTTTCTGTGACTGAAGGTGGTGCTGTTGCTAGGGCGCCAACTTATTTCTTGTTTGTTATCCACAACGTTTCAACGCTTCAGCGGGAAAATGTTTACTTCCTGTTATTGCTACATACAGCTTCCCTATTCCTCTTCTCCCAGCAGAGCATGAAGCCAAAAGCATTGCTCTGCGACGTTTGAGGTGCGCGCCTTGCCAGTCAGTATGTGCAAAGATGCTCGCAAAGAGAGCGACAATGCGACAAGCGACCGTACGAACGGTCGAATGAAACGGCCGCATCCGGTGTGGTCTAGTGGCTGGGATACCTGGCTTTCACCCAGGAGGCCCGGGTTCGATTCCCGGTACCGGAACGGAATTTTTTCCACACGAATCGTGACAAGTTTGAGCTGTCCGAGCGGCCGTTTCCCGTCCTGCTCGCAATATAGCTACTGTTTCGTGACCGTCAGCAGAATATAGACTAGGGAAGCAGACACACGACGACCATAGGAATGGTGTATGGCTTCATGCCACCTGATTCCAGCGTAGGGCTGAGCAACTGCATCTGCCGAGGCCCGTTAGCTCAGTTGGTTAGAGCGTCGTGCTAATAACGCGAAGGTCGTGGGTTCGATCCCCCCACGGGCCACTTCTCTTTTACTACTGCGAAAAGGCAGCGCCGATTTCAGCTGGCGAGTGTGATGACCAAATGATCATCACCCTGCGTGGAAGTTGACAGAGGATCCGAACCCGACTCGTCGGGAAGCACTACAGCATTCACTCGGCAATGGCCATAATATCTTGAATACACTGGTTACAGAAAATGAAAGAAAATGTCCGATTGCCGATGCGTAACAACTTTGGCCCTTGTCAGTACTTGGGCGGGTGAGCGCATGGGAACACAGGGCACTATTGGCAGTTTTACTTCCTATTTTTGTTTCTCCTTTGTTTTCGGAGCTACAGCCCGATTCGGCCAGGGAGACGCCACCGTGAAATGAAGGGGGCGTGCTGTGTGTCCATCGCCTCGCCTCTCCTTACCTCTCTCAGTCGTTTCTCGTGCTTGTCGTTTTGATATAGGCCGATTTGAGAGCGTCAGCTCTCGCGTCAGCTGAGCAAAGTCGAGACAAGTCGAGACACACTAAGGGCTGGTATGCAGCGAGTAAGAGGGCGAAAAAACAATAGTTTAAGAGCGCGTGGCAAAAGTACTCATACGCGAAATTAAAAGCCTGCTGCGGTGGCCGGGAATCGAACCCGGATCAACTGCTTGGAAGGCAACTATGCTGACCACTACACCACCACCGCACAAGCGAGCGCCCCGCCACCGCGCTGAGTCGGCTTCCCGCCTGTCGGCAGCGGCCGAAGGTGATCGTACCCGGCAGGCGCATTTCGAGGCAGGCTAGGGGAGCACATCCAGACGCATTCGGACAGCGTATCCGCGCACATTTCGCATCCTTTGGCAAGAGTCGGCGCCGGCGACGCAAGAGTACGCAGAGGACCGCGTTCTGGCGGCATCTTTAAGCAGTGCAGTGCAGGATTCAGCGTCTGCAGCATCTTCTCCACAGAATGCTACGGCGCTTGACGGCAGTCCCACTTTCCCTTGAGACATCTGCTCGGGAAGCAGCGTGAAGGTACCGCTGGCCCGAGCATCGGTGGTTCAGTGGTAGAATGCTCGCCTGCCACGCGGGCGGCCCGGGTTCGATTCCCGGCCGATGCATCATTTTGTTTTTTCTCCGGTAGGGGTGCTGCGTGTCTTTCGCACTCGAACTGCGTGAGCCATGAGAATGAACCGCGGGATTCCGTGTGGAAAGAACCAATCATGCAGCGCGGACGACTGCTCGTTTGGACTCCTGCGTGCTATTGTACATACTGGCGTCGGCCTAGCATCGCAAGTTGCCTGCCGCGCCGTGAATGCACGTGTAGCAACAGAAAAAATGAGCCAGGGAGTGCAGACTCTCTACCACTTGTATTCGGTACTTACCAAGATTCCAGAAGGTCTAACGATCGCCTGCCTCGGTAGCGCAGTAGGCAGCGCGTAAGTCTCATAATCTTAAGGTCGTGAGTTCGATCCTCACCCGGGGCATCTAATTTTCTGTGACTGAAGGTGGTGCTGTTGCTAGGGCGCCAACTTATTTCTTGTTTGTTATCCACAACGTTTCAACGCTTCAGCGGGAAAATGTTTACTTCCTGTTATTGCTACATACAGCTTCCCTATTCCTCTTCTCCCAGCAGAGCATGAAGCCAAAAGCATTGCTCTGCGACGTTTGAGGTGCGCGCCTTGCCAGTCAGTATGTGCAAAGATGCTCGCAAAGAGAGCGACAATGCGACAAGCGACCGTACGAACGGTCGAATGAAACGGCCGCATCCGGTGTGGTCTAGTGGCTGGGATACCTGGCTTTCACCCAGGAGGCCCGGGTTCGATTCCCGGTACCGGAACGGAATTTTTTCCACACGAATCGTGACAAGTTTGAGCTGTCCGAGCGGCCGTTTCCCGTCCTGCTCGCAATATAGCTACTGTTTCGTGACCGTCAGCAGAATATAGACTAGGGAAGCAGACACACGACGACCATAGGAATGGTGTATGGCTTCATGCCACCTGATTCCAGCGTAGGGCTGAGCAACTGCATCTGCCGAGGCCCGTTAGCTCAGTTGGTTAGAGCGTCGTGCTAATAACGCGAAGGTCGTGGGTTCGATCCCCCCACGGGCCACTTCTCTTTTACTACTGCGAAAAGGCAGCGCCGATTTCAGCTGGCGAGTGTGATGACCAAATGATCATCACCCTGCGTGGAAGTTGACAGAGGATCCGAACCCGACTCGTCGGGAAGCACTACAGCATTCACTCGGCAATGGCCATAATATCTTGAATACACTGGTTACAGAAAATGAAAGAAAATGTCCGATTGCCGATGCGTAACAACTTTGGCCCTTGTCAGTACTTGGGCGGGTGAGCGCATGGGAACACAGGGCACTATTGGCAGTTTTACTTCCTATTTTTGTTTCTCCTTTGTTTTCGGAGCTACAGCCCGATTCGGCCAGGGAGACGCCACCGTGAAATGAAGGGGGCGTGCTGTGTGTCCATCGCCTCGCCTCTCCTTACCTCTCTCAGTCGTTTCTCGTGCTTGTCGTTTTGATATAGGCCGATTTGAGAGCGTCAGCTCTCGCGTCAGCTGAGCAAAGTCGAGACAAGTCGAGACACACTAAGGGCTGGTATGCAGCGAGTAAGAGGGCGAAAAAACAATAGTTTAAGAGCGCGTGGCAAAAGTACTCATACGCGAAATTAAAAGCCTGCTGCGGTGGCCGGGAATCGAACCCGGATCAACTGCTTGGAAGGCAACTATGCTGACCACTACACCACCACCGCACAAGCGAGCGCCCCGCCACCGCGCTGAGTCGGCTTCCCGCCTGTCGGCAGCGGCCGAAGGTGATCGTACCCGGCAGGCGCATTTCGAGGCAGGCTAGGGGAGCACATCCAGACGCATTCGGACAGCGTATCCGCGCACATTTCGCATCCTTTGGCAAGAGTCGGCGCCGGCGACGCAAGAGTACGCAGAGGACCGCGTTCTGGCGGCATCTTTAAGCAGTGCAGTGCAGGATTCAGCGTCTGCAGCATCTTCTCCACAGAATGCTACGGCGCTTGACGGCAGTCCCACTTTCCCTTGAGACATCTGCTCGGGAAGCAGCGTGAAGGTACCGCTGGCCCGAGCATCGGTGGTTCAGTGGTAGAATGCTCGTCTGCCACGCGGGCGGCCCGGGTTCGATTCCCGGCCGATGCATCATTTTGTTTTTTCTCCGGTAGGGGTGCTGCGTGTCTTTCGCACTCGAACTGCGTGAGCCATGAGAATGAACCGCGGGATTCCGTGTGGAAAGAACCAATCATGCAGCGCGGACGACTGCTCGTTTGGACTCCTGCGTGCTATTGTACATACTGGCGTCGGCCTAGCATCGCAAGTTGCCTGCCGCGCCGTGAATGCACGTGTAGCAACAGAAAAAATGAGCCAGGGAGTGCAGACTCTCTACCACTTGTATTCGGTACTTACCAAGATTCCAGAAGGTCTAACGATCGCCTGCCTCGGTAGCGCAGTAGGCAGCGCGTAAGTCTCATAATCTTAAGGTCGTGAGTTCGATCCTCACCCGGGGCATCTAATTTTCTGTGACTGAAGGTGGTGCTGTTGCTAGGGCGCCAACTTATTTCTTGTTTGTTATCCACAACGTTTCAACGCTTCAGCGGGAAAATGTTTACTTCCTGTTATTGCTACATACAGCTTCCCTATTCCTCTTCTCCCAGCAGAGCATGAAGCCAAAAGCATTGCTCTGCGACGTTTGAGGTGCGCGCCTTGCCAGTCAGTATGTGCAAAGATGCTCGCAAAGAGAGCGACAATGCGACAAGCGACCGTACGAACGGTCGAATGAAACGGCCGCATCCGGTGTGGTCTAGTGGCTAGGATACCTGGCTTTCACCCAGGAGGCCCGGGTTCGATTCCCGGTACCGGAACGGAATTTTTTCCACACGAATCGTGACAAGTTTGAGCTGTCCGAGCGGCCGTTTCCCGTCCTGCTCGCAATATAGCTACTGTTTCGTGACCGTCAGCAGAATATAGACTAGGGAAGCAGACACACGACGACCATAGGAATGGTGTATGGCTTCATGCCACCTGATTCCAGCGTAGGGCTGAGCAACTGCATCTGCCGAGGCCCGTTAGCTCAGTTGGTTAGAGCGTCGTGCTAATAACGCGAAGGTCGTGGGTTCGATCCCCCCACGGGCCACTTCTCTTTTACTACTGCGAAAAGGCAGCGCCGATTTCAGCTGGCGAGTGTGATGACCAAATGATCATCACCCTGCGTGGAAGTTGACAGAGGATCCGAACCCGACTCGTCGGGAAGCACTACAGCATTCACTCGGCAATGGCCATAATATCTTGAATACACTGGTTAGAGAAAATGAAAGAAAATGTCCGATTGCCGATGCGTAACAACTTTGGCCCTTGTCAGTACTTGGGCGGGTGAGCGCATGGGAACACAGGGCACTATTGGCAGTTTTACTTCCTATTTTTGTTTCTCCTTTGTTTTCGGAGCTACAGCCCGATTCGGCCAGGGAGACGCCACCGTGAAATGAAGGGGGCGTGCTGTGTGTCCATCGCCTCGCCTCTCCTTACCTCTCTCAGTCGTTTCTCGTGCTTGTCGTTTTGATATAGGCCGATTTGAGAGCGTCAGCTCTCGCGTCAGCTGAGCAAAGTCGAGACAAGTCGAGACACACTAAGGGCTGGTATGCAGCGAGTAAGAGGGCGAAAAAACAATAGTTTAAGAGCGCGTGGCAAAAGTACTCATACGCGAAATTAAAAGCCTGCTGCGGTGGCCGGGAATCGAACCCGGATCAACTGCTTGGAAGGCAACTATGCTGACCACTACACCACCACCGCACAAGCGAGCGCCCCGCCACCGCGCTGAGTCGGCTTCCCGCCTGTCGGCAGCGGCCGAAGGTGATCGTACCCGGCAGGCGCATTTCGAGGCAGGCTAGGGGAGCACATCCAGACGCATTCGGACAGCGTATCCGCGCACATTTCGCATCCTTTGGCAAGAGTCGGCGCCGGCGACGCAAGAGTACGCAGAGGACCGCGTTCTGGCGGCATCTTTAAGCAGTGCAGTGCAGGATTCAGCGTCTGCAGCATCTTCTCCACAGAATGCTACGGCGCTTGACGGCAGTCCCACTTTCCCTTGAGACATCTGCTCGGGAAGCAGCGTGAAGGTACCGCTGGCCCGAGCATCGGTGGTTCAGTGGTAGAATGCTCGCCTGCCACGCGGGCGGCCCGGGTTCGATTCCCGGCCGATGCATCATTTTGTTTTTTCTCCGGTAGGGGTGCTGCGTGTCTTTCGCACTCGAACTGCGTGAGCCATGAGAATGAACCGCGGGATTCCGTGTGGAAAGAACCAATCATGCAGCGCGGACGACTGCTCGTTTGGACTCCTGCGTGCTATTGTACATACTGGCGTCGGCCTAGCATCGCAAGTTGCCTGCCGCGCCGTGAATGCACGTGTAGCAACAGAAAAAATGAGCCAGGGAGTGCAGACTCTCTACCACTTGTATTCGGTACTTACCAAGATTCCAGAAGGTCTAACGATCGCCTGCCTCGGTAGCGCAGTAGGCAGCGCGTAAGTCTCATAATCTTAAGGTCGTGAGTTCGATCCTCACCCGGGGCATCTAATTTTCTGTGACTGAAGGTGGTGCTGTTGCTAGGGCGCCAACTTATTTCTTGTTTGTTATCCACAACGTTTCAACGCTTCAGCGGGAAAATGTTTACTTCCTGTTATTGCTACATACAGCTTCCCTATTCCTCTTCTCCCAGCAGAGCATGAAGCCAAAAGCATTGCTCTGCGACGTTTGAGGTGCGCGCCTTGCTAGTCAGTATGTGCAAAGATGCTCGCAAAGAGAGCGACAATGCGACAAGCGACCGTACGAACGGTCGAATGAAACGGCCGCATCCGGTGTGGTCTAGTGGCTAGGATACCTGGCTTTCACCCAGGAGGCCCGGGTTCGATTCCCGGAACCGGAACGGAATTTTTTCCACACGAATCGTGACAAGTTTGAGCTGTCCGAGCGGCCGTTTCCCGTCCTGCTCGCAATATAGCTACTGTTTCGTGACCGTCAGCAGAATATAGACTAGGGAAGCAGACACACGACGACCATAGGAATGGTGTATGGCTTCATGCCACCTGATTCCAGCGTAGGGCTGAGCAACTGCATCTGCCGAGGCCCGTTAGCTCAGTTGGAACTACTCGCGGCTGGCGAGGTGAGCGGACGTGCGCTGTTTACGTCCTCGCTGTTCCGGACCAGCTCCGCGGCGAGTGGTGAGTCAACACGGTGGGACTAGCCGTTTCTCGAGGAATTTAGTCATGTACACGTGGTAACGATGGAGTCTCATTTCCGTACAAACACACTGAAATTTAGTTTCGACGATCATTATGCACGACCTAAGCCATACGAAATAGAGGCCTTTTTGCGCGATGTAGTGAAGTTACAATTTGACGACGTTATCGGGATCCATTTGTCGATAGTTAGCCGGACAGTCTATGTGAAGATGTCGAACACAGACTGCTGTGCACGAGTAATAGCCTCTTCGGGAGGTCGATTTAAGTTCACCCATTGTGACGGTAACGTGGGGGATGTGGCGGTTGAAATGGCGGGACTTGGCGTCAGGACCATTAGGATCTTTGAACTTCCGTTTGAGGTGCCTGCAGGGCAGATCAATCATGTTCTTACTACATATGGCACGGTCTTAAGTAATACAGCGGAGAAGTGGACAACTTTCAATACCTTCCCTGTTCTCAATGGGGTGCGGCAGGTCAAAATTGATCTTCGGCGTCACGTCCCTTCATATATATACGTCAGTGGATGTAGAGCCATTGTCATGTATGAAGGGCAACCCCGAACGTGCTCAGGTTGTGGTAAGGAAGGCCATGTTCGCTCGGACTGCATGCAGCGGAGGATAGCGCAGTTACCAGTGGGAGAAGCCGTAAGACCTGCGACTATGCAGTCGTTGCCGGTCAGTTACGTTGCGGCAGTCAGAGGACCGGAACCGGACCACTTACTAGTCGAGGAGGCGGCTCCTCGCCCGTCACCACCTGAGACCGACGATGCGCCCATAGTCGCGAACCAGATACCGGCGACAAACTTATCCGCTGCCCAGTCAGAGCAACAGGTAACTCCCGATGACGAGGGCCATGCCGCAGTTGCTGCGGCTGAAAACGTCGTGCTCCAGGATCCGGAGGGCCCGCAGGAACCGGACCAGACCGTATCTTCCGATAGTGAGATGAGCCGACCACGGCACTCACCCCGCCGACGCAAAAAACAACGGATTGCGCCCCCGAACGCGGACCAGACGGCGAAGGAGGTGCGAGAAAAGGCTCAGCGGGTTGCCCGCACACTTGGAGGAACACCGGTAGCACAAGACGATGGCATCCACCAGGTCCTCATTCCGGCAGACATTCTTACGACGACCGAGCCACCTCACCCTCCCACCGAACAGATGGTAGTGCTCGCGACACGGGAGGTGACCCCGCATGACATACCCATGCAGAGACTTGACGGCGCAACGACGGAGGTTGGCCTCCGGGCGACCGGCAACTGGGCCGATGATGTGGAAAGCGTTCCACCAGGAGGGGACTTGAATGACGATCCTATGGTTGGTGTGGGGACAGCGATCATGCGCGGGGTCGGGGATGATACGGATGGGCTTACCACCCGCCCCAGCGACCAGTAATCTATAGTGCGTGTAGTCACAGAAAAGGCCTTCCTTCCTTCCATCCGCGAATGACTTCTGCACAAGCTTACAGGATAGGGACTGTCAACATCAACAGTATCAGCAGCAATCTAAAGCTGCAGACCTTCCGTGATATGTTATATGCGGCCGAACTCGACGTGGTCTTACTACAAGAGGTGAAGAACATAGACCTCGCCACGATTAGTGGATATATAGCCTTCACTCATCCCGGGACTGTGCAAGAACTTGGAACAGCCATCCTCACAAAGGAAGGGATACTAGCGACTGACGTAGAGTACCTCCCAACGGCGAGAGGTATGGCACTCACCATTTACGATACTCGTATTGTCAACGTCTATGCCCCTTCAGGCACTGGTAATAGACCGCAACGGGCGGCATTTTTTAACGATGCTATTGCACCATTGCTTGTAGGCCATTACGACCACATTATATTCGGTGGCGACTACAACTGCGTCCTATCTCCGAAAGACCAGACGCCACATTTTAACACTTGTCCGGATCTAGCGGCTATAATACGGGACTTTCATTTTATTGATACCTGGGAACACGTCAATGGCGATAGGCCAGGATTCACGCATATCACGACTCACTCCGCCAGCCGACTCGATCGTATTTACGTCACGCTGGATTTAAGTCGAAGACTTTTGCAGACGGAGATATGGCCGACCGTCTTCTCTGACCACGCGGCGTACATTTGTACACTCAACCTCCAACGCCAAGGGACGTACCGTGGAAGAGGATACTGGAAGTTGAATGTATCGCATTTGGACGAACAGGCATGCCATGAACTCTTCGCTGCGTCTTGGGCGGCTTGTGAGAGAAGGTTTTCTCAATATGCCTCGGCGTTGGAATGGTGGCTAAACTGTGCAAAACCGACAATCAGGAAGGCCTTTATGAGATACTCCCGTGACAGGAAGGAGTGGTACACCAGGACGGTCGAGTTCTATTTCCAGGTCCTTCGCGACTTATACCGCCCGGACGCGTCGATTATAGACAATCACCAAGAAATACAACGGATAAAAGCCACGATTACGGCTTTGACACGTCAAAAGCTCATCGGGTGCAAAGTCAGGGCGCGCCTTCGTGACGGTGTCGCCGGCGAGCAACCTTCCATCTATCACGTACTTAAGGAGCGGACAGGTCGCCGCAGGAAACTGGTCACTGCACTACGGACGGAGGACGGATGTTTGTTGTTGCAGCAGCGTGAGATATCAGCTGAGATGAAGCACTATTATGCGACGCTATACGCCGCTGGCCCTGTGGATCACGAGGCGATGGAGGCTTTACTGTCGGGTATAACCCGCCAGGTGAATCAGACGGAAGCACTTCAATTGTTGGCTGAACCTACAGAAGAGGAAGTAGAAGATGCACTGCTGACGGGCCCTGAGAACAAGTCACCTGGTCCAGACGGCCTACCGGTGGAGTTCTATCGCACATTTAAACGTCTGTTGTTACCGAAACTGACGTGCATATGCCAGGAATTAATGGACCCCGACAAAGACATCCCGCGACAATTCAGTGAGGGCCTGATCATACCGGTTCCTAAGTCGCCATTGGCGCAATCCGCAAAACACTATCGCCCGCTCACACTTCTAAACTGTGATTATAAGATCTTTGCAAGGATTATAGCTAGGAGACTCAAACCGGTGATGAACACGGTTACAGCCCCGCCACAAACGAGTGTCGGTATAGGCCGCAACATTCACGACACCTTGTGTGACTATCGCGACGTCATAGCGATAGCTGCCGCCTGTCGCATTCCGTGCGCCTTGGTTGCTCTCGATTTTGACAAGGCATTTGACCGTGTGAACCATGAGTATTTACTGAAAACCATGCAGACAATGAACTTCCCCCACCGTTTCCTCACCATCATCGCACGACTGCTGCGCCACTCCCAGTCCACGATTTTGCTCAACGGGCGATCTGTGGGGCCGATAACTATTGAAAGTTCGGTCAGACAGGGCTGCCCTATGTCGATGGCGCTGTTTGCTATCGCCATCGAGCCGCTATTAACAGCGCTGACCTCACACCTCCAGGGTGTCCTGATGTATGGTCACAAGTTTGTATGCCGCGCCTACGCGGATGATGTGGCCTTTCTTGTACGAACCACGTCTGAGATACGGACGGCGATGGACATAGTAGAGCAGTATAGGAAGGCGGCGGGGGCTCAGTTGAATGTAATGAAGTCCGGTGTCCTGAACATCGGTCGCGGATTGAAGGCCCCTATTCCTGGACAGATCAAGGTGATCACGGTCATGAAGTGCTTGGGAGTGAAATTTACTCGTGACATCCGACGCACGATTGCAATCAATTACAAAGATTTGCTAAATACAGTGCGCGCGAGCATACGTCAACATACCCTCAGGTCGCTGGACGAAATACAACGCGTGGCCTTGGTGAACATTTATCTCGTCTCGAAAATTAACTATGTGGCACGCGTACTTCCGCTACCCCTCCCGATGGCAAGCAGATTGTTAGCTGCCTTCGGCCACTTTGTCAGCCGCGGCCACATTTTCAAAGTCAAGTATTCTACGTTGACTCTACCGTCGGCGTCAGGTGGTCTCAACCTCATCGACGTCTATCCGAAGACACGGGCCCTGTACGTCAGTTCTACATTTAACAGATGGAAGAATTCGCCTAATAGTATCACCACTTTTCTATTGAACGAAATAAAGCCGGCTAATCTTGACGCGCCTGTGGATGTTCATCACATACCACACGACCTTCATCATCTCAAGCAATTTTTGCTTGACTATAGCTACATCCGCATGGGAATGCCTGAGGAACAAATTGTCACAGTGCGAGCAGTGTACAAATATTTGCTCACGACGCACGCTCGAAACAGTATTGAAGTTAAGTACCCCGAGGCAGTCTGGCCACGTATATGGAGAAGTGTTCATCATCCACATTTGCCAACGGGAGTGAGAGCATTGTGGTATTACGTGGTCAATAGGAAACTTCCCACGACTTCCCGATTACATTCGATACATTTGGCTGCTACTTCCCTTTGTGCAACCTGTAATGTGCAAGATACTGATGAACACACATTCGTATGCGGTACGGCGCATGACATCTGGAAAGCGGTTAGAAACCTCTTGGCCTTTCTACAACGCACGTCCCCTCAAGCCATCACCCTTAAGAGTCTACTTCTACCGGACGATGACCTCTACCCTACCACGAAACGAAATGCCGTAACCTGGCTGAAAGGACAAGCAATATATTATATTATTGCAAACTCAGAACGTAGTATTGGAGACTTTTCGACATATTTACAGACACAGCACGATGGACTTCGCAAACTTCCACATTATAAACAGGTATACGCAAATTTTCTCATCAAAGCGATCATGGATCCCCCACAGACTTGGCGGGTGTAAAGCTAAGATTAAACAAGACAGGAAAGTAAAGAGAAGAGACCACACGATGAAACAGGACGCACTCGCAACGGAGTGAACACATTGCAACCCGAGAAACCGACCTTACAGTTTCCCGACGTACGAGGGCCACTAAGGTACGGTTGCCAAGGGTAATTCGAGAACAATCACGAACCAACACAATGCCGATGGAGGCGGCACATACAGAGGATTTCTTCCCGGAGATGGCATTCATGAGTCGAAGCCACTCATCCCTTTTGTTCTCATTTACTTTATGTTATCACATTTACACAAAAAAAAAAAAAAAAAAAAAAAAAAAAAAAAAAAAACCAACTTACAGCGTAGAAGCTAGCCGACGAAGGCAGAAAAGGTGAGCGATTGGATGGGCTATGTGGGGAGAAGGGAGGCCCAATTAAAAAAAAAAAAAAAAAAGTGGCGCAATTGGTTAGCGCACGGTACTTATAAGGCAGTAGCCGTGAGCAATGCCGGGGTTGTGAGTTCGAGCCTCACCTGGGGCATACTTTTATTTCTTAGCAGCTGTCTCTGACAGCAACAGGAGGCTAAAAAAAAAAAAAAAAAAAAAAAAAAAAAAAAAAAAAAAGAAAAAAAAAAAAAAAAAAAAAAAGTTGGTTAGAGCGTCGTGCTAATAACGCGAAGGTCGTGGGTTCGATCCCCCCACGGGCCACTTCTCTTTTACTACTGCGAAAAGGCAGCGCCGATTTCAGCTGGCGAGTGTGATGACCAAATGATCATCACCCTGCGTGGAAGTTGGCAGAGGATCCGAACCCGACTCGTCGGGAAGCACTACAGCATTCACTCGGCAATGGCCATAATATCTTGAATACACTGGTTAGAGAAAATGAAAGAAAATGTCCGATTGCCGATGCGTAACAACTTTGGCCCTTGTCAGTACTTGGGCGGGTGAGCGCATGGGAACACAGGGCACTATTGGCAGTTTTACTTCCTATTTTTGTTTCTCCTTTGTTTTCGGAGCTACAGCCCGATTCGGCCAGGGAGACGCCACCGTGAAATGAAGGGGGCGTGCTGTGTGTCCATCGCCTCGCCTCTCCTTACCTCTCTCAGTCGTTTCTCGTGCTTGTCGTTTTGATATAGGCCGATTTGAGAGCGTCAGCTCTCGCGTCAGCTGAGCAAAGTCGAGACAAGTCGAGACACACTAAGGGCTGGTATGCAGCGAGTAAGAGGGCGAAAAAACAATAGTTTAAGAGCGCGTGGCAAAAGTACTCATACGCGAAATTAAAAGCCTGCTGCGGTGGCCGGGAATCGAACCCGGATCAACTGCTTGGAAGGCAACTATGCTGACCACTACACCACCACCGCACAAGCGAGCGCCCCGCCACCGCGCTGAGTCGGCTTCCCGCCTGTCGGCAGCGGCCGAAGGTGATCGTACCCGGCAGGCGCATTTCGAGGCAGGCTAGGGGAGCACATCCAGACGCATTCGGACAGCGTATCCGCGCACATTTCGCATCCTTTGGCAAGAGTCGGCGCCGGCGACGCAAGAGTACGCAGAGGACCGCGTTCTGGCGGCATCTTTAAGCAGTGCAGTGCAGGATTCAGCGTCTGCAGCATCTTCTCCACAGAATGCTACGGCGCTTGACGGCAGTCCCACTTTCCCTTGAGACATCTGCTCGGGAAGCAGCGTGAAGGTACCGCTGGCCCGAGCATCGGTGGTTCAGTGGTAGAATGCTCGCCTGCCACGCGGGCGGCCCGGGTTCGATTCCCGGCCGATGCATCATTTTGTTTTTTCTCCGGTAGGGGTGCTGCGTGTCTTTCGCACTCGAACTGCGTGAGCCATGAGAATGAACCGCGGGATTCCGTGTGGAAAGAACCAATCATGCAGCGCGGACGACTGCTCGTTTGGACTCCTGCGTGCTATTGTACATACTGGCGTCGGCCTAGCATCGCAAGTTGCCTGCCGCGCCGTGAATGCACGTGTAGCAACAGAAAAAATGAGCCAGGGAGTGCAGACTCTCTACCACTTGTATTCGGTACTTACCAAGATTCCAGAAGGTCTAACGATCGCCTGCCTCGGTAGCGCAGTAGGCAGCGCGTAAGTCTCATAATCTTAAGGTCGTGAGTTCGATCCTCACCCGGGGCATCTAATTTTCTGTGACTGAAGGTGGTGCTGTTGCTAGGGCGCCAACTTATTTCTTGTTTGTTATCCACAACGTTTCAACGCTTCAGCGGGAAAATGTTTACTTCCTGTTATTGCTACATACAGCTTCCCTATTCCTCTTCTCCCAGCAGAGCATGAAGCCAAAAGCATTGCTCTGCGACGTTTGAGGTGCGCGCCTTGCCAGTCAGTATGTGCAAAGATGCTCGCAAAGAGAGCGACAATGCGACAAGCGACCGTACGAACGGTCGAATGAAACGGCCGCATCCGGTGTGGTCTAGTGGCTAGGATACCTGGCTTTCACCCAGGAGGCCCGGGTTCGATTCCCGGTACCGGAACGGAATTTTTTCCACACGAATCGTGACAAGTTTGAGCTGTCCGAGCGGCCGTTTCCCGTCCTGCTCGCAATATAGCTACTGTTTCGTGACCGTCAGCAGAATATAGACTAGGGAAGCAGACACACGACGACCATAGGAATGGTGTATGGCTTCATGCCACCTGATTCCAGCGTAGGGCTGAGCAACTGCATCTGCCGAGGCCCGTTAGCTCAGTTGGTTAGAGCGTCGTGCTAATAACGCGAAGGTCGTGGGTTCGATCCCCCCACGGGCCACTTCTCTTTTACTACTGCGAAAAGGCAGCGCCGATTTCAGCTGGCGAGTGTGATGACCAAATGATCATCACCCTGCGTGGAAGTTGACAGAGGATCCGAACCCGACTCGTCGGGAAGCACTACAGCATTCACTCGGCAATGGCCATAATATCTTGAATACACTGGTTACAGAAAATGAAAGAAAATGTCCGATTGCCGATGCGTAACAACTTTGGCCCTTGTCAGTACTTGGGCGGGTGAGCGCATGGGAACACAGGGCACTATTGGCAGTTTTACTTCCTATTTTTGTTTCTCCTTTGTTTTCGGAGCTACAGCCCGATTCGGCCAGGGAGACGCCACCGTGAAATGAAGGGGGCGTGCTGTGTGTCCATCGCCTCGCCTCTCCTTACCTCTCTCAGTCGTTTCTCGTGCTTGTCGTTTTGATATAGGCCGATTTGAGAGCGTCAGCTCTCGCGTCAGCTGAGCAAAGTCGAGACAAGTCGAGACACACTAAGGGCTGGTATGCAGCGAGTAAGAGGGCGAAAAAACAATAGTTTAAGAGCGCGTGGCAAAAGTACTCATACGCGAAATTAAAAGCCTGCTGCGGTGGCCGGGAATCGAACCCGGATCAACTGCTTGGAAGGCAACTATGCTGACCACTACACCACCACCGCACAAGCGAGCGCCCCGCCACCGCGCTGAGTCGGCTTCCCGCCTGTCGGCAGCGGCCGAAGGTGATCGTACCCGGCAGGCGCATTTCGAGGCAGGCTAGGGGAGCACATCCAGACGCATTCGGACAGCGTATCCGCGCACATTTCGCATCCTTTGGCAAGAGTCGGCGCCGGCGACGCAAGAGTACGCAGAGGACCGCGTTCTGGCGGCATCTTTAAGCAGTGCAGTGCAGGATTCAGCGTCTGCAGCATCTTCTCCACAGAATGCTACGGCGCTTGACGGCAGTCCCACTTTCCCTTGAGACATCTGCTCGGGAAGCAGCGTGAAGGTACCGCTGGCCCGAGCATCGGTGGTTCAGTGGTAGAATGCTCGCCTGCCACGCGGGCGGCCCGGGTTCGATTCCCGGCCGATGCATCATTTTGTTTTTTCTCCGGTAGGGGTGCTGCGTGTCTTTCGCACTCGAACTGCGTGAGCCATGAGAATGAACCGCGGGATTCCGTGTGGAAAGAACCAATCATGCAGCGCGGACGACTGCTCGTTTGGACTCCTGCGTGCTATTGTACATACTGGCGTCGGCCTAGCATCGCAAGTTGCCTGCCGCGCCGTGAATGCACGTGTAGCAACAGAAAAAATGAGCCAGGGAGTGCAGACTCTCTACCACTTGTATTCGGTACTTACCAAGATTCCAGAAGGTCTAACGATCGCCTGCCTCGGTAGCGCAGTAGGCAGCGCGTAAGTCTCATAATCTTAAGGTCGTGAGTTCGATCCTCACCCGGGGCATCTACTTTTCTGTGACTGAAGGTGGTGCTGTTGCTAGGGCGCCAACTTATTTCTTGTTTGTTATCCACAACGTTTCAACGCTTCAGCGGGAAAATGTTTACTTCCTGTTATTGCTACATACAGCTTCCCTATTCCTCTTCTCCCAGCAGAGCATGAAGCCAAAAGCATTGCTCTGCGACGTTTGAGGTGCGCGCCTTGCCAGTCAGTATGTGCAAAGATGCTCGCAAAGAGAGCGACAATGCGACAAGCGACCGTACGAACGGTCGAATGAAACGGCCGCATCCGGTGTGGTCTAGTGGCTGGGATACCTGGCTTTCACACAGGAGGCCCGGGTTCGATTCCCGGTACCGGAACGGAATTTTTTCCACACGAA
This sequence comes from Schistocerca americana, assembly GCF_021461395.2. Taxonomy (NCBI): domain Eukaryota; kingdom Metazoa; phylum Arthropoda; class Insecta; order Orthoptera; family Acrididae; genus Schistocerca; species Schistocerca americana. Next base: position 344,176 of record NW_025725220.1, read on the forward strand.
TCGTGACAAGTTTGAGCTGTCCGAGCGGCCGTTTCCCGTCCTGCTCGCAATATAGCTACTGTTTCGTGACCGTCAGCAGAATATAGACTAGGGAAGCAGACACACGACGACCATAGGAATGGTGTATGGCTTCATGCCACCTGATTCCAGCGTAGGGCTGAGCAACTGCATCTGCCGAGGCCCGTTAGCTCAGTTGGTTAGAGCGTCGTGCTAATAACGCGAAGGTCGTGGGTTCGATCCCCCCACGGGCCACTTCTCTTTTACTACTGCGAAAAGGCAGCGCCGATTTCAGCTGGCGAGTGTGATGACCAAATGATCATCACCCTGCGTGGAAGTTGGCAGAGGATCCGAACCCGACTCGTCGGGAAGCACTACAGCATTCACTCGGCAATGGCCATAATATCTTGAATACACTGGTTAGAGAAAATGAAAGAAAATGTCCGATTGCCGATGCGTAACAACTTTGGCCCTTGTCAGTACTTGGGCGGGTGAGCGCATGGGAACACAGGGCACTATTGGCAGTTTTACTTCCTATTTTTGTTTCTCCTTTGTTTTCGGAGCTACAGCCCGATTCGGCCAGGGAGACGCCACCGTGAAATGAAGGGGGCGTGCTGTGTGTCCATCGCCTCGCCTCTCCTTACCTCTCTCAGTCGTTTCTCGTGCTTGTCGTTTTGATATAGGCCGATTTGAGAGCGTCAGCTCTCGCGTCAGCTGAGCAAAGTCGAGACAAGTCGAGACACACTAAGGGCTGGTATGCAGCGAGTAAGAGGGCGAAAAAACAATAGTTTAAGAGCGCGTGGCAAAAGTACTCATACGCGAAATTAAAAGCCTGCTGCGGTGGCCGGGAATCGAACCCGGATCAACTGCTTGGAAGGCAACTATGCTGACCACTACACCACCACCGCACAAGCGAGCGCCCCGCCACCGCGCTGAGTCGGCTTCCCGCCTGTCGGCAGCGGCCGAAGGTGATCGTACCCGGCAGGCGCATTTCGAGGCAGGCTAGGGGAGCACATCCAGACGCATTCGGACAGCGTATCCGCGCACATTTCGCATCCTTTGGCAAGAGTCGGCGCCGGCGACGCAAGAGTACGCAGAGGACCGCGTTCTGGCGGCATCTTTAAGCAGTGCAGTGCAGGATTCAGCGTCTGCAGCATCTTCTCCACAGAATGCTACGGCGCTTGACGGCAGTCCCACTTTCCCTTGAGACATCTGCTCGGGAAGCAGCGTGAAGGTACCGCTGGCCCGAGCATCGGTGGTTCAGTGGTAGAATGCTCGCCTGCCACGCGGGCGGCCCGGGTTCGATTCCCGGCCGATGCATCATTTTGTTTTTTCTCCGGTAGGGGTGCTGCGTGTCTTTCGCACTCGAACTGCGTGAGCCATGAGAATGAACCGCGGGATTCCGTGTGGAAAGAACCAATCATGCAGCGCGGACGACTGCTCGTTTGGACTCCTGCGTGCTATTGTACATACTGGCGTCGGCCTAGCATCGCAAGTTGCCTGCCGCGCCGTGAATGCACGTGTAGCAACAGAAAAAATGAGCCAGGGAGTGCAGACTCTCTACCACTTGTATTCGGTACTTACCAAGATTCCAGAAGGTCTAACGATCGCCTGCCTCGGTAGCGCAGTAGGCAGCGCGTAAGTCTCATAATCTTAAGGTCGTGAGTTCGATCCTCACCCGGGGCATCTAATTTTCTGTGACTGAAGGTGGTGCTGTTGCTAGGGCGCCAACTTATTTCTTGTTTGTTATCCACAACGTTTCAACGCTTCAGCGGGAAAATGTTTACTTCCTGTTATTGCTACATACAGCTTCCCTATTCCTCTTCTCCCAGCAGAGCATGAAGCCAAAAGCATTGCTCTGCGACGTTTGAGGTGCGCGCCTTGCCAGTCAGTATGTGCAAAGATGCTCGCAAAGAGAGCGACAATGCGACAAGCGACCGTACGAACGGTCGAATGAAACGGCCGCATCCGGTGTGGTCTAGTGGCTAGGATACCTGGCTTTCACCCAGGAGGCCCGGGTTCGATTCCCGGTACCGGAACGGAATTTTTTCCACACGAATCGTGACAAGTTTGAGCTGTCCGAGCGGCCGTTTCCCGTCCTGCTCGCAATATAGCTACTGTTTCGTGACCGTCAGCAGAATATAGACTAGGGAAGCAGACACACGACGACCATAGGAATGGTGTATGGCTTCATGCCACCTGATTCCAGCGTAGGGCTGAGCAACTGCATCTGCCGAGGCCCGTTAGCTCAGTTGGTTAGAGCGTCGTGCTAATAACGCGAAGGTCGTGGGTTCGATCCCCCCACGGGCCACTTCTCTTTTACTACTGCGAAAAGGCAGCGCCGATTTCAGCTGGCGAGTGTGATGACCAAATGATCATCACCCTGCGTGGAAGTTGACAGAGGATCCGAACCCGACTCGTCGGGAAGCACTACAGCATTCACTCGGCAATGGCCATAATATCTTGAATACACTGGTTACAGAAAATGAAAGAAAATGTCCGATTGCCGATGCGTAACAACTTTGGCCCTTGTCAGTACTTGGGCGGGTGAGCGCATGGGAACACAGGGCACTATTGGCAGTTTTACTTCCTATTTTTGTTTCTCCTTTGTTTTCGGAGCTACAGCCCGATTCGGCCAGGGAGACGCCACCGTGAAATGAAGGGGGCGTGCTGTGTGTCCATCGCCTCGCCTCTCCTTACCTCTCTCAGTCGTTTCTCGTGCTTGTCGTTTTGATATAGGCCGATTTGAGAGCGTCAGCTCTCGCGTCAGCTGAGCAAAGTCGAGACAAGTCGAGACACACTAAGGGCTGGTATGCAGCGAGTAAGAGGGCGAAAAAACAATAGTTTAAGAGCGCGTGGCAAAAGTACTCATACGCGAAATTAAAAGCCTGCTGCGGTGGCCGGGAATCGAACCCGGATCAACTGCTTGGAAGGCAACTATGCTGACCACTACACCACCACCGCACAAGCGAGCGCCCCGCCACCGCGCTGAGTCGGCTTCCCGCCTGTCGGCAGCGGCCGAAGGTGATCGTACCCGGCAGGCGCATTTCGAGGCAGGCTAGGGGAGCACATCCAGACGCATTCGGACAGCGTATCCGCGCACATTTCGCATCCTTTGGCAAGAGTCGGCGCCGGCGACGCAAGAGTACGCAGAGGACCGCGTTCTGGCGGCATCTTTAAGCAGTGCAGTGCAGGATTCAGCGTCTGCAGCATCTTCTCCACAGAATGCTACGGCGCTTGACGGCAGTCCCACTTTCCCTTGAGACATCTGCTCGGGAAGCAGCGTGAAGGTACCGCTGGCCCGAGCATCGGTGGTTCAGTGGTAGAATGCTCGCCTGCCACGCGGGCGGCCCGGGTTCGATTCCCGGCCGATGCATCATTTTGTTTTTTCTCCGGTAGGGGTGCTGCGTGTCTTTCGCACTCGAACTGCGTGAGCCATGAGAATGAACCGCGGGATTCCGTGTGGAAAGAACCAATCATGCAGCGCGGACGACTGCTCGTTTGGACTCCTGCGTGCTATTGTACATACTGGCGTCGGCCTAGCATCGCAAGTTGCCTGCCGCGCCGTGAATGCACGTGTAGCAACAGAAAAAATGAGCCAGGGAGTGCAGACTCTCTACCACTTGTATTCGGTACTTACCAAGATTCCAGAAGGTCTAACGATCGCCTGCCTCGGTAGCGCAGTAGGCAGCGCGTAAGTCTCATAATCTTAAGGTCGTGAGTTCGATCCTCACCCGGGGCATCTACTTTTCTGTGACTGAAGGTGGTGCTGTTGCTAGGGCGCCAACTTATTTCTTGTTTGTTATCCACAACGTTTCAACGCTTCAGCGGGAAAATGTTTACTTCCTGTTATTGCTACATACAGCTTCCCTATTCCTCTTCTCCCAGCAGAGCATGAAGCCAAAAGCATTGCTCTGCGACGTTTGAGGTGCGCGCCTTGCCAGTCAGTATGTGCAAAGATGCTCGCAAAGAGAGCGACAATGCGACAAGCGACCGTACGAACGGTCGAATGAAACGGCCGCATCCGGTGTGGTCTAGTGGCTGGGATACCTGGCTTTCACACAGGAGGCCCGGGTTCGATTCCCGGTACCGGAACGGAATTTTTTCCACACGAATCGTGACAAGTTTGAGCTGTCCGAGCGGCCGTTTCCCGTCCTGCTCGCAATATAGCTACTGTTTCGTGACCGTCAGCAGAATATAGACTAGGGAAGCAGACACACGACGACCATAGGAATGGTGTATGGCTTCATGCCACCTGATTCCAGCGTAGGGCTGAGCAACTGCATCTGCCGAGGCCCGTTAGCTCAGTTGGTTAGAGCGTCGTGCTAATAACGCGAAGGTCGTGGGTTCGATCCCCCCACGGGCCACTTCTCTTTTACTACTGCGAAAAGGCAGCGCCGATTTCAGCTGGCGAGTGTGATGACCAAATGATCATCACCCTGCGTGGAAGTTGACAGAGGATCCGAACCCGACTCGTCGGGAAGCACTACAGCATTCACTCGGCAATGGCCATAATATCTTGAATACACTGGTTAGAGAAAATGAAAGAAAATGTCCGATTGCCGATGCGTAACAACTTTGGCCCTTGTCAGTACTTGGGCGGGTGAGCGCATGGGAACACAGGGCACTATTGGCAGTTTTACTTCCTATTTTTGTTTCTCCTTTGTTTTCGGAGCTACAGCCCGATTCGGCCAGGGAGACGCCACCGTGAAATGAAGGGGGCGTGCTGTGTGTCCATCGCCTCGCCTCTCCTTACCTCTCTCAGTCGTTTCTCGTGCTTGTCGTTTTGATATAGGCCGATTTGAGAGCGTCAGCTCTCGCGTCAGCTGAGCAAAGTCGAGACAAGTCGAGACACACTAAGGGCTGGTATGCAGCGAGTAAGAGGGCGAAAAAACAATAGTTTAAGAGCGCGTGGCAAAAGTACTCATACGCGAAATTAAAAGCCTGCTGCGGTGGCCGGGAATCGAACCCGGATCAACTGCTTGGAAGGCAACTATGCTGACCACTACACCACCACCGCACAAGCGAGCGCCCCGCCACCGCGCTGAGTCGGCTTCCCGCCTGTCGGCAGCGGCCGAAGGTGATCGTACCCGGCAGGCGCATTTCGAGGCAGGCTAGGGGAGCACATCCAGACGCATTCGGACAGCGTATCCGCGCACATTTCGCATCCTTTGGCAAGAGTCGGCGCCGGCGACGCAAGAGTACGCAGAGGACCGCGTTCTGGCGGCATCTTTAAGCAGTGCAGTGCAGGATTCAGCGTCTGCAGCATCTTCTCCACAGAATGCTACGGCGCTTGACGGCAGTCCCACTTTCCCTTGAGACATCTGCTCGGGAAGCAGCGTGAAGGTACCGCTGGCCCGAGCATCGGTGGTTCAGTGGTAGAATGCTCGCCTGCCACGCGGGCGGCCCGGGTTCGATTCCCGGCCGATGCATCATTTTGTTTTTTCTCCGGTAGGGGTGCTGCGTGTCTTTCGCACTCGAACTGCGTGAGCCATGAGAATGAACCGCGGGATTCCGTGTGGAAAGAACCAATCATGCAGCGCGGACGACTGCTCGTTTGGACTCCTGCGTGCTATTGTACATACTGGCGTCGGCCTAGCATCGCAAGTTGCCTGCCGCGCCGTGAATGCACGTGTAGCAACAGAAAAAATGAGCCAGGGAGTGCAGACTCTCTACCACTTGTATTCGGTACTTACCAAGATTCCAGAAGGTCTAACGATCGCCTGCCTCGGTAGCGCAGTAGGCAGCGCGTAAGTCTCATAATCTTAAGGTCGTGAGTTCGATCCTCACCCGGGGCATCTAATTTTCTGTGACTGAAGGTGGTGCTGTTGCTAGGGCGCCAACTTATTTCTTGTTTGTTATCCACAACGTTTCAACGCTTCAGCGGGAAAATGTTTACTTCCTGTTATTGCTACATACAGCTTCCCTATTCCTCTTCTCCCAGCAGAGCATGAAGCCAAAAGCATTGCTCTGCGACGTTTGAGGTGCGCGCCTTGCCAGTCAGTATGTGCAAAGATGCTCGCAAAGAGAGCGACAATGCGACAAGCGACCGTACGAACGGTCGAATGAAACGGCCGCATCCGGTGTGGTCTAGTGGCTAGGATACCTGGCTTTCACCCAGGAGGCCCGGGTTCGATTCCCGGTACCGGAACGGAATTTTTTCCACACGAATCGTGACAAGTTTGAGCTGTCCGAGCGGCCGTTTCCCGTCCTGCTCGCAATATAGCTACTGTTTCGTGACCGTCAGCAGAATATAGACTAGGGAAGCAGACACACGACGACCATAGGAATGGTGTATGGCTTCATGCCACCTGATTCCAGCGTAGGGCTGAGCAACTGCATCTGCCGAGGCCCGTTAGCTCAGTTGGTTAGAGCGTCGTGCTAATAACGCGAAGGTCGTGGGTTCGATCCCCCCACGGGCCACTTCTCTTTTACTACTGCGAAAAGGCAGCGCCGATTTCAGCTGGCGAGTGTGATGACCAAATGATCATCACCCTGCGTGGAAGTTGACAGAGGATCCGAACCCGACTCGTCGGGAAGCACTACAGCATTCACTCGGCAATGGCCATAATATCTTGAATACACTGGTTAGAGAAAATGAAAGAAAATGTCCGATTGCCGATGCGTAACAACTTTGGCCCTTGTCAGTACTTGGGCGGGTGAGCGCATGGGAACACAGGGCACTATTGGCAGTTTTACTTCCTATTTTTGTTTCTCCTTTGTTTTCGGAGCTACAGCCCGATTCGGCCAGGGAGACGCCACCGTGAAATGAAGGGGGCGTGCTGTGTGTCCATCGCCTCGCCTCTCCTTACCTCTCTCAGTCGTTTCTCGTGCTTGTCGTTTTGATATAGGCCGATTTGAGAGCGTCAGCTCTCGCGTCAGCTGAGCAAAGTCGAGACAAGTCGAGACACACTAAGGGCTGGTATGCAGCGAGTAAGAGGGCGAAAAAACAATAGTTTAAGAGCGCGTGGCAAAAGTACTCATACGCGAAATTAAAAGCCTGCTGCGGTGGCCGGGAATCGAACCCGGATCAACTGCTTGGAAGGCAACTATGCTGACCACTACACCACCACCGCACAAGCGAGCGCCCCGCCACCGCGCTGAGTCGGCTTCCCGCCTGTCGGCAGCGGCCGAAGGTGATCGTACCCGGCAGGCGCATTTCGAGGCAGGCTAGGGGAGCACATCCAGACGCATTCGGACAGCGTATCCGCGCACATTTCGCATCCTTTGGCAAGAGTCGGCGCCGGCGACGCAAGAGTACGCAGAGGACCGCGTTCTGGCGGCATCTTTAAGCAGTGCAGTGCAGGATTCAGCGTCTGCAGCATCTTCTCCACAGAATGCTACGGCGCTTGACGGCAGTCCCACTTTCCCTTGAGACATCTGCTCGGGAAGCAGCGTGAAGGTACCGCTGGCCCGAGCATCGGTGGTTCAGTGGTAGAATGCTCGCCTGCCACGCGGGCGGCCCGGGTTCGATTCCCGGCCGATGCATCATTTTGTTTTTTCTCCGGTAGGGGTGCTGCGTGTCTTTCGCACTCGAACTGCGTGAGCCATGAGAATGAACCGCGGGATTCCGTGTGGAAAGAACCAATCATGCAGCGCGGACGACTGCTCGTTTGGACTCCTGCGTGCTATTGTACATACTGGCGTCGGCCTAGCATCGCAAGTTGCCTGCCGCGCCGTGAATGCACGTGTAGCAACAGAAAAAATGAGCCAGGGAGTGCAGACTCTCTACCACTTGTATTCGGTACTTACCAAGATTCCAGAAGGTCTAACGATCGCCTGCCTCGGTAGCGCAGTAGGCAGCGCGTAAGTCTCATAATCTTAAGGTCGTGAGTTCGATCCTCACCCGGGGCATCTAATTTTCTGTGACTGAAGGTGGTGCTGTTGCTAGGGCGCCAACTTATTTCTTGTTTGTTATCCACAACGTTTCAACGCTTCAGCGGGAAAATGTTTACTTCCTGTTATTGCTACATACAGCTTCCCTATTCCTCTTCTCCCAGCAGAGCATGAAGCCAAAAGCATTGCTCTGCGACGTTTGAGGTGCGCGCCTTGCCAGTCAGTATGTGCAAAGATGCTCGCAAAGAGAGCGACAATGCGACAAGCGACCGTACGAACGGTCGAATGAAACGGCCGCATCCGGTGTGGTCTAGTGGCTAGGATACCTGGCTTTCACCCAGGAGGCCCGGGTTCGATTCCCGGTACCGGAACGGAATTTTTTCCACACGAATCGTGACAAGTTTGAGCTGTCCGAGCGGCCGTTTCCCGTCCTGCTCGCAATATAGCTACTGTTTCGTGACCGTCAGCAGAATATAGACTAGGGAAGCAGACACACGACGACCATAGGAATGGTGTATGGCTTCATGCCACCTGATTCCAGCGTAGGGCTGAGCAACTGCATCTGCCGAGGCCCGTTAGCTCAGTTGGTTAGAGCGTCGTGCTAATAACGCGAAGGTCGTGGGTTCGATCCCCCCACGGGCCACTTCTCTTTTACTACTGCGAAAAGGCAGCGCCGATTTCAGCTGGCGAGTGTGATGACCAAATGATCATCACCCTGCGTGGAAGTTGACAGAGGATCCGATCCCGACTCGTCGGGAAGCACTACAGCATTCACTCGGCAATGGCCATAATATCTTGAATACACTGGTTAGAGAAAATGAAAGAAAATGTCCGATTGCCGATGCGTAACAACTTTGGCCCTTGTCAGTACTTGGGCGGGTGAGCGCATGGGAACACAGGGCACTATTGGCAGTTTTACTTCCTATTTTTGTTTCTCCTTTGTTTTCGGAGCTACAGCCCGATTCGGCCAGGGAGACGCCACCGTGAAATGAAGGGGGCGTGCTGTGTGTCCATCGCCTCGCCTCTCCTTACCTCTCTCAGTCGTTTCTCGTGCTTGTCGTTTTGATATAGGCCGATTTGAGAGCGTCAGCTCTCGCGTCAGCTGAGCAAAGTCGAGACAAGTCGAGACACACTAAGGGCTGGTATGCAGCGAGTAAGAGGGCGAAAAAACAATAGTTTAAGAGCGCGTGGCAAAAGTACTCATACGCGAAATTAAAAGCCTGCTGCGGTGGCCGGGAATCGAACCCGGATCAACTGCTTGGAAGGCAACTATGCTGACCACTACACCACCACCGCACAAGCGAGCGCCCCGCCACCGCGCTGAGTCGGCTTCCCGCCTGTCGGCAGCGGCCGAAGGTGATCGTACCCGGCAGGCGCATTTCGAGGCAGGCTAGGGGAGCACATCCAGACGCATTCGGACAGCGTATCCGCGCACATTTCGCATCCTTTGGCAAGAGTCGGCGCCGGCGACGCAAGAGTACGCAGAGGACCGCGTTCTGGCGGCATCTTTAAGCAGTGCAGTGCAGGATTCAGCGTCTGCAGCATCTTCTCCACAGAATGCTACGGCGCTTGACGGCAGTCCCACTTTCCCTTGAGACATCTGCTCGGGAAGCAGCGTGAAGGTACCGCTGGCCCGAGCATCGGTGGTTCAGTGGTAGAATGCTCGCCTGCCACGCGGGCGGCCCGGGTTCGATTCCCGGCCGATGCATCATTTTGTTTTTTCTCCGGTAGGGGTGCTGCGTGTCTTTCGCACTCGAACTGCGTGAGCCATGAGAATGAACCGCGGGATTCCGTGTGGAAAGAACCAATCATGCAGCGCGGACGACTGCTCGTTTGGACTCCTGCGTGCTATTGTACATACTGGCGTCGGCCTAGCATCGCAAGTTGCCTGCCGCGCCGTGAATGCACGTGTAGCAACAGAAAAAATGAGCCAGGGAGTGCAGACTCTCTACCACTTGTATTCGGTACTTACCAAGATTCCAGAAGGTCTAACGATCGCCTGCCTCGGTAGCGCAGTAGGCAGCGCGTAAGTCTCATAATCTTAAGGTCGTGAGTTCGATCCTCACCCGGGGCATCTAATTTTCTGTGACTGAAGGTGGTGCTGTTGCTAGGGCGCCAACTTATTTCTTGTTTGTTATCCACAACGTTTCAACGCTTCAGCGGGAAAATGTTTACTTCCTGTTATTGCTACATACAGCTTCCCTATTCCTCTTCTCCCAGCAGAGCATGAAGCCAAAAGCATTGCTCTGCGACGTTTGAGGTGCGCGCCTTGCCAGTCAGTATGTGCAAAGATGCTCGCAAAGAGAGCGACAATGCGACAAGCGACCGTACGAACGGTCGAATGAAACGGCCGCATCCGGTGTGGTCTAGTGGCTAGGATACCTGGCTTTCACCCAGGAGGCCCGGGTTCGATTCCCGGTACCGGAACGGAATTTTTTCCACACGAATCGTGACAAGTTTGAGCTGTCCGAGCGGCCGTTTCCCGTCCTGCTCGCAATATAGCTACTGTTTCGTGACCGTCAGCAGAATATAGACTAGGGAAGCAGACACACGACGACCATAGGAATGGTGTATGGCTTCATGCCACCTGATTCCAGCGTAGGGCTGAGCAACTGCATCTGCCGAGGCCCGTTAGCTCAGTTGGTTAGAGCGTCGTGCTAATAACGCGAAGGTCGTGGGTTCGATCCCCCCACGGGCCACTTCTCTTTTACTACTGCGAAAAGGCAGCGCCGATTTCAGCTGGCGAGTGTGATGACCAAATGATCATCACCCTGCGTGGAAGTTGACAGAGGATCCGATCCCGACTCGTCGGGAAGCACTACAGCATTCACTCGGCAATGGCCATAATATCTTGAATACACTGGTTAGAGAAAATGAAAGAAAATGTCCGATTGCCGATGCGTAACAACTTTGGCCCTTGTCAGTACTTGGGCGGGTGAGCGCATGGGAACACAGGGCACTATTGGCAGTTTTACTTCCTATTTTTGTTTCTCCTTTGTTTTCGGAGCTACAGCCCGATTCGGCCAGGGAGACGCCACCGTGAAATGAAGGGGGCGTGCTGTGTGTCCATCGCCTCGCCTCTCCTTACCTCTCTCAGTCGTTTCTCGTGCTTGTCGTTTTGATATAGGCCGATTTGAGAGCGTCAGCTCTCGCGTCAGCTGAGCAAAGTCGAGACAAGTCGAGACACACTAAGGGCTGGTATGCAGCGAGTAAGAGGGCGAAAAAACAATAGTTTAAGAGCGCGTGGCAAAAGTACTCATACGCGAAATTAAAAGCCTGCTGCGGTGGCCGGGAATCGAACCCGGATCAACTGCTTGGAAGGCAACTATGCTGACCACTACACCACCACCGCACAAGCGAGCGCCCCGCCACCGCGCTGAGTCGGCTTCCCGCCTGTCGGCAGCGGCCGAAGGTGATCGTACCCGGCAGGCGCATTTCGAGGCAGGCTAGGGGAGCACATCCAGACGCATTCGGACAGCGTATCCGCGCACATTTCGCATCCTTTGGCAAGAGTCGGCGCCGGCGACGCAAGAGTACGCAGAGGACCGCGTTCTGGCGGCATCTTTAAGCAGTGCAGTGCAGGATTCAGCGTCTGCAGCATCTTCTCCACAGAATGCTACGGCGCTTGACGGCAGTCCCACTTTCCCTTGAGACATCTGCTCGGGAAGCAGCGTGAAGGTACCGCTGGCCCGAGCATCGGTGGTTCAGTGGTAGAATGCTCGCCTGCCACGCGGGCGGCCCGGGTTCGATTCCCGGCCGATGCATCATTTTGTTTTTTCTCCGGTAGGGGTGCTGCGTGTCTTTCGCACTCGAACTGCGTGAGCCATGAGAATGAACCGCGGGATTCCGTGTGGAAAGAACCAATCATGCAGCGCGGACGACTGCTCGTTTGGACTCCTGCGTGCTATTGTACATACTGGCGTCGGCCTAGCATCGCAAGTTGCCTGCCGCGCCGTGAATGCACGTGTAGCAACAGAAAAAATGAGCCAGGGAGTGCAGACTCTCTACCACTTGTATTCGGTACTTACCAAGATTCCAGAAGGTCTAACGATCGCCTGCCTCGGTAGCGCAGTAGGCAGCGCGTAAGTCTCATAATCTTAAGGTCGTGAGTTCGATCCTCACCCGGGGCATCTAATTTTCTGTGACTGAAGGTGGTGCTGTTGCTAGGGCGCCAACTTATTTCTTGTTTGTTATCCACAACGTTTCAACGCTTCAGCGGGAAAATGTTTACTTCCTGTTATTGCTACATACAGCTTCCCTATTCCTCTTCTCCCAGCAGAGCATGAAGCCAAAAGCATTGCTCTGCGACGTTTGAGGTGCGCGCCTTGCCAGTCAGTATGTGCAAAGATGCTCGCAAAGAGAGCGACAATGCGACAAGCGACCGTACGAACGGTCGAATGAAACGGCCGCATCCGGTGTGGTCTAGTGGCTAGGATACCTGGCTTTCACCCAGGAGGCCCGGGTTCGATTCCCGGTACCGGAACGGAATTTTTTCCACACGAATCGTGACAAGTTTGAGCTGTCCGAGCGGCCGTTTCCCGTCCTGCTCGCAATATAGCTACTGTTTCGTGACCGTCAGCAGAATATAGACTAGGGAAGCAGACACACGACGACCATAGGAATGGTGTATGGCTTCATGCCACCTGATTCCAGCGTAGGGCTGAGCAACTGCATCTGCCGAGGCGCGTTAGCTCAGTTGGTTAGAGCGTCGTGCTAATAACGCGAAGGTCGTGGGTTCGATCCCCCCACGGGCCACTTCTCTTTTACTACTGCGAAAAGGCAGCGCCGATTTCAGCTGGCGAGTGTGATGACCAAATGATCATCACCCTGCGTGGAAGTTGACAGAGGATCCGAACCCGACTCGTCGGGAAGCACTACAGCATTCACTCGGCAATGGCCATAATATCTTGAATACACTGGTTACAGAAAATGAAAGAAAATGTCCGATTGCCGATGCGTAACAACTTTGGCCCTTGTCAGTACTTGGGCGGGTGAGCGCATGGGAACACAGGGCACTATTGGCAGTTTTACTTCCTATTTTTGTTTCTCCTTTGTTTTCGGAGCTACAGCCCGATTCGGCCAGGGAGACGCCACCGTGAAATGAAGGGGGCGTGCTGTGTGTCCATCGCCTCGCCTCTCCTTACCTCTCTCAGTCGTTTCTCGTGCTTGTCGTTTTGATATAGGCCGATTTGAGAGCGTCAGCTCTCGCGTCAGCTGAGCAAAGTCGAGACAAGTCGAGACACACTAAGGGCTGGTATGCAGCGAGTAAGAGGGCGAAAAAACAATAGTTTAAGAGCGCGTGGCAAAAGTACTCATACGCGAAATTAAAAGCCTGCTGCGGTGGCCGGGAATCGAACCCGGATCAACTGCTTGGAAGGCAACTATGCTGACCACTACACCACCACCGCACAAGCGAGCGCCCCGCCACCGCGCTGAGTCGGCTTCCCGCCTGTCGGCAGCGGCCGAAGGTGATCGTACCCGGCAGGCGCATTTCGAGGCAGGCTAGGGGAGCACATCCAGACGCATTCGGACAGCGTATCCGCGCACATTTCGCATCCTTTGGCAAGAGTCGGCGCCGGCGACGCAAGAGTACGCAGAGGACCGCGTTCTGGCGGCATCTTTAAGCAGTGCAGTGCAGGATTCAGCGTCTGCAGCATCTTCTCCACAGAATGCTACGGCGCTTGACGGCAGTCCCACTTTCCCTTGAGACATCTGCTCGGGAAGCAGCGTGAAGGTACCGCTGGCCCGAGCATCGGTGGTTCAGTGGTAGAATGCTCGCCTGCCACGCGGGCGGCCCGGGTTCGATTCCCGGCCGATGCATCATTTTGTTTTTTCTCCGGTAGGGGTGCTGCGTGTCTTTCGCACTCGAACTGCGTGAGCCATGAGAATGAACCGCGGGATTCCGTGTGGAAAGAACCAATCATGCAGCGCGGACGACTGCTCGTTTGGACTCCTGCGTGCTATTGTACATACTGGCGTCGGCCTAGCATCGCAAGTTGCCTGCCGCGCCGTGAATGCACGTGTAGCAACAGAAAAAATGAGCCAGGGAGTGCAGACTCTCTACCACTTGTATTCGGTACTTACCAAGATTCCAGAAGGTCTAACGATCGCCTGCCTCGGTAGCGCAGTAGGCAGCGCGTAAGTCTCATAATCTTAAGGTCGTGAGTTCGATCCTCACCCGGGGCATCTAATTTTCTGTGACTGAAGGTGGTGCTGTTGCTAGGGCGCCAACTTATTTCTTGTTTGTTATCCACAACGTTTCAACGCTTCAGCGGGAAAATGTTTACTTCCTGTTATTGCTACATACAGCTTCCCTATTCCTCTTCTCCCAGCAGAGCATGAAGCCAAAAGCATTGCTCTGCGACGTTTGAGGTGCGCGCCTTGCCAGTCAGTATGTGCAAAGATGCTCGCAAAGAGAGCGACAATGCGACAAGCGACCGTACGAACGGTCGAATGAAACGGCCGCATCCGGTGTGGTCTAGTGGCTAGGATACCTGGCTTTCACCCAGGAGGCCCGGGTTCGATTCCCGGTACCGGAACGGAATTTTTTCCACACGAATCGTGACAAGTTTGAGCTGTCCGAGCGGCCGTTTCCCGTCCTGCTCGCAATATAGCTACTGTTTCGTGACCGTCAGCAGAATATAGACTAGGGAAGCAGACACACGACGACCATAGGAATGGTGTATGGCTTCATGCCACCTGATTCCAGCGTAGGGCTGAGCAACTGCATCTGCCGAGGCCCGTTAGCTCAGTTGGTTAGAGCGTCGTGCTAATAACGCGAAGGTCGTGGGTTCGATCCCCCCACGGGCCACTTCTCTTTTACTACTGCGAAAAGGCAGCGCCGATTTCAGCTGGCGAGTGTGATGACCAAATGATCATCACCCTGCGTGGAAGTTGACAGAGGATCCGAACCCGACTCGTCGGGAAGCACTACAGCATTCACTCGGCAATGGCCATAATATCTTGAATACACTGGTTAGAGAAAATGAAAGAAAATGTCCGATTGCCGATGCGTAACAACTTTGGCCCTTGTCAGTACTTGGGCGGGTGAGCGCATGGGAACACAGGGCACTATTGGCAGTTTTACTTCCTATTTTTGTTTCTCCTTTGTTTTCGGAGCTACAGCCCGATTCGGCCAGGGAGACGCCACCGTGAAATGAAGGGGGCGTGCTGTGTGTCCATCGCCTCGCCTCTCCTTACCTCTCTCAGTCGTTTCTCGTGCTTGTCGTTTTGATATAGGCCGATTTGAGAGCGTCAGCTCTCGCGTCAGCTGAGCAAAGTCGAGACAAGTCGAGACACACTAAGGGCTGGTATGCAGCGAGTAAGAGGGCGAAAAAACAATAGTTTAAGAGCGCGTGGCAAAAGTACTCATACGCGAAATTAAAAGCCTGCTGCGGTGGCCGGGAATCGAACCCGGATCAACTGCTTGGAAGGCAACTATGCTGACCACTACACCACCACCGCACAAGCGAGCGCCCCGCCACCGCGCTGAGTCGGCTTCCCGCCTGTCGGCAGCGGCCGAAGGTGATCGTACCCGGCAGGCGCATTTCGAGGCAGGCTAGGGGAGCACATCCAGACGCATTCGGACAGCGTATCCGCGCACATTTCGCATCCTTTGGCAAGAGTCGGCGCCGGCGACGCAAGAGTACGCAGAGGACCGCGTTCTGGCGGCATCTTTAAGCAGTGCAGTGCAGGATTCAGCGTCTGCAGCATCTTCTCCACAGAATGCTACGGCGCTTGACGGCAGTCCCACTTTCCCTTGAGACATCTGCTCGGGAAGCAGCGTGAAGGTACCGCTGGCCCGAGCATCGGTGGTTCAGTGGTAGAATGCTCGCCTGCCACGCGGGCGGCCCGGGTTCGATTCCCGGCCGATGCATCATTTTGTTTTTTCTCCGGTAGGGGTGCTGCGTGTCTTTCGCACTCGAACTGCGTGAGCCATGAGAATGAACCGCGGGATTCCGTGTGGAAAGAACCAATCATGCAGCGCGGACGACTGCTCGTTTGGACTCCTGCGTGCTATTGTACATACTGGCGTCGGCCTAGCATCGCAAGTTGCCTGCCGCGCCGTGAATGCACGTGTAGCAACAGAAAAAATGAGCCAGGGAGTGCAGACTCTCTACCACTTGTATTCGGTACTTACCAAGATTCCAGAAGGTCTAACGATCGCCTGCCTCGGTAGCGCAGTAGGCAGCGCGTAAGTCTCATAATCTTAAGGTCGTGAGTTCGATCCTCACCCGGGGCATCTAATTTTCTGTGACTGAAGGTGGTGCTGTTGCTAGGGCGCCAACTTATTTCTTGTTTGTTATCCACAACGTTTCAACGCTTCAGCGGGAAAATGTTTACTTCCTGTTATTGCTACATACAGCTTCCCTATTCCTCTTCTCCCAGCAGAGCATGAAGCCAAAAGCATTGCTCTGCGACGTTTGAGGTGCGCGCCTTGCCAGTCAGTATGTGCAAAGATGCTCGCAAAGAGAGCGACAATGCGACAAGCGACCGTACGAACGGTCGAATGAAACGGCCGCATCCGGTGTGGTCTAGTGGCTAGGATACCTGGCTTTCACCCAGGAGGCCCGGGTTCGATTCCCGGTACCGCAACGGAATTTTTTCCACACGAATCGTGACAAGTTTGAGCTGTCCGAGCGGCCGTTTCCCGTCCTGCTCGCAATATAGCTACTGTTTCGTGACCGTCAGCAGAATATAGACTAGGGAAGCAGACACACGACGACCATAGGAATGGTGTATGGCTTCATGCCACCTGATTCCAGCGTAGGGCTGAGCAACTGCATCTGCCGAGGCCCGTTAGCTCAGTTGGTTAGAGCGTCGTGCTAATAACGCGAAGGTCGTGGGTTCGATCCCCCCACGGGCCACTTCTCTTTTACTACTGCGAAAAGGCAGCGCCGATTTCAGCTGGCGAGTGTGATGACCAAATGATCATCACCCTGCGTGGAAGTTGACAGAGGATCCGAACCCGACTCGTCGGGAAGCACTACAGCATTCACTCGGCAATGGCCATAATATCTTGAATACACTGGTTACAGAAAATGAAAGAAAATGTCCGATTGCCGATGCGTAACAACTTTGGCCCTTGTCAGTACTTGGGCGGGTGAGCGCATGGGAACACAGGGCACTATTGGCAGTTTTACTTCCTATTTTTGTTTCTCCTTTGTTTTCGGAGCTACAGCCCGATTCGGCCAGGGAGACGCCACCGTGAAATGAAGGGGGCGTGCTGTGTGTCCATCGCCTCGCCTCTCCTTACCTCTCTCAGTCGTTTCTCGTGCTTGTCGTTTTGATATAGGCCGATTTGAGAGCGTCAGCTCTCGCGTCAGCTGAGCAAAGTCGAGACAAGTCGAGACACACTAAGGGCTGGTATGCAGCGAGTAAGAGGGCGAAAAAACAATAGTTTAAGAGCGCGTGGCAAAAGTACTCATACGCGAAATTAAAAGCCTGCTGCGGTGGCCGGGAATCGAACCCGGATCAACTGCTTGGAAGGCAACTATGCTGACCACTACACCACCACCGCACAAGCGAGCGCCCCGCCACCGCGCTGAGTCGGCTTCCCGCCTGTCGGCAGCGGCCGAAGGTGATCGTACCCGGCAGGCGCATTTCGAGGCAGGCTAGGGGAGCACATCCAGACGCATTCGGACAGCGTATCCGCGCACATTTCGCATCCTTTGGCAAGAGTCGGCGCCGGCGACGCAAGAGTACGCAGAGGACCGCGTTCTGGCGGCATCTTTAAGCAGTGCAGTGCAGGATTCAGCGTCTGCAGCATCTTCTCCACAGAATGCTACGGCGCTTGACGGCAGTCCCACTTTCCCTTGAGACATCTGCTCGGGAAGCAGCGTGAAGGTACCGCTGGCCCGAGCATCGGTGGTTCAGTGGTAGAATGCTCGCCTGCCACGCGGGCGGCCCGGGTTCGATTCCCGGCCGATGCATCATTTTGTTTTTTCTCCGGTAGGGGTGCTGCGTGTCTTTCGCACTCGAACTGCGTGAGCCATGAGAATGAACCGCGGGATTCCGTGTGGAAAGAACCAATCATGCAGCGCGGACGACTGCTCGTTTGGACTCCTGCGTGCTATTGTACATACTGGCGTCGGCCTAGCATCGCAAGTTGCCTGCCGCGCCGTGAATGCACGTGTAGCAACAGAAAAAATGAGCCAGGGAGTGCAGACTCTCTACCACTTGTATTCGGTACTTACCAAGATTCCAGAAGGTCTAACGATCGCCTGCCTCGGTAGCGCAGTAGGCAGCGCGTAAGTCTCATAATCTTAAGGTCGTGAGTTCGATCCTCACCCGGGGCATCTAATTTTCTGTGACTGAAGGTGGTGCTGTTGCTAGGGCGCCAACTTATTTCTTGTTTGTTATCCACAACGTTTCAACGCTTCAGCGGGAAAATGTTTACTTCCTGTTATTGCTACATACAGCTTCCCTATTCCTCTTCTCCCAGCAGAGCATGAAGCCAAAAGCATTGCTCTGCGACGTTTGAGGTGCGCGCCTTGCCAGTCAGTATGTGCAAAGATGCTCGCAAAGAGAGCGACAATGCGACAAGCGACCGTACGAACGGTCGAATGAAACGGCCGCATCCGGTGTGGTCTAGTGGCTAGGATACCTGGCTTTCACCCAGGAGGCCCGGGTTCGATTCCCGGTACCGCAACGGAATTTTTTCCACACGAATCGTGACAAGTTTGAGCTGTCCGAGCGGCCGTTTCCCGTCCTGCTCGCAATATAGCTACTGTTTCGTGACCGTCAGCAGAATATAGACTAGGGAAGCAGACACACGACGACCATAGGAATGGTGTATGGCTTCATGCCACCTGATTCCAGCGTAGGGCTGAGCAACTGCATCTGCCGAGGCCCGTTAGCTCAGTTGGTTAGAGCGTCGTGCTAATAACGCGAAGGTCGTGGGTTCGATCCCCCCACGGGCCACTTCTCTTTTACTACTGCGAAAAGGCAGCGCCGATTTCAGCTGGCGAGTGTGATGACCAAATGATCATCACCCTGCGTGGAAGTTGACAGAGGATCCGAACCCGACTCGTCGGGAAGCACTACAGCATTCACTCGGCAATGGCCATAATATCTTGAATACACTGGTTACAGAAAATGAAAGAAAATGTCCGATTGCCGATGCGTAACAACTTTGGCCCTTGTCAGTACTTGGGCGGGTGAGCGCATGGGAACACAGGGCACTATTGGCAGTTTTACTTCCTATTTTTGTTTCTCCTTTGTTTTCTGAGCTACAGCCCGATTCGGCCAGGGAGACGCCACCGTGAAATGAAGGGGGCGTGCTGTGTGTCCATCGCCTCGCCTCTCCTTACCTCTCTCAGTCGTTTCTCGTGCTTGTCGTTTTGATATAGGCCGATTTGAGAGCGTCAGCTCTCGCGTCAGCTGAGCAAAGTCGAGACAAGTCGAGACACACTAAGGGCTGGTATGCAGCGAGTAAGAGGGCGAAAAAACAATAGTTTAAGAGCGCGTGGCAAAAGTACTCATACGCGAAATTAAAAGCCTGCTGCGGTGGCCGGGAATCGAACCCGGATCAACTGCTTGGAAGGCAACTATGCTGACCACTACACCACCACCGCACAAGCGAGCGCCCCGCCACCGCGCTGAGTCGGCTTCCCGCCTGTCGGCAGCGGCCGAAGGTGATCGTACCCGGCAGGCGCATTTCGAGGCAGGCTAGGGGAGCACATCCAGACGCATTCGGACAGCGTATCCGCGCACATTTCGCATCCTTTGGCAAGAGTCGGCGCCGGCGACGCAAGAGTACGCAGAGGACCGCGTTCTGGCGGCATCTTTAAGCAGTGCAGTGCAGGATTCAGCGTCTGCAGCATCTTCTCCACAGAATGCTACGGCGCTTGACGGCAGTCCCACTTTCCCTTGAGACATCTGCTCGGGAAGCAGCGTGAAGGTACCGCTGGCCCGAGCATCGGTGGTTCAGTGGTAGAATGCTCGCCTGCCACGCGGGCGGCCCGGGTTCGATTCCCGGCCGATGCATCATTTTGTTTTTTCTCCGGTAGGGGTGCTGCGTGTCTTTCGCGCTCGAACTGCGTGAGCCATGAGAATGAACCGCGGGATTCCGTGTGGAAAGAACCAATCATGCAGCGCGGACGACTGCTCGTTTGGACTCCTGCGTGCTATTGTACATACTGGCGTCGGCCTAGCATCGCAAGTTGCCTGCCGCGCCGTGAATGCACGTGTAGCAACAGAAAAAATGAGCCAGGGAGTGCAGACTCTCTACCACTTGTATTCGGTACTTACCAAGATTCCAGAAGGTCTAACGATCGCCTGCCTCGGTAGCGCAGTAGGCAGCGCGTAAGTCTCATAATCTTAAGGTCGTGAGTTCGATCCTCACCCGGGGCATCTAATTTTCTGTGACTGAAGGTGGTGCTGTTGCTAGGGCGCCAACTTATTTCTTGTTTGTTATCCACAACGTTTCAACGCTTCAGCGGGAAAATGTTTACTTCCTGTTATTGCTACATACAGCTTCCCTATTCCTCTTCTCCCAGCAGAGCATGAAGCCAAAAGCATTGCTCTGCGACGTTTGAGGTGCGCGCCTTGCCAGTCAGTATGTGCAAAGATGCTCGCAAAGAGAGCGACAATGCGACAAGCGACCGTACGAACGGTCGAATGAAACGGCCGCATCCGGTGTGGTCTAGTGGCTAGGATACCTGGCTTTCACCCAGGAGGCCCGGGTTCGATTCCCGGTACCGGAACGGAATTTTTTCCACACGAATCGTGACAAGTTTGAGCTGTCCGAGCGGCCGTTTCCCGTCCTGCTCGCAATATAGCTACTGTTTCGTGACCGTCAGCAGAATATAGACTAGGGAAGCAGACACACGACGACCATAGGAATGGTGTATGGCTTCATGCCACCTGATTCCAGCGTAGGGCTGAGCAACTGCATCTGCCGAGGCCCGTTAGCTCAGTTGGTTAGAGCGTCGTGCTAATAACGCGAAGGTCGTGGGTTCGATCCCCCCACGGGCCACTTCTCTTTTACTACTGCGAAAAGGCAGCGCCGATTTCAGCTGGCGAGTGTGATGACCAAATGATCATCACCCTGCGTGGAAGTTGACAGAGGATCCGAACCCGACTCGTCGGGAAGCACTACAGCATTCACTCGGCAATGGCCATAATATCTTGAATACACTGGTTACAGAAAATGAAAGAAAATGTCCGATTGCCGATGCGTAACAACTTTGGCCCTTGTCAGTACTTGGGCGGGTGAGCGCATGGGAACACAGGGCACTATTGGCAGTTTTACTTCCTATTTTTGTTTCTCCTTTGTTTTCGGAGCTACAGCCCGATTCGGCCAGGGAGACGCCACCGTGAAATGAAGGGGGCGTGCTGTGTGTCCATCGCCTCGCCTCTCCTTACCTCTCTCAGTCGTTTCTCGTGCTTGTCGTTTTGATATAGGCCGATTTGAGAGCGTCAGCTCTCGCGTCAGCTGAGCAAAGTCGAGACAAGTCGAGACACACTAAGGGCTGGTATGCAGCGAGTAAGAGGGCGAAAAAACAATAGTTTAAGAGCGCGTGGCAAAAGTACTCATACGCGAAATTAAAAGCCTGCTGCGGTGGCCGGGAATCGAACCCGGATCAACTGCTTGGAAGGCAACTATGCTGACCACTACACCACCACCGCACAAGCGAGCGCCCCGCCACCGCGCTGAGTCGGCTTCCCGCCTGTCGGCAGCGGCCGAAGGTGATCGTACCCGGCAGGCGCATTTCGAGGCAGGCTAGGGGAGCACATCCAGACGCATTCGGACAGCGTATCCGCGCACATTTCGCATCCTTTGGCAAGAGTCGGCGCCGGCGACGCAAGAGTACGCAGAGGACCGCGTTCTGGCGGCATCTTTAAGCAGTGCAGTGCAGGATTCAGCGTCTGCAGCATCTTCTCCACAGAATGCTACGGCGCTTGACGGCAGTCCCACTTTCCCTTGAGACATCTGCTCGGGAAGCAGCGTGAAGGTACCGCTGGCCCGAGCATCGGTGGTTCAGTGGTAGAATGCTCGCCTGCCACGCGGGCGGCCCGGGTTCGATTCCCGGCCGATGCATCATTTTGTTTTTTCTCCGGTAGGGGTGCTGCGTGTCTTTCGCACTCGAACTGCGTGAGCCATGAGAATGAACCGCGGGATTCCGTGTGGAAAGAACCAATCATGCAGCGCGGACGACTGCTCGTTTGGACTCCTGCGTGCTATTGTACATACTGGCGTCGGCCTAGCATCGCAAGTTGCCTGCCGCGCCGTGAATGCACGTGTAGCAACAGAAAAAATGAGCCAGGGAGTGCAGACTCTCTACCACTTGTATTCGGTACTTACCAAGATTCCAGAAGGTCTAACGATCGCCTGCCTCGGTAGCGCAGTAGGCAGCGCGTAAGTCTCATAATCTTAAGGTCGTGAGTTCGATCCTCACCCGGGGCATCTAATTTTCTGTGACTGAAGGTGGTGCTGTTGCTAGGGCGCCAACTTATTTCTTGTTTGTTATCCACAACGTTTCAACGCTTCAGCGGGAAAATGTTTACTTCCTGTTATTGCTACATACAGCTTCCCTATTCCTCTTCTCCCAGCAGAGCATGAAGCCAAAAGCATTGCTCTGCGACGTTTGAGGTGCGCGCCTTGCCAGTCAGTATGTGCAAAGATGCTCGCAAAGAGAGCGACAATGCGACAAGCGACCGTACGAACGGTCGAATGAAACGGCCGCATCCGGTGTGGTCTAGTGGCTAGGATACCTGGCTTTCACCCAGGAGGCCCGGGTTCGATTCCCGGTACCGGAACGGAATTTTTTCCACACTAATCGTGACAAGTTTGAGCTGTCCGAGCGGCCGTTTCCCGTCCTGCTCGCAATATAGCTACTGTTTCGTGACCGTCAGCAGAATATAGACTAGGGAAGCAGACACACGACGACCATAGGAATGGTGTATGGCTTCATGCCACCTGATTCCAGCGTAGGGCTGAGCAGCTGCATCTGCCGAGGCCCGTTAGCTCAGTTGGTTAGAGCGTCGTGCTAATAACGCGAAGGTCGTGGGTTCGATCCCCCCACGGGCCACTTCTCTTTTACTACTGCGAAAAGGCAGCGCCGATTTCAGCTGGCGAGTGTGATGACCAAATGATCATCACCCTGCGTGGAAGTTGACAGAGGATCCGAACCCGACTCGTCGGGAAGCACTACAGCATTCACTCGGCAATGGCCATAATATCTTGAATACACTGGTTAGAGAAAATGAAAGAAAATGTCCGATTGCCGATGCGTAACAACTTTGGCCCTTGTCAGTACTTGGGCGGGTGAGCGCATGGGAACACAGGGCACTATTGGCAGTTTTACTTCCTATTTTTGTTTCTCCTTTGTTTTCGGAGCTACAGCCCGATTCGGCCAGGGAGACGCCACCGTGAAATGAAGGGGGCGTGCTGTGTGTCCATCGCCTCGCCTCTCCTTACCTCTTTCAGTCGTTTCTCGTGCTTGTCGTTTTGATATAGGCCGATTTGAGAGCGTCAGCTCTCGCGTCAGCTGAGCAAAGTCGAGACAAGTCGAGACACACTAAGAGCTGGTATGCAGCGAGTAAGAGGGCGAAAAAACAATAGTTTAAGAGCGCGTGGCAAAAGTACTCATACGCGAAATTAAAAGCCTGCTGCGGTGGCCGGGAATCGAACCCGGATCAACTGCTTGGAAGGCAACTATGCTGACCACTACACCACCACCGCACAAGCGAGCGCCCCGCCACCGCGCTGAGTCGGCTTCCCGCCTGTCGGCAGCGGCCGAAGGTGATCGTACCCGGCAGGCGCATTTCGAGGCAGGCTAGGGGAGCACATCCAGACGCATTCGGACAGCGTATCCGCGCACATCGCGCGGAGCAGCGGAGCGGTTGCGGCTTTGTTTACATCGCGGGGCGGCACTCAGCGAGTGTTTCGAGGTCCACGTGTTCAAGTTTCTTCAACGTGAGTACCATGTCGACAGTTACTAGGGCAAACACTGCGCAGTTTGTGTTCGATCGAAATGCTTTGCGGCCCACCGCTTTTGAAATCCACGAATTTCTATTCGAAGATTTGAAAATCCCGGAAGATCTAGTGGACACTTTTCAGTTGGATTTCGCGCAATATTCGCTATTTTTGAAGTTCTTTTCCGGCGACATCTGTGAAAGATTTGTTGAAAAATTTGGCGGAGTGCGTAAATTTAGGCATGTCGATGGCACAGTCAGTGATGTGCAGATTGTGCCCTCGGGTTATGGTGTTAGAACGGTCCGAGTATTTAATGTGCCCCCTGAATGCGGCAATGATTTGATTGCACGTGCTCTCACTCAGTACGGCGTTGTCTTGTCGGTAGTAAACGAAAAGTGGTCTAGTGCGTACCGGTATCAGGTTAATAGTGGAGTACGTAGTGTCCGCATTGACCTGAAGAAACACATTCCATCCTACGTAATGATTGCGGGCTGTAGGGCTCAAGTGACTTATATCGGCCAGCCACCCACATGCTCAATTTGTCATTCCACTGAGCATTTACGTGTTGATTGTCCCCGTAGACGACCCGTGCAGCTCCCACGTAGTGATGCTGCGGCTACTGGTGGCCACTTTGTGCCACTACTGAGTGAAATAGTAGCGGGCACTGTATCACAACCCCGCCCTGCCGACCCTATTCGTGCTGAGGATGTACCAAGTGAGGTGAATGTTAATGTAGACGCGCCACAGGAACGAATGGAGGACGCTCCCATTTTGTCCTCGGCTGTAGTAGAATCGGATTCAGTTGCTAAGGAGGTCCCAGATGTTTCGGATCATGCACCGGTTGCTATTTCGGAAGAGATGGACACCTCCTTACCACCGCCTCCGCCGCCTGAAGAGGTTCCCCTGGCACCGAGGAAAGGGCGTACAAAGAAAAATAAAAATAAGGGTACAAGGAGTCAGCAGTCAGATGATTTACCGTGCATCCCTGTCTCAGAGAGTGGCAGTGAGAGTGAAGTTCAGACATCGTGCCCCCCTGCCTCTGACAGCTCTGCGCGCCAGGAGCGTATAAGGGAACAAACTGCACATCTCAAGGTGTTCTTAAATACGGCACGCGAACAGGGTGCGCATGCTGCGAAGCGCAAAAGCGAGCAAAGTAGCGAGCAGCTGCCGCAGCGCACGCGCAGGCATTCGGCGACGTCGGCCGCCGGTACAGCAACAACACAGGCGGACGAGGCCACGTACACAGACACCGCTGGTGGTCGCGCCCAACCGACCGACCGACCAACGGAGACGCCCTGGTGGAAGCAGGAGGAGGACGACCCTGGATCCCATTAGCGGCTTTCGGCGGACCTGCTGTAATTCGTGCCCCGTTTACCTGCGACGTTATGTTACGCTGTTCCTGCACGCTGACAGTAATTTTCTGCACAGTATTGTCCACGAGTTACGTAATGGGTTGCAGTGCTTCTTGACAGTTTTATTGGTGTGCTTAAGACGCTGCATCTGCGTCTTCCGTTTCTCATTTTTCTTGCTAATACTTGAGTGTTTGTGTTTTAAATGGCCGCCGCTCGTCAACATCTAAAGATCTTCTCAGTTTTATCACTCAATGTAAATCGCATCATAGCTGCGCATAAAATAGCAAGTTTTATAGACTTTTTAACTTTGGGAGGCTATGACGTTGCATTGCTCCAAGAAGTTACTGTTAAGCGCTTCAATAACGTCCCTGGTTATGATGTCATCTATAACATTAACGTTGAAGGTACTTGTGGCACCGCTGTTCTTTATAAAACTGTATTGCAACCAACTAACGTGCAATTTTTACCGAATGGCCGCTTACTTACGTGTACGATCCAGGATGTCACATTTATTAATATATACGCGCCGAGTGGCACTGATCATAAACGTGCACGTTCTGTTTTCTTTAATCAAGATGTGGTTCCGTTCTTTGCGTCGACCCGCAATGTAGTAGTTGGCGGCGATTTTAACTGTGTTACTGCCGCAGCCGATCAATTTCCCACGGCTACCATGTGCCCGGAACTTTCCCAACTAATTGTGACAAATGACTTGATCGATGTTTGGCGTCATTTTCATCCTGCCACGACGCAATACACACATTTTTATGCGAACGGTGCCAGCAGAATTGATCGCGTTTATGTGTCGCGACCGCTTCAAACCTATCTTCAGAGGGTTGCGGTACATCCCGTCGCTTTTAGCGATCACTGCGGTGTTGTGTGTGACGTGCAATTACTGGCAAATAGGCAGGCGCCACCTTCCCGTGTTTGGAAACTCAATACCCGTCATCTCTCTGACGCCGGTTTACGTTGCGAGATTCAGAACGTGTGGCAGTTTTGTTCTGAAAAACGGGGAAGTTATGCCTCAGTCTTACAATGGTGGGTCGACTTAGCCAAACCGCAGTTGCGCAGTGTTGCGATGCGGTATGCAAGGGAGGCGTCATTTTGGGAGAGGCGCACCATTGCCTTTTATCAACAGTGCCTCCAAGATGCGCTTGATGCACCCGTGCCGCCAGATCAAAACTTACGCGCACGTTTGAATAGAATTAAAAGCAAGATACTCCAGCATCACCTCCACAAGGCACAAGGTGTTCTGATCAGGAGCCGACCGCAGTGTGAGACCATTGACGAAGTGCCAACGCTTTACCACTTGGCACGCGAGAAACGGTTGGCGCGGAGGAAAGACATTACCACCCTCATCACGGACACTGGTGCTCGTCTCACGGCGAAGCATGAGATCGTTGCCCACGTCACCGACCACTTTAAGAGATTGTTCGGACGGACAGCTGCCGATGATGTCGCACGTTCCTTTCTGTTAGATGAATTGGATACTGTCATCTCCGAATCTGACCGTCAGTCACTGGATGAGATGTTGTCACGGGACGATGTGAAAGACGTGTTACGTTCGTGTCGTCGAGGGAAGTCTCCAGGTCCAGATGGCCTTCCCATCGAATTTTACCTGGCTTATTGGGATATTTTCGGTGAGACATTGACGATCATGATAAATGAAATTGTTCGTGGTGCTGCTGTCCCTTCGAAGTTCGTTGCAGGGCGTATTATATTAATTCCGAAGACACCGACAGCATGCCGTGTTGAGGCATTACGCCCTATCACACTTTTAAATGCAGACTATAAACTGGCGGCACGATGCCTCGCAACGAAACTCAATGTGGTCATGGACAAGATAATCAGTCCCTTTCAGTCGTGTGGCGTGCCACGCCGTAGCATTTTTCACGCTGCGGCTTCATACCGAGACGTGGTCGCGTACGCAGCCATTCATGACCTGTCCGCTGGCATTCTCTCCATCGATTTTGCCAATGCATTCGACCGTATCGGGCACGATTATCTTCTGTCCGTCATGACAAAACTGGGGTTCGGCGGCCACTTTCTCGATGCTATACGGAATCTTTTAACATCGGCGACGTCAGTAATTGTCATCAATGGTTGGCAGTCGCCGCCCATTCCTATTACAAGATCCGTCAGACAGGGCTGTCCTTTATCAATGCTCCTATTTGTCATTGCGCTCGACCCGTTTTTGCGCGCAGTTGGTCGACTCATTGAAGGTGTCCAGGTCTGTCACGTCTCTCTGAAATGTGCTGCCTATGCTGACGACGTGGGACTTTTCATGGGGCGGGCAGATGACTTGGACAGAGTTCGCGATGTTCTGATACTGTACGAACGTGCCTCTGGCGCCGTTCTGAATACGCGGAAAACTGTATTGGTACCACTGGGTCGGCGGGGACTGTCTGCTGAACGGGACTGGTTCCGCGTTGTGCGCACCCACAAAATTTTAGGACTCGACATTGTAGCGTGCCCACAAAAAATGCAAGTTTTAAACTGGAGGCGAATTCTTGGCACTGTGAAGGCCCTATGTCGCAGCCACTCAGGTCGCCGACTCAACTTACATCAACGTGTGGCTGTCATTAACACATTCATCTTATCGAACGCGTGGTACATCGCCCAACTGCTTAGTGTTCCGAAGCCGATCGGGAGGGCGATTTCGCAGGCAGTCTACTGGCTCCTGTGGCGGCATGAAATTTTTAAAGTCAAGGCTTCGACCTGTGTCATCGACAGGCAGCTGGGCGGCCTCGGTTTCACCGACGTTCCACGCAAATGCGGCGCGCTGCTCGTCCACCGGACAGCCACCCTGCAGTCCGACAACCCGGCAGGAACCACCGCGGCACTCCTGGAGCTCTACCGCCCACACTCTGAAGCGGCGCCCGTCTCTCTCGCGGCCATCCCGTATAAGATGTCCTACATACGGGAGTACTTTTTAACGAGGAGCTATGCTCTGTCAACGGCTACCGACAGACACAGGACCGCCCGCGGACTCTACGTTGCCCTGACTGGACAACCTCCGCGTCATAAACTGGTGTTCCGGAACCCCACAGTGGAATGGGTGAACGTGTGGGCAAACATCAACAACCCGGTGTTGCCGTCGGACGTGAGTGCGCTCTGGTTTAAGATCGTCAACAACACCCTAGCGACGAACCAGCGGCTTGCCGACATTCATCTCCTTCCCTCTGCCAACTGTGGTAGATGTGGTGCTGTGGACACACGGGAACATCGTTTTGAGTGTGCATCGGTGTCGACGGTATGGCGGCTGTGTCAACGAATGGTCGCCCACATTAATAGAACGCCTCCTCACCTTGTGACTGTTCGTCGTGTGATAGTGCCTAACTTCAAAGCTTTCCCGCGGACGAAAAATAACGCCACTGTCTGGATCTTAGGGCATACGATTTATGCCCTTATCGATATGGCCGTCACTGATACTGTGATTTACCTGGATTATTTGTGGGCCCAGTATATGACACTGAAGGATTGCGTTCAATTTCGCGAACTGTTTGCGAATTTTTTGAAGGCGGCCTTGGATTACGGCTATGAAATGGAACTGCGGCAAACACCTTGAACTGAGATTTACTGAGCTGACGCGTTCCACCTTTAATTTCTTTTTCCTTCTTTAATTTGTTTTAGTTGTGTTATGGTTGGTGACTTGTGCCACAACCTCACTACGGGTCGTTCTGGTTTTATCTCCAGGAGAGGAGTGTCCTTTTAATTTTGAGGAATTTTATTTTGTTTACAAGACTTCATGGGTATTTTAGAAGATACAGTCTCTTAATTTCTGTTCCCGGACTGTCGTGATTTCATTTTATTACTTTCCTGTGATTTCAGTTTCTTTCGTGTGATACACACATCGACATAAACTCTCATGTTGTGCCGTTGTGCTGCGTTGACACCTGTTTTGTAACAACTCTCTGCTACATCGGAGTGA
The DNA here is from genome assembly GCF_021461395.2 of Schistocerca americana. Lineage (NCBI taxonomy): Eukaryota > Metazoa > Arthropoda > Insecta > Orthoptera > Acrididae > Schistocerca > Schistocerca americana. Next base: position 373,211 of record NW_025725220.1, read on the forward strand.
CTGACGTTAGCCAGAAGGGAGAATATTTTCCTTTTAAGCGGAATATGATTTTAGTTGAACTACGCGCAGAAGAGTTGAACCAGCGGAGGAAAGAAGACCGTCCACGAATTCCGCGATATAATTACTCTTAGTTCCTTATTTTTCTGTGGAAGAAGACACCACACCATCTGAGCAGAAGATGATTATGTTTTCAGTTATTCCTCTGTTCCACGAAGTTCGACAGTCCAGCAAATATAGCGATGAAGCTCGCCGAAGAAGGCATATTTTGGTGAGAGTAAGGAGGGCTATAAGGGGAGTTGGGAGGCCCTAAAAAAAAAAAAAAAAAAAAAAAAAAAAAAAAAAAAAAAAAAAAAAAAAAAAAAAAAGTGGTAGAATGCTCGCCTGCCACGCGGGCGGCCCGGGTTCGATTCCCGGCCGATGCATCATTTTGTTTTTTCTCCGGTAGGGGTGCTGCGTGTCTTTCGCACTCGAACTGCGTGAGCCATGAGAATGAACCGCGGGATTCCGTGTGGAAAGAACCAATCATGCAGCGCGGACGACTGCTCGTTTGGACTCCTGCGTGCTATTGTACATACTGGCGTCGGCCTAGCATCGCAAGTTGCCTGCCGCGCCGTGAATGCACGTGTAGCAACAGAAAAAATGAGCCAGGGAGTGCAGACTCTCTACCACTTGTATTCGGTACTTACCAAGATTCCAGAAGGTCTAACGATCGCCTGCCTCGGTAGCGCAGTAGGCAGCGCGTAAGTCTCATAATCTTAAGGTCGTGAGTTCGATCCTCACCCGGGGCATCTAATTTTCTGTGACTGAAGGTGGTGCTGTTGCTAGGGCGCCAACTTATTTCTTGTTTGTTATCCACAACGTTTCAACGCTTCAGCGGGAAAATGTTTACTTCCTGTTATTGCTACATACAGCTTCCCTATTCCTCTTCTCCCAGCAGAGCATGAAGCCAAAAGCATTGCTCTGCGACGTTTGAGGTGCGCGCCTTGCCAGTCAGTATGTGCAAAGATGCTCGCAAAGAGAGCGACAATGCGACAAGCGACCGTACGAACGGTCGAATGAAACGGCCGCATCCGGTGTGGTCTAGTGGCTAGGATACCTGGCTTTCACCCAGGAGGCCCGGGTTCGATTCCCGGTACCGGAACGGAATTTTTTCCACACTAATCGTGACAAGTTTGAGCTGTCCGAGCGGCCGTTTCCCGTCCTGCTCGCAATATAGCTACTGTTTCGTGACCGTCAGCAGAATATAGACTAGGGAAGCAGACACACGACGACCATAGGAATGGTGTATGGCTTCATGCCACCTGATTCCAGCGTAGGGCTGAGCAGCTGCATCTGCCGAGGCCCGTTAGCTCAGTTGGTTAGAGCGTCGTGCTAATAACGCGAAGGTCGTGGGTTCGATCCCCCCACGGGCCACTTCTCTTTTACTACTGCGAAAAGGCAGCGCCGATTTCAGCTGGCGAGTGTGATGACCAAATGATCATCACCCTGCGTGGAAGTTGACAGAGGATCCGAACCCGACTCGTCGGGAAGCACTACAGCATTCACTCGGCAATGGCCATAATATCTTGAATACACTGGTTAGAGAAAATGAAAGAAAATGTCCGATTGCCGATGCGTAACAACTTTGGCCCTTGTCAGTACTTGGGCGGGTGAGCGCATGGGAACACAGGGCACTATTGGCAGTTTTACTTCCTATTTTTGTTTCTCCTTTGTTTTCGGAGCTACAGCCCGATTCGGCCAGGGAGACGCCACCGTGAAATGAAGGGGGCGTGCTGTGTGTCCATCGCCTCGCCTCTCCTTACCTCTTTCAGTCGTTTCTCGTGCTTGTCGTTTTGATATAGGCCGATTTGAGAGCGTCAGCTCTCGCGTCAGCTGAGCAAAGTCGAGACAAGTCGAGACACACTAAGGGCTGGTATGCAGCGAGTAAGAGGGCGAAAAAACAATAGTTTAAGAGCGCGTGGCAAAAGTACTCATACGCGAAATTAAAAGCCTGCTGCGGTGGCCGGGAATCGAACCCGGATCAACTGCTTGGATGGCAACTATGCTGACCACTACACCACCACCGCACAAGCGAGCGCCCCGCCACCGCGCTGAGTCGGCTTCCCGCCTGTCGGCAGCGGCCGAAGGTGATCGTACCCGGCAGGCGCATTTCGAGGCAGGCTAGGGGAGCACATCCAGACGCATTCGGACAGCGTATCCGCGCACATTTCGCATCCTTTGGCAAGAGTCGGCGCCGGCGACGCAAGAGTACGCAGAGGACCGCGTTCTGGCGGCATCTTTAAGCAGTGCAGTGCAGGATTCAGCGTCTGCAGCATCTTCTCCACAGAATGCTACGGCGCTTGACGGCAGTCCCACTTTCCCTTGAGACATCTGCTCGGGAAGCAGCGTGAAGGTACCGCTGGCCCGAGCATCGGTGGTTCAGTGGTAGAATGCTCGCCTGCCACGCGGGCGGCCCGGGTTCGATTCCCGGCCGATGCATCATTTTGTTTTTTCTCCGGTAGGGGTGCTGCGTGTCTTTCGCACTCGAACTGCGTGAGCCATGAGAATGAACCGCGGGATTCCGTGTGGAAAGAACCAATCATGCAGCGCGGACGACTGCTCGTTTGGACTCCTGCGTGCTATTGTACATACTGGCGTCGGCCTAGCATCGCAAGTTGCCTGCCGCGCCGTGAATGCACGTGTAGCAACAGAAAAAATGAGCCAGGGAGTGCAGACTCTCTACCACTTGTATTCGGTACTTACCAAGATTCCAGAAGGTCTAACGATCGCCTGCCTCGGTAGCGCAGTAGGCAGCGCGTAAGTCTCATAATCTTAAGGTCGTGAGTTCGATCCTCACCCGGGGCATCTAATTTTCTGTGACTGAAGGTGGTGCTGTTGCTAGGGCGCCAACTTATTTCTTGTTTGTTATCCACAACGTTTCAACGCTTCAGCGGGAAAATGTTTACTTCCTGTTATTGCTACATACAGCTTCCCTATTCCTCTTCTCCCAGCAGAGCATGAAGCCAAAAGCATTGCTCTGCGACGTTTGAGGTGCGCGCCTTGCCAGTCAGTATGTGCAAAGATGCTCGCAAAGAGAGCGACAATGCGACAAGCGACCGTACGAACGGTCGAATGAAACGGCCGCATCCGGTGTGGTCTAGTGGCTAGGATACCTGGCTTTCACCCAGGAGGCCCGGGTTCGATTCCCGGTACCGGAACGGAATTTTTTCCACACTAATCGTGACAAGTTTGAGCTGTCCGAGCGGCCGTTTCCCGTCCTGCTCGCAATATAGCTACTGTTTCGTGACCGTCAGCAGAATATAGACTAGGGAAGCAGACACACGACGACCATAGGAATGGTGTATGGCTTCATGCCACCTGATTCCAGCGTAGGGCTGAGCAGCTGCATCTGCCGAGGCCCGTTAGCTCAGTTGGTTAGAGCGTCGTGCTAATAACGCGAAGGTCGTGGGTTCGATCCCCCCACGGGCCACTTCTCTTTTACTACTGCGAAAAGGCAGCGCCGATTTCAGCTGGCGAGTGTGATGACCAAATGATCATCACCCTGCGTGGAAGTTGACAGAGGATCCGAACCCGACTCGTCGGGAAGCACTACAGCATTCACTCGGCAATGGCCATAATATCTTGAATACACTGGTTAGAGAAAATGAAAGAAAATGTCCGATTGCCGATGCGTAACAACTTTGGCCCTTGTCAGTACTTGGGCGGGTGAGCGCATGGGAACACAGGGCACTATTGGCAGTTTTACTTCCTATTTTTGTTTCTCCTTTGTTTTCGGAGCTACAGCCCGATTCGGCCAGGGAGACGCCACCGTGAAATGAAGGGGGCGTGCTGTGTGTCCATCGCCTCGCCTCTCCTTACGTCTTTCAGTCGTTTCTCGTGCTTGTCGTTTTGATATAGGCCGATTTGAGAGCGTCAGCTCTCGCGTCAGCTGAGCAAAGTCGAGACAAGTCGAGACACACTAAGGGCTGGTATGCAGCGAGTAAGAGGGCGAAAAAACAATAGTTTAAGAGCGCGTGGCAAAAGTACTCATACGCGAAATTAAAAGCCTGCTGCGGTGGCCGGGAATCGAACCCGGATCAACTGCTTGGAAGGCAACTATGCTGACCACTACACCACCACCGCACAAGCGAGCGCCCCGCCACCGCGCTGAGTCGGCTTCCCGCCTGTCGGCAGCGGCCGAAGGTGATCGTACCCGGCAGGCGCATTTCGAGGCAGGCTAGGGGAGCACATCCAGACGCATTCGGACAGCGTATCCGCGCACATTTCGCATCCTTTGGCAAGAGTCGGCGCCGGCGACGCAAGAGTACGCAGAGGACCGCGTTCTGGCGGCATCTTTAAGCAGTGCAGTGCAGGATTCAGCGTCTGCAGCATCTTCTCCACAGAATGCTACGGCGCTTGACGGCAGTCCCACTTTCCCTTGAGACATCTGCTCGGGAAGCAGCGTGAAGGTACCGCTGGCCCGAGCATCGGTGGTTCAGTGGTAGAATGCTCGCCTGCCACGCGGGCGGCCCGGGTTCGATTCCCGGCCGATGCATCATTTTGTTTTTTCTCCGGTAGGGGTGCTGCGTGTCTTTCGCACTCGAACTGCGTGAGCCATGAGAATGAACCGCGGGATTCCGTGTGGAAAGAACCAATCATGCAGCGCGGACGACTGCTCGTTTGGACTCCTGCGTGCTATTGTACATACTGGCGTCGGCCTAGCATCGCAAGTTGCCTGCCGCGCCGTGAATGCACGTGTAGCAACAGAAAAAATGAGCCAGGGAGTGCAGACTCTCTACCACTTGTATTCGGTACTTACCAAGATTCCAGAAGGTCTAACGATCGCCTGCCTCGGTAGCGCAGTAGGCAGCGCGTAAGTCTCATAATCTTAAGGTCGTGAGTTCGATCCTCACCCGGGGCATCTAATTTTCTGTGACTGAAGGTGGTGCTGTTGCTAGGGCGCCAACTTATTTCTTGTTTGTTATCCACAACGTTTCAACGCTTCAGCGGGAAAATGTTTACTTCCTGTTATTGCTACATACAGCTTCCCTATTCCTCTTCTCCCAGCAGAGCATGAAGCCAAAAGCATTGCTCTGCGACGTTTGAGGTGCGCGCCTTGCCAGTCAGTATGTGCAAAGATGCTCGCAAAGAGAGCGACAATGCGACAAGCGACCGTACGAACGGTCGAATGAAACGGCCGCATCCGGTGTGGTCTAGTGGCTAGGATACCTGGCTTTCACCCAGGAGGCCCGGGTTCGATTCCCGGTACCGGAACGGAATTTTTTCCACACTAATCGTGACAAGTTTGAGCTGTCCGAGCGGCCGTTTCCCGTCCTGCTCGCAATATAGCTACTGTTTCGTGACCGTCAGCAGAATATAGACTAGGGAAGCAGACACACGACGACCATAGGAATGGTGTATGGCTTCATGCCACCTGATTCCAGCGTAGGGCTGAGCAGCTGCATCTGCCGAGGCCCGTTAGCTCAGTTGGTTAGAGCGTCGTGCTAATAACGCGAAGGTCGTGGGTTCGATCCCCCCACGGGCCACTTCTCTTTTACTACTGCGAAAAGGCAGCGCCGATTTCAGCTGGCGAGTGTGATGACCAAATGATCATCACCCTGCGTGGAAGTTGACAGAGGATCCGAACCCGACTCGTCGGGAAGCACTACAGCATTCACTCGGCAATGGCCATAATATCTTGAATACACTGGTTAGAGAAAATGAAAGAAAATGTCCGATTGCCGATGCGTAACAACTTTGGCCCTTGTCAGTACTTGGGCGGGTGAGCGCATGGGAACACAGGGCACTATTGGCAGTTTTACTTCCTATTTTTGTTTCTCCTTTGTTTTCGGAGCTACAGCCCGATTCGGCCAGGGAGACGCCACCGTGAAATGAAGGGGGCGTGCTGTGTGTCCATCGCCTCGCCTCTCCTTACCTCTCTCAGTCGTTTCTCGTGCTTGTCGTTTTGATATAGGCCGATTTGAGAGCGTCAGCTCTCGCGTCAGCTGAGCAAAGTCGAGACAAGTCGAGACACACTAAGGGCTGGTATGCAGCGAGTAAGAGGGCGAAAAAACAATAGTTTAAGAGCGCGTGGCAAAAGTACTCATACGCGAAATTAAAAGCCTGCTGCGGTGGCCGGGAATCGAACCCGGATCAACTGCTTGGAAGGCAACTATGCTGACCATTACACCACCACCGCACAAGCGAGCGCCCCGCCACCGCGCTGAGTCGGCTTCCCGCCTGTCGGCAGCGGCCGAAGGTGATCGTACCCGGCAGGCGCATTTCGAGGCAGGCTAGGGGAGCACATCCAGACGCATTCGGACAGCGTATCCGCGCACATTTCGCATCCTTTGGCAAGAGTCGGCGCCGGCGACGCAAGAGTACGCAGAGGACCGCGTTCTGGCGGCATCTTTAAGCAGTGCAGTGCAGGATTCAGCGTCTGCAGCATCTTCTCCACAGAATGCTACGGCGCTTGACGGCAGTCCCACTTTCCCTTGAGACATCTGCTCGGGAAGCAGCGTGAAGGTACCGCTGGCCCGAGCATCGGTGGTTCAGTGGTAGAATGCTCGCCTGCCACGCGGGCGGCCCGGGTTCGATTCCCGGCCGATGCATCATTTTGTTTTTTCTCCGGTAGGGGTGCTGCGTGTCTTTCGCACTCGAACTGCGTGAGCCATGAGAATGAACCGCGGGATTCCGTGTGGAAAGAACCAATCATGCAGCGCGGACGACTGCTCGTTTGGACTCCTGCGTGCTATTGTACATACTGGCGTCGGCCTAGCATCGCAAGTTGCCTGCCGCGCCGTGAATGCACGTGTAGCAACAGAAAAAATGAGCCAGGGAGTGCAGACTCTCTACCACTTGTATTCGGTACTTACCAAGATTCCAGAAGGTCTAACGATCGCCTGCCTCGGTAGCGCAGTAGGCAGCGCGTAAGTCTCATAATCTTAAGGTCGTGAGTTCGATCCTCACCCGGGGCATCTAATTTTCTGTGACTGAAGGTGGTGCTGTTGCTAGGGCGCCAACTTATTTCTTGTTTGTTATCCACAACGTTTCAACGCTTCAGCGGGAAAATGTTTACTTCCTGTTATTGCTACATACAGCTTCCCTATTCCTCTTCTCCCAGCAGAGCATGAAGCCAAAAGCATTGCTCTGCGACGTTTGAGGTGCGCGCCTTGCCAGTCAGTATGTGCAAAGATGCTCGCAAAGAGAGCGACAATGCGACAAGCGACCGTACGAACGGTCGAATGAAACGGCCGCATCCGGTGTGGTCTAGTGGCTAGGATACCTGGCTTTCACCCAGGAGGCCCGGGTTCGATTCCCGGTACCGGAACGGAATTTTTTCCACACTAATCGTGACAAGTTTGAGCTGTCCGAGCGGCCGTTTCCCGTCCTGCTCGCAATATAGCTACTGTTTCGTGACCGTCAGCAGAATATAGACTAGGGAAGCAGACACACGACGACCATAGGAATGGTGTATGGCTTCATGCCACCTGATTCCAGCGTAGGGCTGAGCAGCTGCATCCGCCGAGGCCCGTTAGCTCAGTTGGTTAGAGCGTCGTGCTAATAACGCGAAGGTCGTGGGTTCGATCCCCCCACGGGCCACTTCTCTTTTACTACTGCGAAAAGGCAGCGCCGATTTCAGCTGGCGAGTGTGATGACCAAATGATCATCACCCTGCGTGGAAGTTGACAGAGGATCCGAACCCGACTCGTCGGGAAGCACTACAGCATTCACTCGGCAATGGCCATAATATCTTGAATACACTGGTTAGAGAAAATGAAAGAAAATGTCCGATTGCCGATGCGTAACAACTTTGGCCCTTGTCAGTACTTGGGCGGGTGAGCGCATGGGAACACAGGGCACTATTGGCAGTTTTACTTCCTATTTTTGTTTCTCCTTTGTTTTCGGAGCTACAGCCCGATTCGGCCAGGGAGACGCCACCGTGAAATGAAGGGGGCGTGCTGTGTGTCCATCGCCTCGCCTCTCCTTACCTCTCTCAGTCGTTTCTCGTGCTTGTCGTTTTGATATAGGCCGATTTGAGAGCGTCAGCTCTCGCGTCAGCTGAGCAAAGTCGAGACAAGTCGAGACACACTAAGGGCTGGTATGCAGCGAGTAAGAGGGCGAAAAAACAATAGTTTAAGAGCGCGTGGCAAAAGTACTCATACGCGAAATTAAAAGCCTGCTGCGGTGGCCGGGAATCGAACCCGGATCAACTGCTTGGAAGGCAACTATGCTGACCACTACACCACCACCGCACAAGCGAGCGCCCCGCCACCGCGCTGAGTCGGCTTCCCGCCTGTCGGCAGCGGCCGAAGGTGATCGTACCCGGCAGGCGCATTTCGAGGCAGGCTAGGGGAGCACATCCAGACGCATTCGGACAGCGTATCCGCGCACATTTCGCATCCTTTGGCAAGAGTCGGCGCCGGCGACGCAAGAGTACGCAGAGGACCGCGTTCTGGCGGCATCTTTAAGCAGTGCAGTGCAGGATTCAGCGTCTGCAGCATCTTCTCCACAGAATGCTACGGCGCTTGACGGCAGTCCCACTTTCCCTTGAGACATCTGCTCGGGAAGCAGCGTGAAGGTACCGCTGGCCCGAGCATCGGTGGTTCAGTGGTAGAATGCTCGCCTGCCACGCGGGCGGCCCGGGTTCGATTCCCGGCCGATGCATCATTTTGTTTTTTCTCCGGTAGGGGTGCTGCGTGTCTTTCGCACTCGAACTGCGTGAGCCATGAGAATGAACCGCGGGATTCCGTGTGGAAAGAACCAATCATGCAGCGCGGACGACTGCTCGTTTGGACTCCTGCGTGCTATTGTACATACTGGCGTCGGCCTAGCATCGCAAGTTGCCTGCCGCGCCGTGAATGCACGTGTAGCAACAGAAAAAATGAGCCAGGGAGTGCAGACTCTCTACCACTTGTATTCGGTACTTACCAAGATTCCAGAAGGTCTAACGATCGCCTGCCTCGGTAGCGCAGTAGGCAGCGCGTAAGTCTCATAATCTTAAGGTCGTGAGTTCGATCCTCACCCGGGGCATCTAATTTTCTGTGACTGAAGGTGGTGCTGTTGCTAGGGCGCCAACTTATTTCTTGTTTGTTATCCACAACGTTTCAACGCTTCAGCGGGAAAATGTTTACTTCCTGTTATTGCTACATACAGCTTCCCTATTCCTCTTCTCCCAGCAGAGCATGAAGCCAAAAGCATTGCTCTGCGACGTTTGAGGTGCGCGCCTTGCCAGTCAGTATGTGCAAAGATGCTCGCAAAGAGAGCGACAATGCGACAAGCGACCGTACGAACGGTCGAATGAAACGGCCGCATCCGGTGTGGTCTAGTGGCTAGGATACCTGGCTTTCACCCAGGAGGCCCGGGTTCGATTCCCGGTACCGGAACGGAATTTTTTCCACACTAATCGTGACAAGTTTGAGCTGTCCGAGCGGCCGTTTCCCGTCCTGCTCGCAATATAGCTACTGTTTCGTGACCGTCAGCAGAATATAGACTAGGGAAGCAGACACACGACGACCATAGGAATGGTGTATGGCTTCATGCCACCTGATTCCAGCGTAGGGCTGAGCAGCTGCATCCGCCGAGGCCCGTTAGCTCAGTTGGTTAGAGCGTCGTGCTAATAACGCGAAGGTCGTGGGTTCGATCCCCCCACGGGCCACTTCTCTTTTACTACTGCGAAAAGGCAGCGCCGATTTCAGCTGGCGAGTGTGATGACCAAATGATCATCACCCTGCGTGGAAGTTGACAGAGGATCCGAACCCGACTCGTCGGGAAGCACTACAGCATTCACTCGGCAATGGCCATAATATCTTGAATACACTGGTTAGAGAAAATGAAAGAAAATGTCCGATTGCCGATGCGTAACAACTTTGGCCCTTGTCAGTACTTGGGCGGGTGAGCGCATGGGAACACAGGGCACTATTGGCAGTTTTACTTCCTATTTTTGTTTCTCCTTTGTTTTCGGAGCTACAGCCCGATTCGGCCAGGGAGACGCCACCGTGAAATGAAGGGGGCGTGCTGTGTGTCCATCGCCTCGCCTCTCCTTACCTCTCTCAGTCGTTTCTCGTGCTTGTCGTTTTGATATAGGCCGATTTGAGAGCGTCAGCTCTCGCGTCAGCTGAGCAAAGTCGAGACAAGTCGAGACACACTAAGGGCTGGTATGCAGCGAGTAAGAGGGCGAAAAAACAATAGTTTAAGAGCGCGTGGCAAAAGTACTCATACGCGAAATTAAAAGCCTGCTGCGGTGGCCGGGAATCGAACCCGGATCAACTGCTTGGAAGGCAACTATGCTGACCACTACACCACCACCGCACAAGCGAGCGCCCCGCCACCGCGCTGAGTCGGCTTCCCGCCTGTCGGCAGCGGCCGAAGGTGATCGTACCCGGCAGGCGCATTTCGAGGCAGGCTAGGGGAGCACATCCAGACGCATTCGGACAGCGTATCCGCGCACATTTCGCATCCTTTGGCAAGAGTCGGCGCCGGCGACGCAAGAGTACGCAGAGGACCGCGTTCTGGCGGCATCTTTAAGCAGTGCAGTGCAGGATTCAGCGTCTGCAGCATCTTCTCCACAGAATGCTACGGCGCTTGACGGCAGTCCCACTTTCCCTTGAGACATCTGCTCGGGAAGCAGCGTGAAGGTACCGCTGGCCCGAGCATCGGTGGTTCAGTGGTAGAATGCTCGCCTGCCACGCGGGCGGCCCGGGTTCGATTCCCGGCCGATGCATCATTTTGTTTTTTCTCCGGTAGGGGTGCTGCGTGTCTTTCGCACTCGAACTGCGTGAGCCATGAGAATGAACCGCGGGATTCCGTGTGGAAAGAACCAATCATGCAGCGCGGACGACTGCTCGTTTGGACTCCTGCGTGCTATTGTACATACTGGCGTCGGCCTAGCATCGCAAGTTGCCTGCCGCGCCGTGAATGCACGTGTAGCAACAGAAAAAATGAGCCAGGGAGTGCAGACTCTCTACCACTTGTATTCGGTACTTACCAAGATTCCAGAAGGTCTAACGATCGCCTGCCTCGGTAGCGCAGTAGGCAGCGCGTAAGTCTCATAATCTTAAGGTCGTGAGTTCGATCCTCACCCGGGGCATCTAATTTTCTGTGACTGAAGGTGGTGCTGTTGCTAGGGCGCCAACTTATTTCTTGTTTGTTATCCACAACGTTTCGACGCTTCAGCGGGAAAATGTTTACTTCCTGTTATTGCTACATACAGCTTCCCTATTCCTCTTCTCCCAGCAGAGCATGAAGCCAAAAGCATTGCTCTGCGACGTTTGAGGTGCGCGCCTTGCCAGTCAGTATGTGCAAAGATGCTCGCAAAGAGAGCGACAATGCGACAAGCGACCGTACGAACGGTCGAATGAAACGGCCGCATCCGGTGTGGTCTAGTGGCTAGGATACCTGGCTTTCACCCAGGAGGCCCGGGTTCGATTCCCGGTACCGGAACGGAATTTTTTCCACACTAATCGTGACAAGTTTGAGCTGTCCGAGCGGCCGTTTCCCGTCCTGCTCGCAATATAGCTACTGTTTCGTGACCGTCAGCAGAATATAGACTAGGGAAGCAGACACACGACGACCATAGGAATGGTGTATGGCTTCATGCCACCTGATTCCAGCGTAGGGCTGAGCAGCTGCATCTGCCGAGGCCCGTTAGCTCAGTTGGTTAGAGCGTCGTGCTAATAACGCGAAGGTCGTGGGTTCGATCCCCCCACGGGCCACTTCTCTTTTACTACTGCGAAAAGGCAGCGCCGATTTCAGCTGGCGAGTGTGATGACCAAATGATCATCACCCTGCGTGGAAGTTGACAGAGGATCCGAACCCGACTCGTCGGGAAGCACTACAGCATTCACTCGGCAATGGCCATAATATCTTGAATACACTGGTTAGAGAAAATGAAAGAAAATGTCCGATTGCCGATGCGTAACAACTTTGGCCCTTGTCAGTACTTGGGCGGGTGAGCGCATGGGAACACAGGGCACTATTGGCAGTTTTACTTCCTATTTTTGTTTCTCCTTTGTTTTCGGAGCTACAGCCCGATTCGGCCAGGGAGACGCCACCGTGAAATGAAGGGGGCGTGCTGTGTGTCCATCGCCTCGCCTCTCCTTACCTCTCTCAGTCGTTTCTCGTGCTTGTCGTTTTGATATAGGCCGATTTGAGAGCGTCAGCTCTCGCGTCAGCTGAGCAAAGTCGAGACAAGTCGAGACACACTAAGGGCTGGTATGCAGCGAGTAAGAGGGCGAAAAAACAATAGTTTAAGAGCGCGTGGCAAAAGTACTCATACGCGAAATTAAAAGCCTGCTGCGGTGGCCGGGAATCGAACCCGGATCAACTGCTTGGAAGGCAACTATGCTGACCACTACACCACCACCGCACAAGCGAGCGCCCCGCCACCGCGCTGAGTCGGCTTCCCGCCTGTCGGCAGCGGCCGAAGGTGATCGTACCCGGCAGGCGCATTTCGAGGCAGGCTAGGGGAGCACATCCAGACGCATTCGGACAGCGTATCCGCGCACATTTCGCATCCTTTGGCAAGAGTCGGCGCCGGCGACGCAAGAGTACGCAGAGGACCGCGTTCTGGCGGCATCTTTAAGCAGTGCAGTGCAGGATTCAGCGTCTGCAGCATCTTCTCCACAGAATGCTACGGCGCTTGACGGCAGTCCCACTTTCCCTTGAGACATCTGCTCGGGAAGCAGCGTGAAGGTACCGCTGGCCCGAGCATCGGTGGTTCAGTGGTAGAATGCTCGCCTGCCACGCGGGCGGCCCGGGTTCGATTCCCGGCCGATGCATCATTTTGTTTTTTCTCCGGTAGGGGTGCTGCGTGTCTTTCGCACTCGAACTGCGTGAGCCATGAGAATGAACCGCGGGATTCCGTGTGGAAAGAACCAATCATGCAGCGCGGACGACTGCTCGTTTGGACTCCTGCGTGCTATTGTACATACTGGCGTCGGCCTAGCATCGCAAGTTGCCTGCCGCGCCGTGAATGCACGTGTAGCAACAGAAAAAATGAGCCAGGGAGTGCAGACTCTCTACCACTTGTATTCGGTACTTACCAAGATTCCAGAAGGTCTAACGATCGCCTGCCTCGGTAGCGCAGTAGGCAGCGCGTAAGTCTCATAATCTTAAGGTCGTGAGTTCGATCGTCACCCGGGGCATCTAATTTTCTGTGACTGAAGGTGGTGCTGTTGCTAGGGCGCCAACTTATTTCTTGTTTGTTATCCACAACGTTTCAACGCTTCAGCGGGAAAATGTTTACTTCCTGTTATTGCTACATACAGCTTCCCTATTCCTCTTCTCCCAGCAGAGCATGAAGCCAAAAGCATTGCTCTGCGACGTTTGAGGTGCGCGCCTTGCCAGTCAGTATGTGCAAAGATGCTCGCAAAGAGAGCGACAATGCGACAAGCGACCGTACGAACGGTCGAATGAAACGGCCGCATCCGGTGTGGTCTAGTGGCTAGGATACCTGGCTTTCACCCAGGAGGCCCGGGTTCGATTCCCGGTACCGGAACGGAATTTTTTCCACACTAATCGTGACAAGTTTGAGCTGTCCGAGCGGCCGTTTCCCGTCCTGCTCGCAATATAGCTACTGTTTCGTGACCGTCAGCAGAATATAGACTAGGGAAGCAGACACACGACGACCATAGGAATGGTGTATGGCTTCATGCCACCTGATTCCAGCGTAGGGCTGAGCAGCTGCATCTGCCGAGGCCCGTTAGCTCAGTTGGTTAGAGCGTCGTGCTAATAACGCGAAGGTCGTGGGTTCGATCCCCCCACGGGCCACTTCTCTTTTACTACTGCGAAAAGGCAGCGCCGATTTCAGCTGGCGAGTGTGATGACCAAATGATCATCACCCTGCGTGGAAGTTGACAGAGGATCCGAACCCGACTCGTCGGGAAGCACTACAGCATTCACTCGGCAATGGCCATAATATCTTGAATACACTGGTTAGAGAAAATGAAAGAAAATGTCCGATTGCCGATGCGTAACAACTTTGGCCCTTGTCAGTACTTGGGCGGGTGAGCGCATGGGAACACAGGGCACTATTGGCAGTTTTACTTCCTATTTTTGTTTCTCCTTTGTTTTCGGAGCTACAGCCCGATTCGGCCAGGGAGACGCCACCGTGAAATGAAGGGGGCGTGCTGTGTGTCCATCGCCTCGCCTCTCCTTACCTCTCTCAGTCGTTTCTCGTGCTTGTCGTTTTGATATAGGCCGATTTGAGAGCGTCAGCTCTCGCGTCAGCTGAGCAAAGTCGAGACAAGTCGAGACACACTAAGGGCTGGTATGCAGCGAGTAAGAGGGCGAAAAAACAATAGTTTAAGAGCGCGTGGCAAAAGTACTCATACGCGAAATTAAAAGCCTGCTGCGGTGGCCGGGAATCGAACCCGGATCAACTGCTTGGAAGGCAACTATGCTGACCACTACACCACCACCGCACAAGCGAGCGCCCCGCCACCGCGCTGAGTCGGCTTCCCGCCTGTCGGCAGCGGCCGAAGGTGATCGTACCCGGCAGGCGCATTTCGAGGCAGGCTAGGGGAGCACATCCAGACGCATTCGGACAGCGTATCCGCGCACATTTCGCATCCTTTGGCAAGAGTCGGCGCCGGCGACGCAAGAGTACGCAGAGGACCGCGTTCTGGCGGCATCTTTAAGCAGTGCAGTGCAGGATTCAGCGTCTGCAGCATCTTCTCCACAGAATGCTACGGCGCTTGACGGCAGTCCCACTTTCCCTTGAGACATCTGCTCGGGAAGCAGCGTGAAGGTACCGCTGGCCCGAGCATCGGTGGTTCAGTGGTAGAATGCTCGCCTGCCACGCGGGCGGCCCGGGTTCGATTCCCGGCCGATGCATCATTTTGTTTTTTCTCCGGTAGGGGTGCTGCGTGTCTTTCGCACTCGAACTGCGTGAGCCATGAGAATGAACCGCGGGATTCCGTGTGGAAAGAACCAATCATGCAGCGCGGACGACTGCTCGTTTGGACTCCTGCGTGCTATTGTACATACTGGCGTCGGCCTAGCATCGCAAGTTGCCTGCCGCGCCGTGAATGCACGTGTAGCAACAGAAAAAATGAGCCAGGGAGTGCAGACTCTCTACCACTTGTATTCGGTACTTACCAAGATTCCAGAAGGTCTAACGATCGCCTGCCTCGGTAGCGCAGTAGGCAGCGCGTAAGTCTCATAATCTTAAGGTCGTGAGTTCGATCCTCACCCGGGGCATCTAATTTTCTGTGACTGAAGGTGGTGCTGTTGCTAGGGCGCCAACTTATTTCTTGTTTGTTATCCACAACGTTTCAACGCTTCAGCGGGAAAATGTTTACTTCCTGTTATTGCTACATACAGCTTCCCTATTCCTCTTCTCCCAGCAGAGCATGAAGCCAAAAGCATTGCTCTGCGACGTTTGAGGTGCGCGCCTTGCCAGTCAGTATGTGCAAAGATGCTCGCAAAGAGAGCGACAATGCGACAAGCGACCGTACGAACGGTCGAATGAAACGGCCGCATCCGGTGTGGTCTAGTGGCTAGGATACCTGGCTTTCACCCAGGAGGCCCGGGTTCGATTCCCGGTACCGGAACGGAATTTTTTCCACACTAATCGTGACAAGTTTGAGCTGTCCGAGCGGCCGTTTCCCGTCCTGCTCGCAATATAGCTACTGTTTCGTGACCGTCAGCAGAATATAGACTAGGGAAGCAGACACACGACGACCATAGGAATGGTGTATGGCTTCATGCCACCTGATTCCAGCGTAGGGCTGAGCAGCTGCATCTGCCGAGGCCCGTTAGCTCAGTTGGTTAGAGCGTCGTGCTAATAACGCGAAGGTCGTGGGTTCGATCCCCCCACGGGCCACTTCTCTTTTACTACTGCGAAAAGGCAGCGCCGATTTCAGCTGGCGAGTGTGATGACCAAATGATCATCACCCTGCGTGGAAGTTGACAGAGGATCCGAACCCGACTCGTCGGGAAGCACTACAGCATTCACTCGGCAATGGCCATAATATCTTGAATACACTGGTTAGAGAAAATGAAAGAAAATGTCCGATTGCCGATGCGTAACAACTTTGGCCCTTGTCAGTACTTGGGCGGGTGAGCGCATGGGAACACAGGGCACTATTGGAAGTTTTACTTCCTATTTTTGTTTCTCCTTTGTTTTCGGAGCTACAGCCCGATTCGGCCAGGGAGACGCCACCGTGAAATGAAGGGGGCGTGCTGTGTGTCCATCGCCTCGCCTCTCCTTACCTCTCTCAGTCGTTTCTCGTGCTTGTCGTTTTGATATAGGCCGATTTGAGAGCGTCAGCTCTCGCGTCAGCTGAGCAAAGTCGAGACAAGTCGAGACACACTAAGGGCTGGTATGCAGCGAGTAAGAGGGCGAAAAAACAATAGTTTAAGAGCGCGTGGCAAAAGTACTCATACGCGAAATTAAAAGCCTGCTGCGGTGGCCGGGAATCGAACCCGGATCAACTGCTTGGAAGGCAACTATGCTGACCATTACACCACCACCGCACAAGCGAGCGCCCCGCCACCGCGCTGAGTCGGCTTCCCGCCTGTCGGCAGCGGCCGAAGGTGATCATACCCGGCAGGCGCATTTCGAGGCAGGCTAGGGGAGCACATCCAGACGCATTCGGACAGCGTATCCGCGCACATTTCGCATCCTTTGGCAAGAGTCGGCGCCGGCGACGCAAGAGTACGCAGAGGACCGCGTTCTGGCGGCATCTTTAAGCAGTGCAGTGCAGGATTCAGCGTCTGCAGCATCTTCTCCACAGAATGCTACGGCGCTTGACGGCAGTCCCACTTTCCCTTGAGACATCTGCTCGGGAAGCAGCGTGAAGGTACCGCTGGCCCGAGCATCGGTGGTTCAGTGGTAGAATGCTCGCCTGCCACGCGGGCGGCCCGGGTTCGATTCCCGGCCGATGCATCATTTTGTTTTTTCTCCGGTAGGGGTGCTGCGTGTCTTTCGCACTCGAACTGCGTGAGCCATGAGAATGAACCGCGGGATTCCGTGTGGAAAGAACCAATCATGCAGCGCGGACGACTGCTCGTTTGGACTCCTGCGTGCTATTGTACATACTGGCGTCGGCCTAGCATCGCAAGTTGCCTGCCGCGCCGTGAATGCACGTGTAGCAACAGAAAAAATGAGCCAGGGAGTGCAGACTCTCTACCACTTGTATTCGGTACTTACCAAGATTCCATAAGGTCTAACGATCGCCTGCCTCGGTAGCGCAGTAGGCAGCGCGTAAGTCTCATAATCTTAAGGTCGTGAGTTCGATCCTCACCCGGGGCATCTAATTTTCTGTGACTGAAGGTGGTGCTGTTGCTAGGGCGCCAACTTATTTCTTGTTTGTTATCCACAACGTTTCGACGCTTCAGCGGGAAAATGTTTACTTCCTGTTATTGCTACATACAGCTTCCCTATTCCTCTTCTCCCAGCAGAGCATGAAGCCAAAAGCATTGCTCTGCGACGTTTGAGGTGCGCGCCTTGCCAGTCAGTATGTGCAAAGATGCTCGCAAAGAGAGCGACAATGCGACAAGCGACCGTACGAACGGTCGAATGAAACGGCCGCATCCGGTGTGGTCTAGTGGCTAGGATACCTGGCTTTCACCCAGGAGGCCCGGGTTCGATTCCCGGTACCGGAACGGAATTTTTTCCACACTAATCGTGACAAGTTTGAGCTGTCCGAGCGGCCGTTTCCCGTCCTGCTCGCAATATAGCTACTGTTTCGTGACCGTCAGCAGAATATAGACTAGGGAAGCAGACACACGACGACCATAGGAATGGTGTATGGCTTCATGCCACCTGATTCCAGCGTAGGGCTGAGCAGCTGCATCTGCCGAGGCCCGTTAGCTCAGTTGGTTAGAGCGTCGTGCTAATAACGCGAAGGTCGTGGGTTCGATCCCCCCACGGGCCACTTCTCTTTTACTACTGCGAAAAGGCAGCGCCGATTTCAGCTGGCGAGTGTGATGACCAAATGATCATCACCCTGCGTGGAAGTTGACAGAGGATCCGAACCCGACTCGTCGGGAAGCACTACAGCATTCACTCGGCAATGGCCATAATATCTTGAATACACTGGTTAGAGAAAATGAAAGAAAATGTCCGATTGCCGATGCGTAACAACTTTGGCCCTTGTCAGTACTTGGGCGGGTGAGCGCATGGGAACACAGGGCACTATTGGCAGTTTTACTTCCTATTTTTGTTTCTCCTTTGTTTTCGGAGCTACAGCCCGATTCGGCCAGGGAGACGCCACCGTGAAATGAAGGGGGCGTGCTGTGTGTCCATCGCCTCGCCTCTCCTTACCTCTCTCAGTCGTTTCTCGTGCTTGTCGTTTTGATATAGGCCGATTTGAGAGCGTCAGCTCTCGCGTCAGCTGAGCAAAGTCGAGACAAGTCGAGACACACTAAGGGCTGGTATGCAGCGAGTAAGAGGGCGAAAAAACAATAGTTTAAGAGCGCGTGGCAAAAGTACTCATACGCGAAATTAAAAGCCTGCTGCGGTGGCCGGGAATCGAACCCGGATCAACTGCTTGGAAGGCAACTATGCTGACCATTACACCACCACCGCACAAGCGAGCGCCCCGCCACCGCGCTGAGTCGGCTTCCCGCCTGTCGGCAGCGGCCGAAGGTGATCGTACCCGGCAGGCGCATTTCGAGGCAGGCTAGGGGAGCACATCCAGACGCATTCGGACAGCGTATCCGCGCACATTTCGCATCCTTTGGCAAGAGTCGGCGCCGGCGACGCAAGAGTACGCAGAGGACCGCGTTCTGGCGGCATCTTTAAGCAGTGCAGTGCAGGATTCAGCGTCTGCAGCATCTTCTCCACAGAATGCTACGGCGCTTGACGGCAGTCCCACTTTCCCTTGAGACATCTGCTCGGGAAGCAGCGTGAAGGTACCGCTGGCCCGAGCATCGGTGGTTCAGTGGTAGAATGCTCGCCTGCCACGCGGGCGGCCCGGGTTCGATTCCCGGCCGATGCATCATTTTGTTTTTTCTCCGGTAGGGGTGCTGCGTGTCTTTCGCACTCGAACTGCGTGAGCCATGAGAATGAACCGCGGGATTCCGTGTGGAAAGAACCAATCATGCAGCGCGGACGACTGCTCGTTTGGACTCCTGCGTGCTATTGTACATACTGGCGTCGGCCTAGCATCGCAAGTTGCCTGCCGCGCCGTGAATGCACGTGTAGCAACAGAAAAAATGAGCCAGGGAGTGCAGACTCTCTACCACTTGTATTCGGTACTTACCAAGATTCCAGAAGGTCTAACGATCGCCTGCCTCGGTAGCGCAGTAGGCAGCGCGTAAGTCTCATAATCTTAAGGTCGTGAGTTCGATCCTCACCCGGGGCATCTAATTTTCTGTGACTGAAGGTGGTGCTGTTGCTAGGGCGCCAACTTATTTCTTGTTTGTTATCCACAACGTTTCAACGCTTCAGCGGGAAAATGTTTACTTCCTGTTATTGCTACATACAGCTTCCCTATTCCTCTTCTCCCAGCAGAGCATGAAGCCAAAAGCATTGCTCTGCGACGTTTGAGGTGCGCGCCTTGCCAGTCAGTATGTGCAAAGATGCTCGCAAAGAGAGCGACAATGCGACAAGCGACCGTACGAACGGTCGAATGAAACGGCCGCATCCGGTGTGGTCTAGTGGCTAGGATACCTGGCTTTCACCCAGGAGGCCCGGGTTCGATTCCCGGTACCGGAACGGAATTTTTTCCACACTAATCGTGACAAGTTTGAGCTGTCCGAGCGGCCGTTTCCCGTCCTGCTCGCAATATAGCTACTGTTTCGTGACCGTCAGCAGAATATAGACTAGGGAAGCAGACACACGACGACCATAGGAATGGTGTATGGCTTCATGCCACCTGATTCCAGCGTAGGGCTGAGCAGCTGCATCTGCCGAGGCCCGTTAGCTCAGTTGGTTAGAGCGTCGTGCTAATAACGCGAAGGTCGTGGGTTCGATCCCCCCACGGGCCACTTCTCTTTTACTACTGCGAAAAGGCAGCGCCGATTTCAGCTGGCGAGTGTGATGACCAAATGATCATCACCCTGCGTGGAAGTTGACAGAGGATCCGAACCCGACTCGTCGGGAAGCACTACAGCATTCACTCGGCAATGGCCATAATATCTTGAATACACTGGTTAGAGAAAATGAAAGAAAATGTCCGATTGCCGATGCGTAACAACTTTGGCCCTTGTCAGTACTTGGGCGGGTGAGCGCATGGGAACACAGGGCACTATTGGCAGTTTTACTTCCTATTTTTGTTTCTCCTTTGTTTTCGGAGCTACAGCCCGATTCGGCCAGGGAGACGCCACCGTGAAATGAAGGGGGCGTGCTGTGTGTCCATCGCCTCGCCTCTCCTTACCTCTCTCAGTCGTTTCTCGTGCTTGTCGTTTTGATATAGGCCGATTTGAGAGCGTCAGCTCTCGCGTCAGCTGAGCAAAGTCGAGACAAGTCGAGACACACTAAGGGCTGGTATGCAGCGAGTAAGAGGGCGAAAAAACAATAGTTTAAGAGCGCGTGGCAAAAGTACTCATACGCGAAATTAAAAGCCTGCTGCGGTGGCCGGGAATCGAACCCGGATCAACTGCTTGGAAGGCAACTATGCTGACCATTACACCACCACCGCACAAGCGAGCGCCCCGCCACCGCGCTGAGTCGGCTTCCCGCCTGTCGGCAGCGGCCGAAGGTGATCGTACCCGGCAGGCGCATTTCGAGGCAGGCTAGGGGAGCACATCCAGACGCATTCGGACAGCGTATCCGCGCACATTTCGCATCCTTTGGCAAGAGTCGGCGCCGGCGACGCAAGAGTACGCAGAGGACCGCGTTCTGGCGGCATCTTTAAGCAGTGCAGTGCAGGATTCAGCGTCTGCAGCATCTTCTCCACAGAATGCTACGGCGCTTGACGGCAGTCCCACTTTCCCTTGAGACATCTGCTCGGGAAGCAGCGTGAAGGTACCGCTGGCCCGAGCATCGGTGGTTCAGTGGTAGAATGCTCGCCTGCCACGCGGGCGGCCCGGGTTCGATTCCCGGCCGATGCATCATTTTGTTTTTTCTCCGGTAGGGGTGCTGCGTGTCTTTCGCACTCGAACTGCGTGAGCCATGAGAATGAACCGCGGGATTCCGTGTGGAAAGAACCAATCATGCAGCGCGGACGACTGCTCGTTTGGACTCCTGCGTGCTATTGTACATACTGGCGTCGGCCTAGCATCGCAAGTTGCCTGCCGCGCCGTGAATGCACGTGTAGCAACAGAAAAAATGAGCCAGGGAGTGCAGACTCTCTACCACTTGTATTCGGTACTTACCAAGATTCCAGAAGGTCTAACGATCGCCTGCCTCGGTAGCGCAGTAGGCAGCGCGTAAGTCTCATAATCTTAAGGTCGTGAGTTCGATCCTCACCCGGGGCATCTAATTTTCTGTGACTGAAGGTGGTGCTGTTGCTAGGGCGCCAACTTATTTCTTGTTTGTTATCCACAACGTTTCAACGCTTCAGCGGGAAAATGTTTACTTCCTGTTATTGCTACATACAGCTTCCCTATTCCTCTTCTCCCAGCAGAGCATGAAGCCAAAAGCATTGCTCTGCGACGTTTGAGGTGCGCGCCTTGCCAGTCAGTATGTGCAAAGATGCTCGCAAAGAGAGCGACAATGCGACAAGCGACCGTACGAACGGTCGAATGAAACGGCCGCATCCGGTGTGGTCTAGTGGCTAGGATACCTGGCTTTCACCCAGGAGGCCCGGGTTCGATTCCCGGTACCGGAACGGAATTTTTTCCACACTAATCGTGACAAGTTTGAGCTGTCCGAGCGGCCGTTTCCCGTCCTGCTCGCAATATAGCTACTGTTTCGTGACCGTCAGCAGAATATAGACTAGGGAAGCAGACACACGACGACCATAGGAATGGTGTATGGCTTCATGCCACCTGATTCCAGCGTAGGGCTGAGCAGCTGCATCTGCCGAGGCCCGTTAGCTCAGTTGGTTAGAGCGTCGTGCTAATAACGCGAAGGTCGTGGGTTCGATCCCCCCACGGGCCACTTCTCTTTTACTACTGCGAAAAGGCAGCGCCGATTTCAGCTGGCGAGTGTGATGACCAAATGATCATCACCCTGCGTGGAAGTTGACAGAGGATCCGAACCCGACTCGTCGGGAAGCACTACAGCATTCACTCGGCAATGGCCATAATATCTTGAATACACTGGTTAGAGAAAATGAAAGAAAATGTCCGATTGCCGATGCGTAACAACTTTGGCCCTTGTCAGTACTTGGGCGGGTGAGCGCATGGGAACACAGGGCACTATTGGCAGTTTTACTTCCTATTTTTGTTTCTCCTTTGTTTTCGGAGCTACAGCCCGATTCGGCCAGGGAGACGCCACCGTGAAATGAAGGGGGCGTGCTGTGTGTCCATCGCCTCGCCTCTCCTTACCTCTCTCAGTCGTTTCTCGTGCTTGTCGTTTTGATATAGGCCGATTTGAGAGCGTCAGCTCTCGCGTCAGCTGAGCAAAGTCGAGACAAGTCGAGACACACTAAGGGCTGGTATGCAGCGAGTAAGAGGGCGAAAAAACAATAGTTTAAGAGCGCGTGGCAAAAGTACTCATACGCGAAATTAAAAGCCTGCTGCGGTGGCCGGGAATCGAACCCGGATCAACTGCTTGGAAGGCAACTATGCTGACCATTACACCACCACCGCACAAGCGAGCGCCCCGCCACCGCGCTGAGTCGGCTTCCCGCCTGTCGGCAGCGGCCGAAGGTGATCGTACCCGGCAGGCGCATTTC
This sequence comes from Schistocerca americana, assembly GCF_021461395.2. NCBI lineage: Eukaryota > Metazoa > Arthropoda > Insecta > Orthoptera > Acrididae > Schistocerca > Schistocerca americana. The sequence continues at coordinate 395,923 of NW_025725220.1, forward strand.
GAGGCAGGCTAGGGGAGCACATCCAGACGCATTCGGACAGCGTATCCGCGCACATCGCGCGGAGCAGCGGAGCGGTTGCGGCTTTGTTTACATCGCGGGGCGGCGCTCAGCGAGTGTTTCGAGGTCCACGTGTTCAAGTTTCTTCAACGTGAGTACCATGTCGACAGTTACTAGGGCAAACACTGCGCAGTTTGTGTTCGATCGAAATGCTTTGCGGCCCACCGCTTTTGAAATCCACGAATTTCTATTCGAAGATTTGAAAATCCCGGAAGATCTAGTGGACACTTTCCAGTTGGATTTCGCGCAATATTCGCTATTTTTGAAGTTCTTTTCCGGCGACATCTGTGAAAGATTTGTTGAAAAATTTGGCGGAGTGCGTAAATTTAGGCATGTCGATGGCACAGTCAGTGATGTGCAGATTGTGCCCTCGGGTTATGGTGTTAGAACGGTCCGAGTATTTAATGTGCCCCCTGAATGCGGCAATGATTTGATTGCACGTGCTCTCACTCAGTACGGCGTTGTCTTGTCGGTAGTAAACGAAAAGTGGTCTAGTGCGTACCGGTACCAGGTTAATAGTGGAGTACGTAGTGTCCGCATTGACCTGAAGAAACACATTCCATCCTACGTAATGATTGCGGGCTGTAGGGCTCAAGTGACTTATATCGGCCAGCCACCCACATGCTCAATTTGTCATTCCACTGAGCATTTACGTGTTGATTGTCCCCGTAGACGACCCGTGCAGCTCCCACGTAGTGATGCTGCGGCTACTGGTGGCCACTTTGTGCCACTACTGAGTGAAATAGTAGCGGGCACTGTATCACAACCCCGCCCTGCCGACCCTATTCGTGCTGAGGATGTACCAAGTGAGGTGAATGTTACTGTAGACGCGCCACAGGAACGAATGGAGGACGCTCCCATTTTGTCCTCGGTTGTAGTAGAATCGGATTCAGTTGCTAAGGAGGTCCCAGATGTTTCGGATCATGCACCAGTTGCTATTTCGGAAGAGATGGACACCTCCTTACCACCGCCTCCGCCGCCTGAAGAGGTTCCCCTGGCACCGAGGAAAGGGCGTACAAAGAAAAATAAAAATAAGGGTACTAGGAGTCAGCAGTCAGATGATTTACCGTGCACCCCTGTCTCAGAGAGTGGCAGTGAGAGTGAAGTTCAGACATCGTGCCCCCCTGCCTCTGACAGCTCTGCGCGCCAGGAGCGTATAAGGGAACAAACTGCACATCTCAAGGTGTTCTTAAATACGGCACGCGAACAGGGTGCGCATGCTGCGAAGCGCAAAAGCGAGCAAAGTAGCGAGCAGCTGCCGCAGCGCACGCGCAGGCATTCGGCGACGTCGGCCGCCGGTACAGCAACAACACAGGCGGACGAGGCCACGTACACAGACACCGCTGGTGGTCGCGCCCAACCGACCGACCGACCAACGGAGACGCCCTGGTGGAAGCAGGAGGAGGACGACCCTGGATCCCATTAGCGGCTTTCGGCGGACCTGCTGTAATTCGTGCCCCGTTTACCTGCGACGTTATGTTACGCTGTTTCCTGCACGCTGACAGTAATTTTCTGCACAGTATTGTCCACGAGTTACGTAATGGGTTGCAGTGCTTCTTGACAGTTTTATTGGTGTGCTTGAGACGCTGCATCTGCGTCTTCCGTTTTTCATTTTTCTTGCTAATACTTGAGTGTCTGTGTTTTAAATGGCCGCCGCTCGTCAACATCTAAAGATCTTCTCAGTTTTATCACTCAATGTAAATCGCATCATAGCTGCTCATAAAATAGCAAGTTTTATAGACTTTTTAACTTTGGGAGGCTATGACGTTGCATTGCTCCAAGAAGTTACTGTTAAGCGCTTCAATAACGTCCCTGGTTATGATGTCATCTATAACATTAACGTTGAAGGTACTTGTGGCACCGCTGTTCTTTATAAAACTGTATTACAACCAACTAACGTTCAATTTTTACCGAATGGCCGCTTACTTACGTGTACGATCCAGGATGTCACATTTATTAATATCTACGCGCCGAGTGGCACTGATCATAAACGTGCACGTTCTGTTTTTTTTAATCAAGATGTGGTTCCGTTTTTTGCGTCGACCCGCAATGTAGTAGTTGGCGGCGATTTTAACTGTGTTACTGCCGCAGCCGATCAATTTCCCACGGCTACCATGTGCCCGGAACTTTCCCAACTAATTGTGACAAATGACTTGATCGATGTTTGGCGTCATTTTCATCCTACCACGACGCAATACACACATTTTTATGCGAACGGTGCCAGCAGAATTGATCGCATTTATGTGTCGCGGCCGCTTCAAACCTATCTTCATAGGGTTGCGGCACATCCCGTCGCTTTTAGCGATCACTGCGGTGTTGTGTGTGACGTGCAATTACTGGCAAATAGGCAGGCGCCACCTTCCCGTGTTTGGAAACTCAATACCCGTCATCTCTCTGACGCCGGTTTACGTTGCGAGATTCAGAACGTGTGGCAGCTTTGTTCTGAAAAACGGGGAAGCTATGCCTCGGTCTTACAATGGTGGGTCGACCTAGCCAAACCGCAGTTGCGCAGTGTTGCGATGCGGTATGCAAGGGAGGCGTCATTTTGGGAGAGGCGCACCATTGCCTTTTATCAGCAGTGCCTCCAAGATGCGCTTGATGCGCCCGTGGCGCCAGATCAAAACTTACGCGCCCGTTTGAATAGAATTAAAAGCAAGATACTCCAGCATCACCTCCACAAGGCACAAGGTGTTCTGATCAGGAGCCGACCGCAGTGTGAGGCCATTGACGAAGTGCCAACGCTTTACCACTTGGCACGCGAGAAACGGTTGGCGCGGAGAAAAGACATTACCACCCTCATCACGGACACTGGTGCTCGTCTCACGGCGAAGCATGAGATCGTTCCCCACGTCACCGACCACTTTAAGAGATTGTTCGGACGGACAGCTGCCGATGATGTCGCACGTTCCTTTCTGTTAGATGAGTTGGATACTGTCATCTCCGAATCTGACCGTCAGTCACTGGATGAGATGATGTCACGGGACGATGTGAAAGACGTGTTGCGTTCGTGTCGTCGAGGGAAGTCTCCAGGTCCAGATGGCCTTCCCATCGAATTTTACCTGGCTTATTGGGATATTTTCGGTGAGACATTGACGATCATGATAAATGAAATTGTTCGTGGTGCTGCTGTCCCTTCGCAGTTCGTTGCAGGGCGTATTATATTAATTCCGAAGACACCGACAGCATGCCGTGTTGAGGCATTACGCCCTATCACACTTTTAAATGCAGACTATAAACTGGCGGCACGATGCCTCGCAACGAAACTCAGTGTGGTCATGGACAAGATAATCAGTCCCTTTCAGTCGTGTGGTGTGCAACACCGTAGCATTTTTCACGCTGCGGCTTCATACCGCGACGTGGTCGCGTACGCAGCCATTAATGACCTGTCCGCTGGCATTCTCTCCATCGACTTTGCCAATGCATTCGACCGTATCGGGCACGATTATCTTCTGTCCGTCATGACAAAACTGGGGTTCGGCGGCCACTTTCTCGATGCTATACGGAATCTTTTAACGTCGGCGACGTCCGTAATTGTCATCAATGGTTGGCAGTCGCCGCCCATTCCTATTACAAGATCCGTCAGACAGGGCTGTCCTTTATCAATGCTCCTATTTGTCATTGCGCTCGACCCGTTTTTGCGCGCAGTCGGTCGAATCATTGCAGGTGTCCAGGTCTGTCACGTCTCTCTCACATGTGCTGCCTATGCTGACGACGTGGGGCTTTTCATGGGGCGGGCACGTGACTTGGACAGAGTTCGCGATGTTCTGCTATTGTACGAACGTGCCTCTGGCGCCGTTCTGAATACGCGGAAAACTGTATTGATACCACTAGGTCGTCGGGGACTGTCAGCTGAACGGGACTGGTTCCGTGTTGTGCGCACCCACAAAATTTTAGGACTCGACATTGTAGCGTGCCCACAAAAAATGCAAGTTTTAAACTGGAGACGCATTCTTGGCACTGTGAAGGCCCTATGTCGCAGCCACTCAGGTCGCCGCCTCAACTTACATCAACGTGTGGCTGTCATTAACACATTCATCTTATCGAACGCGTGGTACATCGCCCAACTGCTTAGTGTTCCGAAGCCGATCGGGAGGGCGATTTCGCAGGCAGTCTACTGGCTCCTGTGGCGGCATGAAATTTTTAAAGTCAAGGCTTCGACCTGTGTCATCGACAGGCAGCTGGGCGGCCTCGGTTTCACCGACGTTCCACGCAAATGCGGCGCGCTGCTCGTCCACCGGACAGCCACCCTGCAGTCCGACAACCCGGCAGGAACCACCGCGGCACTCCTGGAGCTCTACCGCCCACACTCTGAAGCGGCGCCCGTCTCTCTCGCGGCCATCCCGTATAAGATGTCCTACATACGGGAGTACTTTTTAACTAGGAGCTACGCTCTGTCAACGGCTACCGACAGACACAGGACCGCCCGCGGACTCTACGTTGCCCTGACTGGACAACCTCCGCGTCATAAACTGGTGTTCCGGAACCCCACAGTGGAATGGGTGAACGTGTGGGCAAACATCAACAACCCGGTGTTGCCGTCGGACGTGAGTGCGCTCTGGTTTAAGATCGTCAACAACACCCTAGCGACGAACCAGCGGCTTGCCGACATTCATCTCCTTCCCTCTGCCAACTGTGGTAGATGTGGTGCTGTGGACACACGGGAACATCGTTTTGAGTGTGCATCGGTGTCGACGGTATGGCGGCTGTGTCAACGAATGGTCGCCCACATTAATAGAACGCCTCCTCACCTTGTGACTGTTCGTCGTGTGATAGTGCCTAACTTCAAAGCTTTCCCGCGGACGAAAAATAACGCCACTGTCTGGATCTTAGGGCATACGATTTATGCCCTTATCGATATGGCCGTCACTGATACTGTGATTTACCTGGATTATTTGTGGGCCCAGTATATGACGCTGAAGGATTGCGTTCAATTTCGCGAACTGTTTGCGAATTTTTTGAAGGCGGCCTTGGATTACGGCTATGAAATGGAACTGCGGCAAACACCTTGAACTGAGATTTACTGAGCTGACGCGTTCCACCTTTAATTTCTTTTTCCTTCTTTTATTTGTTTTAGTTGTGTTATGGTTGGTGACTTGTGCCACAACCTCACTACGGGTCGTTCTGGTTTTATCTCCAAGAGAGGAGTGTCCTTTTAATTTTGAGGAATTTTATTTTGTTTACAAGACTTCATGGGTATTTTAGAAGATACAGTCTCTTAATTTCTGTTCCCGGACAGTCGTGATTTCATTTTATTCCTTTCCTGTGATTTCTGTTTCTTTCGTGTGATGCACACATCGACATAAACTCTCATGTTGTGCTGTTGTGCTGCGTTGACACCTGTTTTGTAACAACTCTCTGCTACATCGGAGTGACTGACGTTAGTCAGGAGGGAGAATATTTTCCTTTTAAGCGGAATATGATTTTAGTTGAACTACGCGCAGAAGCGTTGAACCAGCGGAGGAAAGAAGACCGTCCACGAATTCCGCGATAAAATTACTCTGAGTTCCTCATTTTTCTGTGGAAGAAGACACCACACCATCTGAGCAGAAGATGATTTTGTTTTAAGTTATTCCTCTGTACCTCGAAGTTCGACAGTCCAGCAAATATAGCGATGAAGCTCGCCGAAGAAGGCATATCTTGGTGAGAGTAAGGAGGGCTATAAGGGGAGTTGGGAGGCCCTAAAAAAAAAAAAAAAAAAAAAAAAAAAAAAAAAAAAAAAAAAAAAAAAAAAAAAAAAAAAAAACAAATAAAAAAAAAAAGTGGTAGAATGGTCGCCTGCCACGAGGGCGGCCCGGGTTCGATTCCCGGCCGATGCAAATAAAAAAAAAAAAAAAAAAAAAAAAAAAAAAGTGGTAGAATGCTCGCCTGCCACGCGGGCGGCCCGGGTTCGATTCCCGGCCGATGCATCATTTTGTTTTTTCTCCGGTAGGGGTGCTGCGTGTCTTTCGCACTCGAACTGCGTGAGCCATGAGAATGAACCGCGGGATTCCGTGTGGAAAGAACCAATCATGCAGCGCGGACGACTGCTCGTTTGGACTCCTGCGTGCTATTGTACATACTGGCGTCGGCCTAGCATCGCAAGTTGCCTGCCGCGCCGTGAATGCACGTGTAGCAACAGAAAAAATGAGCCAGGGAGTGCAGACTCTCTACCACTTGTATTCGGTACTTACCAAGATTCCAGAAGGTCTAACGATCGCCTGCCTCGGTAGCGCAGTAGGCAGCGCGTAAGTCTCATAATCTTAAGGTCGTGAGTTCGATCCTCACCCGGGGCATCTAATTTTCTGTGACTGAAGGTGGTGCTGTTGCTAGGGCGCCAACTTATTTCTTGTTTGTTATCCACAACGTTTCAACGCTTCAGCGGGAAAATGTTTACTTCCTGTTATTGCTACATACAGCTTCCCTATTCCTCTTCTCCCAGCAGAGCATGAAGCCAAAAGCATTGCTCTGCGACGTTTGAGGTGCGCGCCTTGCCAGTCAATATGTGCAAAGATGCTCGCAAAGAGAGCGCCAATGCGACAAGCGACCGTACGAACGGTCGAATGAAACGGCCGCATCCGGTGTGGTCTAGTGGCTAGGATACCTGGCTTTCACCCAGGAGGCCCGGGTTCGATTCCCGGTACCGGAACGGAATTTTTTCCACACTAATCGTGACAAGTTTGAGCTGTCCGAGCGGCCGTTTCCCGTCCTGCTCGCAATATAGCTACTGTTTCGTGACCGTCAGCAGAATATAGACTAGGGAAGCAGACACACGACGACCATAGGAATGGTGTATGGCTTCATGCCACCTGATTCCAGCGTAGGGCTGAGCAGCTGCATCTGCCGAGGCCCGTTAGCTCAGTTGGTTAGAGCGTCGTGCTAATAACGCGAAGGTCGTGGGTTCGATCCCCCCACGGGCCACTTCTCTTTTACTACTGCGAAAAGGCAGCGCCGATTTCAGCTGGCGAGTGTGATGACCAAATGATCATCACCCTGCGTGGAAGTTGACAGAGGATCCGAACCCGACTCGTCGGGAAGCACTACAGCATTCACTCGGCAATGGCCATAATATCTTGAATACACTGGTTAGAGAAAATGAAAGAAAATGTCCGATTGCCGATGCGTAACAACTTTGGCCCTTGTCAGTACTTGGGCGGGTGAGCGCATGGGAACACAGGGCACTATTGGCAGTTTTACTTCCTATTTTTGTTTCTCCTTTGTTTTCGGAGCTACAGCCCGATTCGGCCAGGGAGACGCCACCGTGAAATGAAGGGGGCGTGCTGTGTGTCCATCGCCTCGCCTCTCCTTACCTCTCTCAGTCGTTTCTCGTGCTTGTCGTTTTGATATAGGCCGATTTGAGAGCGTCAGCTCTCGCGTCAGCTGAGCAAAGTCGAGACAAGTCGAGACACACTAAGGGCTGGTATGCAGCGAGTAAGAGGGCGAAAAAACAATAGTTTAAGAGCGCGTGGCAAAAGTACTCATACGCGAAATTAAAAGCCTGCTGCGGTGGCCGGGAATCGAACCCGGATCAACTGCTTGGAAGGCAACTATGCTGACCATTACACCACCACCGCACAAGCGAGCGCCCCGCCACCGCGCTGAGTCGGCTTCCCGCCTGTCGGCAGCGGCCGAAGGTGATCGTACCCGGCAGGCGCATTTCGAGGCAGGCTAGGGGAGCACATCCAGACGCATTCGGACAGCGTATCCGCGCACATTTCGCATCCTTTGGCAAGAGTCGGCGCCGGCGACGCAAGAGTACGCAGAGGACCGCGTTCTGGCGGCATCTTTAAGCAGTGCAGTGCAGGATTCAGCGTCTGCAGCATCTTCTCCACAGAATGCTACGGCGCTTGACGGCAGTCCCACTTTCCCTTGAGACATCTGCTCGGGAAGCAGCGTGAAGGTACCGCTGGCCCGAGCATCGGTGGTTCAGTGGTAGAATGCTCGCCTGCCACGCGGGCGGCCCGGGTTCGATTCCCGGCCGATGCATCATTTTGTTTTTTCTCCGGTAGGGGTGCTGCGTGTCTTTCGCACTCGAACTGCGTGAGCCATGAGAATGAACCGCGGGATTCCGTGTGGAAAGAACCAATCATGCAGCGCGGACGACTGCTCGTTTGGACTCCTGCGTGCTATTGTACATACTGGCGTCGGCCTAGCATCGCAAGTTGCCTGCCGCGCCGTGAATGCACGTGTAGCAACAGAAAAAATGAGCCAGGGAGTGCAGACTCTCTACCACTTGTATTCGGTACTTACCAAGATTCCAGAAGGTCTAACGATCGCCTGCCTCGGTAGCGCAGTAGGCAGCGCGTAAGTCTCATAATCTTAAGGTCGTGAGTTCGATCCTCACCCGGGGCATCTAATTTTCTGTGACTGAAGGTGGTGCTGTTGCTAGGGCGCCAACTTATTTCTTGTTTGTTATCCACAACGTTTCAACGCTTCAGCGGGAAAATGTTTACTTCCTGTTATTGCTACATACAGCTTCCCTATTCCTCTTCTCCCAGCAGAGCATGAAGCCAAAAGCATTGCTCTGCGACGTTTGAGGTGCGCGCCTTGCCAGTCAGTATGTGCAAAGATGCTCGCAAAGAGAGCGCCAATGCGACAAGCGACCGTACGAACGGTCGAATGAAACGGCCGCATCCGGTGTGGTCTAGTGGCTAGGATACCTGGCTTTCACCCAGGAGGCCCGGGTTCGATTCCCGGTACCGGAACGGAATTTTTTCCACACTAATCGTGACAAGTTTGAGCTGTCCGAGCGGCCGTTTCCCGTCCTGCTCGCAATATAGCTACTGTTTCGTGACCGTCAGCAGAATATAGACTAGGGAAGCAGACACACGACGACCATAGGAATGGTGTATGGCTTCATGCCACCTGATTCCAGCGTAGGGCTGAGCAGCTGCATCTGCCGAGGCCCGTTAGCTCAGTTGGTTAGAGCGTCGTGCTAATAACGCGAAGGTCGTGGGTTCGATCCCCCCACGGGCCACTTCTCTTTTACTACTGCGAAAAGGCAGCGCCGATTTCAGCTGGCGAGTGTGATGACCAAATGATCATCACCCTGCGTGGAAGTTGACAGAGGATCCGAACCCGACTCGTCGGGAAGCACTACAGCATTCACTCGGCAATGGCCATAATATCTTGAATACACTGGTTAGAGAAAATGAAAGAAAATGTCCGATTGCCGATGCGTAACAACTTTGGCCCTTGTCAGTACTTGGGCGGGTGAGCGCATGGGAACACAGGGCACTATTGGCAGTTTTACTTCCTATTTTTGTTTCTCCTTTGTTTTCGGAGCTACAGCCCGATTCGGCCAGGGAGACGCCACCGTGAAATGAAGGGGGCGTGCTGTGTGTCCATCGCCTCGCCTCTCCTTACCTCTCTCAGTCGTTTCTCGTGCTTGTCGTTTTGATATAGGCCGATTTGAGAGCGTCAGCTCTCGCGTCAGCTGAGCAAAGTCGAGACAAGTCGAGACACACTAAGGGCTGGTATGCAGCGAGTAAGAGGGCGAAAAAACAATAGTTTAAGAGCGCGTGGCAAAAGTACTCATACGCGAAATTAAAAGCCTGCTGCGGTGGCCGGGAATCGAACCCGGATCAACTGCTTGGAAGGCAACTATGCTGACCATTACACCACCACCGCACAAGCGAGCGCCCCGCCACCGCGCTGAGTCGGCTTCCCGCCTGTCGGCAGCGGCCGAAGGTGATCGTACCCGGCAGGCGCATTTCGAGGCAGGCTAGGGGAGCACATCCAGACGCATTCGGACAGCGTATCCGCGCACATTTCGCATCCTTTGGCAAGAGTCGGCGCCGGCGACGCAAGAGTACGCAGAGGACCGCGTTCTGGCGGCATCTTTAAGCAGTGCAGTGCAGGATTCAGCGTCTGCAGCATCTTCTCCACAGAATGCTACGGCGCTTGACGGCAGTCCCACTTTCCCTTGAGACATCTGCTCGGGAAGCAGCGTGAAGGTACCGCTGGCCCGAGCATCGGTGGTTCAGTGGTAGAATGCTCGCCTGCCACGCGGGCGGCCCGGGTTCGATTCCCGGCCGATGCATCATTTTGTTTTTTCTCCGGTAGGGGTGCTGCGTGTCTTTCGCACTCGAACTGCGTGAGCCATGAGAATGAACCGCGGGATTCCGTGTGGAAAGAACCAATCATGCAGCGCGGACGACTGCTCGTTTGGACTCCTGCGTGCTATTGTACATACTGGCGTCGGCCTAGCATCGCAAGTTGCCTGCCGCGCCGTGAATGCACGTGTAGCAACAGAAAAAATGAGCCAGGGAGTGCAGACTCTCTACCACTTGTATTCGGTACTTACCAAGATTCCAGAAGGTCTAACGATCGCCTGCCTCGGTAGCGCAGTAGGCAGCGCGTAAGTCTCATAATCTTAAGGTCGTGAGTTCGATCCTCACCCGGGGCATCTAATTTTCTGTGACTGAAGGTGGTGCTGTTGCTAGGGCGCCAACTTATTTCTTGTTTGTTATCCACAACGTTTCAACGCTTCAGCGGGAAAATGTTTACTTCCTGTTATTGCTACATACAGCTTCCCTATTCCTCTTCTCCCAGCAGAGCATGAAGCCAAAAGCATTGCTCTGCGACGTTTGAGGTGCGCGCCTTGCCAGTCAGTATGTGCAAAGATGCTCGCAAAGAGAGCGCCAATGCGACAAGCGACCGTACGAACGGTCGAATGAAACGGCCGCATCCGGTGTGGTCTAGTGGCTAGGATACCTGGCTTTCACCCAGGAGGCCCGGGTTCGATTCCCGGTACCGGAACGGAATTTTTTCCACACTAATCGTGACAAGTTTGAGCTGTCCGAGCGGCCGTTTCCCGTCCTGCTCGCAATATAGCTACTGTTTCGTGACCGTCAGCAGAATATAGACTAGGGAAGCAGACACACGACGACCATAGGAATGGTGTATGGCTTCATGCCACCTGATTCCAGCGTAGGGCTGAGCAGCTGCATCTGCCGAGGCCCGTTAGCTCAGTTGGTTAGAGCGTCGTGCTAATAACGCGAAGGTCGTGGGTTCGATCCCCCCACGGGCCACTTCTCTTTTACTACTGCGAAAAGGCAGCGCCGATTTCAGCTGGCGAGTGTGATGACCAAATGATCATCACCCTGCGTGGAAGTTGACAGAGGATCCGAACCCGACTCGTCGGGAAGCACTACAGCATTCACTCGGCAATGGCCATAATATCTTGAATACACTGGTTAGAGAAAATGAAAGAAAATGTCCGATTGCCGATGCGTAACAACTTTGGCCCTTGTCAGTACTTGGGCGGGTGAGCGCATGGGAACACAGGGCACTATTGGCAGTTTTACTTCCTATTTTTGTTTCTCCTTTGTTTTCGGAGCTACAGCCCGATTCGGCCAGGGAGACGCCACCGTGAAATGAAGGGGGCGTGCTGTGTGTCCATCGCCTCGCCTCTCCTTACCTCTCTCAGTCGTTTCTCGTGCTTGTCGTTTTGATATAGGCCGATTTGAGAGCGTCAGCTCTCGCGTCAGCTGAGCAAAGTCGAGACAAGTCGAGACACACTAAGGGCTGGTATGCAGCGAGTAAGAGGGCGAAAAAACAATAGTTTAAGAGCGCGTGGCAAAAGTACTCATACGCGAAATTAAAAGCCTGCTGCGGTGGCCGGGAATCGAACCCGGATCAACTGCTTGGAAGGCAACTATGCTGACCACTACACCACCACCGCACAAGCGAGCGCCCCGCCACCGCGCTGAGTCGGCTTCCCGCCTGTCGGCAGCGGCCGAAGGTGATCGTACCCGGCAGGCGCATTTCGAGGCAGGCTAGGGGAGCACATCCAGACGCATTCGGACAGCGTATCCGCGCACATTTCGCATCCTTTGGCAAGAGTCGGCGCCGGCGACGCAAGAGTACGCAGAGGACCGCGTTCTGGCGGCATCTTTAAGCAGTGCAGTGCAGGATTCAGCGTCTGCAGCATCTTCTCCACAGAATGCTACGGCGCTTGACGGCAGTCCCACTTTCCCTTGAGACATCTGCTCGGGAAGCAGCGTGAAGGTACCGCTGGCCCGAGCATCGGTGGTTCAGTGGTAGAATGCTCGCCTGCCACGCGGGCGGCCCGGGTTCGATTCGCGGCCGATGCATCATTTTGTTTTTTCTCCGGTAGGGGTGCTGCGTGTCTTTCGCACTCGAACTGCGTGAGCCATGAGAATGAACCGCGGGATTCCGTGTGGAAAGAACCAATCATGCAGCGCGGACGACTGCTCGTTTGGACTCCTGCGTGCTATTGTACATACTGGCGTCGGCCTAGCATCGCAAGTTGCCTGCCGCGCCGTGAATGCACGTGTAGCAACAGAAAAAATGAGCCAGGGAGTGCAGACTCTCTACCACTTGTATTCGGTACTTACCAAGATTCCAGAAGGTCTAACGATCGCCTGCCTCGGTAGCGCAGTAGGCAGCGCGTAAGTCTCATAATCTTAAGGTCGTGAGTTCGATCCTCACCCGGGGCATCTAATTTTCTGTGACTGAAGGTGGTGCTGTTGCTAGGGCGCCAACTTATTTCTTGTTTGTTATCCACAACGTTTCAACGCTTCAGCGGGAAAATGTTTACTTCCTGTTATTGCTACATACAGCTTCCCTATTCCTCTTCTCCCAGCAGAGCATGAAGCCAAAAGCATTGCTCTGCGACGTTTGAGGTGCGCGCCTTGCCAGTCAGTATGTGCAAAGATGCTCGCAAAGAGAGCGACAATGCGACAAGCGACCGTACGAACGGTCGAATGAAACGGCCGCATCCGGTGTGGTCTAGTGGCTAGGATACCTGGCTTTCACCCAGGAGGCCCGGGTTCGATTCCCGGTACCGGAACGGAATTTTTTCCACACTAATCGTGACAAGTTTGAGCTGTCCGAGCGGCCGTTTCCCGTCCTGCTCGCAATATAGCTACTGTTTCGTGACCGTCAGCAGAATATAGACTAGGGAAGCAGACACACGACGACCATAGGAATGGTGTATGGCTTCATGCCACCTGATTCCAGCGTAGGGCTGAGCAGCTGCATCTGCCGAGGCCCGTTAGCTCAGTTGGTTAGAGCGTCGTGCTAATAACGCGAAGGTCGTGGGTTCGATCCCCCCACGGGCCACTTCTCTTTTACTACTGCGAAAAGGCAGCGCCGATTTCAGCTGGCGAGTGTGATGACCAAATGATCATCACCCTGCGTGGAAGTTGACAGAGGATCCGAACCCGGCTCGTCGGGAAGCACTACAGCATTCACTCGGCAATGGCCATAATATCTTGAATACACTGGTTAGAGAAAATGAAAGAAAATGTCCGATTGCCGATGCGTAACAACTTTGGCCCTTGTCAGTACTTGGGCGGGTGAGCGCATGGGAACACAGGGCACTATTGGCAGTTTTACTTCCTATTTTTGTTTCTCCTTTGTTTTCGGAGCTACAGCCCGATTCGGCCAGGGAGACGCCACCGTGAAATGAAGGGGGCGTGCTGTGTGTCCATCGCCTCGCCTCTCCTTACCTCTCTCAGTCGTTTCTCGTGCTTGTCGTTTTGATATAGGCCGATTTGAGAGCGTCAGCTCTCGCGTCAGCTGAGCAAAGTCGAGACAAGTCGAGACACACTAAGGGCTGGTATGCAGCGAGTAAGAGGGCGAAAAAACAATAGTTTAAGAGCGCGTGGCAAAAGTACTCATACGCGAAATTAAAAGCCTGCTGCGGTGGCCGGGAATCGAACCCGGATCAACTGCTTGGAAGGCAACTATGCTGACCATTACACCACCACCGCACAAGCGAGCGCCCCGCCACCGCGCTGAGTCGGCTTCCCGCCTGTCGGCAGCGGCCGAAGGTGATCGTACCCGGCAGGCGCATTTCGAGGCAGGCTAGGGGAGCACATCCAGACGCATTCGGACAGCGTATCCGCGCACATTTCGCATCCTTTGGCAAGAGTCGGCGCCGGGGACGCAAGAGTACGCAGAGGACCGCGTTCTGGCGGCATCTTTAAGCAGTGCAGTGCAGGATTCAGCGTCTGCAGCATCTTCTCCACAGAATGCTACGGCGCTTGACGGCAGTCCCACTTTCCCTTGAGACATCTGCTCGGGAAGCAGCGTGAAGGTACCGCTGGCCCGAGCATCGGTGGTTCAGTGGTAGAATGCTCGCCTGCCACGCGGGCGGCCCGGGTTCGATTCCCGGCCGATGCATCATTTTGTTTTTTCTCCGGTAGGGGTGCTGCGTGTCTTTCGCACTCGAACTGCGTGAGCCATGAGAATGAACCGCGGGATTCCGTGTGGAAAGAACCAATCATGCAGCGCGGACGACTGCTCGTTTGGACTCCTGCGTGCTATTGTACATACTGGCGTCGGCCTAGCATCGCAAGTTGCCTGCCGCGCCGTGAATGCACGTGTAGCAACAGAAAAAATGAGCCAGGGTGTGCAGACTCTCTACCACTTGTATTCGGTACTTACCAAGATTCCAGAAGGTCTAACGATCACCTGCCTCGGTAGCGCAGTAGGCAGCGCGTAAGTCTCATAATCTTAAGGTCGTGAGTTCGATCCTCACCCGGGGCATCTAATTTTCTGTGACTGAAGGTGGTGCTGTTGCTAGGGCGCCAACTTATTTCTTGTTTGTTATCCACAACGTTTCAACGCTTCAGCGGGAAAATGTTTACTTCCTGTTATTGCTACATACAGCTTCCCTATTCCTCTTCTCCCAGCAGAGCATGAAGCCAAAAGCATTGCTCTGCGACGTTTGAGGTGCGCGCCTTGCCAGTCAGTATGTGCAAAGATGCTCGCAAAGAGAGCGACAATGCGACAAGCGACCGTACGAACGGTCGAATGAAACGGCCGCATCCGGTGTGGTCTAGTGGCTAGGATACCTGGCTTTCACCCAGGAGGCCCGGGTTCGATTCCCGGTACCGGAACGGAATTTTTTCCACACTAATCGTGACAAGTTTGAGCTGTCCGAGCGGCCGTTTCCCGTCCTGCTCGCAATATAGCTACTGTTTCGTGACCGTCAGCAGAATATAGACTAGGGAAGCAGACACACGACGACCATAGGAATGGTGTATGGCTTCATGCCACCTGATTCCAGCGTAGGGCTGAGCAGCTGCATTTGCCGAGGCCCGTTAGCTCAGTTGGTTAGAGCGTCGTGCTAATAACGCGAAGGTCGTGGGTTCGATCCCCCCACGGGCCACTTCTCTTTTACTACTGCGAAAAGGCAGCGCCGATTTCAGCTGGCGAGTGTGATGACCAAATGATCATCACCCTGCGTGGAAGTTGACAGAGGATCCGAACCCGACTCGTCGGGAAGCACTACAGCATTCACTCGGCAATGGCCATAATATCTTGAATACACTGGTTAGAGAAAATGAAAGAAAATGTCCGATTGCCGATGCGTAACAACTTTGGCCCTTGTCAGTACTTGGGCGGGTGAGCGCATGGGAACACAGGGCACTATTGGCAGTTTTACTTCCTATTTTTGTTTCTCCTTTGTTTTCGGAGCTACAGCCCGATTCGGCCAGGGAGACGCCACCGTGAAATGAAGGGGGCGTGCTGTGTGTCCATCGCCTCGCCTCTCCTTACCTCTCTCAGTCTTTTCTCGTGCTTGTCGTTTTGATATAGGCCGATTTGAGAGCGTCAGCTCTCGCGTCAGCTGAGCAAAGTCGAGACAAGTCGAGACACACTAAGGGCTGGTATGCAGCGAGTAAGAGGGCGAAAAAACAATAGTTTAAGAGCGCGTGGCAAAAGTACTCATACGCGAAATTAAAAGCCTGCTGCGGTGGCCGGGAATCGAACCCGGATCAACTGCTTGGAAGGCAACTATGCTGACCATTACACCACCACCGCACAAGCGAGCGCCCCGCCACCGCGCTGAGTCGGCTTCCCGCCTGTCGGCAGCGGCCGAAGGTGATCGTACCCGGCAGGCGCATTTCGAGGCAGGCTAGGGGAGCACATCCAGACGCATTCGGACAGCGTATCCGCGCACATTTCGCATCCTTTGGCAAGAGTCGGCGCCGGCGACGCAAGAGTACGCAGAGGACCGCGTTCTGGCGGCATCTTTAAGCAGTGCAGTGCAGGATTCAGCGTCTGCAGCATCTTCTCCACAGAATGCTACGGCGCTTGACGGCAGTCCCACTTTCCCTTGAGACATCTGCTCGGGAAGCAGCGTGAAGGTACCGCTGGCCCGAGCATCGGTGGTTCAGTGGTAGAATGCTCGCCTGCCACGCGGGCGGCCCGGGTTCGATTCCCGGCCGATGCATCATTTTGTTTTTTCTCCGGTAGGGGTGCTGCGTGTCTTTCGCACTCGAACTGCGTGAGCCATGAGAATGAACCGCGGGATTCCGTGTGGAAAGAACCAATCATGCAGCGCGGACGACTGCTCGTTTGGACTCCTGCGTGCTATTGTACATACTGGCGTCGGCCTAGCATCGCAAGTTGCCTGCCGCGCCGTGAATGCACGTGTAGCAACAGAAAAAATGAGCCAGGGAGTGCAGACTCTCTACCACTTGTATTCGGTACTTACCAAGATTCCAGAAGGTCTAACGATCGCATGCCTCGGTAGCGCAGTAGGCAGCGCGTAAGTCTCATAATCTTAAGGTCGTGAGTTCGATCCTCACCCGGGGCATCTAATTTTCTGTGACTGAAGGTGGTGCTGTTGCTAGGGCGCCAACTTATTTCTTGTTTGTTATCCACAACGTTTCAACGCTTCAGCGGGAAAATGTTTACTTCCTGTTATTGCTACATACAGCTTCCCTATTCCTCTTCTCCCAGCAGAGCATGAAGCCAAAAGCATTGCTCTGCGACGTTTGAGGTGCGCGCCTTGCCAGTCAGTATGTGCAAAGATGCTCGCAAAGAGAGCGACAATGCGACAAGCGACCGTACGAACGGTCGAATGAAACGGCCGCATCCGGTGTGGTCTAGTGGCTAGGATACCTGGCTTTCACCCAGGAGGCCCGGGTTCGATTCCCGGTACCGGAACGGAATTTTTTCCACACTAATCGTGACAAGTTTGAGCTGTCCGAGCGGCCGTTTCCCGTCCTGCTCGCAATATAGCTACTGTTTCGTGACCGTCAGCAGAATATAGACTAGGGAAGCAGACACACGACGACCATAGGAATGGTGTATGGCTTCATGCCACCTGATTCCAGCGTAGGGCTGAGCAGCTGCATCTGCCGAGGCCCGTTAGCTCAGTTGGTTAGAGCGTCGTGCTAATAACGCGAAGGTCGTGGGTTCGATCCCCCCACGGGCCACTTCTCTTTTACTACTGCGAAAAGGCAGCGCCGATTTCAGCTGGCGAGTGTGATGACCAAATGATCATCACCCTGCGTGGAAGTTGACAGAGGATCCGAACCCGACTCGTCGGGAAGCACTACAGCATTCACTCGGCAATGGCCATAATATCTTGAATACACTGGTTAGAGAAAATGAAAGAAAATGTCCGATTGCCGATGCGTAACAACTTTGGCCCTTGTCAGTACTTGGGCGGGTGAGCGCATGGGAACACAGGGCACTATTGGCAGTTTTACTTCCTATTTTTGTTTCTCCTTTGTTTTCGGAGCTACAGCCCGATTCGGCCAGGGAGACGCCACCGTGAAATGAAGGGGGCGTGCTGTGTGTCCATCGCCTCGCCTCTCCTTACCTCTCTCAGTCGTTTCTCGTGCTTGTCGTTTTGATATAGGCCGATTTGAGAGCGTCAGCTCTCGCGTCAGCTGAGCAAAGTCGAGACAAGTCGAGACACACTAAGGGCTGGTATGCAGCGAGTAAGAGGGCGAAAAAACAATAGTTTAAGAGCGCGTGGCAAAAGTACTCATACGCGAAATTAAAAGCCTGCGGCGGTGGCCGGGAATCGAACCCGGATCAACTGCTTGGAAGGCAACTATGCTGACCATTACACCACCACCGCACAAGCGAGCGCCCCGCCACCGCGCTGAGTCGGCTTCCCGCCTGTCGGCAGCGGCCGAAGGTGATCGTACCCGGCAGGCGCATTTCGAGGCAGGCTAGGGGAGCACATCCAGACGCATTCGGACAGCGTATCCGCGCACATTTCGCATCCTTTGGCAAGAGTCGGCGCCGGCGACGCAAGAGTACGCAGAGGACCGCGTTCTGGCGGCATCTTTAAGCAGTGCAGTGCAGGATTCAGCGTCTGCAGCATCTTCTCCACAGAATGCTACGGCGCTTGACGGCAGTCCCACTTTCCCTTGAGACATCTGCTCGGGAAGCAGCGTGAAGGTACCGCTGGCCCGAGCATCGGTGGTTCAGTGGTAGAATGCTCGCCTGCCACGCGGGCGGCCCGGGTTCGATTCCCGGCCGATGCATCATTTTGTTTTTTCTCCGGTAGGGGTGCTGCGTGTCTTTCGCACTCGAACTGCGTGAGCCATGAGAATGAACCGCGGGATTCCGTGTGGAAAGAACCAATCATGCAGCGCGGACGACTGCTCGTTTGGACTCCTGCGTGCTATTGTACATACTGGCGTCGGCCTAGCATCGCAAGTTGCCTGCCGCGCCGTGAATGCACGTGTAGCAACAGAAAAAATGAGCCAGGGAGTGCAGACTCTCTACCACTTGTATTCGGTACTTACCAAGATTCCAGAAGGTCTAACGATCGCCTGCCTCGGTAGCGCAGTAGGCAGCGCGTAAGTCTCATAATCTTAAGGTCGTGAGTTCGATCCTCACCCGGGGCATCTAATTTTCTGTGACTGAAGGTGGTGCTGTTGCTAGGGCGCCAACTTATTTCTTGTTTGTTATCCACAACGTTTCAACGCTTCAGCGGGAAAATGTTTACTTCCTGTTATTGCTACATACAGCTTCCCTATTCCTCTTCTCCCAGCAGAGCATGAAGCCAAAAGCATTGCTCTGCGACGTTTGAGGTGCGCGCCTTGCCAGTCAGTATGTGCAAAGATGCTCGCAAAGAGAGCGACAATGCGACAAGCGACCGTACGAACGGTCGAATGAAACGGCCGCATCCGGTGTGGTCTAGTGGCTAGGATACCTGGCTTTCACCCAGGAGGCCCGGGTTCGATTCCCGGTACCGGAACGGAATTTTTTCCACACTAATCGTGACAAGTTTGAGCTGTCCGAGCGGCCGTTTCCCGTCCTGCTCGCAATATAGCTACTGTTTCGTGACCGTCAGCAGAATATAGACTAGGGAAGCAGACACACGACGACCATAGGAATGGTGTATGGCTTCATGCCACCTGATTCCAGCGTAGGGCTGAGCAGCTGCATCTGCCGAGGCCCGTTAGCTCAGTTGGTTAGAGCGTCGTGCTAATAACGCGAAGGTCGTGGGTTCGATCCCCCCACGGGCCACTTCTCTTTTACTACTGCGAAAAGGCAGCGCCGATTTCAGCTGGCGAGTGTGATGACCAAATGATCATCACCCTGCGTGGAAGTTGACAGAGGATCCGAACCCGACTCGTCGGGAAGCACTACAGCATTCACTCGGCAATGGCCATAATATCTTGAATACACTGGTTAGAGAAAATGAAAGAAAATGTCCGATTGCCGATGCGTAACAACTTTGGCCCTTGTCAGTACTTGGGCGGGTGAGCGCATGGGAACACAGGGCACTATTGGCAGTTTTACTTCCTATTTTTGTTTCTCCTTTGTTTTCGGAGCTACAGCCCGATTCGGCCAGGGAGACGCCACCGTGAAATGAAGGGGGCGTGCTGTGTGTCCATCGCCTCGCCTCTCCTTACCTCTCTCAGTCGTTTCTCGTGCTTGTCGTTTTGATATAGGCCGATTTGAGAGCGTCAGCTCTCGCGTCAGCTGAGCAAAGTCGAGACAAGTCGAGACACACTAAGGGCTGGTATGCAGCGAGTAAGAGGGCGAAAAAACAATAGTTTAAGAGCGCGTGGCAAAAGTACTCATACGCGAAATTAAAAGCCTGCTGCGGTGGCCGGGAATCGAACCCGGATCAACTGCTTGGAAGGCAACTATGCTGACCATTACACCACCACCGCACAAGCGAGCGCCCCGCCACCGCGCTGAGTCGGCTTCCCGCCTGTCGGCAGCGGCCGAAGGTGATCGTACCCGGCAGGCGCATTTCGAGGCAGGCTAGGGGAGCACATCCAGACGCATTCGGACAGCGTATCCGCGCACATTTCGCATCCTTTGGCAAGAGTCGGCGCCGGCGACGCAAGAGTACGCAGAGGACCGCGTTCTGGCGGCATCTTTAAGCAGTGCAGTGCAGGATTCAGCGTCTGCAGCATCTTCTCCACAGAATGCTACGGCGCTTGACGGCAGTCCCACTTTCCCTTGAGACATCTGCTCGGGAAGCAGCGTGAAGGTACCGCTGGCCCGAGCATCGGTGGTTCAGTGGTAGAATGCTCGCCTGCCACGCGGGCGGCCCGGGTTCGATTCCCGGCCGATGCATCATTTTGTTTTTTCTCCGGTAGGGGTGCTGCGTGTCTTTCGCACTCGAACTGCGTGAGCCATGAGAATGAACCGCGGGATTCCGTGTGGAAAGAACCAATCATGCAGCGCGGACGACTGCTCGTTTGGACTCCTGCGTGCTATTGTACATACTGGCGTCGGCCTAGCATCGCAAGTTGCCTGCCGCGCCGTGAATGCACGTGTAGCAACAGAAAAAATGAGCCAGGGAGTGCAGACTCTCTACCACTTGTATTCGGTACTTACCAAGATTCCAGAAGGTCTAACGATCGCATGCCTCGGTAGCGCAGTAGGCAGCGCGTAAGTCTCATAATCTTAAGGTCGTGAGTTCGATCCTCACCCGGGGCATCTAATTTTCTGTGACTGAAGGTGGTGCTGTTGCTAGGGCGCCAACTTATTTCTTGTTTGTTATCCACAACGTTTCAACGCTTCAGCGGGAAAATGTTTACTTCCTGTTATTGCTACATACAGCTTCCCTATTCCTCTTCTCCCAGCAGAGCATGAAGCCAAAAGCATTGCTCTGCGACGTTTGAGGTGCGCGCCTTGCCAGTCAGTATGTGCAAAGATGCTCGCAAAGAGAGCGACAATGCGACAAGCGACCGTACGAACGGTCGAATGAAACGGCCGCATCCGGTGTGGTCTAGTGGCTAGGATACCTGGCTTTCACCCAGGAGGCCCGGGTTCGATTCCCGGTACCGGAACGGAATTTTTTCCACACTAATCGTGACAAGTTTGAGCTGTCCGAGCGGCCGTTTCCCGTCCTGCTCGCAATATAGCTACTGTTTCGTGACCGTCAGCAGAATATAGACTAGGGAAGCAGACACACGACGACCATAGGAATGGTGTATGGCTTCATGCCACCTGATTCCAGCGTAGGGCTGAGCAGCTGCATCTGCCGAGGCCCGTTAGCTCAGTTGGTTAGAGCGTCGTGCTAATAACGCGAAGGTCGTGGGTTCGATCCCCCCACGGGCCACTTCTCTTTTACTACTGCGAAAAGGCAGCGCCGATTTCAGCTGGCGAGTGTGATGACCAAATGATCATCACCCTGCGTGGAAGTTGACAGAGGATCCGAACCCGACTCGTCGGGAAGCACTACAGCATTCACTCGGCAATGGCCATAATATCTTGAATACACTGGTTAGAGAAAATGAAAGAAAATGTCCGATTGCCGATGCGTAACAACTTTGGCCCTTGTCAGTACTTGGGCGGGTGAGCGCATGGGAACACAGGGCACTATTGGCAGTTTTACTTCCTATTTTTGTTTCTCCTTTGTTTTCGGAGCTACAGCCCGATTCGGCCAGGGAGACGCCACCGTGAAATGAAGGGGGCGTGCTGTGTGTCCATCGCCTCGCCTCTCCTTACCTCTCTCAGTCGTTTCTCGTGCTTGTCGTTTTGATATAGGCCGATTTGAGAGCGTCAGCTCTCGCGTCAGCTGAGCAAAGTCGAGACAAGTCGAGACACACTAAGGGCTGGTATGCAGCGAGTAAGAGGGCGAAAAAACAATAGTTTAAGAGCGCGTGGCAAAAGTACTCATACGCGAAATTAAAAGCCTGCGGCGGTGGCCGGGAATCGAACCCGGATCAACTGCTTGGAAGGCAACTATGCTGACCATTACACCACCACCGCACAAGCGAGCGCCCCGCCACCGCGCTGAGTCGGCTTCCCGCCTGTCGGCAGCGGCCGAAGGTGATCGTACCCGGCAGGCGCATTTCGAGGCAGGCTAGGGGAGCACATCCAGACGCATTCGGACAGCGTATCCGCGCACATTTCGCATCCTTTGGCAAGAGTCGGCGCCGGCGACGCAAGAGTACGCAGAGGACCGCGTTCTGGCGGCATCTTTAAGCAGTGCAGTGCAGGATTCAGCGTCTGCAGCATCTTCTCCACAGAATGCTACGGCGCTTGACGGCAGTCCCACTTTCCCTTGAGACATCTGCTCGGGAAGCAGCGTGAAGGTACCGCTGGCCCGAGCATCGGTGGTTCAGTGGTAGAATGCTCGCCTGCCACGCGGGCGGCCCGGGTTCGATTCCCGGCCGATGCATCATTTTGTTTTTTCTCCGGTAGGGGTGCTGCGTGTCTTTCGCACTCGAACTGCGTGAGCCATGAGAATGAACCGCGGGATTCCGTGTGGAAAGAACCAATCATGCAGCGCGGACGACTGCTCGTTTGGACTCCTGCGTGCTATTGTACATACTGGCGTCGGCCTAGCATCGCAAGTTGCCTGCCGCGCCGTGAATGCACGTGTAGCAACAGAAAAAATGAGCCAGGGAGTGCAGACTCTCTACCACTTGTATTCGGTACTTACCAAGATTCCAGAAGGTCTAACGATCGCCTGCCTCGGTAGCGCAGTAGGCAGCGCGTAAGTCTCATAATCTTAAGGTCGTGAGTTCGATCCTCACCCGGGGCATCTAATTTTCTGTGACTGAAGGTGGTGCTGTTGCTAGGGCGCCAACTTATTTCTTGTTTGTTATCCACAACGTTTCAACGCTTCAGCGGGAAAATGTTTACTTCCTGTTATTGCTACATACAGCTTCCCTATTCCTCTTCTCCCAGCAGAGCATGAAGCCAAAAGCATTGCTCTGCGACGTTTGAGGTGCGCGCCTTGCCAGTCAGTATGTGCAAAGATGCTCGCAAAGAGAGCGACAATGCGACAAGCGACCGTACGAACGGTCGAATGAAACGGCCGCATCCGGTGTGGTCTAGTGGCTAGGATACCTGGCTTTCACCCAGGAGGCCCGGGTTCGATTCCCGGTACCGGAACGGAATTTTTTCCACACTAATCGTGACAAGTTTGAGCTGTCCGAGCGGCCGTTTCCCGTCCTGCTCGCAATATAGCTACTGTTTCGTGACCGTCAGCAGAATATAGACTAGGGAAGCAGACACACGACGACCATAGGAATGGTGTATGGCTTCATGCCACCTGATTCCAGCGTAGGGCTGAGCAGCTGCATCTGCCGAGGCCCGTTAGCTCAGTTGGTTAGAGCGTCGTGCTAATAACGCGAAGGTCGTGGGTTCGATCCCCCCACGGGCCACTTCTCTTTTACTACTGCGAAAAGGCAGCGCCGATTTCAGCTGGCGAGTGTGATGACCAAATGATCATCACCCTGCGTGGAAGTTGACAGAGGATCCGAACCCGACTCGTCGGGAAGCACTACAGCATTCACTCGGCAATGGCCATAATATCTTGAATACACTGGTTAGAGAAAATGAAAGAAAATGTCCGATTGCCGATGCGTAACAACTTTGGCCCTTGTCAGTACTTGGGCGGGTGAGCGCATGGGAACACAGGGCACTATTGGCAGTTTTACTTCCTATTTTTGTTTCTCCTTTGTTTTCGGAGCTACAGCCCGATTCGGCCAGGGAGACGCCACCGTGAAATGAAGGGGGCGTGCTGTGTGTCCATCGCCTCGCCTCTCCTTACCTCTCTCAGTCGTTTCTCGTGCTTGTCGTTTTGATATAGGCCGATTTGAGAGCGTCAGCTCTCGCGTCAGCTGAGCAAAGTCGAGACAAGTCGAGACACACTAAGGGCTGGTATGCAGCGAGTAAGAGGGCGAAAAAACAATAGTTTAAGAGCGCGTGGCAAAAGTACTCATACGCGAAATTAAAAGCCTGCGGCGGTGGCCGGGAATCGAACCCGGATCAACTGCTTGGAAGGCAACTATGCTGACCATTACACCACCACCGCACAAGCGAGCGCCCCGCCACCGCGCTGAGTCGGCTTCCCGCCTGTCGGCAGCGGCCGAAGGTGATCGTACCCGGCAGGCGCATTTCGAGGCAGGCTAGGGGAGCACATCCAGACGCATTCGGACAGCGTATCCGCGCACATTTCGCATCCTTTGGCAAGAGTCGGCGCCGGCGACGCAAGAGTACGCAGAGGACCGCGTTCTGGCGGCATCTTTAAGCAGTGCAGTGCAGGATTCAGCGTCTGCAGCATCTTCTCCACAGAATGCTACGGCGCTTGACGGCAGTCCCACTTTCCCTTGAGACATCTGCTCGGGAAGCAGCGTGAAGGTACCGCTGGCCCGAGCATCGGTGGTTCAGTGGTAGAATGCTCGCCTGCCACGCGGGCGGCCCGGGTTCGATTCCCGGCCGATGCATCATTTTGTTTTTTCTCCGGTAGGGGTGCTGCGTGTCTTTCGCACTCGAACTGCGTGAGCCATGAGAATGAACCGCGGGATTCCGTGTGGAAAGAACCAATCATGCAGCGCGGACGACTGCTCGTTTGGACTCCTGCGTGCTATTGTACATACTGGCGTCGGCCTAGCATCGCAAGTTGCCTGCCGCGCCGTGAATGCACGTGTAGCAACAGAAAAAATGAGCCAGGGAGTGCAGACTCTCTACCACTTGTATTCGGTACTTACCAAGATTCCAGAAGGTCTAACGATCGCCTGCCTCGGTAGCGCAGTAGGCAGCGCGTAAGTCTCATAATCTTAAGGTCGTGAGTTCGATCCTCACCCGGGGCATCTAATTTTCTGTGACTGAAGGTGGTGCTGTTGCTAGGGCGCCAACTTATTTCTTGTTTGTTATCCACAACGTTTCAACGCTTCAGCGGGAAAATGTTTACTTCCTGTTATTGCTACATACAGCTTCCCTATTCCTCTTCTCCCAGCAGAGCATGAAGCCAAAAGCATTGCTCTGCGACGTTTGAGGTGCGCGCCTTGCCAGTCAGTATGTGCAAAGATGCTCGCAAAGAGAGCGACAATGCGACAAGCGACCGTACGAACGGTCGAATGAAACGGCCGCATCCGGTGTGGTCTAGTGGCTAGGATACCTGGCTTTCACCCAGGAGGCCCGGGTTCGATTCCCGGTACCGGAACGGAATTTTTTCCACACTAATCGTGACAAGTTTGAGCTGTCCGAGCGGCCGTTTCCCGTCCTGCTCGCAATATAGCTACTGTTTCGTGACCGTCAGCAGAATATAGACTAGGGAAGCAGACACACGACGACCATAGGAATGGTGTATGGCTTCATGCCACCTGATTCCAGCGTAGGGCTGAGCAGCTGCATCTGCCGAGGCCCGTTAGCTCAGTTGGTTAGAGCGTCGTGCTAATAACGCGAAGGTCGTGGGTTCGATCCCCCCACGGGCCACTTCTCTTTTACTACTGCGAAAAGGCAGCGCCGATTTCAGCTGGCGAGTGTGATGACCAAATGATCATCACCCTGCGTGGAAGTTGACAGAGGATCCGAACCCGACTCGTCGGGAAGCACTACAGCATTCACTCGGCAATGGCCATAATATCTTGAATACACTGGTTAGAGAAAATGAAAGAAAATGTCCGATTGCCGATGCGTAACAACTTTGGCCCTTGTCAGTACTTGGGCGGGTGAGCGCATGGGAACACAGGGCACTATTGGCAGTTTTACTTCCTATTTTTGTTTCTCCTTTGTTTTCGGAGCTACAGCCCGATTCGGCCAGGGAGACGCCACCGTGAAATGAAGGGGGCGTGCTGTGTGTCCATCGCCTCGCCTCTCCTTACCTCTCTCAGTCGTTTCTCGTGCTTGTCGTTTTGATATAGGCCGATTTGAGAGCGTCAGCTCTCGCGTCAGCTGAGCAAAGTCGAGACAAGTCGAGACACACTAAGGGCTGGTATGCAGCGAGTAAGAGGGCGAAAAAACAATAGTTTAAGAGCGCGTGGCAAAAGTACTCATACGCGAAATTAAAAGCCTGCTGCGGTGGCCGGGAATCGAACCCGGATCAACTGCTTGGAAGGCAACTATGCTGACCATTACACCACCACCGCACAAGCGAGCGCCCCGCCACCGCGCTGAGTCGGCTTCCCGCCTGTCGGCAGCGGCCGAAGGTGATCGTACCCGGCAGGCGCATTTCGAGGCAGGCTAGGGGAGCACATCCAGACGCATTCGGACAGCGTATCCGCGCACATTTCGCATCCTTTGGCAAGAGTCGGCGCCGGCGACGCAAGAGTACGCAGAGGACCGCGTTCTGGCGGCATCTTTAAGCAGTGCAGTGCAGGATTCAGCGTCTGCAGCATCTTCTCCACAGAATGCTACGGCGCTTGACGGCAGTCCCACTTTCCCTTGAGACATCTGCTCGGGAAGCAGCGTGAAGGTACCGCTGGCCCGAGCATCGGTGGTTCAGTGGTAGAATGCTCGCCTGCCACGCGGGCGGCCCGGGTTCGATTCCCGGCCGATGCATCATTTTGTTTTTTCTCCGGTAGGGGTGCTGCGTGTCTTTCGCACTCGAACTGCGTGAGCCATGAGAATGAACCGCGGGATTCCGTGTGGAAAGAACCAATCATGCAGCGCGGACGACTGCTCGTTTGGACTCCTGCGTGCTATTGTACATACTGGCGTCGGCCTAGCATCGCAAGTTGCCTGCCGCGCCGTGAATGCACGTGTAGCAACAGAAAAAATGAGCCAGGGAGTGCAGACTCTCTACCACTTGTATTCGGTACTTACCAAGATTCCAGAAGGTCTAACGATCGCCTGCCTCGGTAGCGCAGTAGGCAGCGCGTAAGTCTCATAATCTTAAGGTCGTGAGTTCGATCCTCACCCGGGGCATCTAATTTTCTGTGACTGAAGGTGGTGCTGTTGCTAGGGCGCCAACTTATTTCTTGTTTGTTATCCACAACGTTTCAACGCTTCAGCGGGAAAATGTTTACTTCCTGTTATTGCTACATACAGCTTCCCTATTCCTCTTCTCCCAGCAGAGCATGAAGCCAAAAGCATTGCTCTGCGACGTTTGAGGTGCGCGCCTTGCCAGTCAGTATGTGCAAAGATGCTCGCAAAGAGAGCGACAATGCGACAAGCGACCGTACGAACGGTCGAATGAAACGGCCGCATCCGGTGTGGTCTAGTGGCTAGGATACCTGGCTTTCACCCAGGAGGCCCGGGTTCGATTCCCGGTACCGGAACGGAATTTTTTCCACACTAATCGTGACAAGTTTGAGCTGTCCGAGCGGCCGTTTCCCGTCCTGCTCGCAATATAGCTACTGTTTCGTGACCGTCAGCAGAA
The DNA here is from genome assembly GCF_021461395.2 of Schistocerca americana. Lineage (NCBI taxonomy): Eukaryota > Metazoa > Arthropoda > Insecta > Orthoptera > Acrididae > Schistocerca > Schistocerca americana. The sequence continues at coordinate 423,266 of NW_025725220.1, forward strand.
TATAGACTAGGGAAGCAGACACACGACGACCATAGGAATGGTGTATGGCTTCATGCCACCTGATTCCAGCGTAGGGCTGAGCAGCTGCATCTGCCGAGGCCCGTTAGCTCAGTTGGTTAGAGCGTCGTGCTAATAACGCGAAGGTCGTGGGTTCGATCCCCCCACGGGCCACTTCTCTTTTACTACTGCGAAAAGGCAGCGCCGATTTCAGCTGGCGAGTGTGATGACCAAATGATCATCACCCTGCGTGGAAGTTGACAGAGGATCCGAACCCGACTCGTCGGGAAGCACTACAGCATTCACTCGGCAATGGCCATAATATCTTGAATACACTGGTTAGAGAAAATGAAAGAAAATGTCCGATTGCCGATGCGTAACAACTTTGGCCCTTGTCAGTACTTGGGCGGGTGAGCGCATGGGAACACAGGGCACTATTGGCAGTTTTACTTCCTATTTTTGTTTCTCCTTTGTTTTCGGAGCTACAGCCCGATTCGGCCAGGGAGACGCCACCGTGAAATGAAGGGGGCGTGCTGTGTGTCCATCGCCTCGCCTCTCCTTACCTCTCTCAGTCGTTTCTCGTGCTTGTCGTTTTGATATAGGCCGATTTGAGAGCGTCAGCTCTCGCGTCAGCTGAGCAAAGTCGAGACAAGTCGAGACACACTAAGGGCTGGTATGCAGCGAGTAAGAGGGCGAAAAAACAATAGTTTAAGAGCGCGTGGCAAAAGTACTCATACGCGAAATTAAAAGCCTGCTGCGGTGGCCGGGAATCGAACCCGGATCAACTGCTTGGAAGGCAACTATGCTGACCATTACACCACCACCGCACAAGCGAGCGCCCCGCCACCGCGCTGAGTCGGCTTCCCGCCTGTCGGCAGCGGCCGAAGGTGATCGTACCCGGCAGGCGCATTTCGAGGCAGGCTAGGGGAGCACATCCAGACGCATTCGGACAGCGTATCCGCGCACATTTCGCATCCTTTGGCAAGAGTCGGCGCCGGCGACGCAAGAGTACGCAGAGGACCGCGTTCTGGCGGCATCTTTAAGCAGTGCAGTGCAGGATTCAGCGTCTGCAGCATCTTCTCCACAGAATGCTACGGCGCTTGACGGCAGTCCCACTTTCCCTTGAGACATCTGCTCGGGAAGCAGCGTGAAGGTACCGCTGGCCCGAGCATCGGTGGTTCAGTGGTAGAATGCTCGCCTGCCACGCGGGCGGCCCGGGTTCGATTCCCGGCCGATGCATCATTTTGTTTTTTCTCCGGTAGGGGTGCTGCGTGTCTTTCGCACTCGAACTGCGTGAGCCATGAGAATGAACCGCGGGATTCCGTGTGGAAAGAACCAATCATGCAGCGCGGACGACTGCTCGTTTGGACTCCTGCGTGCTATTGTACATACTGGCGTCGGCCTAGCATCGCAAGTTGCCTGCCGCGCCGTGAATGCACGTGTAGCAACAGAAAAAATGAGCCAGGGAGTGCAGACTCTCTACCACTTGTATTCGGTACTTACCAAGATTCCAGAAGGTCTAACGATCGCCTGCCTCGGTAGCGCAGTAGGCAGCGCGTAAGTCTCATAATCTTAAGGTCGTGAGTTCGATCCTCACCCGGGGCATCTAATTTTCTGTGACTGAAGGTGGTGCTGTTGCTAGGGCGCCAACTTATTTCTTGTTTGTTATCCACAACGTTTCAACGCTTCAGCGGGAAAATGTTTACTTCCTGTTATTGCTACATACAGCTTCCCTATTCCTCTTCTCCCAGCAGAGCATGAAGCCAAAAGCATTGCTCTGCGACGTTTGAGGTGCGCGCCTTGCCAGTCAGTATGTGCAAAGATGCTCGCAAAGAGAGCGACAATGCGACAAGCGACCGTACGAACGGTCGAATGAAACGGCCGCATCCGGTGTGGTCTAGTGGCTAGGATACCTGGCTTTCACCCAGGAGGCCCGGGTTCGATTCCCGGTACCGGAACGGAATTTTTTCCACACTAATCGTGACAAGTTTGAGCTGTCCGAGCGGCCGTTTCCCGTCCTGCTCGCAATATAGCTACTGTTTCGTGACCGTCAGCAGAATATAGACTAGGGAAGCAGACACACGACGACCATAGGAATGGTGTATGGCTTCATGCCACCTGATTCCAGCGTAGGGCTGAGCAGCTGCATCTGCCGAGGCCCGTTAGCTCAGTTGGTTAGAGCGTCGTGCTAATAACGCGAAGGTCGTGGGTTCGATCCCCCCACGGGCCACTTCTCTTTTACTACTGCGAAAAGGCAGCGCCGATTTCAGCTGGCGAGTGTGATGACCAAATGATCATCACCCTGCGTGGAAGTTGACAGAGGATCCGAACCCGACTCGTCGGGAAGCACTACAGCATTCACTCGGCAATGGCCATAATATCTTGAATACACTGGTTAGAGAAAATGAAAGAAAATGTCCGATTGCCGATGCGTAACAACTTTGGCCCTTGTCAGTACTTGGGCGGGTGAGCGCATGGGAACACAGGGCACTATTGGCAGTTTTACTTCCTATTTTTGTTTCTCCTTTGTTTTCGGAGCTACAGCCCGATTCGGCCAGGGAGACGCCACCGTGAAATGAAGGGGGCGTGCTGTGTGTCCATCGCCTCGCCTCTCCTTACCTCTCTCAGTCGTTTCTCGTGCTTGTCGTTTTGATATAGGCCGATTTGAGAGCGTCAGCTCTCGCGTCAGCTGAGCAAAGTCGAGACAAGTCGAGACACACTAAGGGCTGGTATGCAGCGAGTAAGAGGGCGAAAAAACAATAGTTTAAGAGCGCGTGGCAAAAGTACTCATACGCGAAATTAAAAGCCTGCTGCGGTGGCCGGGAATCGAACCCGGATCAACTGCTTGGAAGGCAACTATGCTGACCATTACACCACCACCGCACAAGCGAGCGCCCCGCCACCGCGCTGAGTCGGCTTCCCGCCTGTCGGCAGCGGCCGAAGGTGATCGTACCCGGCAGGCGCATTTCGAGGCAGGCTAGGGGAGCACATCCAGACGCATTCGGACAGCGTATCCGCGCACATTTCGCATCCTTTGGCAAGAGTCGGCGCCGGCGACGCAAGAGTACGCAGAGGACCGCGTTCTGGCGGCATCTTTAAGCAGTGCAGTGCAGGATTCAGCGTCTGCAGCATCTTCTCCACAGAATGCTACGGCGCTTGACGGCAGTCCCACTTTCCCTTGAGACATCTGCTCGGGAAGCAGCGTGAAGGTACCGCTGGCCCGAGCATCGGTGGTTCAGTGGTAGAATGCTCGCCTGCCACGCGGGCGGCCCGGGTTCGATTCCCGGCCGATGCATCATTTTGTTTTTTCTCCGGTAGGGGTGCTGCGTGTCTTTCGCACTCGAACTGCGTGAGCCATGAGAATGAACCGCGGGATTCCGTGTGGAAAGAACCAATCATGCAGCGCGGACGACTGCTCGTTTGGACTCCTGCGTGCTATTGTACATACTGGCGTCGGCCTAGCATCGCAAGTTGCCTGCCGCGCCGTGAATGCACGTGTAGCAACAGAAAAAATGAGCCAGGGAGTGCAGACTCTCTACCACTTGTATTCGGTACTTACCAAGATTCCAGAAGGTCTAACGATCGCCTGCCTCGGTAGCGCAGTAGGCAGCGCGTAAGTCTCATAATCTTAAGGTCGTGAGTTCGATCCTCACCCGGGGCATGTAATTTTCTGTGACTGAAGGTGGTGCTGTTGCTAGGGCGCCAACTTATTTCTTGTTTGTTATCCACAACGTTTCAACGCTTCAGCGGGAAAATGTTTACTTCCTGTTATTGCTACATACAGCTTCCCTATTCCTCTTCTCCCAGCAGAGCATGAAGCCAAAAGCATTGCTCTGCGACGTTTGAGGTGCGCGCCTTGCCAGTCAGTATGTGCAAAGATGCTCGCAAAGAGAGCGACAATGCGACAAGCGACCGTACGAACGGTCGAATGAAACGGCCGCATCCGGTGTGGTCTAGTGGCTAGGATACCTGGCTTTCACCCAGGAGGCCCGGGTTCGATTCCCGGTACCGGAACGGAATTTTTTCCACACTAATCGTGACAAGTTTGAGCTGTCCGAGCGGCCGTTTCCCGTCCTGCTCGCAATATAGCTACTGTTTCGTGACAGTCAGCAGAATATAGACTAGGGAAGCAGACACACGACGACCATAGGAATGGTGTATGGCTTCATGCCACCTGATTCCAGCGTAGGGCTGAGCAGCTGCATCTGCCGAGGCCCGTTAGCTCAGTTGGTTAGAGCGTCGTGCTAATAACGCGAAGGTCGTGGGTTCGATCCCCCCACGGGCCACTTCTCTTTTACTACTGCGAAAAGGCAGCGCCGATTTCAGCTGGCGAGTGTGATGACCAAATGATCATCACCCTGCGTGGAAGTTGACAGAGGATCCGAACCCGACTCGTCGGGAAGCACTACAGCATTCACTCGGCAATGGCCATAATATCTTGAATACACTGGTTAGAGAAAATGAAAGAAAATGTCCGATTGCCGATGCGTAACAACTTTGGCCCTTGTCAGTACTTGGGCGGGTGAGCGCATGGGAACACAGGGCACTATTGGCAGTTTTACTTCCTATTTTTGTTTCTCCTTTGTTTTCGGAGCTACAGCCCGATTCGGCCAGGGAGACGCCACCGTGAAATGAAGGGGGCGTGCTGTGTGTCCATCGCCTCGCCTCTCCTTACCTCTCTCAGTCGTTTCTCGTGCTTGTCGTTTTGATATAGGCCGATTTGAGAGCGTCAGCTCTCGCGTCAGCTGAGCAAAGTCGAGACAAGTCGAGACACACTAAGGGCTGGTATGCAGCGAGTAAGAGGGCGAAAAAACAATAGTTTAAGAGCGCGTGGCAAAAGTACTCATACGCGAAATTAAAAGCCTGCTGCGGTGGCCGGGAATCGAACCCGGATCAACTGCTTGGAAGGCAACTATGCTGACCATTACACCACCACCGCACAAGCGAGCGCCCCGCCACCGCGCTGAGTCGGCTTCCCGCCTGTCGGCAGCGGCCGAAGGTGATCGTACCCGGCAGGCGCATTTCGAGGCAGGCTAGGGGAGCACATCCAGACGCATTCGGACAGCGTATCCGCGCACATTTCGCATCCTTTGGCAAGAGTCGGCGCCGGCGACGCAAGAGTACGCAGAGGACCGCGTTCTGGCGGCATCTTTAAGCAGTGCAGTGCAGGATTCAGCGTCTGCAGCATCTTCTCCACAGAATGCTACGGCGCTTGACGGCAGTCCCACTTTCCCTTGAGACATCTGCTCGGGAAGCAGCGTGAAGGTACCGCTGGCCCGAGCATCGGTGGTTCAGTGGTAGAATGCTCGCCTGCCACGCGGGCGGCCCGGGTTCGATTCCCGGCCGATGCATCATTTTGTTTTTTCTCCGGTAGGGGTGCTGCGTGTCTTTCGCACTCGAACTGCGTGAGCCATGAGAATGAACCGCGGGATTCCGTGTGGAAAGAACCAATCATGCAGCGCGGACGACTGCTCGTTTGGACTCCTGCGTGCTATTGTACATACTGGCGTCGGCCTAGCATCGCAAGTTGCCTGCCGCGCCGTGAATGCACGTGTAGCAACAGAAAAAATGAGCCAGGGAGTGCAGACTCTCTACCACTTGTATTCGGTACTTACCAAGATTCCAGAAGGTCTAACGATCGCCTGCCTCGGTAGCGCAGTAGGCAGCGCGTAAGTCTCATAATCTTAAGGTCGTGAGTTCGATCCTCACCCGGGGCATGTAATTTTCTGTGACTGAAGGTGGTGCTGTTGCTAGGGCGCCAACTTATTTCTTGTTTGTTATCCACAACGTTTCAACGCTTCAGCGGGAAAATGTTTACTTCCTGTTATTGCTACATACAGCTTCCCTATTCCTCTTCTCCCAGCAGAGCATGAAGCCAAAAGCATTGCTCTGCGACGTTTGAGGTGCGCGCCTTGCCAGTCAGTATGTGCAAAGATGCTCGCAAAGAGAGCGACAATGCGACAAGCGACCGTACGAACGGTCGAATGAAACGGCCGCATCCGGTGTGGTCTAGTGGCTAGGATACCTGGCTTTCACCCAGGAGGCCCGGGTTCGATTCCCGGTACCGGAACGGAATTTTTTCCACACTAATCGTGACAAGTTTGAGCTGTCCGAGCGGCCGTTTCCCGTCCTGCTCGCAATATAGCTACTGTTTCGTGACAGTCAGCAGAATATAGACTAGGGAAGCAGACACACGACGACCATAGGAATGGTGTATGGCTTCATGCCACCTGATTCCAGCGTAGGGCTGAGCAGCTGCATCTGCCGAGGCCCGTTAGCTCAGTTGGTTAGAGCGTCGTGCTAATAACGCGAAGGTCGTGGGTTCGATCCCCCCACGGGCCACTTCTCTTTTACTACTGCGAAAAGGCAGCGCCGATTTCAGCTGGCGAGTGTGATGACCAAATGATCATCACCCTGCGTGGAAGTTGACAGAGGATCCGAACCCGACTCGTCGGGAAGCACTACAGCATTCACTCGGCAATGGCCATAATATCTTGAATACACTGGTTAGAGAAAATGAAAGAAAATGTCCGATTGCCGATGCGTAACAACTTTGGCCCTTGTCAGTACTTGGGCGGGTGAGCGCATGGGAACACAGGGCACTATTGGCAGTTTTACTTCCTATTTTTGTTTCTCCTTTGTTTTCGGAGCTACAGCCCGATTCGGCCAGGGAGACGCCACCGTGAAATGAAGGGGGCGTGCTGTGTGTCCATCGCCTCGCCTCTCCTTACCTCTCTCAGTCGTTTCTCGTGCTTGTCGTTTTGATATAGGCCGATTTGAGAGCGTCAGCTCTCGCGTCAGCTGAGCAAAGTCGAGACAAGTCGAGACACACTAAGGGCTGGTATGCAGCGAGTAAGAGGGCGAAAAAACAATAGTTTAAGAGCGCGTGGCAAAAGTACTCATACGCGAAATTAAAAGCCTGCTGCGGTGGCCGGGAATCGAACCCGGATCAACTGCTTGGAAGGCAACTATGCTGACCATTACACCACCACCGCACAAGCGAGCGCCCCGCCACCGCGCTGAGTCGGCTTCCCGCCTGTCGGCAGCGGCCGAAGGTGATCGTACCCGGCAGGCGCATTTCGAGGCAGGCTAGGGGAGCACATCCAGACGCATTCGGACAGCGTATCCGCGCACATTTCGCATCCTTTGGCAAGAGTCGGCGCCGGCGACGCAAGAGTACGCAGAGGACCGCGTTCTGGCGGCATCTTTAAGCAGTGCAGTGCAGGATTCAGCGTCTGCAGCATCTTCTCCACAGAATGCTACGGCGCTTGACGGCAGTCCCACTTTCCCTTGAGACATCTGCTCGGGAAGCAGCGTGAAGGTACCGCTGGCCCGAGCATCGGTGGTTCAGTGGTAGAATGCTCGCCTGCCACGCGGGCGGCCCGGGTTCGATTCCCGGCCGATGCATCATTTTGTTTTTTCTCCGGTAGGGGTGCTGCGTGTCTTTCGCACTCGAACTGCGTGAGCCATGAGAATGAACCGCGGGATTCCGTGTGGAAAGAACCAATCATGCAGCGCGGACGACTGCTCGTTTGGACTCCTGCGTGCTATTGTACATACTGGCGTCGGCCTAGCATCGCAAGTTGCCTGCCGCGCCGTGAATGCACGTGTAGCAACAGAAAAAATGAGCCAGGGAGTGCAGACTCTCTACCACTTGTATTCGCTACTTACCAAGATTCCAGAAGGTCTAACGATCGCCTGCCTCGGTAGCGAAGTAGGCAGCGCGTAAGTCTCATAATCTTAAGGTCGTGAGTTCGATCCTCACCCGGGGCATCTAATTTTATGTGACTGAAGGTGGTGCTGTTGCTAGGGCGCCAACTTATTTCTTGTTTGTTATCCACAACGTTTCAACGCTTCAGCGGGAAAATGTTTACTTCCTGTTATTGCTACATACAGCTTCCCTATTCCTCTTCTCCCAGCAGAGCATGAAGCCAAAAGCATTGCTCTGCGACGTTTGAGGTGCGCGCCTTGCCAGTCAGTATGTGCAAAGATGCTCGCAAAGAGAGCGACAATGCGACAAGCGACCGTACGAACGGTCGAATGAAACGGCCGCATCCGGTGTGGTCTAGTGGCTAGGATACCTGGCTTTCACCCAGGAGGCCCGGGTTCGATTCCCGGTACCGGAACGGAATTTTTTCCACACTAATCGTGACAAGTTTGAGCTGTCCGAGCGGCCGTTTCCCGTCCTGCTCGCAATATAGCTACTGTTTCGTGACCGTCAGCAGAATATAGACTAGGGAAGCAGACACACGACGACCATAGGAATGGTGTATGGCTTCATGCCACCTGATTCCAGCGTAGGGCTGAGCAGCTGCATCTGCCGAGGCCCGTTAGCTCAGTTGGTTAGAGCGTCGTGCTAATAACGCGAAGGTCGTGGGTTCGATCCCCCCACGGGCCACTTCTCTTTTACTACTGCGAAAAGGCAGCGCCGATTTCAGCTGGCGAGTGTGATGACCAAATGATCATCACCCTGCGTGGAAGTTGACAGAGGATCCGAACCCGACTCGTCGGGAAGCACTACAGCATTCACTCGGCAATGGCCATAATATCTTGAATACACTGGTTAGAGAAAATGAAAGAAAATGTCCGATTGCCGATGCGTAACAACTTTGGCCCTTGTCAGTACTTGGGCGGGTGAGCGCATGGGAACACAGGGCACTATTGGCAGTTTTACTTCCTATTTTTGTTTCTCCTTTGTTTTCGGAGCTACAGCCCGATTCGGCCAGGGAGACGCCACCGTGAAATGAAGGGGGCGTGCTGTGTGTCCATCGCCTCGCCTCTCCTTACCTCTCTCAGTCGTTTCTCGTGCTTGTCGTTTTGATATAGGCCGATTTGAGAGCGTCAGCTCTCGCGTCAGCTGAGCAAAGTCGAGACAAGTCGAGACACACTAAGGGCTGGTATGCAGCGAGTAAGAGGGCGAAAAAACAATAGTTTAAGAGCGCGTGGCAAAAGTACTCATACGCGAAATTAAAAGCCTGCGGCGGTGGCCGGGAATCGAACCCGGATCAACTGCTTGGAAGGCAACTATGCTGACCATTACACCACCACCGCACAAGCGAGCGCCCCGCCACCGCGCTGAGTCGGCTTCCCGCCTGTCGGCAGCGGCCGAAGGTGATCGTACCCGGCAGGCGCATTTCGAGGCAGGCTAGGGGAGCACATCCAGACGCATTCGGACAGCGTATCCGCGCACATCGCGCGGAGCAGCGGAGCGGTTGCGGCTTTGTTTACATCGCGGGGCGGCACTCAGCGAGTGTTTCGAGGTCCACGTGTTCAAGTTTCTTCAACGTGAGTACCATGTCGACAGTTACTAGGGCAAACACTGCGCAGTTTGTGTTCGATCGAAATGCTTTGCGGCCCACCGCTTTTGAAATCCACGAATTTCTATTCGAAGATTTGAAAATCCCGGAAGATCTAGTGGACACTTTTCAGTTGGATTTCGCGCAATATTCGCTATTTTTGAAGTTCTTTTCCGGCGACATCTGTGAAAGATTTGTTGAAAAATTTGGCGGAGTGCGTAAATTTAGGCATGTCGATGGCACAGTCAGTGATGTGCAGATTGTGCCCTCGGGTTATGGTGTTAGAACGGTCCGAGTATTTAATGTGCCCCCTGAATGCGGCAATGATTTGATTGCACGTGCTCTCACTCAGTACGGCGTTGTCTTGTCGGTAGTAAACGAAAAGTGGTCTAGTGCGTACCGGTATCAGGTTAATAGTGGAGTACGTAGTGTCCGCATTGACCTGAAGAAACACATTCCATCCTACGTAATGATTGCGGGCTGTAGGGCTCAAGTGACTTATATCGGCCAGCCACCCACATGCTCAATTTGTCATTCCACTGAGCATTTACGTGTTGATTGTCCCCGTAGACGACCCGTGCAGCTCCCACGTAGTGATGCTGCGGCTACTGGTGGCCACTTTGTGCCACTACTGAGTGAAATAGTAGCGGGCACTGTATCACAACCCCGCCCTGCCGACCCTATTCGTGCTGAGGATGTACCAAGTGAGGTGAATGTTAATGTAGACGCGCCACAGGAACGAATGGAGGACGCTCCCATTTTGTCCTCGGCTGTAGTAGAATCGGATTCAGTTGCTAAGGAGGTCCCAGATGTTTCGGATCATGCACCGGTTGCTATTTCGGAAGAGATGGACACCTCCTTACCACCGCCTCCGCCGCCTGAAGAGGTTCCCCTGGCACCGAGGAAAGGGCGTACAAAGAAAAATAAAAATAAGGGTACAAGGAGTCAGCAGTCAGATGATTTACCGTGCATCCCTGTCTCAGAGAGTGGCAGTGAGAGTGAAGTTCAGACATCGTGCCCCCCTGCCTCTGACAGCTCTGCGCGCCAGGAGCGTATAAGGGAACAAACTGCACATCTCAAGGTGTTCTTAAATACGGCACGCGAACAGGGTGCGCATGCTGCGAAGCGCAAAAGCGAGCAAAGTAGCGAGCAGCTGCCGCAGCGCACGCGCAGGCATTCGGCGACGTCGGCCGCCGGTACAGCAACAACACAGGCGGACGAGGCCACGTACACAGACACCGCTGGTGGTCGCGCCCAACCGACCGACCGACCAACGGAGACGCCCTGGTGGAAGCAGGAGGAGGACGACCCTGGATCCCATTAGCGGCTTTCGGCGGACCTGCTGTAATTCGTGCCCCGTTTACCTGCGACGTTATGTTACGCTGTTCCTGCACGCTGACAGTAATTTTCTGCACAGTATTGTCCACGAGTTACGTAATGGGTTGCAGTGCTTCTTGACAGTTTTATTGGTGTGCTTAAGACGCTGCATCTGCGTCTTCCGTTTCTCATTTTTCTTGCTAATACTTGAGTGTTTGTGTTTTAAATGGCCGCCGCTCGTCAACATCTAAAGATCTTCTCAGTTTTATCACTCAATGTAAATCGCATCATAGCTGCGCATAAAATAGCAAGTTTTATAGACTTTTTAACTTTGGGAGGCTATGACGTTGCATTGCTCCAAGAAGTTACTGTTAAGCGCTTCAATAACGTCCCTGGTTATGATGTCATCTATAACATTAACGTTGAAGGTACTTGTGGCACCGCTGTTCTTTATAAAACTGTATTGCAACCAACTAACGTGCAATTTTTACCGAATGGCCGCTTACTTACGTGTACGATCCAGGATGTCACATTTATTAATATATACGCGCCGAGTGGCACTGATCATAAACGTGCACGTTCTGTTTTCTTTAATCAAGATGTGGTTCCGTTCTTTGCGTCGACCCGCAATGTAGTAGTTGGCGGCGATTTTAACTGTGTTACTGCCGCAGCCGATCAATTTCCCACGGCTACCATGTGCCCGGAACTTTCCCAACTAATTGTGACAAATGACTTGATCGATGTTTGGCGTCATTTTCATCCTGCCACGACGCAATACACACATTTTTATGCGAACGGTGCCAGCAGAATTGATCGCGTTTATGTGTCGCGACCGCTTCAAACCTATCTTCAGAGGGTTGCGGTACATCCCGTCGCTTTTAGCGATCACTGCGGTGTTGTGTGTGACGTGCAATTACTGGCAAATAGGCAGGCGCCACCTTCCCGTGTTTGGAAACTCAATACCCGTCATCTCTCTGACGCCGGTTTACGTTGCGAGATTCAGAACGTGTGGCAGTTTTGTTCTGAAAAACGGGGAAGTTATGCCTCAGTCTTACAATGGTGGGTCGACTTAGCCAAACCGCAGTTGCGCAGTGTTGCGATGCGGTATGCAAGGGAGGCGTCATTTTGGGAGAGGCGCACCATTGCCTTTTATCAACAGTGCCTCCAAGATGCGCTTGATGCACCCGTGCCGCCAGATCAAAACTTACGCGCACGTTTGAATAGAATTAAAAGCAAGATACTCCAGCATCACCTCCACAAGGCACAAGGTGTTCTGATCAGGAGCCGACCGCAGTGTGAGACCATTGACGAAGTGCCAACGCTTTACCACTTGGCACGCGAGAAACGGTTGGCGCGGAGGAAAGACATTACCACCCTCATCACGGACACTGGTGCTCGTCTCACGGCGAAGCATGAGATCGTTGCCCACGTCACCGACCACTTTAAGAGATTGTTCGGACGGACAGCTGCCGATGATGTCGCACGTTCCTTTCTGTTAGATGAATTGGATACTGTCATCTCCGAATCTGACCGTCAGTCACTGGATGAGATGTTGTCACGGGACGATGTGAAAGACGTGTTACGTTCGTGTCGTCGAGGGAAGTCTCCAGGTCCAGATGGCCTTCCCATCGAATTTTACCTGGCTTATTGGGATATTTTCGGTGAGACATTGACGATCATGATAAATGAAATTGTTCGTGGTGCTGCTGTCCCTTCGAAGTTCGTTGCAGGGCGTATTATATTAATTCCGAAGACACCGACAGCATGCCGTGTTGAGGCATTACGCCCTATCACACTTTTAAATGCAGACTATAAACTGGCGGCACGATGCCTCGCAACGAAACTCAATGTGGTCATGGACAAGATAATCAGTCCCTTTCAGTCGTGTGGCGTGCCACGCCGTAGCATTTTTCACGCTGCGGCTTCATACCGAGACGTGGTCGCGTACGCAGCCATTCATGACCTGTCCGCTGGCATTCTCTCCATCGATTTTGCCAATGCATTCGACCGTATCGGGCACGATTATCTTCTGTCCGTCATGACAAAACTGGGGTTCGGCGGCCACTTTCTCGATGCTATACGGAATCTTTTAACATCGGCGACGTCAGTAATTGTCATCAATGGTTGGCAGTCGCCGCCCATTCCTATTACAAGATCCGTCAGACAGGGCTGTCCTTTATCAATGCTCCTATTTGTCATTGCGCTCGACCCGTTTTTGCGCGCAGTTGGTCGACTCATTGAAGGTGTCCAGGTCTGTCACGTCTCTCTGAAATGTGCTGCCTATGCTGACGACGTGGGACTTTTCATGGGGCGGGCAGATGACTTGGACAGAGTTCGCGATGTTCTGATACTGTACGAACGTGCCTCTGGCGCCGTTCTGAATACGCGGAAAACTGTATTGGTACCACTGGGTCGGCGGGGACTGTCTGCTGAACGGGACTGGTTCCGCGTTGTGCGCACCCACAAAATTTTAGGACTCGACATTGTAGCGTGCCCACAAAAAATGCAAGTTTTAAACTGGAGGCGAATTCTTGGCACTGTGAAGGCCCTATGTCGCAGCCACTCAGGTCGCCGACTCAACTTACATCAACGTGTGGCTGTCATTAACACATTCATCTTATCGAACGCGTGGTACATCGCCCAACTGCTTAGTGTTCCGAAGCCGATCGGGAGGGCGATTTCGCAGGCAGTCTACTGGCTCCTGTGGCGGCATGAAATTTTTAAAGTCAAGGCTTCGACCTGTGTCATCGACAGGCAGCTGGGCGGCCTCGGTTTCACCGACGTTCCACGCAAATGCGGCGCGCTGCTCGTCCACCGGACAGCCACCCTGCAGTCCGACAACCCGGCAGGAACCACCGCGGCACTCCTGGAGCTCTACCGCCCACACTCTGAAGCGGCGCCCGTCTCTCTCGCGGCCATCCCGTATAAGATGTCCTACATACGGGAGTACTTTTTAACGAGGAGCTATGCTCTGTCAACGGCTACCGACAGACACAGGACCGCCCGCGGACTCTACGTTGCCCTGACTGGACAACCTCCGCGTCATAAACTGGTGTTCCGGAACCCCACAGTGGAATGGGTGAACGTGTGGGCAAACATCAACAACCCGGTGTTGCCGTCGGACGTGAGTGCGCTCTGGTTTAAGATCGTCAACAACACCCTAGCGACGAACCAGCGGCTTGCCGACATTCATCTCCTTCCCTCTGCCAACTGTGGTAGATGTGGTGCTGTGGACACACGGGAACATCGTTTTGAGTGTGCATCGGTGTCGACGGTATGGCGGCTGTGTCAACGAATGGTCGCCCACATTAATAGAACGCCTCCTCACCTTGTGACTGTTCGTCGTGTGATAGTGCCTAACTTCAAAGCTTTCCCGCGGACGAAAAATAACGCCACTGTCTGGATCTTAGGGCATACGATTTATGCCCTTATCGATATGGCCGTCACTGATACTGTGATTTACCTGGATTATTTGTGGGCCCAGTATATGACACTGAAGGATTGCGTTCAATTTCGCGAACTGTTTGCGAATTTTTTGAAGGCGGCCTTGGATTACGGCTATGAAATGGAACTGCGGCAAACACCTTGAACTGAGATTTACTGAGCTGACGCGTTCCACCTTTAATTTCTTTTTCCTTCTTTAATTTGTTTTAGTTGTGTTATGGTTGGTGACTTGTGCCACAACCTCACTACGGGTCGTTCTGGTTTTATCTCCAGGAGAGGAGTGTCCTTTTAATTTTGAGGAATTTTATTTTGTTTACAAGACTTCATGGGTATTTTAGAAGATACAGTCTCTTAATTTCTGTTCCCGGACTGTCGTGATTTCATTTTATTACTTTCCTGTGATTTCAGTTTCTTTCGTGTGATACACACATCGACATAAACTCTCATGTTGTGCCGTTGTGCTGCGTTGACACCTGTTTTGTAACAACTCTCTGCTACATCGGAGTGACTGACGTTAGCCAGAAGGGAGAATATTTTCCTTTTAAGCGGAATATGATTTTAGTTGAACTACGCGCAGAAGAGTTGAACCAGCGGAGGAAAGAAGACCGTCCACGAATTCCGCGATATAATTACTCTTAGTTCCTTATTTTTCTGTGGAAGAAGACACCACACCATCTGAGCAGAAGATGATTATGTTTTCAGTTATTCCTCTGTTCCACGAAGTTCGACAGTCCAGCAAATATAGCGATGAAGCTCGCCGAAGAAGGCATATTTTGGTGAGAGTAAGGAGGGCTATAAGGGGAGTTGGGAGGCCCTAAAAAAATAAAAAAAAAAATAAAAAAAAAAAAAATAAAAAAAAAAAAAAAAAAAGAAAAAAAAATAAAAAAAAAAAAAAAAAAAAAAAAAAAAAAAAAAAAAAAAAAAAAAAAAAAAACAAAAAGAAAAAAAAAAAAAAAGAAAAAAAAAAAAAAAGAAAAAAAAACAAAAAAAAAAAAAAAAAAAACAAAAAAAAAAAAAAAAAAAAAAAAAAAAAAAAGTGGTAGAATGCTCGCCTGCCACGCGGGCGGCCCGGGTTCGATTCCCGGCCGATGCATCATTTTGTTTTTTCTCCGGTAGGGGTGCTGCGTGTCTTTCGCACTCGAACTGCGTGAGCCATGAGAATGAACCGCGGGATTCCGTGTGGAAAGAACCAATCATGCAGCGCGGACGACTGCTCGTTTGGACTCCTGCGTGCTATTGTACATACTGGCGTCGGCCTAGCATCGCAAGTTGCCTGCCGCGCCGTGAATGCACGTGTAGCAACAGAAAAAATGAGCCAGGGAGTGCAGACTCTCTACCACTTGTATTCGGTACTTACCAAGATTCCAGAAGGTCTAACGATCGCCTGCCTCGGTAGCGCAGTAGGCAGCGCGTAAGTCTCATAATCTTAAGGTCGTGAGTTCGATCCTCACCCGGGGCATCTAATTTTCTGTGACTGAAGGTGGTGCTGTTGCTAGGGCGCCAACTTATTTCTTGTTTGTTATCCACAACGTTTCAACGCTTCAGCGGGAAAATGTTTACTTCCTGTTATTGCTACATACAGCTTCCCTATTCCTCTTCTCCCAGCAGAGCATGAAGCCAAAAGCATTGCTCTGCGACGTTTGAGGTGCGCGCCTTGCCAGTCAGTATGTGCAAAGATGCTCGCAAAGAGAGCGACAATGCGACAAGCGACCGTACGAACGGTCGAATGAAACGGCCGCATCCGGTGTGGTCTAGTGGCTAGGATACCTGGCTTTCACCCAGGAGGCCCGGGTTCGATTCCCGGTACCGGAACGGAATTTTTTCCACACTAATCGTGACAAGTTTGAGCTGTCCGAGCGGCCGTTTCCCGTCCTGCTCGCAATATAGCTACTGTTTCGTGACCGTCAGCAGAATATAGACTAGGGAAGCAGACACACGACGACCATAGGAATGGTGTATGGCTTCATGCCACCTGATTCCAGCGTAGGGCTGAGCAGCTGCATCTGCCGAGGCCCGTTAGCTCAGTTGGTTAGAGCGTCGTGCTAATAACGCGAAGGTCGTGGGTTCGATCCCCCCACGGGCCACTTCTCTTTTACTACTGCGAAAAGGCAGCGCCGATTTCAGCTGGCGAGTGTGATGACCAAATGATCATCACCCTGCGTGGAAGTTGACAGAGGATCCGAACCCGACTCGTCGGGAAGCACTACAGCATTCACTCGGCAATGGCCATAATATCTTGAATACACTGGTTAGAGAAAATGAAAGAAAATGTCCGATTGCCGATGCGTAACAACTTTGGCCCTTGTCAGTACTTGGGCGGGTGAGCGCATGGGAACACAGGGCACTATTGGCAGTTTTACTTCCTATTTTTGTTTCTCCTTTGTTTTCGGAGCTACAGCCCGATTCGGCCAGGGAGACGCCACCGTGAAATGAAGGGGGCGTGCTGTGTGTCCATCGCCTCGCCTCTCCTTACCTCTCTCAGTCGTTTCTCGTGCTTGTCGTTTTGATATAGGCCGATTTGAGAGCGTCAGCTCTCGCGTCAGCTGAGCAAAGTCGAGACAAGTCGAGACACACTAAGGGCTGGTATGCAGCGAGTAAGAGGGCGAAAAAACAATAGTTTAAGAGCGCGTGGCAAAAGTACTCATACGCGAAATTAAAAGCCTGCTGCGGTGGCCGGGAATCGAACCCGGATCAACTGCTTGGAAGGCAACTATGCTGACCATTACACCACCACCGCACAAGCGAGCGCCCCGCCACCGCGCTGAGTCGGCTTCCCGCCTGTCGGCAGCGGCCGAAGGTGATCGTACCCGGCAGGCGCATTTCGAGGCAGGCTAGGGGAGCACATCCAGACGCATTCGGACAGCGTATCCGCGCACATTTCGCATCCTTTGGCAAGAGTCGGCGCCGGCGACGCAAGAGTACGCAGAGGACCGCGTTCTGGCGGCATCTTTAAGCAGTGCAGTGCAGGATTCAGCGTCTGCAGCATCTTCTCCACAGAATGCTACGGCGCTTGACGGCAGTCCCACTTTCCCTTGAGACATCTGCTCGGGAAGCAGCGTGAAGGTACCGCTGGCCCGAGCATCGGTGGTTCAGTGGTAGAATGCTCGCCTGCCACGCGGGCGGCCCGGGTTCGATTCCCGGCCGATGCATCATTTTGTTTTTTCTCCGGTAGGGGTGCTGCGTGTCTTTCGCACTCGAACTGCGTGAGCCATGAGAATGAACCGCGGGATTCCGTGTGGAAAGAACCAATCATGCAGCGCGGACGACTGCTCGTTTGGACTCCTGCGTGCTATTGTACATACTGGCGTCGGCCTAGCATCGCAAGTTGCCTGCCGCGCCGTGAATGCACGTGTAGCAACAGAAAAAATGAGCCAGGGAGTGCAGACTCTCTACCACTTGTATTCGGTACTTACCAAGATTCCAGAAGGTCTAACGATCGCCTGCCTCGGTAGCGCAGTAGGCAGCGCGTAAGTCTCATAATCTTAAGGTCGTGAGTTCGATCCTCACCCGGGGCATCTAATTTTCTGTGACTGAAGGTGGTGCTGTTGCTAGGGCGCCAACTTATTTCTTGTTTGTTATCCACAACGTTTCAACGCTTCAGCGGGAAAATGTTTACTTCCTGTTATTGCTACATACAGCTTCCCTATTCCTCTTCTCCCAGCAGAGCATGAAGCCAAAAGCATTGCTCTGCGACGTTTGAGGTGCGCGCCTTGCCAGTCAGTATGTGCAAAGATGCTCGCAAAGAGAGCGACAATGCGACAAGCGACCGTACGAACGGTCGAATGAAACGGCCGCATCCGGTGTGGTCTAGTGGCTAGGATACCTGGCTTTCACCCAGGAGGCCCGGGTTCGATTCCCGGTACCGGAACGGAATTTTTTCCACACTAATCGTGACAAGTTTGAGCTGTCCGAGCGGCCGTTTCCCGTCCTGCTCGCAATATAGCTACTGTTTCGTGACAGTCAGCAGAATATAGACTAGGGAAGCAGACACACGACGACCATAGGAATGGTGTATGGCTTCATGCCACCTGATTCCAGCGTAGGGCTGAGCAGCTGCATCTGCCGAGGCCCGTTAGCTCAGTTGGTTAGAGCGTCGTGCTAATAACGCGAAGGTCGTGGGTTCGATCCCCCCACGGGCCACTTCTCTTTTACTACTGCGAAAAGGCAGCGCCGATTTCAGCTGGCGAGTGTGATGACCAAATGATCATCACCCTGCGTGGAAGTTGACAGAGGATCCGAACCCGACTCGTCGGGAAGCACTACAGCATTCACTCGGCAATGGCCATAATATCTTGAATACACTGGTTAGAGAAAATGAAAGAAAATGTCCGATTGCCGATGCGTAACAACTTTGGCCCTTGTCAGTACTTGGGCGGGTGAGCGCATGGGAACACAGGGCACTATTGGCAGTTTTACTTCCTATTTTTGTTTCTCCTTTGTTTTCGGAGCTACAGCCCGATTCGGCCAGGGAGACGCCACCGTGAAATGAAGGGGGCGTGCTGTGTGTCCATCGCCTCGCCTCTCCTTACCTCTCTCAGTCGTTTCTCGTGCTTGTCGTTTTGATATAGGCCGATTTGAGAGCGTCAGCTCTCGCGTCAGCTGAGCAAAGTCGAGACAAGTCGAGACACACTAAGGGCTGGTATGCAGCGAGTAAGAGGGCGAAAAAACAATAGTTTAAGAGCGCGTGGCAAAAGTACTCATACGCGAAATTAAAAGCCTGCTGCGGTGGCCGGGAATCGAACCCGGATCAACTGCTTGGAAGGCAACTATGCTGACCATTACACCACCACCGCACAAGCGAGCGCCCCGCCACCGCGCTGAGTCGGCTTCCCGCCTGTCGGCAGCGGCCGAAGGTGATCGTACCCGGCAGGCGCATTTCGAGGCAGGCTAGGGGAGCACATCCAGACGCATTCGGACAGCGTATCCGCGCACATTTCGCATCCTTTGGCAAGAGTCGGCGCCGGCGACGCAAGAGTACGCAGAGGACCGCGTTCTGGCGGCATCTTTAAGCAGTGCAGTGCAGGATTCAGCGTCTGCAGCATCTTCTCCACAGAATGCTACGGCGCTTGACGGCAGTCCCACTTTCCCTTGAGACATCTGCTCGGGAAGCAGCGTGAAGGTACCGCTGGCCCGAGCATCGGTGGTTCAGTGGTAGAATGCTCGCCTGCCACGCGGGCGGCCCGGGTTCGATTCCCGGCCGATGCATCATTTTGTTTTTTCTCCGGTAGGGGTGCTGCGTGTCTTTCGCACTCGAACTGCGTGAGCCATGAGAATGAACCGCGGGATTCCGTGTGGAAAGAACCAATCATGCAGCGCGGACGACTGCTCGTTTGGACTCCTGCGTGCTATTGTACATACTGGCGTCGGCCTAGCATCGCAAGTTGCCTGCCGCGCCGTGAATGCACGTGTAGCAACAGAAAAAATGAGCCAGGGAGTGCAGACTCTCTACCACTTGTATTCGCTACTTACCAAGATTCCAGAAGGTCTAACGATCGCCTGCCTCGGTAGCGCAGTAGGCAGCGCGTAAGTCTCATAATCTTAAGGTCGTGAGTTCGATCCTCACCCGGGGCATCTAATTTTATGTGACTGAAGGTGGTGCTGTTGCTAGGGCGCCAACTTATTTCTTGTTTGTTATCCACAACGTTTCAACGCTTCAGCGGGAAAATGTTTACTTCCTGTTATTGCTACATACAGCTTCCCTATTCCTCTTCTCCCAGCAGAGCATGAAGCCAAAAGCATTGCTCTGCGACGTTTGAGGTGCGCGCCTTGCCAGTCAGTATGTGCAAAGATGCTCGCAAAGAGAGCGACAATGCGACAAGCGACCGTACGAACGGTCGAATGAAACGGCCGCATCCGGTGTGGTCTAGTGGCTAGGATACCTGGCTTTCACCCAGGAGGCCCGGGTTCGATTCCCGGTACCGGAACGGAATTTTTTCCACACTAATCGTGACAAGTTTGAGCTGTCCGAGCGGCCGTTTCCCGTCCTGCTCGCAATATAGCTACTGTTTCGTGACCGTCAGCAGAATATAGACTAGGGAAGCAGACACACGACGACCATAGGAATGGTGTATGGCTTCATGCCACCTGATTCCAGCGTAGGGCTGAGCAGCTGCATCTGCCGAGGCCCGTTAGCTCAGTTGGTTAGAGCGTCGTGCTAATAACGCGAAGGTCGTGGGTTCGATCCCCCCACGGGCCACTTCTCTTTTACTACTGCGAAAAGGCAGCGCCGATTTCAGCTGGCGAGTGTGATGACCAAATGATCATCACCCTGCGTGGAAGTTGACAGAGGATCCGAACCCGACTCGTCGGGAAGCACTACAGCATTCACTCGGCAATGGCCATAATATCTTGAATACACTGGTTAGAGAAAATGAAAGAAAATGTCCGATTGCCGATGCGTAACAACTTTGGCCCTTGTCAGTACTTGGGCGGGTGAGCGCATGGGAACACAGGGCACTATTGGCAGTTTTACTTCCTATTTTTGTTTCTCCTTTGTTTTCGGAGCTACAGCCCGATTCGGCCAGGGAGACGCCACCGTGAAATGAAGGGGGCGTGCTGTGTGTCCATCGCCTCGCCTCTCCTTACCTCTCTCAGTCGTTTCTCGTGCTTGTCGTTTTGATATAGGCCGATTTGAGAGCGTCAGCTCTCGCGTCAGCTGAGCAAAGTCGAGACAAGTCGAGACACACTAAGGGCTGGTATGCAGCGAGTAAGAGGGCGAAAAAACAATAGTTTAAGAGCGCGTGGCAAAAGTACTCATACGCGAAATTAAAAGCCTGCGGCGGTGGCCGGGAATCGAACCCGGATCAACTGCTTGGAAGGCAACTATGCTGACCATTACACCACCACCGCACAAGCGAGCGCCCCGCCACCGCGCTGAGTCGGCTTCCCGCCTGTCGGCAGCGGCCGAAGGTGATCGTACCCGGCAGGCGCATTTCGAGGCAGGCTAGGGGAGCACATCCAGACGCATTCGGACAGCGTATCCGCGCACATTTCGCATCCTTTGGCAAGAGTCGGCGCCGGCGACGCAAGAGTACGCAGAGGACCGCGTTCTGGCGGCATCTTTAAGCAGTGCAGTGCAGGATTCAGCGTCTGCAGCATCTTCTCCACAGAATGCTACGGCGCTTGACGGCAGTCCCACTTTCCCTTGAGACATCTGCTCGGGAAGCAGCGTGAAGGTACCGCTGGCCCGAGCATCGGTGGTTCAGTGGTAGAATGCTCGCCTGCCACGCGGGCGGCCCGGGTTCGATTCCCGGCCGATGCATCATTTTGTTTTTTCTCCGGTAGGGGTGCTGCGTGTCTTTCGCACTCGAACTGCGTGAGCCATGAGAATGAACCGCGGGATTCCGTGTGGAAAGAACCAATCATGCAGCGCGGACGACTGCTCGTTTGGACTCCTGCGTGCTATTGTACATACTGGCGTCGGCCTAGCATCGCAAGTTGCCTGCCGCGCCGTGAATGCACGTGTAGCAACAGAAAAAATGAGCCAGGGAGTGCAGACTCTCTACCACTTGTATTCGCTACTTACCAAGATTCCAGAAGGTCTAACGATCGCCTGCCTCGGTAGCGCAGTAGGCAGCGCGTAAGTCTCATAATCTTAAGGTCGTGAGTTCGATCCTCACCCGGGGCATCTAATTTTCTGTGACTGAAGGTGGTGCTGTTGCTAGGGCGCCAACTTATTTCTTGTTTGTTATCCACAACGTTTCAACGCTTCAGCGGGAAAATGTTTACTTCCTGTTATTGCTACATACAGCTTCCCTATTCCTCTTCTCCCAGCAGAGCATGAAGCCAAAAGCATTGCTCTGCGACGTTTGAGGTGCGCGCCTTGCCAGTCAGTATGTGCAAAGATGCTCGCAAAGAGAGCGACAATGCGACAAGCGACCGTACGAACGGTCGAATGAAACGGCCGCATCCGGTGTGGTCTAGTGGCTAGGATACCTGGCTTTCACCCAGGAGGCCCGGGTTCGATTCCCGGTACCGGAACGGAATTTTTTCCACACTAATCGTGACAAGTTTGAGCTGTCCGAGCGGCCGTTTCCCGTCCTGCTCGCAATATAGCTACTGTTTCGTGACCGTCAGCAGAATATAGACTAGGGAAGCAGACACACGACGACCATAGGAATGGTGTATGGCTTCATGCCACCTGATTCCAGCGTAGGGCTGAGCAGCTGCATCTGCCGAGGCCCGTTAGCTCAGTTGGTTAGAGCGTCGTGCTAATAACGCGAAGGTCGTGGGTTCGATCCCCCCACGGGCCACTTCTCTTTTACTACTGCGAAAAGGCAGCGCCGATTTCAGCTGGCGAGTGTGATGACCAAATGATCATCACCCTGCGTGGAAGTTGACAGAGGATCCGAACCCGACTCGTCGGGAAGCACTACAGCATTCACTCGGCAATGGCCATAATATCTTGAATACACTGGTTAGAGAAAATGAAAGAAAATGTCCGATTGCCGATGCGTAACAACTTTGGCCCTTGTCAGTACTTGGGCGGGTGAGCGCATGGGAACACAGGGCACTATTGGCAGTTTTACTTCCTATTTTTGTTTCTCCTTTGTTTTCGGAGCTACAGCCCGATTCGGCCAGGGAGACGCCACCGTGAAATGAAGGGGGCGTGCTGTGTGTCCATCGCCTCGCCTCTCCTTACCTCTCTCAATCGTTTCTCGTGCTTGTCGTTTTGATATAGGCCGATTTGAGAGCGTCAGCTCTCGCGTCAGCTGAGCAAAGTCGAGACAAGTCGAGACACACTAAGGGCTGGTATGCAGCGAGTAAGAGGGCGAAAAAACAATAGTTTAAGAGCGCGTGGCAAAAGTACTCATACGCGAAATTAAAAGCCTGCGGCGGTGGCCGGGAATCGAACCCGGATCAACTGCTTGGAAGGCAACTATGCTGACCATTACACCACCACCGCACAAGCGAGCGCCCCGCCACCGCGCTGAGTCGGCTTCCCGCCTGTCGGCAGCGGCCGAAGGTGATCGTACCCGGCAGGCGCATTTCGAGGCAGGCTAGGGGAGCACATCCAGACGCATTCGGACAGCGTATCCGCGCACATTTCGCATCCTTTGGCAAGAGTCGGCGCCGGCGACGCAAGAGTACGCAGAGGACCGCGTTCTGGCGGCATCTTTAAGCAGTGCAGTGCAGGATTCAGCGTCTGCAGCATCTTCTCCACAGAATGCTACGGCGCTTGACGGCAGTCCCACTTTCCCTTGAGACATCTGCTCGGGAAGCAGCGTGAAGGTACCTCTGGCCCGAGCATCGGTGGTTCAGTGGTAGAATGCTCGCCTGCCACGCGGGCGGCCCGGGTTCGATTCCCGGCCGATGCATCATTTTGTTTTTTCTCCGGTAGGGGTGCTGCGTGTCTTTCGCACTCGAACTGCGTGAGCCATTAGAATGAACCGCGGGATTCCGTGTGGAAAGAACCAATCATGCAGCGCGGACGACTGCTCGTTTGGACTCCTGCGTGCTATTGTACATACTGGCGCCGGCCTAGCATCGCAAGTTGCCTGCCGCGCCGTGAATGCACGTGTAGCAACAGAAAAAATGAGCCAGGGTGTGCAGACTCTCTACCACTTGTATTCGGTACTTACCAAGATTCCAGAAGGTCTAACGATCGCCTGCCTCGGTAGCGCAGTAGGCAGCGCGTAAGTCTCATAATCTTAAGGTCGTGAGTTCGATCCTCACCCGGGGCATCTAATTTTCTGTGACTGAAGGTGGTGCTGTTGCTAGGGCGCCAACTTATTTCTTGTTTGTTATCCACAACGTTTCAACGCTTCAGCGGGAAAATGTTTACTTCCTGTTATTGCTACATACAGCTTCCCTATTCCTCTTCTCCCAGCAGAGCATGAAGCCAAAAGCATTGCTCTGCGACGTTTGAGGTGCGCGCCTTGCCAGTCAGTATGTGCAAAGATGCTCGCAAAGAGAGCGACAATGCGACAAGCGACCGTACGAACGGTCGAATGAAACGGCCGCATCCGGTGTGGTCTAGTGGCTAGGATACCTGGCTTTCACCCAGGAGGCCCGGGTTCGATTCCCGGTACCGGAACGGAATTTTTTCCACACTAATCGTGACAAGTTTGAGCTGTCCGAGCGGCCGTTTCCCGTCCTGCTCGCAATATAGCTACTGTTTCGTGACCGTCAGCAGAATATAGACTAGGGAAGCAGACACACGACGACCATAGGAATGGTGTATGGCTTCATGCCACCTGATTCCAGCGTAGGGCTGAGCAGCTGCATCTGCCGAGGCCCGTTAGCTCAGTTGGTTAGAGCGTCGTGCTAATAACGCGAAGGTCGTGGGTTCGATCCCCCCACGGGCCACTTCTCTTTTACTACTGCGAAAAGGCAGCGCCGATTTCAGCTGGCGAGTGTGATGACCAAATGATCATCACCCTGCGTGGAAGTTGACAGAGGATCCGAACCCGACTCGTCGGGAAGCACTACAGCATTCACTCGGCAATGGCCATAATATCTTGAATACACTGGTTAGAGAAAATGAAAGAAAATGTCCGATTGCCGATGCGTAACAACTTTGGCCCTTGTCAGTACTTGGGCGGGTGAGCGCATGGGAACACAGGGCACTATTGGCAGTTTTACTTCCTATTTTTGTTTCTCCTTTGTTTTCGGAGCTACAGCCCGATTCGGCCAGGGAGACGCCACCGTGAAATGAAGGGGGCGTGCTGTGTGTCCATCGCCTCGCCTCTCCTTACCTCTCTCAATCGTTTCTCGTGCTTGTCGTTTTGATATAGGCCGATTTGAGAGCGTCAGCTCTCGCGTCAGCTGAGCAAAGTCGAGACAAGTCGAGACACACTAAGGGCTGGTATGCAGCGAGTAAGAGGGCGAAAAAACAATAGTTTAAGAGCGCGTGGCAAAAGTACTCATACGCGAAATTAAAAGCCTGCGGCGGTGGCCGGGAATCGAACCCGGATCAACTGCTTGGAAGGCAACTATGCTGACCATTACACCACCACCGCACAAGCGAGCGCCCCGCCACCGCGCTGAGTCGGCTTCCCGCCTGTCGGCAGCGGCCGAAGGTGATCGTACCCGGCAGGCGCATTTCGAGGCAGGCTAGGGGAGCACATCCAGACGCATTCGGACAGCGTATCCGCGCACATTTCGCATCCTTTGGCAAGAGTCGGCGCCGGCGACGCAAGAGTACGCAGAGGACCGCGTTCTGGCGGCATCTTTAAGCAGTGCAGTGCAGGATTCAGCGTCTGCAGCATCTTCTCCACAGAATGCTACGGCGCTTGACGGCAGTCCCACTTTCCCTTGAGACATCTGCTCGGGAAGCAGCGTGAAGGTACCTCTGGCCCGAGCATCGGTGGTTCAGTGGTAGAATGCTCGCCTGCCACGCGGGCGGCCCGGGTTCGATTCCCGGCCGATGCATCATTTTGTTTTTTCTCCGGTAGGGGTGCTGCGTGTCTTTCGCACTCGAACTGCGTGAGCCATTAGAATGAACCGCGGGATTCCGTGTGGAAAGAACCAATCATGCAGCGCGGACGACTGCTCGTTTGGACTCCTGCGTGCTATTGTACATACTGGCGCCGGCCTAGCATCGCAAGTTGCCTGCCGCGCCGTGAATGCACGTGTAGCAACAGAAAAAATGAGCCAGGGTGTGCAGACTCTCTACCACTTGTATTCGGTACTTACCAAGATTCCAGAAGGTCTAACGATCGCCTGCCTCGGTAGCGCAGTAGGCAGCGCGTAAGTCTCATAATCTTAAGGTCGTGAGTTCGATCCTCACCCGGGGCATCTAATTTTCTGTGACTGAAGGTGGTGCTGTTGAGGGCGCCAACTTATTTCTTGTTTGTTATCCACAACGTTTCAACGCTTCAGCGGGAAAATGTTTACTTCCTGTTATTGCTACATACAGCTTCCCTATTCCTCTTCTCCCAGCAGAGCATGAAGCCAAAAGCATTGCTCTGCGACGTTTGAGGTGCGCGCCTTGCCAGTCAGTATGTGCAAAGATGCTCGCAAAGAGAGCGACAATGCGACAAGCGACCGTACGAACGGTCGAATGAAACGGCCGCATCCGGTGTGGTCTAGTGGCTAGGATACCTGGCTTTCACCCAGGAGGCCCGGGTTCGATTCCCGGTACCGGAACGGAATTTTTTCCACACTAATCGTGACAAGTTTGAGCTGTCCGAGCGGCCGTTTCCCGTCCTGCTCGCAATATAGCTACTGTTTCGTGACCGTCAGCAGAATATAGACTAGGGAAGCAGACACACGACGACCATAGGAATGGTGTATGGCTTCATGCCACCTGATTCCAGCGTAGGGCTGAGCAGCTGCATCTGCCGAGGCCCGTTAGCTCAGTTGGTTAGAGCGTCGTGCTAATAACGCGAAGGTCGTGGGTTCGATCCCCCCACGGGCCACTTCTCTTTTACTACTGCGAAAAGGCAGCGCCGATTTCAGCTGGCGAGTGTGATGACCAAATGATCATCACCCTGCGTGGAAGTTGACAGAGGATCCGAACCCGACTCGTCGGGAAGCACTACAGCATTCACTCGGCAATGGCCATAATATCTTGAATACACTGGTTAGAGAAAATGAAAGAAAATGTCCGATTGCCGATGCGTAACAACTTTGGCCCTTGTCAGTACTTGGGCGGGTGAGCGCATGGGAACACAGGGCACTATTGGCAGTTTTACTTCCTATTTTTGTTTCTCCTTTGTTTTCGGAGCTACAGCCCGATTCGGCCAGGGAGACGCCACCGTGAAATGAAGGGGGCGTGCTGTGTGTCCATCGCCTCGCCTCTCCTTACCTCTCTCAGTCGTTTCTCGTGCTTGTCGTTTTGATATAGGCCGATTTGAGAGCGTCAGCTCTCGCGTCAGCTGAGCAAAGTCGAGACAAGTCGAGACACACTAAGGGCTGGTATGCAGCGAGTAAGAGGGCGAAAAAACAATAGTTTAAGAGCGCGTGGCAAAAGTACTCATACGCGAAATTAAAAGCCTGCGGCGGTGGCCGGGAATCGAACCCGGATCAACTGCTTGGAAGGCAACTATGCTGACCATTACACCACCACCGCACAAGCGAGCGCCCCGCCACCGCGCTGAGTCGGCTTCCCGCCTGTCGGCAGCGGCCGAAGGTGATCGTACCCGGCAGGCGCATTTCGAGGCAGGCTAGGGGAGCACATCCAGACGCATTCGGACAGCGTATCCGCGCACATTTCGCATCCTTTGGCAAGAGTCGGCGCCGGCGACGCAAGAGTACGCAGAGGACCGCGTTCTGGCGGCATCTTTAAGCAGTGCAGTGCAGGATTCAGCGTCTGCAGCATCTTCTCCACAGAATGCTACGGCGCTTGACGGCAGTCCCACTTTCCCTTGAGACATCTGCTCGGGAAGCAGCGTGAAGGTACCGCTGGCCCGAGCATCGGTGGTTCAGTGGTAGAATGCTCGCCTGCCACGCGGGCGGCCCGGGTTCGATTCCCGGCCGATGCATCATTTTGTTTTTTCTCCGGTAGGGGTGCTGCGTGTCTTTCGCACTCGAACTGCGTGAGCCATGAGAATGAACCGCGGGATTCCGTGTGGAAAGAACCAATCATGCAGCGCGGACGACTGCTCGTTTGGACTCCTGCGTGCTATTGTACATACTGGCGTCGGCCTAGCATCGCAAGTTGCCTGCCGCGCCGTGAATGCACGTGTAGCAACAGAAAAAATGAGCCAGGGAGTGCAGACTCTCTACCACTTGTATTCGCTACTTACCAAGATTCCAGAAGGTCTAACGATCGCCTGCCTCGGTAGCGCAGTAGGCAGCGCGTAAGTCTCATAATCTTAAGGTCGTGAGTTCGATCCTCACCCGGGGCATCTAATTTTCTGTGACTGAAGGTGGTGCTGTTGCTAGGGCGCCAACTTATTTCTTGTTTGTTATCCACAACGTTTCAACGCTTCAGCGGGAAAATGTTTACTTCCTGTTATTGCTACATACAGCTTCCCTATTCCTCTTCTCCCAGCAGAGCATGAAGCCAAAAGCATTGCTCTGCGACGTTTGAGGTGCGCGCCTTGCCAGTCAGTATGTGCAAAGATGCTCGCAAAGAGAGCGACAATGCGACAAGCGACCGTACGAACGGTCGAATGAAACGGCCGCATCCGGTGTGGTCTAGTGGCTAGGATACCTGGCTTTCACCCAGGAGGCCCGGGTTCGATTCCCGGTACCGGAACGGAATTTTTTCCACACTAATCGTGACAAGTTTGAGCTGTCCGAGCGGCCGTTTCCCGTCCTGCTCGCAATATAGCTACTGTTTCGTGACCGTCAGCAGAATATAGACTAGGGAAGCAGACACACGACGACCATAGGAATGGTGTATGGCTTCATGCCACCTGATTCCAGCGTAGGGCTGAGCAGCTGCATCTGCCGAGGCCCGTTAGCTCAGTTGGTTAGAGCGTCGTGCTAATAACGCGAAGGTCGTGGGTTCGATCCCCCCACGGGCCACTTCTCTTTTACTACTGCGAAAAGGCAGCGCCGATTTCAGCTGGCGAGTGTGATGACCAAATGATCATCACCCTGCGTGGAAGTTGACAGAGGATCCGAACCCGACTCGTCGGGAAGCACTACAGCATTCACTCGGCAATGGCCATAATATCTTGAATACACTGGTTAGAGAAAATGAAAGAAAATGTCCGATTGCCGATGCGTAACAACTTTGGCCCTTGTCAGTACTTGGGCGGGTGAGCGCATGGGAACACAGGGCACTATTGGCAGTTTTACTTCCTATTTTTGTTTCTCCTTTGTTTTCGGAGCTACAGCCCGATTCGGCCAGGGAGACGCCACCGTGAAATGAAGGGGGCGTGCTGTGTGTCCATCGCCTCGCCTCTCCTTACCTCTCTCAATCGTTTCTCGTGCTTGTCGTTTTGATATAGGCCGATTTGAGAGCGTCAGCTCTCGCGTCAGCTGAGCAAAGTCGAGACAAGTCGAGACACACTAAGGGCTGGTATGCAGCGAGTAAGAGGGCGAAAAAACAATAGTTTAAGAGCGCGTGGCAAAAGTACTCATACGCGAAATTAAAAGCCTGCGGCGGTGGCCGGGAATCGAACCCGGATCAACTGCTTGGAAGGCAACTATGCTGACCATTACACCACCACCGCACAAGCGAGCGCCCCGCCACCGCGCTGAGTCGGCTTCCCGCCTGTCGGCAGCGGCCGAAGGTGATCGTACCCGGCAGGCGCATTTCGAGGCAGGCTAGGGGAGCACATCCAGACGCATTCGGACAGCGTATCCGCGCACATTTCGCATCCTTTGGCAAGAGTCGGCGCCGGCGACGCAAGAGTACGCAGAGGACCGCGTTCTGGCGGCATCTTTAAGCAGTGCAGTGCAGGATTCAGCGTCTGCAGCATCTTCTCCACAGAATGCTACGGCGCTTGACGGCAGTCCCACTTTCCCTTGAGACATCTGCTCGGGAAGCAGCGTGAAGGTACCTCTGGCCCGAGCATCGGTGGTTCAGTGGTAGAATGCTCGCCTGCCACGCGGGCGGCCCGGGTTCGATTCCCGGCCGATGCATCATTTTGTTTTTTCTCCGGTAGGGGTGCTGCGTGTCTTTCGCACTCGAACTGCGTGAGCCATTAGAATGAACCGCGGGATTCCGTGTGGAAAGAACCAATCATGCAGCGCGGACGACTGCTCGTTTGGACTCCTGCGTGCTATTGTACATACTGGCGCCGGCCTAGCATCGCAAGTTGCCTGCCGCGCCGTGAATGCACGTGTAGCAACAGAAAAAATGAGCCAGGGTGTGCAGACTCTCTACCACTTGTATTCGGTACTTACCAAGATTCCAGAAGGTCTAACGATCGCCTGCCTCGGTAGCGCAGTAGGCAGCGCGTAAGTCTCATAATCTTAAGGTCGTGAGTTCGATCCTCACCCGGGGCATCTAATTTTCTGTGACTGAAGGTGGTGCTGTTGAGGGCGCCAACTTATTTCTTGTTTGTTATCCACAACGTTTCAACGCTTCAGCGGGAAAATGTTTACTTCCTGTTATTGCTACATACAGCTTCCCTATTCCTCTTCTCCCAGCAGAGCATGAAGCCAAAAGCATTGCTCTGCGACGTTTGAGGTGCGCGCCTTGCCAGTCAGTATGTGCAAAGATGCTCGCAAAGAGAGCGACAATGCGACAAGCGACCGTACGAACGGTCGAATGAAACGGCCGCATCCGGTGTGGTCTAGTGGCTAGGATACCTGGCTTTCACCCAGGAGGCCCGGGTTCGATTCCCGGTACCGGAACGGAATTTTTTCCACACTAATCGTGACAAGTTTGAGCTGTCCGAGCGGCCGTTTCCCGTCCTGCTCGCAATATAGCTACTGTTTCGTGACCGTCAGCAGAATATAGACTAGGGAAGCAGACACACGACGACCATAGGAATGGTGTATGGCTTCATGCCACCTGATTCCAGCGTAGGGCTGAGCAGCTGCATCTGCCGAGGCCCGTTAGCTCAGTTGGTTAGAGCGTCGTGCTAATAACGCGAAGGTCGTGGGTTCGATCCCCCCACGGGCCACTTCTCTTTTACTACTGCGAAAAGGCAGCGCCGATTTCAGCTGGCGAGTGTGATGACCAAATGATCATCACCCTGCGTGGAAGTTGACAGAGGATCCGAACCCGACTCGTCGGGAAGCACTACAGCATTCACTCGGCAATGGCCATAATATCTTGAATACACTGGTTAGAGAAAATGAAAGAAAATGTCCGATTGCCGATGCGCAGTCGCGGCCGAGACGCCGTAGCGGTCGGACGTGTGTGTTGCGTACGTGTTGCTGCCCTCGCCGCTCGCGTGCTTGCTGCTGTTTACAGCTTCTTAGTGTTTGTAAGTAACGATAAAAGCGCCTTATAATGGAGGCTAGATACCGCAAGTGCAATCTTAAAGTTGAGTTCCCGTTCGGCTGTGAACGACCTACTGTACTCGATATCGACGACTGGCTTTTTGACCAATTAGGTTTGCGAGACGGTGATGTTAATGGTTTGCAGTATGATTTCCTCGCTAACGCTCTGTACGTTGGTCTTAAAACTGATGACGTGTGTCATAGGATTATGACGACAACAGAAGGTTCTTCTAATTTTCGTACCTCGAAAGGCGAAGTTTTGAAAGTTGGGATCAGTTATGCTGGCTTAGGTTTGAGAACGGTCCGCGTCTTTAACTTACCTTTCGAAATGGAATTCGAGCACATCAAGCGAACGCTTGAACCGTATGGCAAAGTCATTCATATCTATGGCGAGAAGTGGCAGGGGAACAGGCATTTCAATGTCGACAATGGTGTCCGTAACGTCAAGATTGATCTGCATCGCCATATACCGTCCTTTGTAACTGTTCGTGGCTTTAAGGCCTTAGTTGTTTACGACGGACAACCACGCACTTGCGTTATTTGTGGGTCCCCTGATCATATAAAGGCAGGATGTCCACGTATTAAGTCCCCTCGCCGCGAATTTCGACCTCTCCTTGGTGCGGAGGGTGCCGAGACGGGAGACCAGTTGACGTACGCGCAGACTTTGGCGGACTCGCCTGTCTTGCAGCGGCCGACCACACTGGCGGCCGCGTCCGAACCTTGCCCGGCCGACGCCGCCACCGGGGTACAGCCTCCGGCCTCCGCTGCCGATCATAGTCAAAGTGCCGCCGATCATCGCGATCGTCAGACTGATAACATACCTGACCTCCCGCCTGCCAGCCAGGTGCGCTTTGAAGGGGAGAAAACGTCAGCTCCGCACCAAAGTCGTCAGCAGTTGACGTCTGTAGTTCCTACTCCCACGAAAACACCGACTGTGCTATCTTCCGGTAAGGTGAAAGGCTCCGCCATCGGCGTCGATACCGCATCCGTCGGTGGCCCGACAACTTCTGGCAAAGCCAGTTTCAAACAACCGGCCACCAGATCTAAACGTGCTGCTCGGAAACAAAGTCAAGAGGAACTAGACGAGTTGGAAAGTAAGCTGTTGCGAACCCAGAAAATCCTCAAAAAGACTTCCTCTGAAGTGTTGTTGCCCAACACAGAGGGGAACGGTACATCCAAGCCGCAAGAGGATGGTGGTTCTCTGCATGTCGATGCCCGTACAGGTGAACCAATGGAAACGACGGCCCCAGAAATACCTGCGACGACCACTTCGTGGTCTGAGGACGTGGAACGAGACTAGTAGACTCAGGGATGACACAAGCGTACAAGATTGCCACAATTAATGTCAATAGAATCGTCTCAGACGTTAAATGGAAGAGCTTACGTGATTACTTGTACGCAGCAGACGTCGACATAGCTATGTTACAAGAAGTTGTTTCCCCTAAGGTCGAAGATATTCCCAGCTATGAAGCCATTGTGAACATAGGCGATGAATGTGGTACAGCGATTCTATATAAAGTCGGCATTCAGTGTGAATTAGACACCTTGCTAGAAACTGGGCGCGGGATCACGGCAAAACTAAACGGGTTGCTTTTAGTAAATATTTATGCCCCAACTGGGTCTGACGGTCGACGCGACAGGCGCGACTTTTACAGAGAGGACGTAGTACGCCTCTTCACTAACGTCCGACATAATATAATATTAGGCGGGGATTTTAATTGTGTGTTACGCCGCGAGGACCAGTGCCCAAATTTTAATTTTTGTGAAGAGTTAAAAGTTTTAACTGATGGTTTAGGTCTGATAGATATCTGGACCCATCTTCGTCCACAGGCTCCGGCGTACACCTACGTGTGCCATAGTTCAGCAAGTCGATTAGACAGACTATATGTCACCAAAGGCTTCCTGCACAATGTAATTGACTGTGAGATATGGCCTGTCAATTTTTCTGATCATTGTGCCTTCCATATAACAGTCAACTCTACTAAGCAAACAACATTTTTGGGACGCGGTGTATGGCAGCTAAATCTCTCTCTCCTCGATGACGTCGAACTGCGACACTCCCTCGTCCGCACTTGGGACAAGTGTATGCGCAATCAAGCGAGATACACACGACGTGTAGTTTGGTGGACCGAATTCGTTAAGCCGCAATTAAAGAAATGTATGATCCAATATGCACGGGAAACAGCATACTGGAGGAAGCGCACATTAGAATTTTATTTCTCATGTTTGCGCGAGTTGTACGGTGATCCTTCACGGATCATCAGCCACGACCTTCAAATCAAACGCATTAAAGCCAAAATTACAACTCTGGTGCGGCGGTCACTGGACGGTCCTAAAGTAAGAGCGCGGACTGGGACTGATATTATGAAGGAAAGGCCTTCAATTTTCCATGTTATAAGAGAAGCTAAACGTGGACGGCAGAAGCTACTCCGCAATCTTCAAGACGACCGAGGACGGGTATACATCACGCAGACCGACATCAAAAATCATGTTGTCACATACTATACGAATCTTTATGCAGAGCCGGAAATCGATTCCTCAATGGAAGAAATTCTTTTATCTCCCATTGCAACGACAGTTACCCCTGACGACAATGTTCACCTTCTGGAAAATGTCACGAATGAAGACCTCAAGGTTGTCATAACAGGATCACCACGTCACAAAGCGGCAGGATTAGACGGTCTCCCTGTGGAATTTTACATCCGCTTCTGGGACCTTATTGGTGGTGAATTAACAACTATGTACAATGAATTGTTGAACGGTGATCCCTTTCCAATAGACTTTACTGAAGGCATGGTCGTATTGATTCCCAAAAAAGCGCACAGCAGTTCTTTGCACGATTATCGACCCATTACATTGTTGAACACTGATTTTAAAATCCTGACTCGTCTTTTAAATCATAGGCTGAAACCCATTCTCACGACAGTTATCGGTCCGTACCAGACGAGCGTCGGCACAGGTCGGTCTATGACGACTGTTTTATGTGCCTACAGGGACGTCCTACATTTAACTTGGCTCTGTAAATGTCAACTAGGTATTATGGTTTTAGATTTTGAAAAGGCCTTTGACAGGATTAGCCACACGTTTTTAATAAACGTAATGCGCAAAATGGGGTTCAATCATCGGTTCCTTCAGCTTTTACAGCACTGCATCGTTGGAACAACATCCCGAATAAAGGTTAATGGTCAACTCACTCCTCGTGTGCCCATCAAACAATCTGTTCGCCAAGGTTGCCCTCTCTCGATGTCGTTGTTTGCCATAGCGGTTGAGCCGCTGTTATTTAATCTGCATGAACAACTCGCTGGCCTCAGGGTCTTTAATGTCAAAACGGTTTGCCATGCTTATGCTGATGACATTAGCGTCATTGTAAATACTACGGATGATATTGAAACGGTGCGCCGTCTGACCACACAGTACACGCATTCCTCCGGTGCGTTGATCAATACCCATAAATCTAAAATTCTTCCTCTCGGTCCAATTGATGAATCTATGGTATCCTCTTGGTTGCAACGTGTTGACAAGATTAAGCAACTTGGAATGACTCTGCTGCCGGACCCGCGTGAAATGACCAAGACTAACTGGCAACTTATACTCAACACAGTTCGAGCAACGCTCCAGGAACATAAGACTAGATCTCTGAACCGTCTCCAACGAGCCCAGTTTATCAATGTGTATGTTCTTAGTAAAATCTATCACATCGCCGCCGTGTTGCCAATACCCGATGACATCGCTCACAAGCTGCTTGTTGCCATCTATTGGTTTGTCTGGAGGGGCAATATCTTCAAAACTCCACTTCAAACGTTAACACTGGCTCGCCACGCAGGCGGTTTAGGCATCAAGGATGTACGCTCACAGTGTCTTGCAGTCTTCATAAATAGAACGTCCAAACTACTTCGCAGTAATCACACTGGACTATCGAAGAGCCTCTTTACCTCCTTACTACCTCAGGATGTGCGGCCGCCAATCCATGTTGGGCGCATTAATGAACAGTTGGGATACGTCCGCGTCTATTACACGGAAATCAGTTACCTGCCTCAGTCGCCCCAACATTTTACTACCTCTACCCTTTACACGGAACTGACGAAGCGGCAGCACCAACATCCGATCGAAACAAAACATCCGGAAAAAACGTGGCGCCGTATATGGGCAAACATCAGCAACCCCATTCTGCCGTTGGACGTAGCGTCGATATGGTATGATATTGTCAATGAAAAGATCATCACAGGCGAAAAGCTGCATAAAATAAAACTGCGTCCTACACCATACTGTACTCGTTGTCAGCTTCTAGATACCCTGGCTCACACCTTCGTTTGCAGAGAGAATGTCGTCATCTGGAACTGGACGAGGAAAAAGCTATCGGTTCTCAACAGGACGTCGGAACATACGATAACTGTGGAAGATGTGATACATCCGGATTGGCGATTGTTCCCCGCCGCGAAGAATAATAGTTACGCCTGGCTCCTTGGACATTGTGCATACTACATCGTTACCAAACATCATGCAGATCTCAGCGCCTTTATTTTGTATCTTCAGGACCAACATTATCATTTGAAACAATGTCCTAAGTATAAACAGTTGTTTCAGAACTTTCTTATCTGCACTGTCCCTCCAACCTGAGAGACGTTCTACATTGGCTTACTTCCTCTCTGGAAACACAACTTTTACATACTTGCAACACGCCAACACGTCACAGGACATGTACCCACGCCAGTCAAGGACACACAATGTTTCAAGAAGAAATGTTAAATATTCTAGGAGCTATTTTTTTTTTTTTTTTTTTTTTTTTTTTTTTTTTTTTTTTTTTTTTTTTTTTTTTTTTTTTTTTTTACAGCGCACTGCCACATGTTAAATGAATAACTAACAAGAAGACCGTTAGTTCGTTTAATCCTAGAGGAGGAAAACGGGACATCGTGGTCAGGCCTCGGGTTTCGACCCCTGACCGCTTTGCCCCTGACGCCTCCTTTTGGGAAAATAATAATTAGGAAAAAAAAAAAAAAAAAAAAAAAAAAAAAAAAAAAAGTCGTAGAGCATTCGACTAAAAAAAAAAAAAAAAAAAAAAAAAAAAAAAAAAGTTGGTTAGAGCGTCGTGCTAATAACGCGAAGGTCGTGGGTTCGATCCCCCCACGGGCCACTTCTCTTTTACTACTGCGAAAAGGCAGCGCCGATTTCAGCTGGCGAGTGTGATGACCAAATGATCATCACCCTGCGTGGAAGTTGACAGAGGATCCGAACCCGACTCGTCGGGAAGCACTACAGCATTCACTCGGCAATGGCCATAATATCTTGAATACACTGGTTAGAGAAAATGAAAGAAAATGTCCGATTGCCGATGCGTAACAACTTTGGCCCTTGTCAGTACTTGGGCGGGTGAGCGCATGGGAACACAGGGCACTATTGGCAGTTTTACTTCCTATTTTTGTTTCTCCTTTGTTTTCGGAGCTACAGCCCGATTCGGCCAGGGAGACGCCACCGTGAAATGAAGGGGGCGTGCTGTGTGTCCATCGCCTCGCCTCTCCTTACCTCTCTCAGTCGTTTCTCGTGCTTGTCGTTTTGATATAGGCCGATTTGAGAGCGTCAGCTCTCGCGTCAGCTGAGCAAAGTCGAGACAAGTCGAGACACACTAAGGGCTGGTATGCAGCGAGTAAGAGGGCGAAAAAACAATAGTTTAAGAGCGCGTGGCAAAAGTACTCATACGCGAAATTAAAAGCCTGCTGCGGTGGCCGGGAATCGAACCCGGATCAACTGCTTGGAAGGCAACTATGCTGACCACTACACCACCACCGCACAAGCGAGCGCCCCGCCACCGCGCTGAGTCGGCTTCCCGCCTGTCGGCAGCGGCCGAAGGTGATCGTACCCGGCAGGCGCATTTCGAGGCAGGCTAGGGGAGCACATCCAGACGCATTCGGACAGCGTATCCGCGCACATTTCGCATCCTTTGGCAAGAGTCGGCGCCGGCGACGCAAGAGTACGCAGAGGACCGCGTTCTGGCGGCATCTTTAAGCAGTGCAGTGCAGGATTCAGCGTCTGCAGCATCTTCTCCACAGAATGCTACGGCGCTTGACGGCAGTCCCACTTTCCCTTGAGACATCTGCTCGGGAAGCAGCGTGAAGGTACCGCTGGCCCGAGCATCGGTGGTTCAGTGGTAGAATGCTCGCCTGCCACGCGGGCGGCCCGGGTTCGATTCCCGGCCGATGCATCATTTTGTTTTTTCTCCGGTAGGGGTGCTGCGTGTCTTTCGCACTCGAACTGCGTGAGCCATGAGAATGAACCGCGGGATTCCGTGTGGAAAGAACCAATCATGCAGCGCGGACGACTGCTCGTTTGGACTCCTGCGTGCTATTGTACATACTGGCGCCGGCCTAGCATCGCAAGTTGCCTGCCGCGCCGTGAATGCACGTGTAGCAACAGAAAAAATGAGCCAGGGTGTGCAGACTCTCTACCACTTGTATTCGGTACTTACCAAGATTCCAGAAGGTCTAACGATCGCCTGCCTCGGTAGCGCAGTAGGCAGCGCGTAAGTCTCATAATCTTAAGGTCGTGAGTTCGATCCTCACCCGGGGCATCTAATTTTCTGTGACTGAAGGTGGTGCTGTTGCTAGGGCGCCAACTTATTTCTTGTTTGTTATCCACAACGTTTCAACGCTTCAGCGGGAAAATGTTTACTTCCTGTTATTGCTACATACAGCTTCCCTATTCCTCTTCTCCCAGCAGAGCATGAAGCCAAAAGCATTGCTCTGCGACGTTTGAGGTGCGCGCCTTGCCAGTCAGTATGTGCAAAGATGCTCGCAAAGAGAGCGACAATGCGACAAGCGACCGTACGAACGGTCGAATGAAACGGCCGCATCCGGTGTGGTCTAGTGGCTAGGATACCTGGCTTTCACCCAGGAGGCCCGGGTTCGATTCCCGGTACCGGAACGGAATTTTTTCCACACTAATCGTGACAAGTTTGAGCTGTCCGAGCGGCCGTTTCCCGTCCTGCTCGCAATATAGCTACTGTTTCGTGACCGTCAGCAGAATATAGACTAGGGAAGCAGACACACGACGACCATAGGAATGGTGTATGGCTTCATGCCACCTGATTCCAGCGTAGGGCTGAGCAGCTGCATCTGCCGAGGCCCGTTAGCTCAGTTGGTTAGAGCGTCGTGCTAATAACGCGAAGGTCGTGGGTTCGATCCCCCCACGGGCCACTTCTCTTTTACTACTGCGAAAAGGCAGCGCCGATTTCAGCTGGCGAGTGTGATGACCAAATGATCATCACCCTGCGTGGAAGTTGACAGAGGATCCGAACCCGACTCGTCGGGAAGCACTACAGCATTCACTCGGCAATGGCCATAATATCTTGAATACACTGGTTAGAGAAAATGAAAGAAAATGTCCGATTGCCGATGCGTAACAACTTTGGCCCTTGTCAGTACTTGGGCGGGTGAGCGCATGGGAACACAGGGCACTATTGGCAGTTTTACTTCCTATTTTTGTTTCTCCTTTGTTTTCGGAGCTACAGCCCGATTCGGCCAGGGAGACGCCACCGTGAAATGAAGGGGGCGTGCTGTGTGTCCATCGCCTCGCCTCTCCTTACCTCTCTCAGTCGTTTCTCGTGCTTGTCGTTTTGATATAGGCCGATTTGAGAGCGTCAGCTCTCGCGTCAGCTGAGCAAAGTCGAGACAAGTCGAGACACACTAAGGGCTGGTATGCAGCGAGTAAGAGGGCGAAAAAACAATAGTTTAAGAGCGCGTGGCAAAAGTACTCATACGCGAAATTAAAAGCCTGCTGCGGTGGCCGGGAATCGAACCCGGATCAACTGCTTGGAAGGCAACTATGCTGACCACTACACCACCACCGCACAAGCGAGCGCCCCGCCACCGCGCTGAGTCGGCTTCCCGCCTGTCGGCAGCGGCCGAAGGTGATCGTACCCGGCAGGCGCATTTCGAGGCAGGCTAGGGGAGCACATCCAGACGCATTCGGACAGCGTATCCGCGCACATTTCGCATCCTTTGGCAAGAGTCGGCGCCGGCGACGCAAGAGTACGCAGAGGACCGCGTTCTGGCGGCATCTTTAAGCAGTGCAGTGCAGGATTCAGCGTCTGCAGCACCTTCTCCACAGAATGCTACGGCGCTTGACGGCAGTCCCACTTTCCCTTGAGACATCTGCTCGGGAAGCAGCGTGAAGGTACCGCTGGCCCGAGCATCGGTGGTTCAGTGGTAGAATGCTCGCCTGCCACGCGGGCGGCCCGGGTTCGATTCCCGGCCGATGCATCATTTTGTTTTTTCTCCGGTAGGGGTGCTGCGTGTCTTTCGCACTCGAACTGCGTGAGCCATGAGAATGAACCGCGGGATTCCGTGTGGAAAGAACCAATCATGCAGCGCGGACGACTGCTCGTTTGGACTCCTGCGTGCTATTGTACATACTGGCGCCGGCCTAGCATCGCAAGTTGCCTGCCGCGCCGTGAATGCACGTGTAGCAACAGAAAAAATGAGCCAGGGTGTGCAGACTCTCTACCACTTGTATTCGGTACTTACCAAGATTCCAGAAGGTCTAACGATTGCCTGCCTCGGTAGCGCAGTAGGCAGCGCGTAAGTCTCATAATCTTAAGGTCGTGAGTTCGATCCTCACCCGGGGCATCTAATTTTCTGTGACTGAAGGTGGTGCTGTTGCTAGGGCGCCAACTTATTTCTTGTTTGTTATCCACAACGTTTCAACGCTTCAGCGGGAAAATGTTTACTTCCTGTTATTGCTACATACAGCTTCCCTATTCCTCTTCTCCCAGCAGAGCATGAAGCCAAAAGCATTGCTCTGCGACGTTTGAGGTGCGCGCCTTGCCAGTCAGTATGTGCAAAGATGCTCGCAAAGAGAGCGACAATGCGACAAGCGACCGTACGAACGGTCGAATGAAACGGCCGCATCCGGTGTGGTCTAGTGGCTAGGATACCTGGCTTTCACCCAGGAGGCCCGGGTTCGATTCCCGGTACCGGAACGGAATTTTTTCCACACTAATCGTGACAAGTTTGAGCTGTCCGAGCGGCCGTTTCCCGTCCTGCTCGCAATATAGCTACTGTTTCGTGACCGTCAGCAGAATATAGACTAGGGAAGCAGACACACGACGACCATAGGAATGGTGTATGGCTTCATGCCACCTGATTCCAGCGTAGGGCTGAGCAGCTGCATCTGCCGAGGCCCGTTAGCTCAGTTGGTTAGAGCGTCGTGCTAATAACGCGAAGGTCGTGGGTTCGATCCCCCCACGGGCCACTTCTCTTTTACTACTGCGAAAAGGCAGCGCCGATTTCAGCTGGCGAGTGTGATGACCAAATGATCATCACCCTGCGTGGAAGTTGACAGAGGATCCGAACCCGACTCGTCGGGAAGCACTACAGCATTCACTCGGCAATGGCCATAATATCTTGAATACACTGGTTAGAGAAAATGAAAGAAAATGTCCGATTGCCGATGCGTAACAACTTTGGCCCTTGTCAGTACTTGGGCGGGTGAGCGCATGGGAACACAGGGCACTATTGGCAGTTTTACTTCCTATTTTTGTTTCTCCTTTGTTTTCGGAGCTACAGCCCGATTCGGCCAGGGAGACGCCACCGTGAAATGAAGGGGGCGTGCTGTGTGTCCATCGCCTCGCCTCTCCTTACCTCTCTCAGTCGTTTCTCGTGCTTGTCGTTTTGATATAGGCCGATTTGAGAGCGTCAGCTCTCGCGTCAGCTGAGCAAAGTCGAGACAAGTCGAGACACACTAAGGGCTGGTATGCAGCGAGTAAGAGGGCGAAAAAACAATAGTTTAAGAGCGCGTGGCAAAAGTACTCATACGCGAAATTAAAAGCCTGCTGCGGTGGCCGGGAATCGAACACGGATCAACTGCTTGGAAGGCAACTATGCTGACCACTACACCACCACCGCACAAGCGAGCGCCCCGCCACCGCGCTGAGTCGGCTTCCCGCCTGTCGGCAGCGGCCGAAGGTGATCGTACCCGGCAGGCGCATTTCGAGGCAGGCTAGGGGAGCACATCCAGACGCATTCGGACAGCGTATCCGCGCACATTTCGCATCCTTTGGCAAGAGTCGGCGCCGGCGACGCAAGAGTACGCAGAGGACCGCGTTCTGGCGGCATCTTTAAGCAGTGCAGTGCAGGATTCAGCGTCTGCAGCATCTTCTCCACAGAATGCTACGGCGCTTGACGGCAGTCCCACTTTCCCTTGAGACATCTGCTCGGGAAGCAGCGTGAAGGTACCGCTGGCCCGAGCATCGGTGGTTGAGTGGTAGAATGCTCGCCTGCCACGCGGGCGGCCCGGGTTCGATTCCCGGCCGATGCATCATTTTGTTTTTTCTCCGGTAGGGGTGCTGCGTGTCTTTCGCACTCGAACTGCGTGAGCCATGAGAATGAACCGCGGGATTCCGTGTGGAAAGAACCAATCATGCAGCGCGGACGACTGCTCGTTTGGACTCCTGCGTGCTATTGTACATACTGGCGCCGGCCTAGCATCGCAAGTTGCCTGCCGCGCCGTGAATGCACGTGTAGCAACAGAAAAAATGAGCCAGGGTGTGCAGACTCTCTACCACTTGTATTCGGTACTTACCAAGATTCCAGAAGGTCTAACGATCGCCTGCCTCGGTAGCGCAGTAGGCAGCGCGTAAGTCTCATAATCTTAAGGTCGTGAGTTCGATCCTCACCCGGGGCATCTAATTTTCTGTGACTGAAGGTGGTGCTGTTGCTAGGGCGCCAACTTATTTCTTGTTTGTTATCCACAACGTTTCAACGCTTCAGCGGGAAAATGTTTACTTCCTGTTATTGCTACATACAGCTTCCCTATTCCTCTTCTCCCAGCAGAGCATGAAGCCAAAAGCATTGCTCTGCGACGTTTGAGGTGCGCGCCTTGCCAGTCAGTATGTGCAAAGATGCTCGCAAAGAGAGCGACAATGCGACAAGCGACCGTACGAACGGTCGAATGAAACGGCCGCATCCGGTGTGGTCTAGTGGCTAGGATACCTGGCTTTCACCCAGGAGGCCCGGGTTCGATTCCCGGTACCGGAACGGAATTTTTTCCACACTAATCGTGACAAGTTTGAGCTGTCCGAGCGGCCGTTTCCCGTCCTGCTCGCAATATAGCTACTGTTTCGTGACCGTCAGCAGAATATAGACTAGGGAAGCAGACACACGACGACCATAGGAATGGTGTATGGCTTCATGCCACCTGATTCCAGCGTAGGGCTGAGCAGCTGCATCTGCCGAGGCCCGTTAGCTCAGTTGGTTAGAGCGTCGTGCTAATAACGCGAAGGTCGTGGGTTCGATCCCCCCACGGGCCACTTCTCTTTTACTACTGCGAAAAGGCAGCGCCGATTTCAGCTGGCGAGTGTGATGACCAAATGATCATCACCCTGCGTGGAAGTTGACAGAGGATCCGAACCCGACTCGTCGGGAAGCACTACAGCATTCACTCGGCAATGGCCATAATATCTTGAATACACTGGTTAGAGAAAATGAAAGAAAATGTCCGATTGCCGATGCGTAACAACTTTGGCCCTTGTCAGTACTTGGGCGGGTGAGCGCATGGGAACACAGGGCACTATTGGCAGTTTTACTTCCTATTTTTGTTTCTCCTTTGTTTTCGGAGCTACAGCCCGATTCGGCCAGGGAGACGCCACCGTGAAATGAAGGGGGCGTGCTGTGTGTCCATCGCCTCGCCTCTCCTTACCTCTCTCAGTCGTTTCTCGTGCTTGTCGTTTTGATATAGGCCGATTTGAGAGCGTCAGCTCTCGCGTCAGCTGAGCAAAGTCGAGACAAGTCGAGACACACTAAGGGCTGGTATGCAGCGAGTAAGAGGGCGAAAAAACAATAGTTTAAGAGCGCGTGGCAAAAGTACTCATACGCGAAATTAAAAGCCTGCTGCGGTGGCCGGGAATCGAACCCGGATCAACTGCTTGGAAGGCAACTATGCTGACCACTACACCACCACCGCACAAGCGAGCGCCCCGCCACCGCGCTGAGTCGGCTTCCCGCCTGTCGGCAGCGGCCGAAGGTGATCGTACCCGGCAGGCGCATTTCGAGGCAGGCTAGGGGAGCACATCCAGACGCATTCGGACAGCGTATCCGCGCACATTTCGCATCCTTTGGCAAGAGTCGGCGCCGGCGACGCAAGAGTACGCAGAGGACCGCGTTCTGGCGGCATCTTTAAGCAGTGCAGTGCAGGATTCAGCGTCTGCAGCATCTTCTCCACAGAATGCTACGGCGCTTGACGGCAGTCCCACTTTCCCTTGAGACATCTGCTCGGGAAGCAGCGTGAAGGTACCGCTGGCCCGACGCAAGAGTACGCAGAGGACCGCGTTCTGGCGGCATCTTTAAGCAGTGCAGTGCAGGATTCAGCGTCTGCAGCATCTTCTCCACAGAATGCTACGGCGCTTGACGGCAGTCCCACTTTCCCTTGAGACATCTGCTCGGGAAGCAGCGTGAAGGTACCGCTGGCCCGAGCATCGGTGGTTCAGTGGTAGAATGCTCGCCTGCCACGCGGGCGGCCCGGGTTCGATTCCCGGCCGATGCATCATTTTGTTTTTTCTCCGGTAGGGGTGCTGCGTGTCTTTCGCACTCGAACTGCGTGAGCCATGAGAATGAACCGCGGGATTCCGTGTGGAAAGAACCAATCATGCAGCGCGGACGACTGCTCGTTTGGACTCCTGCGTGCTATTGTACATACTGGCGCCGGCCTAGCATCGCAAGTTGCCTGCCGCGCCGTGAATGCACGTGTAGCAACAGAAAAAATGAGCCAGGGTGTGCAGACTCTCTACCACTTGTATTCGGTACTTACCAAGATTCCAGAAGGTCTAACGATCGCCTGCCTCGGTAGCGCAGTAGGCAGCGCGTAAGTCTCATAATCTTAAGGTCGTGAGTTCGATCCTCACCCGGGGCATCTAATTTTCTGTGACTGAAGGTGGTGCTGTTGCTAGGGCGCCAACTTATTTCTTGTTTGTTATCCACAACGTTTCAACGCTTCAGCGGGAAAATGTTTACTTCCTGTTATTGCTACATACAGCTTCCCTATTCCTCTTCTCCCAGCAGAGCATGAAGCCAAAAGCATTGCTCTGCGACGTTTGAGGTGCGCGCCTTGCCAGTCAGTATGTGCAAAGATGCTCGCAAAGAGAGCGACAATGCGACAAGCGACCGTACGAACGGTCGAATGAAACGGCCGCATCCGGTGTGGTCTAGTGGCTAGGATACCTGGCTTTCACCCAGGAGGCCCGGGTTCGATTCCCGGTACCGGAACGGAATTTTTTCCACACTAATCGTGACAAGTTTGAGCTGTCCGAGCGGCCGTTTCCCGTCCTGCTCGCAATATAGCTACTGTTTCGTGACCGTCAGCAGAATATAGACTAGGGAAGCAGACACACGACGACCATAGGAATGGTGTATGGCTTCATGCCACCTGATTCCAGCGTAGGGCTGAGCAGCTGCATCTGCCGAGGCCCGTTAGCTCAGTTGGTTAGAGCGTCGTGCTAATAACGCGAAGGTCGTGGGTTCGATCCCCCCACGGGCCACTTCTCTTTTACTACTGCGAAAAGGCAGCGCCGATTTCAGCTGGCGAGTGTGATGACCAAATGATCATCACCCTGCGTGGAAGTTGACAGAGGATCCGAACCCGACTCGTCGGGAAGCACTACAGCATTCACTCGGCAATGGCCATAATATCTTGAATACACTGGTTAGAGAAAATGAAAGAAAATGTCCGATTGCCGATGCGTAACAACTTTGGCCCTTGTCAGTACTTGGGCGGGTGAGCGCATGGGAACACAGGGCACTATTGGCAGTTTTACTTCCTATTTTTGTTTCTCCTTTGTTTTCGGAGCTACAGCCCGATTCGGCCAGGGAGACGCCACCGTGAAATGAAGGGGGCGTGCTGTGTGTCCATCGCCTCGCCTCTCCTTACCTCTCTCAGTCGTTTCTCGTGCTTGTCGTTTTGATATAGGCCGATTTGAGAGCGTCAGCT
Source organism: Schistocerca americana (assembly GCF_021461395.2). NCBI lineage: Eukaryota > Metazoa > Arthropoda > Insecta > Orthoptera > Acrididae > Schistocerca > Schistocerca americana. The sequence continues at coordinate 468,085 of NW_025725220.1, forward strand.
CTCGCGTCAGCTGAGCAAAGTCGAGACAAGTCGAGACACACTAAGGGCTGGTATGCAGCGAGTAAGAGGGCGAAAAAACAATAGTTTAAGAGCGCGTGGCAAAAGTACTCATACGCGAAATTAAAAGCCTGCTGCGGTGGCCGGGAATCGAACCCGGATCAACTGCTTGGAAGGCAACTATGCTGACCATTACACCACCACCGCACAAGCGAGCGCCCCGCCACCGCGCTGAGTCGGCTTCCCGCCTGTCGGCAGCGGCCGAAGGTGATCGTACCCGGCAGGCGCATTTCGAGGCAGGCTAGGGGAGCACATCCAGACGCATTCGGACAGCGTATCCGCGCACATTTCGCATCCTTTGGCAAGAGTCGGCGCCGGCGACGCAAGAGTACGCAGAGGACCGCGTTCTGGCGGCATCTTTAAGCAGTGCAGTGCAGGATTCAGCGTCTGCAGCATCTTCTCCACAGAATGCTACGGCGCTTGACGGCAGTCCCACTTTCCCTTGAGACATCTGCTCGGGAAGCAGCGTGAAGGTACCGCTGGCCCGACGCAAGAGTACGCAGAGGACCGCGTTCTGGCGGCATCTTTAAGCAGTGCAGTGCAGGATTCAGCGTCTGCAGCATCTTCTCCACAGAATGCTACGGCGCTTGACGGCAGTCCCACTTTCCCTTGAGACATCTGCTCGGGAAGCAGCGTGAAGGTACCGCTGGCCCGAGCATCGGTGGTTCAGTGGTAGAATGCTCGCCTGCCACGCGGGCGGCCCGGGTTCGATTCCCGGCCGATGCATCATTTTGTTTTTTCTCCGGTAGGGGTGCTGCGTGTCTTTCGCACTCGAACTGCGTGAGCCATGAGAATGAACCGCGGGATTCCGTGTGGAAAGAACCAATCATGCAGCGCGGACGACTGCTCGTTTGGACTCCTGCGTGCTATTGTACATACTGGCGCCGGCCTAGCATCGCAAGTTGCCTGCCGCGCCGTGAATGCACGTGTAGCAACAGAAAAAATGAGCCAGGGTGTGCAGACTCTCTACCACTTGTATTCGGTACTTACCAAGATTCCAGAAGGTCTAACGATCGCCTGCCTCGGTAGCGCAGTAGGCAGCGCGTAAGTCTCATAATCTTAAGGTCGTGAGTTCGATCCTCACCCGGGGCATCTAATTTTCTGTGACTGAAGGTGGTGCTGTTGCTAGGGCGCCAACTTATTTCTTGTTTGTTATCCACAACGTTTCAACGCTTCAGCGGGAAAATGTTTACTTCCTGTTATTGCTACATACAGCTTCCCTATTCCTCTTCTCCCAGCAGAGCATGAAGCCAAAAGCATTGCTCTGCGACGTTTGAGGTGCGCGCCTTGCCAGTCAGTATGTGCAAAGATGCTCGCAAAGAGAGCGACAATGCGACAAGCGACCGTACGAACGGTCGAATGAAACGGCCGCATCCGGTGTGGTCTAGTGGCTAGGATACCTGGCTTTCACCCAGGAGGCCCGGGTTCGATTCCCGGTACCGGAACGGAATTTTTTCCACACTAATCGTGACAAGTTTGAGCTGTCCGAGCGGCCGTTTCCCGTCCTGCTCGCAATATAGCTACTGTTTCGTGACCGTCAGCAGAATATAGACTAGGGAAGCAGACACACGACGACCATAGGAATGGTGTATGGCTTCATGCCACCTGATTCCAGCGTAGGGCTGAGCAGCTGCATCTGCCGAGGCCCGTTAGCTCAGTTGGTTAGAGCGTCGTGCTAATAACGCGAAGGTCGTGGGTTCGATCCCCCCACGGGCCACTTCTCTTTTACTACTGCGAAAAGGCAGCGCCGATTTCAGCTGGCGAGTGTGATGACCAAATGATCATCACCCTGCGTGGAAGTTGACAGAGGATCCGAACCCGACTCGTCGGGAAGCACTACAGCATTCACTCGGCAATGGCCATAATATCTTGAATACACTGGTTAGAGAAAATGAAAGAAAATGTCCGATTGCCGATGCGTAACAACTTTGGCCCTTGTCAGTACTTGGGCGGGTGAGCGCATGGGAACACAGGGCACTATTGGCAGTTTTACTTCCTATTTTTGTTTCTCCTTTGTTTTCGGAGCTACAGCCCGATTCGGCCAGGGAGACGCCACCGTGAAATGAAGGGGGCGTGCTGTGTGTCCATCGCCTCGCCTCTCCTTACCTCTCTCAGTCGTTTCTCGTGCTTGTCGTTTTGATATAGGCCGATTTGAGAGCGTCAGCTCTCGCGTCAGCTGAGCAAAGTCGAGACAAGTCGAGACACACTAAGGGCTGGTATGCAGCGAGTAAGAGGGCGAAAAAACAATAGTTTAAGAGCGCGTGGCAAAAGTACTCATACGCGAAATTAAAAGCCTGCTGCGGTGGCCGGGAATCGAACCCGGATCAACTGCTTGGAAGGCAACTATGCTGACCATTACACCACCACCGCACAAGCGAGCGCCCCGCCACCGCGCTGAGTCGGCTTCCCGCCTGTCGGCAGCGGCCGAAGGTGATCGTACCCGGCAGGCGCATTTCGAGGCAGGCTAGGGGAGCACATCCAGACGCATTCGGACAGCGTATCCGCGCACATTTCGCATCCTTTGGCAAGAGTCGGCGCCGGCGACGCAAGAGTACGCAGAGGACCGCGTTCTGGCGGCATCTTTAAGCAGTGCAGTGCAGGATTCAGCGTCTGCAGCATCTTCTCCACAGAATGCTACGGCGCTTGACGGCAGTCCCACTTTCCCTTGAGACATCTGCTCGGGAAGCAGCGTGAAGGTACCGCTGGCCCGAGCATCGGTGGTTCAGTGGTAGAATGCTCGCCTGCCACGCGGGCGGCCCGGGTTCGATTCCCGGCCGATGCATCATTTTGTTTTTTCTCCGGTAGGGGTGCTGCGTGTCTTTCGCACTCGAACTGCGTGAGCCATGAGAATGAACCGCGGGATTCCGTGTGGAAAGAACCAATCATGCAGCGCGGACGACTGCTCGTTTGGACTCCTGCGTGCTATTGTACATACTGGCGTCGGCCTAGCATCGCAAGTTGCCTGCCGCGCCGTGAATGCACGTGTAGCAACAGAAAAAATGAGCCAGGGAGTGCAGACTCTCTACCACTTGTATTCGGTACTTACCAAGATTCCAGAAGGTCTAACGATCGCCTGCCTCGGTAGCGCAGTAGGCAGCGCGTAAGTCTCATAATCTTAAGGTCGTGAGTTCGATCCTCACCCGGGGCATCTAATTTTCTGTGACTGAAGGTGGTGCTGTTGCTAGGGCGCCAACTTATTTCTTGTTTGTTATCCACAACGTTTCAACGCTTCAGCGGGAAAATGTTTACTTCCTGTTATTGCTACATACAGCTTCCCTATTCCTCTTCTCCCAGCAGAGCATGAAGCCAAAAGCATTGCTCTGCGACGTTTGAGGTGCGCGCCTTGCCAGTCAGTATGTGCAAAGATGCTCGCAAAGAGAGCGACAATGCGACAAGCGACCGTACGAACGGTCGAATGAAACGGCCGCATCCGGTGTGGTCTAGTGGCTAGGATACCTGGCTTTCACCCAGGAGGCCCGGGTTCGATTCCCGGTACCGGAACGGAATTTTTTCCACACTAATCGTGACAAGTTTGAGCTGTCCGAGCGGCCGTTTCCCGTCCTGCTCGCAATATAGCTACTGTTTCGTGACCGTCAGCAGAATATAGACTAGGGAAGCAGACACACGACGACCATAGGAATGGTGTATGGCTTCATGCCACCTGATTCCAGCGTAGGGCTGAGCAGCTGCATCTGCCGAGGCCCGTTAGCTCAGTTGGTTAGAGCGTCGTGCTAATAACGCGAAGGTCGTGGGTTCGATCCCCCCACGGGCCACTTCTCTTTTACTACTGCGAAAAGGCAGCGCCGATTTCAGCTGGCGAGTGTGATGACCAAATGATCATCACCCTGCGTGGAAGTTGACAGAGGATCCGAACCCGACTCGTCGGGAAGCACTACAGCATTCACTCGGCAATGGCCATAATATCTTGAATACACTGGTTAGAGAAAATGAAAGAAAATGTCCGATTGCCGATGCGTAACAACTTTGGCCCTTGTCAGTACTTGGGCGGGTGAGCGCATGGGAACACAGGGCACTATTGGCAGTTTTACTTCCTATTTTTGTTTCTCCTTTGTTTTCGGAGCTACAGCCCGATTCGGCCAGGGAGACGCCACCGTGAAATGACGGGGGCGTGCTGTGTGTCCATCGCCTCGCCTCTCCTTACCTCTCTCAGTCGTTTCTCGTGCTTGTCGTTTTGATATAGGCCGATTTGAGAGCGTCAGCTCTCGCGTCAGCTGAGCAAAGTCGAGACAAGTCGAGACACACTAAGGGCTGGTATGCAGCGAGTAAGAGGGCGAAAAAACAATAGTTTAAGAGCGCGTGGCAAAAGTACTCATACGCGAAATTAAAAGCCTGCTGCGGTGGCCGGGAATCGAACCCGGATCAACTGCTTGGAAGGCAACTATGCTGACCACTACACCACCACCGCACAAGCGAGCGCCCCGCCACCGCGCTGAGTCGGCTTCCCGCCTGTCGGCAGCGGCCGAAGGTGATCGTACCCGGCAGGCGCATTTCGAGGCAGGCTAGGGGAGCACATCCAGACGCATTCGGACAGCGTATCCGCGCACATTTCGCATCCTTTGGCAAGAGTCGGCGCCGGCGACGCAAGAGTACGCAGAGGACCGCGTTCTGGCGGCATCTTTAAGCAGTGCAGTGCAGGATTCAGCGTCTGCAGCATCTTCTCCACAGAATGCTACGGCGCTTGACGGCAGTCCCACTTTCCCTTGAGACATCTGCTCGGGAAGCAGCGTGAAGGTACCGCTGGCCCGAGCATCGGTGGTTCAGTGGTAGAATGCTCGCCTGCCACGCGGGCGGCCCGGGTTCGATTCCCGGCCGATGCATCATTTTGTTTTTTCTCCGGTAGGGGTGCTGCGTGTCTTTCGCACTCGAACTGCGTGAGCCATGAGAATGAACCGCGGGATTCCGTGTGGAAAGAACCAATCATGCAGCGCGGACGACTGCTCGTTTGGACTCCTGCGTGCTATTGTACATACTGGCGTCGGCCTAGCATCGCAAGTTGCCTGCCGCGCCGTGAATGCACGTGTAGCAACAGAAAAAATGAGCCAGGGAGTGCAGACTCTCTACCACTTGTATTCGGTACTTACCAAGATTCCAGAAGGTCTAACGATCGCCTGCCTCGGTAGCGCAGTAGGCAGCGCGTAAGTCTCATAATCTTAAGGTCGTGAGTTCGATCCTCACCCGGGGCATCTAATTTTCTGTGACTGAAGGTGGTGCTGTTGCTAGGGCGCCAACTTATTTCTTGTTTGTTATCCACAACGTTTCAACGCTTCAGCGGGAAAATGTTTACTTCCTGTTATTGCTACATACAGCTTCCCTATTCCTCTTCTCCCAGCAGAGCATGAAGCCAAAAGCATTGCTCTGCGACGTTTGAGGTGCGCGCCTTGCCAGTCAGTATGTGCAAAGATGCTCGCAAAGAGAGCGACAATGCGACAAGCGACCGTACGAACGGTCGAATGAAACGGCCGCATCCGGTGTGGTCTAGTGGCTAGGATACCTGGCTTTCACCCAGGAGGCCCGGGTTCGATTCCCGGTACCGGAACGGAATTTTTTCCACACTAATCGTGACAAGTTTGAGCTGTCCGAGCGGCCGTTTCCCGTCCTGCTCGCAATATAGCTACTGTTTCGTGACCGTCAGCAGAATATAGACTAGGGAAGCAGACACACGACGACCATAGGAATGGTGTATGGCTTCATGCCACCTGATTCCAGCGTAGGGCTGAGCAGCTGCATCTGCCGAGGCCCGTTAGCTCAGTTGGTTAGAGCGTCGTGCTAATAACGCGAAGGTCGTGGGTTCGATCCCCCCACGGGCCACTTCTCTTTTACTACTGCGAAAAGGCAGCGCCGATTTCAGCTGGCGAGTGTGATGACCAAATGATCATCACCCTGCGTGGAAGTTGACAGAGGATCCGAACCCGACTCGTCGGGAAGCACTACAGCATTCACTCGGCAATGGCCATAATATCTTGAATACACTGGTTAGAGAAAATGAAAGAAAATGTCCGATTGCCGATGCGTAACAACTTTGGCCCTTGTCAGTACTTGGGCGGGTGAGCGCATGGGAACACAGGGCACTATTGGCAGTTTTACTTCCTATTTTTGTTTCTCCTTTGTTTTCGGAGCTACAGCCCGATTCGGCCAGGGAGACGCCACCGTGAAATGAAGGGGGCGTGCTGTGTGTCCATCGCCTCGCCTCTCCTTACCTCTCTCAGTCGTTTCTCGTGCTTGTCGTTTTGATATAGGCCGATTTGAGAGCGTCAGCTCTCGCGTCAGCTGAGCAAAGTCGAGACAAGTCGAGACACACTAAGGGCTGGTATGCAGCGAGTAAGAGGGCGAAAAAACAATAGTTTAAGAGCGCGTGGCAAAAGTACTCATACGCGAAATTAAAAGCCTGCTGCGGTGGCCGGGAATCGAACCCGGATCAACTGCTTGGAAGGCAACTATGCTGACCATTACACCACCACCGCACAAGCGAGCGCCCCGCCACCGCGCTGAGTCGGCTTCCCGCCTGTCGGCAGCGGCCGAAGGTGATCGTACCCGGCAGGCGCATTTCGAGGCAGGCTAGGGGAGCACATCCAGACGCATTCGGACAGCGTATCCGCGCACATTTCGCATCCTTTGGCAAGAGTCGGCGCCGGCGACGCAAGAGTACGCAGAGGACCGCGTTCTGGCGGCATCTTTAAGCAGTGCAGTGCAGGATTCAGCGTCTGCAGCATCTTCTCCACAGAATGCTACGGCGCTTGACGGCAGTCCCACTTTCCCTTGAGACATCTGCTCGGGAAGCAGCGTGAAGGTACCGCTGGCCCGAGCATCGGTGGTTCAGTGGTAGAATGCTCGCCTGCCACGCGGGCGGCCCGGGTTCGATTCCCGGCCGATGCATCATTTTGTTTTTTCTCCGGTAGGGGTGCTGCGTGTCTTTCGCACTCGAACTGCGTGAGCCATGAGAATGAACCGCGGGATTCCGTGTGGAAAGAACCAATCATGCAGCGCGGACGACTGCTCGTTTGGACTCCTGCGTGCTATTGTACATACTGGCGTCGGCCTAGCATCGCAAGTTGCCTGCCGCGCCGTGAATGCACGTGTAGCAACAGAAAAAATGAGCCAGGGAGTGCAGACTCTCTACCACTTGTATTCGGTACTTACCAAGATTCCAGAAGGTCTAACGATCGCCTGCCTCGGTAGCGCAGTAGGCAGCGCGTAAGTCTCATAATCTTAAGGTCGTGAGTTCGATCCTCACCCGGGGCATCTAATTTTCTGTGACTGAAGGTGGTGCTGTTGCTAGGGCGCCAACTTATTTCTTGTTTGTTATCCACAACGTTTCAACGCTTCAGCGGGAAAATGTTTACTTCCTGTTATTGCTACATACAGCTTCCCTATTCCTCTTCTCCCAGCAGAGCATGAAGCCAAAAGCATTGCTCTGCGACGTTTGAGGTGCGCGCCTTGCCAGTCAGTATGTGCAAAGATGCTCGCAAAGAGAGCGACAATGCGACAAGCGACCGTACGAACGGTCGAATGAAACGGCCGCATCCGGTGTGGTCTAGTGGCTAGGATACCTGGCTTTCACCCAGGAGGCCCGGGTTCGATTCCCGGTACCGGAACGGAATTTTTTCCACACTAATCGTGACAAGTTTGAGCTGTCCGAGCGGCCGTTTCCCGTCCTGCTCGCAATATAGCTACTGTTTCGTGACCGTCAGCAGAATATAGACTAGGGAAGCAGACACACGACGACCATAGGAATGGTGTATGGCTTCATGCCACCTGATTCCAGCGTAGGGCTGAGCAGCTGCATCTGCCGAGGCCCGTTAGCTCAGTTGGTTAGAGCGTCGTGCTAATAACGCGAAGGTCGTGGGTTCGATCCCCCCACGGGCCACTTCTCTTTTACTACTGCGAAAAGGCAGCGCCGATTTCAGCTGGCGAGTGTGATGACCAAATGATCATCACCCTGCGTGGAAGTTGACAGAGGATCCGAACCCGACTCGTCGGGAAGCACTACAGCATTCACTCGGCAATGGCCATAATATCTTGAATACACTGGTTAGAGAAAATGAAAGAAAATGTCCGATTGCCGATGCGTAACAACTTTGGCCCTTGTCAGTACTTGGGCGGGTGAGCGCATGGGAACACAGGGCACTATTGGCAGTTTTACTTCCTATTTTTGTTTCTCCTTTGTTTTCGGAGCTACAGCCCGATTCGGCCAGGGAGACGCCACCGTGAAATGACGGGGGCGTGCTGTGTGTCCATCGCCTCGCCTCTCCTTACCTCTCTCAGTCGTTTCTCGTGCTTGTCGTTTTGATATAGGCCGATTTGAGAGCGTCAGCTCTCGCGTCAGCTGAGCAAAGTCGAGACAAGTCGAGACACACTAAGGGCTGGTATGCAGCGAGTAAGAGGGCGAAAAAACAATAGTTTAAGAGCGCGTGGCAAAAGTACTCATACGCGAAATTAAAAGCCTGCTGCGGTGGCCGGGAATCGAACCCGGATCAACTGCTTGGAAGGCAACTATGCTGACCACTACACCACCACCGCACAAGCGAGCGCCCCGCCACCGCGCTGAGTCGGCTTCCCGCCTGTCGGCAGCGGCCGAAGGTGATCGTACCCGGCAGGCGCATTTCGAGGCAGGCTAGGGGAGCACATCCAGACGCATTCGGACAGCGTATCCGCGCACATTTCGCATCCTTTGGCAAGAGTCGGCGCCGGCGACGCAAGAGTACGCAGAGGACCGCGTTCTGGCGGCATCTTTAAGCAGTGCAGTGCAGGATTCAGCGTCTGCAGCATCTTCTCCACAGAATGCTACGGCGCTTGACGGCAGTCCCACTTTCCCTTGAGACATCTGCTCGGGAAGCAGCGTGAAGGTACCGCTGGCCCGAGCATCGGTGGTTCAGTGGTAGAATGCTCGCCTGCCACGCGGGCGGCCCGGGTTCGATTCCCGGCCGATGCATCATTTTGTTTTTTCTCCGGTAGGGGTGCTGCGTGTCTTTCGCACTCGAACTGCGTGAGCCATGAGAATGAACCGCGGGATTCCGTGTGGAAAGAACCAATCATGCAGCGCGGACGACTGCTCGTTTGGACTCCTGCGTGCTATTGTACATACTGGCGTCGGCCTAGCATCGCAAGTTGCCTGCCGCGCCGTGAATGCACGTGTAGCAACAGAAAAAATGAGCCAGGGAGTGCAGACTCTCTACCACTTGTATTCGGTACTTACCAAGATTCCAGAAGGTCTAACGATCGCCTGCCTCGGTAGCGCAGTAGGCAGCGCGTAAGTCTCATAATCTTAAGGTCGTGAGTTCGATCCTCACCCGGGGCATCTAATTTTCTGTGACTGAAGGTGGTGCTGTTGCTAGGGCGCCAACTTATTTCTTGTTTGTTATCCACAACGTTTCAACGCTTCAGCGGGAAAATGTTTACTTCCTGTTATTGCTACATACAGCTTCCCTATTCCTCTTCTCCCAGCAGAGCATGAAGCCAAAAGCATTGCTCTGCGACGTTTGAGGTGCGCGCCTTGCCAGTCAGTATGTGCAAAGATGCTCGCAAAGAGAGCGACAATGCGACAAGCGACCGTACGAACGGTCGAATGAAACGGCCGCATCCGGTGTGGTCTAGTGGCTAGGATACCTGGCTTTCACCCAGGAGGCCCGGGTTCGATTCCCGGTACCGGAACGGAATTTTTTCCACACTAATCGTGACAAGTTTGAGCTGTCCGAGCGGCCGTTTCCCGTCCTGCTCGCAATATAGCTACTGTTTCGTGACCGTCAGCAGAATATAGACTAGGGAAGCAGACACACGACGACCATAGGAATGGTGTATGGCTTCATGCCACCTGATTCCAGCGTAGGGCTGAGCAGCTGCATCTGCCGAGGCCCGTTAGCTCAGTTGGTTAGAGCGTCGTGCTAATAACGCGAAGGTCGTGGGTTCGATCCCCCCACGGGCCACTTCTCTTTTACTACTGCGAAAAGGCAGCGCCGATTTCAGCTGGCGAGTGTGATGACCAAATGATCATCACCCTGCGTGGAAGTTGACAGAGGATCCGAACCCGACTCGTCGGGAAGCACTACAGCATTCACTCGGCAATGGCCATAATATCTTGAATACACTGGTTAGAGAAAATGAAAGAAAATGTTCGATTGCCGATGCGTAACAACTTTGGCCCTTGTCAGTACTTGGGCGGGTGAGCGCATGGGAACACAGGGCACTATTGGCAGTTTTACTTCCTATTTTTGTTTCTCCTTTGTTTTCGGAGCTACAGCCCGATTCGGCCAGGGAGACGCCACCGTGAAATGAAGGGGGCGTGCTGTGTGTCCATCGCCTCGCCTCTCCTTACCTCTCTCAGTCGTTTCTCGTGCTTGTCGTTTTGATATAGGCCGATTTGAGAGCGTCAGCTCTCGCGTCAGCTGAGCAAAGTCGAGACAAGTCGAGACACACTAAGGGCTGGTATGCAGCGAGTAAGAGGGCGAAAAAACAATAGTTTAAGAGCGCGTGGCAAAAGTACTCATACGCGAAATTAAAAGCCTGCTGCGGTGGCCGGGAATCGAACCCGGATCAACTGCTTGGAAGGCAACTATGCTGACCATTACACCACCACCGCACAAGCGAGCGCCCCGCCACCGCGCTGAGTCGGCTTCCCGCCTGTCGGCAGCGGCCGAAGGTGATCGTACCCGGCAGGCGCATTTCGAGGCAGGCTAGGGGAGCACATCCAGACGCATTCGGACAGCGTATCCGCGCACATTTCGCATCCTTTGGCAAGAGTCGGCGCCGGCGACGCAAGAGTACGCAGAGGACCGCGTTCTGGCGGCATCTTTAAGCAGTGCAGTGCAGGATTCAGCGTCTGCAGCATCTTCTCCACAGAATGCTACGGCGCTTGACGGCAGTCCCACTTTCCCTTGAGACATCTGCTCGGGAAGCAGCGTGAAGGTACCGCTGGCCCGAGCATCGGTGGTTCAGTGGTAGAATGCTCGCCTGCCACGCGGGCGGCCCGGGTTCGATTCCCGGCCGATGCATCATTTTGTTTTTTCTCCGGTAGGGGTGCTGCGTGTCTTTCGCACTCGAACTGCGTGAGCCATGAGAATGAACCGCGGGATTCCGTGTGGAAAGAACCAATCATGCAGCGCGGACGACTGCTCGTTTGGACTCCTGCGTGCTATTGTACATACTGGCGTCGGCCTAGCATCGCAAGTTGCCTGCCGCGCCGTGAATGCACGTGTAGCAACAGAAAAAATGAGCCAGGGAGTGCAGACTCTCTACCACTTGTATTCGGTACTTACCAAGATTCCAGAAGGTCTAACGATCGCCTGCCTCGGTAGCGCAGTAGGCAGCGCGTAAGTCTCATAATCTTAAGGTCGTGAGTTCGATCCTCACCCGGGGCATCTAATTTTCTGTGACTGAAGGTGGTGCTGTTGCTAGGGCGCCAACTTATTTCTTGTTTGTTATCCACAACGTTTCAACGCTTCAGCGGGAAAATGTTTACTTCCTGTTATTGCTACATACAGCTTCCCTATTCCTCTTCTCCCAGCAGAGCATGAAGCCAAAAGCATTGCTCTGCGACGTTTGAGGTGCGCGCCTTGCCAGTCAGTATGTGCAAAGATGCTCGCAAAGAGAGCGACAATGCGACAAGCGACCGTACGAACGGTCGAATGAAACGGCCGCATCCGGTGTGGTCTAGTGGCTAGGATACCTGGCTTTCACCCAGGAGGCCCGGGTTCGATTCCCGGTACCGGAACGGAATTTTTTCCACACTAATCGTGACAAGTTTGAGCTGTCCGAGCGGCCGTTTCCCGTCCTGCTCGCAATATAGCTACTGTTTCGTGACCGTCAGCAGAATATAGACTAGGGAAGCAGACACACGACGACCATAGGAATGGTGTATGGCTTCATGCCACCTGATTCCAGCGTAGGGCTGAGCAGCTGCATCTGCCGAGGCCCGTTAGCTCAGTTGGTTAGAGCGTCGTGCTAATAACGCGAAGGTCGTGGGTTCGATCCCCCCACGGGCCACTTCTCTTTTACTACTGCGAAAAGGCAGCGCCGATTTCAGCTGGCGAGTGTGATGACCAAATGATCATCACCCTGCGTGGAAGTTGACAGAGGATCCGAACCCGACTCGTCGGGAAGCACTACAGCATTCACTCGGCAATGGCCATAATATCTTGAATACACTGGTTAGAGAAAATGAAAGAAAATGTCCGATTGCCGATGCGTAACAACTTTGGCCCTTGTCAGTACTTGGGCGGGTGAGCGCATGGGAACACAGGGCACTATTGGCAGTTTTACTTCCTATTTTTGTTTCTCCTTTGTTTTCGGAGCTACAGCCCGATTCGGCCAGGGAGACGCCACCGTGAAATGACGGGGGCGTGCTGTGTGTCCATCGCCTCGCCTCTCCTTACCTCTCTCAGTCGTTTCTCGTGCTTGTCGTTTTGATATAGGCCGATTTGAGAGCGTCAGCTCTCGCGTCAGCTGAGCAAAGTCGAGACAAGTCGAGACACACTAAGGGCTGGTATGCAGCGAGTAAGAGGGCGAAAAAACAATAGTTTAAGAGCGCGTGGCAAAAGTACTCATACGCGAAATTAAAAGCCTGCTGCGGTGGCCGGGAATCGAACCCGGATCAACTGCTTGGAAGGCAACTATGCTGACCACTACACCACCACCGCACAAGCGAGCGCCCCGCCACCGCGCTGAGTCGGCTTCCCGCCTGTCGGCAGCGGCCGAAGGTGATCGTACCCGGCAGGCGCATTTCGAGGCAGGCTAGGGGAGCACATCCAGACGCATTCGGACAGCGTATCCGCGCACATTTCGCATCCTTTGGCAAGAGTCGGCGCCGGCGACGCAAGAGTACGCAGAGGACCGCGTTCTGGCGGCATCTTTAAGCAGTGCAGTGCAGGATTCAGCGTCTGCAGCATCTTCTCCACAGAATGCTACGGCGCTTGACGGCAGTCCCACTTTCCCTTGAGACATCTGCTCGGGAAGCAGCGTGAAGGTACCGCTGGCCCGAGCATCGGTGGTTCAGTGGTAGAATGCTCGCCTGCCACGCGGGCGGCCCGGGTTCGATTCCCGGCCGATGCATCATTTTGTTTTTTCTCCGGTAGGGGTGCTGCGTGTCTTTCGCACTCGAACTGCGTGAGCCATGAGAATGAACCGCGGGATTCCGTGTGGAAAGAACCAATCATGCAGCGCGGACGACTGCTCGTTTGGACTCCTGCGTGCTATTGTACATACTGGCGTCGGCCTAGCATCGCAAGTTGCCTGCCGCGCCGTGAATGCACGTGTAGCAACAGAAAAAATGAGCCAGGGAGTGCAGACTCTCTACCACTTGTATTCGGTACTTACCAAGATTCCAGAAGGTCTAACGATCGCCTGCCTCGGTAGCGCAGTAGGCAGCGCGTAAGTCTCATAATCTTAAGGTCGTGAGTTCGATCCTCACCCGGGGCATCTAATTTTCTGTGACTGAAGGTGGTGCTGTTGCTAGGGCGCCAACTTATTTCTTGTTTGTTATCCACAACGTTTCAACGCTTCAGCGGGAAAATGTTTACTTCCTGTTATTGCTACATACAGCTTCCCTATTCCTCTTCTCCCAGCAGAGCATGAAGCCAAAAGCATTGCTCTGCGACGTTTGAGGTGCGCGCCTTGCCAGTCAGTATGTGCAAAGATGCTCGCAAAGAGAGCGACAATGCGACAAGCGACCGTACGAACGGTCGAATGAAACGGCCGCATCCGGTGTGGTCTAGTGGCTAGGATACCTGGCTTTCACCCAGGAGGCCCGGGTTCGATTCCCGGTACCGGAACGGAATTTTTTCCACACTAATCGTGACAAGTTTGAGCTGTCCGAGCGGCCGTTTCCCGTCCTGCTCGCAATATAGCTACTGTTTCGTGACCGTCAGCAGAATATAGACTAGGGAAGCAGACACACGACGACCATAGGAATGGTGTATGGCTTCATGCCACCTGATTCCAGCGTAGGGCTGAGCAGCTGCATCTGCCGAGGCCCGTTAGCTCAGTTGGTTAGAGCGTCGTGCTAATAACGCGAAGGTCGTGGGTTCGATCCCCCCACGGGCCACTTCTCTTTTACTACTGCGAAAAGGCAGCGCCGATTTCAGCTGGCGAGTGTGATGACCAAATGATCATCACCCTGCGTGGAAGTTGACAGAGGATCCGAACCCGACTCGTCGGGAAGCACTACAGCATTCACTCGGCAATGGCCATAATATCTTGAATACACTGGTTAGAGAAAATGAAAGAAAATGTCCGATTGCCGATGCGTAACAACTTTGGCCCTTGTCAGTACTTGGGCGGGTGAGCGCATGGGAACACAGGGCACTATTGGCAGTTTTACTTCCTATTTTTGTTTCTCCTTTGTTTTCGGAGCTACAGCCCGATTCGGCCAGGGAGACGCCACCGTGAAATGAAGGGGGCGTGCTGTGTGTCCATCGCCTCGCCTCTCCTTACCTCTCTCAGTCGTTTCTCGTGCTTGTCGTTTTGATATAGGCCGATTTGAGAGCGTCAGCTCTCGCGTCAGCTGAGCAAAGTCGAGACAAGTCGAGACACACTAAGGGCTGGTATGCAGCGAGTAAGAGGGCGAAAAAACAATAGTTTAAGAGCGCGTGGCAAAAGTACTCATACGCGAAATTAAAAGCCTGCTGCGGTGGCCGGGAATCGAACCCGGATCAACTGCTTGGAAGGCAACTATGCTGACCATTACACCACCACCGCACAAGCGAGCGCCCCGCCACCGCGCTGAGTCGGCTTCCCGCCTGTCGGCAGCGGCCGAAGGTGATCGTACCCGGCAGGCGCATTTCGAGGCAGGCTAGGGGAGCACATCCAGACGCATTCGGACAGCGTATCCGCGCACATTTCGCATCCTTTGGCAAGAGTCGGCGCCGGCGACGCAAGAGTACGCAGAGGACCGCGTTCTGGCGGCATCTTTAAGCAGTGCAGTGCAGGATTCAGCGTCTGCAGCATCTTCTCCACAGAATGCTACGGCGCTTGACGGCAGTCCCACTTTCCCTTGAGACATCTGCTCGGGAAGCAGCGTGAAGGTACCGCTGGCCCGAGCATCGGTGGTTCAGTGGTAGAATGCTCGCCTGCCACGCGGGCGGCCCGGGTTCGATTCCCGGCCGATGCATCATTTTGTTTTTTCTCCGGTAGGGGTGCTGCGTGTCTTTCGCACTCGAACTGCGTGAGCCATGAGAATGAACCGCGGGATTCCGTGTGGAAAGAACCAATCATGCAGCGCGGACGACTGCTCGTTTGGACTCCTGCGTGCTATTGTACATACTGGCGTCGGCCTAGCATCGCAAGTTGCCTGCCGCGCCGTGAATGCACGTGTAGCAACAGAAAAAATGAGCCAGGGAGTGCAGACTCTCTACCACTTGTATTCGGTACTTACCAAGATTCCAGAAGGTCTAACGATCGCCTGCCTCGGTAGCGCAGTAGGCAGCGCGTAAGTCTCATAATCTTAAGGTCGTGAGTTCGATCCTCACCCGGGGCATCTAATTTTCTGTGACTGAAGGTGGTGCTGTTGCTAGGGCGCCAACTTATTTCTTGTTTGTTATCCACAACGTTTCAACGCTTCAGCGGGAAAATGTTTACTTCCTGTTATTGCTACATACAGCTTCCCTATTCCTCTTCTCCCAGCAGAGCATGAAGCCAAAAGCATTGCTCTGCGACGTTTGAGGTGCGCGCCTTGCCAGTCAGTATGTGCAAAGATGCTCGCAAAGAGAGCGACAATGCGACAAGCGACCGTACGAACGGTCGAATGAAACGGCCGCATCCGGTGTGGTCTAGTGGCTAGGATACCTGGCTTTCACCCAGGAGGCCCGGGTTCGATTCCCGGTACCGGAACGGAATTTTTTCCACACTAATCGTGACAAGTTTGAGCTGTCCGAGCGGCCGTTTCCCGTCCTGCTCGCAATATAGCTACTGTTTCGTGACCGTCAGCAGAATATAGACTAGGGAAGCAGACACACGACGACCATAGGAATGGTGTATGGCTTCATGCCACCTGATTCCAGCGTAGGGCTGAGCAGCTGCATCTGCCGAGGCCCGTTAGCTCAGTTGGTTAGAGCGTCGTGCTAATAACGCGAAGGTCGTGGGTTCGATCCCCCCACGGGCCACTTCTCTTTTACTACTGCGAAAAGGCAGCGCCGATTTCAGCTGGCGAGTGTGATGACCAAATGATCATCACCCTGCGTGGAAGTTGACAGAGGATCCGAACCCGACTCGTCGGGAAGCACTACAGCATTCACTCGGCAATGGCCATAATATCTTGAATACACTGGTTAGAGAAAATGAAAGAAAATGTCCGATTGCCGATGCGTAACAACTTTGGCCCTTGTCAGTACTTGGGCGGGTGAGCGCATGGGAACACAGGGCACTATTGGCAGTTTTACTTCCTATTTTTGTTTCTCCTTTGTTTTCGGAGCTACAGCCCGATTCGGCCAGGGAGACGCCACCGTGAAATGAAGGGGGCGTGCTGTGTGTCCATCGCCTCGCCTCTCCTTACCTCTCTCAGTCGTTTCTCGTGCTTGTCGTTTTGATATAGGCCGATTTGAGAGCGTCAGCTCTCGCGTCAGCTGAGCAAAGTCGAGACAAGTCGAGACACACTAAGGGCTGGTATGCAGCGAGTAAGAGGGCGAAAAAACAATAGTTTAAGAGCGCGTGGCAAAAGTACTCATACGCGAAATTAAAAGCCTGCTGCGGTGGCTGGGAATCGAACCCGGATCAACTGCTTGGAAGGCAACTATGCTGACCACTACACCACCACCGCACAAGCGAGCGCCCCGCCACCGCGCTGAGTCGGCTTCCCGCCTGTCGGCAGCGGCCGAAGGTGATCGTACCCGGCAGGCGCATTTCGAGGCAGGCTAGGGGAGCACATCCAAACGCATTCGGACAGCGTATCCGCGCACATTTCGCATCCTTTGGCAAGAGTCGGCGCCGGCGACGCAAGAGTACGCAGAGGACCGCGTTCTGGCGGCATCTTTAAGCAGTGCAGTGCAGGATTCAGCGTCTGCAGCATCTTCTCCACAGAATGCTACGGCGCTTGACGGCAGTCCCACTTTCCCTTGAGACATCTGCTCGGGAAGCAGCGTGAAGGTACCGCTGGCCCGAGCATCGGTGGTTCAGTGGTAGAATGCTCGCCTGCCACGCGGGCGGCCCGGGTTCGATTCCCGGCCGATGCATCATTTTGTTTTTTCTCCGGTAGGGGTGCTGCGTGTCTTTCGCACTCGAACTGCGTGAGCCATGAGAATGAACCGCGGGATTCCGTGTGGAAAGAACCAATCATGCAGCGCGGACGACTGCTCGTTTGGACTCCTGCGTGCTATTGTACATACTGGCGCCGGCCTAGCATCGCAAGTTGCCTGCCGCGCCGTGAATGCACGTGTAGCAACAGAAAAAATGAGCCAGGGTGTGCAGACTCTCTACCACTTGTATTCGGTACTTACCAAGATTCCAGAAGGTCTAACGATCGCCTGCCTCGGTAGCGCAGTAGGCAGCGCGTAAGTCTCATAATCTTAAGGTCGTGAGTTCGATCCTCACCCGGGGCATCTAATTTTCTGTGACTGAAGGTGGTGCTGTTGCTAGGGCGCCAACTTATTTCTTGTTTGTTATCCACAACGTTTCAACGCTTCAGCGGGAAAATGTTTACTTCCTGTTATTGCTACATACAGCTTCCCTATTCCTCTTCTCCCAGCAGAGCATGAAGCCAAAAGCATTGCTCTGCGACGTTTGAGGTGCGCGCCTTGCCAGTCAGTATGTGCAAAGATGCTCGCAAAGAGAGCGACAATGCGACAAGCGACCGTACGAACGGTCGAATGAAACGGCCGCATCCGGTGTGGTCTAGTGGCTAGGATACCTGGCTTTCACCCAGGAGGCCCGGGTTCGATTCCCGGTACCGGAACGGAATTTTTTCCACACTAATCGTGACAAGTTTGAGCTGTCCGAGCGGCCGTTTCCCGTCCTGCTCGCAATATAGCTACTGTTTCGTGACCGTCAGCAGAATATAGACTAGGGAAGCAGACACACGACGACCATAGGAATGGTGTATGGCTTCATGCCACCTGATTCCAGCGTAGGGCTGAGCAGCTGCATCTGCCGAGGCCCGTTAGCTCAGTTGGTTAGAGCGTCGTGCTAATAACGCGAAGGTCGTGGGTTCGATCCCCCCACGGGCCACTTCTCTTTTACTACTGCGAAAAGGCAGCGCCGATTTCAGCTGGCGAGTGTGATGACCAAATGATCATCACCCTGCGTGGAAGTTGACAGAGGATCCGAACCCGACTCGTCGGGAAGCACTACAGCATTCACTCGGCAATGGCCATAATATCTTGAATACACTGGTTAGAGAAAATGAAAGAAAATGTCCGATTGCCGATGCGTAACAACTTTGGCCCTTGTCAGTACTTGGGCGGGTGAGCGCATGGGAACACAGGGCACTATTGGCAGTTTTACTTCCTATTTTTGTTTCTCCTTTGTTTTCGGAGCTACAGCCCGATTCGGCCAGGGAGACGCCACCGTGAAATGAAGGGGGCGTGCTGTGTGTCCATCGCCTCGCCTCTCCTTACCTCTCTCAGTCGTTTCTCGTGCTTGTCGTTTTGATATAGGCCGATTTGAGAGCGTCAGCTCTCGCGTCAGCTGAGCAAAGTCGAGACAAGTCGAGACACACTAAGGGCTGGTATGCAGCGAGTAAGAGGGCGAAAAAACAATAGTTTAAGAGCGCGTGGCAAAAGTACTCATACGCGAAATTAAAAGCCTGCTGCGGTGGCCGGGAATCGAACCCGGATCAACTGCTTGGAAGGCAACTATGCTGACCACTACACCACCACCGCACAAGCGAGCGCCCCGCCACCGCGCTGAGTCGGCTTCCCGCCTGTCGGCAGCGGCCGAAGGTGATCGTACCCGGCAGGCGCATTTCGAGGCAGGCTAGGGGAGCACATCCAGACGCATTCGGACAGCGTATCCGCGCACATTTCGCATCCTTTGGCAAGAGTCGGCGCCGGCGACGCAAGAGTACGCAGAGGACCGCGTTCTGGCGGCATCTTTAAGCAGTGCAGTGCAGGATTCAGCGTCTGCAGCATCTTCTCCACAGAATGCTACGGCGCTTGACGGCAGTCCCACTTTCCCTTGAGACATCTGCTCGGGAAGCATCGTGGAGGTACCGCTGGCCCGAGCATCGGTGGTTCAGTGGTAGAATGCTCGCCTGCCACGCGGGCGGCCCGGGTTCGATTCCCGGCCGATGCATCATTTTGTTTTTTCTCCGGTAGGGGTGCTGCGTGTCTTTCGCACTCGAACTGCGTGAGCCATGAGAATGAACCGCGGGATTCCGTGTGGAAAGAACCAATCATGCAGCGCGGACGACTGCTCGTTTGGACTCCTGCGTGCTATTGTACATACTGGCGTCGGCCTAGCATCGCAAGTTGCCTGCCGCGCCGTGAATGCACGTGTAGCAACAGAAAAAATGAGCCAGGGTGTGCAGACTCTCTACCACTTGTATTCGGTACTTACCAAGATTCCAGAAGGTCTAACGATCGCCTGCCTCGGTAGCGCAGTAGGCAGCGCGTAAGTCTCATAATCTTAAGGTCGTGAGTTCGATCCTCACCCGGGGCATCTAATTTTCTGTGACTGAAGGTGGTGCTGTTGCTAGGGCGCCAACTTATTTCTTGTTTGTTATCCACAACGTTTCAACGCTTCAGCGGGAAAATGTTTACTTCCTGTTATTGCTACATACAGCTTCCCTATTCCTCTTCTCCCAGCAGAGCATGAAGCCAAAAGCATTGCTCTGCGACGTTTGAGGTGCGCGCCTTGCCAGTCAGTATGTGCAAAGATGCTCGCAAAGAGAGCGACAATGCGACAAGCGACCGTACGAACGGTCGAATGAAACGGCCGCATCCGGTGTGGTCTAGTGGCTAGGATACCTGGCTTTCACCCAGGAGGCCCGGGTTCGATTCCCGGTACCGGAACGGAATTTTTTCCACACTAATCGTGACAAGTTTGAGCTGTCCGAGCGGCCGTTTCCCGTCCTGCTCGCAATATAGCTACTGTTTCGTGACCGTCAGCAGAATATAGACTAGGGAAGCAGACACACGACGACCATAGGAATGGTGTATGGCTTCATGCCACCTGATTCCAGCGTAGGGCTGAGCAGCTGCATCTGCCGAGGCCCGTTAGCTCAGTTGGTTAGAGCGTCGTGCTAATAACGCGAAGGTCGTGGGTTCGATCCCCCCACGGGCCACTTCTCTTTTACTACTGCGAAAAGGCAGCGCCGATTTCAGCTGGCGAGTGTGATGACCAAATGATCATCACCCTGCGTGGAAGTTGACAGAGGATCCGAACCCGACTCGTCGGGAAGCACTACAGCATTCACTCGGCAATGGCCATAATATCTTGAATACACTGGTTAGAGAAAATGAAAGAAAATGTCCGATTGCCGATGCGTAACAACTTTGGCCCTTGTCAGTACTTGGGCGGGTGAGCGCATGGGAACACAGGGCACTATTGGCAGTTTTACTTCCTACTTTTGTTTCTCCTTTGTTTTCGGAGCTACAGCCCGATTCGGCCAGGGAGACGCCACCGTGAAATGAAGGGGGCGTGCTGTGTGTCCATCGCCTCGCCTCTCCTTACCTCTCTCAGTCGTTTCTCGTGCTTGTCGTTTTGATATAGGCCGATTTGAGAGCGTCAGCTCTCGCGTCAGCTGAGCAAAGTCGAGACAAGTCGAGACACACTAAGGGCTGGTATGCAGCGAGTAAGAGGGCGAAAAAACAATAGTTTAAGAGCGCGTGGCAAAAGTACTCATACGCGAAATTAAAAGCCTGCTGCGGTGGCCGGGAATCGAACCCGGATCAACTGCTTGGAAGGCAACTATGCTGACCACTACACCACCACCGCACAAGCGAGCGCCCCGCCACCGCGCTGAGTCGGCTTCCCGCCTGTCGGCAGCGGCCGAAGGTGATCGTACCCGGCAGGCGCATTTCGAGGCAGGCTAGGGGAGCACATCCAGACGCATTTGGACAGCGTATCCGCGCACATTTCGCATCCTTTGGCAAGAGTCGGCGCCGGCGACGCAAGAGTACGCAGAGGACCGCGTTCTGGCGGCATCTTTAAGCAGTGCAGTGCAGGATTCAGCGTCTGCAGCATCTTCTCCACAGAATGCTACGGCGCTTGACGGCAGTCCCACTTTCCCTTGAGACATCTGCTCGGGAAGCAGCGTGAAGGTACCGCTGGCCCGAGCATCGGTGGTTCAGTGGTAGAATGCTCGCCTGCCACGCGGGCGGCCCGGGTTCGATTCCCGGCCGATGCATCATTTTGTTTTTTCTCCGGTAGGGGTGCTGCGTGTCTTTCGCACTCGAACTGCGTGAGCCATGAGAATGAACCGCGGGATTCCGTGTGGAAAGAACCAATCATGCAGCGCGGACGACTGCTCGTTTGGACTCCTGCGTGCTATTGTACATACTGGCGTCGGCCTAGCATCGCAAGTTGCCTGCCGCGCTGTGAATGCACGTGTAGCAACAGAAAAAATGAGCCAGGGAGTGCAGACTCTCTACCACTTGTATTCGGTACTTACCAAGATTCCAGAAGGTCTAACGATCGCCTGCCTCGGTAGCGCAGTAGGCAGCGCGTAAGTCTCATAATCTTAAGGTCGTGAGTTCGATCCTCACCCGGGGCATCTAATTTTCTGTGACTGAAGGTGGTGCTGTTGCTAGGGCGCCAACTTATTTCTTGTTTGTTATCCACAACGTTTCAACGCTTCAGCGGGAAAATGTTTACTTCCTGTTATTGCTACATACAGCTTCCCTATTCCTCTTCTCCCAGCAGAGCATGAAGCCAAAAGCATTGCTCTGCGACGTTTGAGGTGCGCGCCTTGCCAGTCAGTATGTGCAAAGATGCTCGCAAAGAGAGCGACAATGCGACAAGCGACCGTACGAACGGTCGAATGAAACGGCCGCATCCGGTGTGGTCTAGTGGCTAGGATACCTGGCTTTCACCCAGGAGGCCCGGGTTCGATTCCCGGTACCGGAACGGAATTTTTTCCACACTAATCGTGACAAGTTTGAGCTGTCCGAGCGGCCGTTTCCCGTCCTGCTCGCAATATAGCTACTGTTTCGTGACCGTCAGCAGAATATAGACTAGGGAAGCAGACACACGACGACCATAGGAATGGTGTATGGCTTCATGCCACCTGATTCCAGCGTAGGGCTGAGCAGCTGCATCTGCCGAGGCCCGTTAGCTCATTCGCGCCTCGTCTTCGGCGCGAGACGGACGTGTGGCGGCCGCTGCGGACGTTTCGTGTCAACAAGGCTGTTTTCCTGCGAGCCAGGTAGGCCGGCTCGCAAGCGCATTACTTCACTTAATTGTGTATTGGTTTGATGAAGATGAGAAAAGACACGATTAAATTCGCTTTCGATAGAAATTTCGTACGACCGAAAGCTTTTGAAATCAAACTGTGGCTCACAGAAAAAGTTGGAATTACGAAAGATGATTTAGTTGGAGTTCATTTATCGTTTGTGACTAACTCGGCATATGTGAAATTGGCAGATCCTGCTAAATGTGTCGCACTTGTTGAACAATGTGGAGGTATTATTAAGTTTAATCACTTAGACGGCTCAGTTAGCGATGTCGATGTATCCTATGCTGGGATGGGAATACGAACAGTAAGAGTATTTGAGCTTCCTTTTGAAATGCCTGTAGTCGAAATCAATCGTGTTCTCGGGGCGTATGGCAGAGTAATTTCCAATGTTGCGGAAATGTGGTCAGAACCCCACATGTTTCCCGTTTTGAATGGCGTTCGCCAGGTTAAGATGGAACTTCTCAAGCACATTCCTTCCTTTGTAATTATTGGAGGATACCGTGCGTTGATCATTTACGATGGACAGCCTCGTACCTGTGCCATTTGTAACTCGACAGAGCACGTGCGTGCTGAGTGCAGTAGACGGAGGGTTCCTCAATTACCAAGGGTGGAATCCGAAGGTGCAGGGCCTGTAGTTCACCTGCAGATGACGTACGCTGCTGCCACGTCACCTTTGCGATCAGCTCGGCAGACATCTTTCGAACTGGGGGACCAATGCGAGCATCCCGAGAGTGTTAACAACCATATAGACAGTGGTAGATCCGTAGCTATGACTAACCATACAGCGCCCCAGTGTCCCACCAGTGAAAGTCAGGTACCTTACGACAGTGCCGAGCCTTCTCGTAGCTCGCGAGCAGAACCTTCTGCGGTTACTGTGGATACCTCCCTGCAACCGCCTGATTGCGCACGACAGGACGAGACCACCACGAAAGTAGCGGCAACGGACGATCCAGTTCAGAATATTGTTGGGCAAGACATGAGCATAGATCACTCGATCATCCAACTGACACAAGGAGTCCATGACTACGGTTCTGCTTCCCACAGCGCGGCTGACAGGCCCCCTGCGACAGAGGCGAGTCTAACTGCGGTAGTCCTTTCTTCCACGCCTGGTGAAAAGAGCAGCGTTGGCTCTTCGACTAGGACACAAGACCGGCTTGCATCGCCGACTTCGTCTCCGCATTCGTCCGAAAAGTCCCCTGATTCGTCTCCAGAGCGGTCAAGATCGCCTCGGAAAGCTAGGAAACGTCGCAAAAAGCGGTTAGCACACCAGGCTGCTGAAAGCTTAGCCCCGGCTCTGCGGGATAGGTTGAGGAGCATTCAGGAACAGACAACGATCGAAGACCATGGCCGGAGGGAACCTGAGGTCGGTAGCATACCATCGCATCTACGGACATCACCTGAGCACGGTGTCCGGGACGAAGGAGCACCAGGCCTCGAATTTTCAGACCATCAGGACGTACCTACTTCCCAACGTAGACAATCTCCCCAGAATAGTCGTTTTGAATGGGCAGACGATACGGAGACAACACTGCCACATGTATCTGCGAACAATGGTATGGCATGTTAACCGCAACCTCTCAAGCTCACGACTACACTTTGAGCGCACGAATGACATGTGAATTCGGCCTACATATGCCTAATCGCCGGAAAGTCCAGTAAACAATAACAGCTCTTGCTTATGGATCAAACGTATCACGTTATGACTGTTAATATTAACAAGATCCAGAGTGCAACTAACATTGCTGCCCTCCGGGACTTCATATATCAGTCCGATACCGATATTGCGCTTTTTCAAGAAGTGTGTTTTTCAAATTTGTATGTTCCGGGATTTACTGCAATTCTCAATGTCGCCTCAGAAGGCGCTTGCGGCACCGCTGTCCTGGTCAAGGAAGGTATTGCAATAACAGATGTAACCATGTTGGAATCGGGGCGGGGAATCAGTTTTAAGATTTTCGGTGTTACGATTATAAATGTTTATGTACCTTCGGGAAGCAGTGGTCGAACAGAACGAGCCAAGTTTTTTAAAAATGATCTCGTGTTTTTACTAAAGGAAAACCCCGTTGATGTAATAGTCGGAGGTGACTGGAATTGTGTCCTACACAGGAAAGACCAAACGCCAAATTTCAATTTCTCCCCAGAACTAGATGGTCTTGTGAAAACAATGAAATGGCAGGACGCTTGGGAGGTCAAATACCCCGTGTCTGTCCAGTACACATATTTTAGCACTAAAGCTCAAAGTCGGATCGACCGCATATACGTAAGTTCACATTTAGCCAGCAAAATCAGTGGCGTCGAACGAATACCAACTTTCTTTTCCGACCATCTAGCACTAAGGTGCAGCATTGGACTTCCTAAACAGAAGACATGCTGGGGCCGTCCTTTTTGGAAATTAAATATCGCCATGCTTCGAGATAACGCCCTAACTGAGCAGTTAGAAGCTTCTTGGCAACTTTCACTCCGACAAAGCCACACATACCGGTCAACGATAGATTGGTGGACTTTATGCGCCAAAAAGAAACTTAGATCTACTCTAATTTCTTACAGTAGGGAAAGGGCACTTTGGTCTCGGCGCACTGTCGAATTCTATTATACTTGTCTGCGTGACCTTTATGATATGCCCATGTCCGCGGCTGTCAGAACGGGTATCAAACAGGTCAAGGCCGAACTTCTTAGTCTTAAACGCAAACAGCTGGAAGGACTGACAATAAAATCACGAGTTCAAACCACAGTGGAAGAAGAACACGCTTCACTCTATCATCTACTCCAGCACGAAAAAAATCGTCTAAGAAATTTTATTCAGTCATTGCTCTCTGAAGATCAAAGTCTTTTAACTCAACAAAAAGATATTTTAAACGAGGCTCATAGGTATTATAATCAATTGTACAGTGCTCACCAGTATTTCCCAGATCATGGACAGGAACTGCTCCGAAACTGTGATATGGAACAACTAGTAACTGCAGAACACAACAGGAGCCTCACTGTTGAAATCCTGTCTGAAGACATTTTCGAAGTAATTAAAAGCTCACCTGTTAAAAAATCACCTGGGCCCGACGGTTTACCCGTAGAATTTTATTCTCAATATTGGCATATTATAAGGAATAAATTCACACAAGTCGTCAACGAAATCTTGAGTGGAGGGCACATACCTGACGAAATGAAAGAGTGTGTCACTGTTTTACTTCCTAAGGGAATCAATTCGGATGTCAAACAGTTCAACAAAATGAGACCGATATCCTTAATGAACTCTGATTATAAAATTATTGCCAGGGTTGTAAAAAACAGACTCCGACCGGTGTTTGATACTGTCATTGGTCCCCATCAAACGTGTCTCCCGGGTCGGAATATTTTTAAAACAGTCTGCGAATACAGGGACATAATCAGTATCTTCTCAACGACATTGACGAAGGCTGGCCTCGTTTTTATCGACTTTTCTAAAGCCTTTGATAGGGTAAACCATGAATATTTATTTACCACTCTGATGCATATAGGTTTTAACGACAAATTTTTAATTGTCTTAAAAAATCTATTGCAAGGGATGAAAACCAAAATTTTAATCAATGGACACTATACTCGAGATGTCGAAATAGCAAATGGTGTCCCGCAGGGAAGTCCTTTATCAATGATGCTATTTGTGGTCGCACTAGAACCTTTGCTGAAACGATTAAACAAGGAATTAGAAGGCATATCAATTTCAGGGGTCAGTAACGCTACCAACGCTTACGCCGACGACGTCGGTGTCATCGTCAGAAGTAATGACGACGTTGTAAGACTGAGAGAGATTGTTCGCCTTTACTGCTTCGCAACGGGAGCGCAAATCAACGATATGAAAAGCTCCTTTCTAAATCTCCATGGCTTCAGGAACACTGCCCTCGAATGGGCCAGGTCTGTAGACCATCACACTGCGTTAGGTGTGAGGTTCTACCGATGCCCCCTGCAAACAACGACATTCAACTGGAAGAAGGTCTTACATAGTATTCGAGGTACTTTAATAATGAACCGACTTAGAGACTTGAACATTATCCAAAGGGTGCAATTAATCAACTGCGCTGTCCTTTCGAAAGCAGTATATGTAGGTCAAATACTGCCGATACCTAAAGCGATATCCAAAACCATCATGAGCTTCATCTGCAAGTATGTTTGGAGAGGTGAGATATTTAAAGTGGCGGCCAGTACTATAACTTTAAAACCGCGAGAAGGAGGCCTCGGACTGACCGATATCCGCCGCAAAACTACGGCTCTTTATATCAAGCGTACACTTCAGCTTTTAGAAGACCGCCACAATAATTTATCATCGAAACTTTTCCGAATCCTTACACCGGAGAGTATGGAACCACCTATTAACATAAGTAAAATCTCTTACAAATTGCAGCACATCAGATTCTACTATTTAGAACTCAGTTATCTGCACTGCATTGTCGCGGATAGGACCAAAAGAAACTGTAGTTTCATCATGGATTGCCTTACTACAAAGGACAACCGTAACAGAATGGAATCAAAATATCCCACCCGAAATTGGCAAAATATATGGAAGAATATAAACAATAAAGTACTGTCCACCAATGTGCGCGGTGCCTGGTACAAGGTAGTCAATAATACCGTTGCCACAAATGAAAGATTACAGTCTATAGGATTGAGTGACACAAATCAGTGTCCACGTTGTAATGTGATAGACACCCTCCGGCATCGTCTCATATGCAACGGCTACCAGGTCATTTGGGACAGAGTCCGCCAACAGGTGGCGTTTATCAATAGGAACGACGGCAGACACCTTACTGTCGACATTCTCGTCAACCCCGAAAGCGTTGC
Organism: Schistocerca americana; assembly: GCF_021461395.2. Taxonomy (NCBI): domain Eukaryota; kingdom Metazoa; phylum Arthropoda; class Insecta; order Orthoptera; family Acrididae; genus Schistocerca; species Schistocerca americana. The sequence continues at coordinate 495,281 of NW_025725220.1, forward strand.
TTTCCCTATTCAAAAGAATAATGTTACCCTATGGCTCCTGGGGAACTATGTCAATTATGTCATTAATAACCTCGGCCTGCCCGACGTACTGGACTATGAGCAACATCTATTACTGGAATATTATAAAATATGTGGACAACGACACCACACGACCTTGTATGGTAACATGCTAAAAATATTATTTGACAAACAAGGCATCGGATGACGTACGCAATGACGAATAGCGGATAAAATATCGGATTTTGCGATGCCAAAGTAGGGGATTGCTGCTAAGGGCGACGTACGGTGGGGACTTCGTGGGCCCCAGGGCCGCTACGGTAGCCGTGAAGGCCTTCGCAGAACCCTGAAAAGGCCTTGCATTCTATGCCTATGCTTAAAAAAAAAAAAAAAAAAAAAAAAAAAAAAAAAAAAAAAAAAAAAAAAAAAAAAAGAGAGAGATCAGTGTCTTGTATTGTGTGTGTCCTTAAGAAGCCGACGTTTCTCAGTTAACCATTAATTTTTCTTTCTTTATCCACAATTTTCACCAGATTATTTTCAGTTATTTTGAACAACCATCCCACGTTACAAAATAAGTTCATTTGGATGGAGACATTTACTTTTCTCACCACGTTTGATATGGATTCCCTTACTTGCAAAGGAGTATTTCATTTGATTTTAGCAATGAAGCTCGCCGAAGAAGGCGCATGAAGGAGAGCGAATGGAAGGGCTAGAAGGGGAGATGGGAGGCCCTAAAAAAAATGAAAAAAAAAAAAAAAAAAAAAAAAAAAAAAAAAAAGTTGGTTAGAGCGTCGTGCTAATAACGCGAAGGTCGTGGGTTCGATCCCCCCACGGGCCACTTCTCTTTTACTACTGCGAAAAGGCAGCGCCGATTTCAGCTGGCGAGTGTGATGACCAAATGATCATCACCCTGCGTGGAAGTTGACAGAGGATCCGAACCCGACTCGTCGGGAAGCACTACAGCATTCACTCGGCAATGGCCATAATATCTTGAATACACTGGTTAGAGAAAATGAAAGAAAATGTCCGATTGCCGATGCGTAACAACTTTGGCCCTTGTCAGTACTTGGGCGGGTGAGCGCATGGGAACACAGGGCACTATTGGCAGTTTTACTTCCTATTTTTGTTTCTCCTTTGTTTTCGGAGCTACAGCCCGATTCGGCCAGGGAGACGCCACCGTGAAATGAAGGGGGCGTGCTGTGTGTCCATCGCCTCGCCTCTCCTTACCTCTCTCAGTCGTTTCTCGTGCTTGTCGTTTTGATATAGGCCGATTTGAGAGCGTCAGCTCTCGCGTCAGCTGAGCAAAGTCGAGACAAGTCGAGACACACTAAGGGCTGGTATGCAGCGAGTAAGAGGGCGAAAAAACAATAGTTTAAGAGCGCGTGGCAAAAGTACTCATACGCGAAATTAAAAGCCTGCTGCGGTGGCCGGGAATCGAACCCGGATCAACTGCTTGGAAGGCAACTATGCTGACCATTACACCACCACCGCACAAGCGAGCGCCCCGCCACCGCGCTGAGTCGGCTTCCCGCCTGTCGGCAGCGGCCGAAGGTGATCGTACCCGGCAGGCGCATTTCGAGGCAGGCTAGGGGAGCACATCCAGACGCATTCGGACAGCGTATCCGTGCACATCGCGCGGGGCAGCGGGACGGTTGCGGCTTTGTTTACGTCGCCGGGACTTTGGCGCTTCGTTCTTCGTGATTGCTGCTTTCAAGATTTGTAAGTAACAAAATGTCGACTTTTTCGAGAGCTAACACCGTTCAGTGTGTCTTTGATAGAAGTGCTGTCCGCCCTACCGCATTTGAAATACACGAATGGTTATTCGAAGACTTAAAGATACCGGAAGAAATCGTAGACACCTTTCAATTGGACTTTGTTCAGTATTGCTTGTTCTTGAAATTTACGTCTGGGGACTTGTGTGAAAAATTTGTTGCTAAATTTGGTGGCAGTCGCCGTTTTAAACATGCAGACGGCAGTATTAGTAATGTGCAAATTGTGGCGTCATGGTTTGGAATTCGAACTGTCCGTGTTTTTAATGTACCACCTGAATGCCCTGATCAAGTTTTATCTCGTGCCTTGTCGCGGTTTGGTGACGTTCTGAACATTACGATGGAGAAATGGTCTAGTGCATACCGTTATAAAGTTGCTAGTGGTGTCCGTAGTGTCCGGATGGACCTGAAACAACATATTCCTTCCTACTTTGTAATCGGTGGGGTTCGTGCACAGATCTCATATATCGGGCAACCGCCGACATGTGCCGTATGTCATTCCACGGAACATTTAAGGGGTGACTGCCCTCGACGGCGGCCTGTTCAGTTACCGCGCCAAGATGTTGTGGGTGGTAGCGATAAATTTGTGCCCCTTATGAGTGAGATTGTAGCAGGAACATCCTTTACCGGTCCGACCGACCGACCGACCGTGCGACCGTCGGCCGTTGCTTCTGTCGAAGACAGGTCCGTCGCGGAAAACAATAACACGACTGTCGGGCAGGAAGAAATGGAGGTTGTCCAGGACCCGCCTGCCCCGACCGACCGGGTTGATGACGAACGGGACGTACGCCCTGTTAATACTGATCCCGTTCAATCGGAATCGGTGGAGGCAACAGACGCTTCTTTACCCCCGCCGCCCCTCCCGGTGCCAACTTCTGCCGAAACTGTAACGCCTTCAGCGGAAAGTAAAAAGCAACGCCGCCAGCGGGGCAAGGGTAAACAGGTCAGGGATCCGAACCCGGCCGCCCTCGCGAATCCGCCAGCCACGGAGAGTGGCAGTGAAAGTGAGCCAATGTCACAGGGTTCCTCCCGTAATAGCAGCCCCGCCAGGACAGAGAAGATTCGAGCACACACTGCTCACTTGAAACAATTTCTCAGTGCCGGGAAGGAACAGGACATTGCTGCTGCTAAGCGCAAATTAGAACAGGGCAGTGAGCAGTTACCACAGCGCCCGCGCAAATATTCGGTGCCGTCACAGCCGGCCGTAACATCGCGCGGCGGCCAGGCGGAAGCCGCCCAGTCGTCGGGCGACGCACGACCACCCCCGCCACCTGACAGTCAAAGCCCGTGGTGGCAACAGCAGGAGGACGAGGGGGGCCAGTAGAGTGTGCGAAGACCTACATCGTTGTCATGAGTCCACCTACATTGCACTTGACATGGAAACTACTGTATCTTGTACTGCGTCCAGTGTATTGTCGTGCCATGTTTTTGTAGAATTGCTACTAACCACTACAGTGTTTTAAGACCTACTGAAATTTCCATTTTTATGCCAGCTGCTGTTCGTTTACGTGTAAGTCCGGCATTTTATCACTTCGTTGGTGTTTTTTCTCTTGCTCTGTATTGTCCATCTGCTTAAAATGTCGATGCAATCACACCCCACGGATATGTTTTCTGTTTTGACATTAAACGTTGCCGGTATCTCAGCGGCGCACAAGATAGCAGCTTTTACAGACGTTTTATTTCATGGAAATTTTAGTATTGCCCTTCTTCAAGAGGTATCTAGTGACGTTTTTAGCAATATCCCAGGTTATGATGTTGTTTACAATCTGAATAGTGATAATAATTGTGGCACTGCGATTTTATATAAGTCGTCTTTAGAGCCTACGGACATCCAACTTCTCCCAAATGGTCGTGTCTTAGCGTGTGTGATTGAGGGAGTCCAATTTGTCAACGTCTATGTGCCCTCGGGGACTGATCAAAAACGCACACGCGCTCGTTTTTTTACCACGGACATATGCCCCTTTTTGGCTACGGCTCGCCCCATCATATTGGGTGGCGATTTTAATTGTGTTGTTGCCTCTGCTGACCAATACCCCACCCCCACAAAATGTGCTGAACTGACTACCCTTTTAAATGCAGTGGACTTGCGTGATACGTGGCGTCACTACCATCCCATTATGACGCAGTATACGCACTTTTCTACTAGGGGGGCCAGTCGAATTGACAGGATCTACGTTTCACGGGAGCTAACAGACGCTTTATGTGCGGTCGAAGTTCTGCCTGTCGCCGTGAGTGATCACTGTGGCTACGTGTGCTTTTTGCGGTTGCAGTGCTGTCGCACGAAATCTCTTCCGGCATATTGGAAATTCAATACCGGCCATCTGGGTGCCGAAGGGCTCCGTGCGGAGATACGTGTCGCATGGCAGCAGTGTTTAACAAAGTTTCATACTTACGTGTCCTGCATCGAGTGGTGGGTGGCGCATGCCAAACCAATTTTGCGGAAGGCGGCGCAATTATATAGTCGTGAAACGAGTTACTGGCACAGGCGTACGTTAGCATTTTATCAGCAGTGCTTACAAGATGCTATCCATGCACCTGTTGGCCCGGACGCAAATATTCGACTCCGCTTGAGCAAAATTAAAACCCAGATTCTGAGGCTGCACCGGGAAAGGTCGAGGGGTTTAACGATTCGGAGCCGTCCGTTATGCCACATCGATGACGAGGAGCCGTCGCTCTATCATCTTGCCCGGGAGAAGACACAGGCTCGCAAAAAGTTTATTGATGCGCTAGAAACTGATGCGGGGATTGTCTTATCGCAGCGGCGCCAAATTGTACGTCATATCTCCGACTATTATACTTCGCTCTTTCACGACACTACCGTGGACGGGGAGGCCATGCGACTTTTATTACATGACGTAGTCGACTACATGTCCGAACCTGACCGTGAAGAGCTGGTTGCAGAGGTGTCTAATCAGGACGTGTTACAGATCTTGAAAGCCAGCACGACAGGCAAGTCGCCTGGACCCGACGGTCTTCCTACAGAATTTTATATTACTTTCTGGGATATTGTAGGGGACAAGTTTACGGTACTGGTGAACGAAGTGCTTCGCGGCTTCGTCATCCCGAGTCAGTTTCTCGAAGGGCACATTGTTCTTATCCCCAAAAAACGGGGTCCGTGTCGTGTCACCGATCTGCGGCCCATTACGCTGCTGAATGCTGATTACAAGTTGGCGGCCAGATGTGTTGCAGCGAAGTTACAGGCAGTCATGGATAAAGTCATCTGCCCGTTTCAATCCTGCGGCGTTAAGAGGCGGACCATTTTCAATGCAGCGTCTACCTATCGCGACATCATCGCTTACTCGGCCGTCCATCGGCTTTCAGCCGCAGTTCTTTCTCTGGACTTTGCCAACGCGTTTGACAGGATGAGCCACGATTATTTGATGCATGTTATGGACAGAATGGGCTTTGGCCCCCGCTTCATTTGCGTGATTCGCCATTTCCTGACAGGAGCCAGCTCGGTGGTGACAATTAATGGATGGAGAACACCACCTATAGTTCTTCGTAGGTCGGTGCGACAGGGCTGTCCCTTATCTATGTACCTTTTTGTCATTGCTTTGGACCCACTGCTGCGTGCGCTCGACCGCACGATAGGCGGCGTGGATATTCATCTTGCCACTGTGAAATGTCTCGCTTATGCTGATGACGTAGGTGTTTTTATCGGCGACGACGACGATTTTCATCACATCCGGCCCTTACTGCGGAGGTATGAACGTGCGTCGGGTGCCTTGATAAATCCAAGGAAGACCGTAATGATTCCTTTAGGAAATTGTGAAGTGGATCCCGATCAGACTTGGTTTCGCGTAGCCCGTCATCACATTATCTTGGGCCTTGACGTTACTGCTAATCCCCAACAGATGCGGGCGCGCACCTGGCGCCGGCTGCTCAATCATGTCAAAGGCCTTTGTAAGACTTACGTCAGCCGACGCCTCACCCTCCTCCAGACGGTCGACCTAATTAACAGCGCCGTGTATTCCAAGGCCTGGTACGTGGCACAACTCCTGGACGTTCCGCGACCCCTTGCCCGATCATTTTCGCAGGCCGCGTACTGGCTCCTGTGGCGCCACGAAATCTTCAAGGTTCGGGCGGCAACGTGCGTCCTCGACACCACCTTCGGGGGACTCGGCCTGGTCGATTTTTCCCGGAAGTGTTCGGCGCTGCTGGTGCACCGCATGGCCACCTTGCAAGCTAACAGCCCGGATGGAACGGCGGCGGCCATGCTCGTCGCTTACCGGCCGCCCTCCGAGAGCGCACCGGTGTCCGTGGTAGGCATCCCGTATCAACTCGGCTACGTCAGAGCTTACTACCTGCAGCGGAGCTACGTACTGGAAACGGCGCTGGACAGGAACAGGAATGTTCGCCGACTGTATGCGGCAATGGTGGGAAGGCCACCCCCTCACAAGCTCGCTCTTCGTTTCCCCGCGACCGACTGGCGGCAAGTGTGGCTGAATATTCATCACTCCGTGTTGCCCTCCGGCGTTCGGTCCCAGTGGTATAAACTGGTTAACAATACGGTGGCCACTAACCAACGTCTCTCGGACATCCGCCTGCTGCCGTCTGCCAACTGTGGTGCTTGCGGCGTTCCAGACACACGGGAGCATCGCTTTCAATGTCGCCTTGTGTCGGCCATCTGGGAACTGTGTAGGGTCATGGTGGCTCTGATCAACAGGACGACACCCTCGCACGTGACTCTCAATGATGTTCTTGCGCCAGGGTTTAAGCCCTTCCCTCGCGCGAAGCACAATACCATGGTGTGGCTCTTGGGTCACACAGTCTTCGCCATTCTGGATTGCCAAGTCCAGGACGTATATACATATTTAGCATACTTGTGGGATGCACATTCCCATGTACAGCGGCTGAAACATTATAACGAACTTTTTGCCAATTTTCTGTGTGCGGCGTTAAAACATGGTTACGCGAAGATGTTCAATAATTGATACATTACAAACTCCATTTAAGACTGAAGAGGCTGTCTCTTCTTTTTCGTTTTTTTCAATCACTTTTGTTTGGATTTGACCAGATGGTTTTGATGGGTCTGTGAGACAATTATGCGCTAACGAAGAAGATTATCTTTTATTTATTTTCTTTGAATTTTGGCAGTGGTGCATTTCGTTTTCCACATGGAAGTGACAATATTATTTTAATTCCCCTGTACTACCTTCTTCTTATGATCTTAGGAGTGAGTTTTTAGTTTGTCTCCTCCACGCGCAACCTTTTCTCGGAGAATGGACATGGCAATTAATTGTGTGTTTTTTGTATAAGAAAGAACTCTCCTAAGACTTTTAGTTACTCGTCGTCTGTGGCATCTTTTAGGATGGATCTTTTATTTTGCCATTTACATTGTTTGAAGAGGAACATTATCTTTTATTGTGCATTACATTGATGGATGGAAGATTAGAGTTTGTGGAAGAATTTTCATTTCTTTTTTGGTTTTCACGGTATGATCCACGAGAGCAGCCGTCGGCGACGAGCGTCTACCACAACAGATATGATAGCGTTGAAGCTCGCCGATGAAGGCATATTTTGGTGAGAGCAAGGAGGGCTATAAGGGGAGATGGGAGGCCCACAAAAAAAAAAAAAAAAAGAAAAAAAAAAAAAAAAAAAAAAAAAGTGGTAGAATGCTCGCCTGCCACGCGGGCGGCCCGGGTTCGATTCCCGGCCGATGCATCATTTTGTTTTTTCTCCGGTAGGGGTGCTGCGTGTCTTTCGCACTCGAACTGCGTGAGCCATGAGAATGAACCGCGGGATTCCGTGTGGAAAGAACCAATCATGCAGCGCGGACGACTGCTCGTTTGGACTCCTGCGTGCTATTGTACATACTGGCGTCGGCCTAGCATCGCAAGTTGCCTGCCGCGCCGTGAATGCACGTGTAGCAACAGAAAAAATGAGCCAGGGTGTGCAGACTCTCTACCACTTGTATTCGGTACTTACCAAGATTCCAGAAGGTCTAACGATCGCCTGCCTCGGTAGCGCAGTAGGCAGCGCGTAAGTCTCATAATCTTAAGGTCGTGAGTTCGATCCTCACCCGGGGCATCTAATTTTCTGTGACTGAAGGTGGTGCTGTTGCTAGGGCGCCAACTTATTTCTTGTTTGTTATCCACAACGTTTCAACGCTTCAGCGGGAAAATGTTTACTTCCTGTTATTGCTACATACAGCTTCCCTATTCCTCTTCTCCCAGCAGAGCATGAAGCCAAAAGCATTGCTCTGCGACGTTTGAGGTGCGCGCCTTGCCAGTCAGTATGTGCAAAGATGCTCGCAAAGAGAGCGACAATGCGACAAGCGACCGTACGAACGGTCGAATGAAATGGCCGCATCCGGTGTGGTCTAGTGGCTAGGATACCTGGCTTTCACCCAGGAGGCCCGGGTTCGATTCCCGGTACCGGAACGGAATTTTTTCCACACTAATCGTGACAAGTTTGAGCTGTCCGAGCGGCCGTTTCCCGTCCTGCTCGCAATATAGCTACTGTTTCGTGACCGTCAGCAGAATATAGACTAGGGAAGCAGACACACGACGACCATAGGAATGGTGTATGGCTTCATGCCACCTGATTCCAGCGTAGGGCTGAGCAGCTGCATCTGCCGAGGCCCGTTAGCTCAGTTGGTTAGAGCGTCGTGCTAATAACGCGAAGGTCGTGGGTTTGATCCCCCCACGGGCCACTTCTCTTTTACTACTGCGAAAAGGCAGCGCCGATTTCAGCTGGCGAGTGTGATGACCAAATGATCATCACCCTGCGTGGAAGTTGACAGAGGATCCGAACCCGACTCGTCGGGAAGCACTACAGCATTCACTCGGCAATGGCCATAATATCTTGAATACACTGGTTAGAGAAAATGAAAGAAAATGTCCGATTGCCGATGCGTAACAACTTTGGCCCTTGTCAGTACTTGGGCGGGTGAGCGCATGGGAACACAGGGCACTATTGGCAGTTTTACTTCCTATTTTTGTTTCTCCTTTGTTTTCGGAGCTACAGCCCGATTCGGCCAGGGAGACGCCACCGTGAAATGAAGGGGGCGTGCTGTGTGTCCATCGCCTCGCCTCTCCTTACCTCTCTCAGTCGTTTCTCGTGCTTGTCGTTTTGATATAGGCCGATTTGAGAGCGTCAGCTCTCGCGTCAGCTGAGCAAAGTCGAGACAAGTCGAGACACACTAAGGGCTGGTATGCAGCGAGTAAGAGGTCGAAAAAACAATAGTTTAAGAGCGCGTGGCAAAAGTACTCATACGCGAAATTAAAAGCCTGCTGCGGTGGCCGGGAATCGAACCCGGATCAACTGCTTGGAAGGCAACTATGCTGACCATTACACCACCACCGCACAAGCGAGCGCCCCGCCACCGCGCTGAGTCGGCTTCCCGCCTGTCGGCAGCGGCCGAAGGTGATCGTACCCGGCAGGCGCATTTCGAGGCAGGCTAGGGGAGCACATCCAGACGCATTCGGACAGCGTATCCGCGCACATTTCGCATCCTTTGGCAAGAGTCGGCGCCGGCGACGCAAGAGTACGCAGAGGACCGCGTTCTGGCGGCATCTTTAAGCAGTGCAGTGCAGGATTCAGCGTCTGCAGCATCTTCTCGACAGAATGCTACGGCGCTTGACGGCAGTCCCACTTTCCCTTGAGACATCTGCTCGGGAAGCAGCGTGAAGGTACCGCTGGCCCGAGCATCGGTGGTTCAGTGGTAGAATGCTCGCCTGCCACGCGGGCGGCCCGGGTTCGATTCCCGGCCGATGCATCATTTTGTTTTTTCTCCGGTAGGGGTGCTGCGTGTCTTTCGCACTCGAACTGCGTGAGCCATGAGAATGAACCGCGGGATTCCGTGTGGAAAGAACCAATCATGCAGCGCGGACGACTGCTCGTTTGGACTCCTGCGTGCTATTGTACATACTGGCGTCGGCCTAGCATCGCAAGTTGCCTGCCGCGCCGTGAATGCACGTGTAGCAACAGAAAAAATGAGCCAGGGAGTGCAGACTCTCTACCACTTGTATTCGGTACTTACCAAGATTCCAGAAGGTCTAACGATCGCCTGCCTCGGTAGCGCAGTAGGCAGCGCGTAAGTCTCATAATCTTAAGGTCGTGAGTTCGATCCTCACCCGGGGCATCTAATTTTCTGTGACTGAAGGTGGTGCTGTTGCTAGGGCGCCAACTTATTTCTTGTTTGTTATCCACAACGTTTCAACGCTTCAGCGGGAAAATGTTTACTTCCTGTTATTGCTACATACAGCTTCCCTATTCCTCTTCTCCCAGCAGAGCATGAAGCCAAAAGCATTGCTCTGCGACGTTTGAGGTGCGCGCCTTGCCAGTCAGTATGTGCAAAGATGCTCGCAAAGAGAGCGCCAATGCGACAAGCGACCGTACGAACGGTCGAATGAAACGGCCGCATCCGGTGTGGTCTAGTGGCTAGGATACCTGGCTTTCACCCAGGAGGCCCGGGTTCGATTCCCGGTACCGGAACGGAATTTTTTCCACACTAATCGTGACAAGTTTGAGCTGTCCGAGCGGCCGTTTCCCGTCCTGCTCGCAATATAGCTACTGTTTCGTGACCGTCAGCAGAATATAGACTAGGGAAGCAGACACACGACGACCATAGGAATGGTGTATGGCTTCATGCCACCTGATTCCAGCGTAGGGCTGAGCAGCTGCATCTGCCGAGGCCCGTTAGCTCAGTTGGTTAGAGCGTCGTGCTAATAACGCGAAGGTCGTGGGTTCGATCCCCCCACGGGCCACTTCTCTTTTACTACTGCGAAAAGGCAGCGCCGATTTCAGCTGGCGAGTGTGATGACCAAATGATCATCACCCTGCGTGGAAGTTGACAGAGGATCCGAACCCGACTCGTCGGGAAGCACTACAGCATTCACTCGGCAATGGCCATAATATCTTGAATACACTGGTTAGAGAAAATGAAAGAAAATGTCCGATTGCCGATGCGTAACAACTTTGGCCCTTGTCAGTACTTGGGCGGGTGAGCGCATGGGAACACAGGGCACTATTGGCAGTTTTACTTCCTACTTTTGTTTCTCCTTTGTTTTCGGAGCTACAGCCCGATTCGGCCAGGGAGACGCCACCGTGAAATGAAGGGGGCGTGCTGTGTGTCCATCGCCTCGCCTCTCCTTACCTCTCTCAGTCGTTTCTCGTGCTTGTCGTTTTGATATAGGCCGATTTGAGAGCGTCAGCTCTCGCGTCAGCTGAGCAAAGTCGAGACAAGTCGAGACACACTAAGGGCTGGTATGCAGCGAGTAAGAGGGCGAAAAAACAATAGTTTAAGAGCGCGTGGCAAAAGTACTCATACGCGAAATTAAAAGCCTGCTGCGGTGGCCGGGAATCGAACCCGGATCAACTGCTTGGAAGGCAACTATGCTGACCACTACACCACCACCGCACAAGCGAGCGCCCCGCCACCGCGCTGAGTCGGCTTCCCGCCTGTCGGCAGCGGCCGAAGGTGATCGTACCCGGCAGGCGCATTTCGAGGCAGGCTAGGGGAGCACATCCAGACGCATTTGGACAGCGTATCCGCGCACATTTCGCATCCTTTGGCAAGAGTCGGCGCCGGCGACGCAAGAGTACGCAGAGGACCGCGTTCTGGCGGCATCTTTAAGCAGTGCAGTGCAGGATTCAGCGTCTGCAGCATCTTCTCCACAGAATGCTACGGCGCTTGACGGCAGTCCCACTTTCCCTTGAGACATCTGCTCGGGAAGCAGCGTGAAGGTACCGCTGGCCCGAGCATCGGTGGTTCAGTGGTAGAATGCTCGCCTGCCACGCGGGCGGCCCGGGTTCGATTCCCGGCCGATGCATCATTTTGTTTTTTCTCCGGTAGGGGTGCTGCGTGTCTTTCGCACTCGAACTGCGTGAGCCATGAGAATGAACCGCGGGATTCCGTGTGGAAAGAACCAATCATGCAGCGCGGACGACTGCTCGTTTGGACTCCTGCGTGCTATTGTACATACTGGCGTCGGCCTAGCATCGCAAGTTGCCTGCCGCGCCGTGAATGCACGTGTAGCAACAGAAAAAATGAGCCAGGGTGTGCAGACTCTCTACCACTTGTATTCGGTACTTACCAAGATTCCAGAAGGTCTAACGATCGCCTGCCTCGGTAGCGCAGTAGGCAGCGCGTAAGTCTCATAATCTTAAGGTCGTGAGTTCGATCCTCACCCGGGGCATCTAATTTTCTGTGACTGAAGGTGGTGCTGTTGCTAGGGCGCCAACTTATTTCTTGTTTGTTATCCACAACGTTTCAACGCTTCAGCGGGAAAATGTTTACTTCCTGTTATTGCTACATACAGCTTCCCTATTCCTCTTCTCCCAGCAGAGCATGAAGCCAAAAGCATTGCTCTGCGACGTTTGAGGTGCGCGCCTTGCCAGTCAGTATGTGCAAAGATGCTCGCAAAGAGAGCGACAATGCGACAAGCGACCGTACGAACGGTCGAATGAAATGGCCGCATCCGGTGTGGTCTAGTGGCTAGGATACCTGGCTTTCACCCAGGAGGCCCGGGTTCGATTCCCGGTACCGGAACGGAATTTTTTCCACACTAATCGTGACAAGTTTGAGCTGTCCGAGCGGCCGTTTCCCGTCCTGCTCGCAATATAGCTACTGTTTCGTGACCGTCAGCAGAATATAGACTAGGGAAGCAGACACACGACGACCATAGGAATGGTGTATGGCTTCATGCCACCTGATTCCAGCGTAGGGCTGAGCAGCTGCATCTGCCGAGGCCCGTTAGCTCAGTTGGTTAGAGCGTCGTGCTAATAACGCGAAGGTCGTGGGTTTGATCCCCCCACGGGCCACTTCTCTTTTACTACTGCGAAAAGGCAGCGCCGATTTCAGCTGGCGAGTGTGATGACCAAATGATCATCACCCTGCGTGGAAGTTGACAGAGGATCCGAACCCGACTCGTCGGGAAGCACTACAGCATTCACTCGGCAATGGCCATAATATCTTGAATACACTGGTTAGAGAAAATGAAAGAAAATGTCCGATTGCCGATGCGTAACAACTTTGGCCCTTGTCAGTACTTGGGCGGGTGAGCGCATGGGAACACAGGGCACTATTGGCAGTTTTACTTCCTATTTTTGTTTCTCCTTTGTTTTCGGAGCTACAGCCCGATTCGGCCAGGGAGACGCCACCGTGAAATGAAGGGGGCGTGCTGTGTGTCCATCGCCTCGCCTCTCCTTACCTCTCTCAGTCGTTTCTCGTGCTTGTCGTTTTGATATAGGCCGATTTGAGAGCGTCAGCTCTCGCGTCAGCTGAGCAAAGTCGAGACAAGTCGAGACACACTAAGGGCTGGTATGCAGCGAGTAAGAGGTCGAAAAAACAATAGTTTAAGAGCGCGTGGCAAAAGTACTCATACGCGAAATTAAAAGCCTGCTGCGGTGGCCGGGAATCGAACCCGGATCAACTGCTTGGAAGGCAACTATGCTGACCATTACACCACCACCGCACAAGCGAGCGCCCCGCCACCGCGCTGAGTCGGCTTCCCGCCTGTCGGCAGCGGCCGAAGGTGATCGTACCCGGCAGGCGCATTTCGAGGCAGGCTAGGGGAGCACATCCAGACGCATTCGGACAGCGTATCCGCGCACATTTCGCATCCTTTGGCAAGAGTCGGCGCCGGCGACGCAAGAGTACGCAGAGGACCGCGTTCTGGCGGCATCTTTAAGCAGTGCAGTGCAGGATTCAGCGTCTGCAGCATCTTCTCGACAGAATGCTACGGCGCTTGACGGCAGTCCCACTTTCCCTTGAGACATCTGCTCGGGAAGCAGCGTGAAGGTACCGCTGGCCCGAGCATCGGTGGTTCAGTGGTAGAATGCTCGCCTGCCACGCGGGCGGCCCGGGTTCGATTCCCGGCCGATGCATCATTTTGTTTTTTCTCCGGTAGGGGTGCTGCGTGTCTTTCGCACTCGAACTGCGTGAGCCATGAGAATGAACCGCGGGATTCCGTGTGGAAAGAACCAATCATGCAGCGCGGACGACTGCTCGTTTGGACTCCTGCGTGCTATTGTACATACTGGCGTCGGCCTAGCATCGCAAGTTGCCTGCCGCGCCGTGAATGCACGTGTAGCAACAGAAAAAATGAGCCAGGGAGTGCAGACTCTCTACCACTTGTATTCGGTACTTACCAAGATTCCAGAAGGTCTAACGATCGCCTGCCTCGGTAGCGCAGTAGGCAGCGCGTAAGTCTCATAATCTTAAGGTCGTGAGTTCGATCCTCACCCGGGGCATCTAATTTTCTGTGACTGAAGGTGGTGCTGTTGCTAGGGCGCCAACTTATTTCTTGTTTGTTATCCACAACGTTTCAACGCTTCAGCGGGAAAATGTTTACTTCCTGTTATTGCTACATACAGCTTCCCTATTCCTCTTCTCCCAGCAGAGCATGAAGCCAAAAGCATTGCTCTGCGACGTTTGAGGTGCGCGCCTTGCCAGTCAGTATGTGCAAAGATGCTCGCAAAGAGAGCGCCAATGCGACAAGCGACCGTACGAACGGTCGAATGAAACGGCCGCATCCGGTGTGGTCTAGTGGCTAGGATACCTGGCTTTCACCCAGGAGGCCCGGGTTCGATTCCCGGTACCGGAACGGAATTTTTTCCACACTAATCGTGACAAGTTTGAGCTGTCCGAGCGGCCGTTTCCCGTCCTGCTCGCAATATAGCTACTGTTTCGTGACCGTCAGCAGAATATAGACTAGGGAAGCAGACACACGACGACCATAGGAATGGTGTATGGCTTCATGCCACCTGATTCCAGCGTAGGGCTGAGCAGCTGCATCTGCCGAGGCCCGTTAGCTCAGTTGGTTAGAGCGTCGTGCTAATAACGCGAAGGTCGTGGGTTCGATCCCCCCACGGGCCACTTCTCTTTTACTACTGCGAAAAGGCAGCGCCGATTTCAGCTGGCGAGTGTGATGACCAAATGATCATCACCCTGCGTGGAAGTTGACAGAGGATCCGAACCCGACTCGTCGGGAAGCACTACAGCATTCACTCGGCAATGGCCATAATATCTTGAATACACTGGTTAGAGAAAATGAAAGAAAATGTCCGATTGCCGATGCGTAACAACTTTGGCCCTTGTCAGTACTTGGGCGGGTGAGCGCATGGGAACACAGGGCACTATTGGCAGTTTTACTTCCTATTTTTGTTTCTCCTTTGTTTTCGGAGCTACAGCCCGATTCGGCCAGGGAGACGCCACCGTGAAATGAAGGGGGCGTGCTGTGTGTCCATCGCCTCGCCTCTCCTTACCTCTCTCAGTCGTTTCTCGTGCTTGTCGTTTTGATATAGGCCGATTTGAGAGCGTCAGCTCTCGCGTCAGCTGAGCAAAGTCGAGACAAGTCGAGACACACTAAGGGCTGGTATGCAGCGAGTAAGAGGGCGAAAAAACAATAGTTTAAGAGCGCGTGGCAAAAGTACTCATACGCGAAATTAAAAGCCTGCTGCGGTGGCCGGGAATCGAACCCGGATCAACTGCTTGGAAGGCAACTATGCTGACCACTACACCACCACCGCACAAGCGAGCGCCCCGCCACCGCGCTGAGTCGGCTTCCCGCCTGTCGGCAGCGGCCGAAGGTGATCGTACCCGGCAGGCGCATTTCGAGGCAGGCTAGGGGAGCACATCCAGACGCATTCGGACAGCGTATCCGCGCACATTTCGCATCCTTTGGCAAGAGTCGGCGCCGGCGACGCAAGAGTACGCAGAGGACCGCGTTCTGGCGGCATCTTTAAGCAGTGCAGTGCAGGATTCAGCGTCTGCAGCATCTTCTCCACAGAATGCTACGGCGCTTGACGGCAGTCCCACTTTCCCTTGAGACATCTGCTCGGGAAGCAGCGTGAAGGTACCGCTGGCCCGAGCATCGGTGGTTCAGTGGTAGAATGCTCGCCTGCCACGCGGGCGGCCCGGGTTCGATTCCCGGCCGATGCATCATTTTGTTTTTTCTCCGGTAGGGGTGCTGCGTGTCTTTCGCACTCGAACTGCGTGAGCCATGAGAATGAACCGCGGGATTCCGTGTGGAAAGAACCAATCATGCAGCGCGGACGACTGCTCGTTTGGACTCCTGCGTGCTATTGTACATACTGGCGTCGGCCTAGCATCGCAAGTTGCCTGCCGCGCCGTGAATGCACGTGTAGCAACAGAAAAAATGAGCCAGGGAGTGCAGACTCTCTACCACTTGTATTCGGTACTTACCAAGATTCCAGAAGGTCTAACGATCGCCTGCCTCGGTAGCGCAGTAGGCAGCGCGTAAGTCTCATAATCTTAAGGTCGTGAGTTCGATCCTCACCCGGGGCATCTAATTTTCTGTGACTGAAGGTGGTGCTGTTGCTAGGGCGCCAACTTATTTCTTGTTTGTTATCCACAACGTTTCAACGCTTCAGCGGGAAAATGTTTACTTCCTGTTATTGCTACATACAGCTTCCCTATTCCTCTTCTCCCAGCAGAGCATGAAGCCAAAAGCATTGCTCTGCGACGTTTGAGGTGCGCGCCTTGCCAGTCAGTATGTGCAAAGATGCTCGCAAAGAGAGCGACAATGCGACAAGCGACCGTACGAACGGTCGAATGAAACGGCCGCATCCGGTGTGGTCTAGTGGCAAGGATACCTGGCTTTCACCCAGGAGGCCCGGGTTCGATTCCCGGTACCGGAACGGAATTTTTTCCACACTAATCGTGACAAGTTTGAGCTGTCCGAGCGGCCGTTTCCCGTCCTGCTCGCAATATAGCTACTGTTTCGTGACCGTCAGCAGAATATAGACTAGGGAAGCTGACACACGACGACCATAGGAATGGTGTATGGCTTCATGCCACCTGATTCCAGCGTAGGGCTGAGCAGCTGCATCTGCCGAGGCCCGTTAGCTCAGTTGGTTAGAGCGTCGTGCTAATAACGCGAAGGTCGTGGGTTCGATCCCCCCACGGGCCAATTCTCTTTTACTACTGCGAAAAGGCAGCGCCGATTTCAGCTGGCGAGTGTGATGACCAAATGATCATCACCCTGCGTGGAAGTTGACAGAGGATCCGAACCCGACTCGTCGGGAAGCACTACAGCATTCACTCGGCAATGGCCATAATATCTTGAATACACTGGTTAGAGAAAATGAAAGAAAATGTCCGATTGCCGATGCGTAACAACTTTGGCCCTTGTCAGTACTTGGGCGGGTGAGCGCATGGGAACACAGGGCACTATTGGCAGTTTTACTTCCTATTTTTGTTTCTCCTTTGTTTTCGGAGCTACAGCCCGATTCGGCCAGGGAGACGCCACCGTGAAATGAAGGGGGCGTGCTGTGTGTCCATCGCCTCGCCTCTCCTTACCTCTCTCAGTCGTTTCTCGTGCTTGTCGTTTTGATATAGGCCGATTTGAGAGCGTCAGCTCTCGCGTCAGCTGAGCAAAGTCGAGACAAGTCGAGACACACTAAGGGCTGGTATGCAGCGAGTAAGAGGGCGAAAAAACAATAGTTTAAGAGCGCGTGGCAAAAGTACTCATACGCGAAATTAAAAGCCTGCTGCGGTGGCCGGGAATCGAACCCGGATCAACTGCTTGGAAGGCAACTATGCTGACCACTACACCACCACCGCACAAGCGAGCGCCCCGCCACCGCGCTGAGTCGGCTTCCCGCCTGTCGGCAGCGGCCGAAGGTGATCGTACCCGGCAGGCGCATTTCGAGGCAGGCTAGGGGAGCACATCCAGACGCATTCGGACAGCGTATCCGCGCACATCGCGCGGAGCAGTTGAGCGGTTGCGGCTTTGTTTACATCGCGGGGCGGCGCTCAGCGAGTGTTTCGAGGTCCACGTGTTCAAGTTTCTTCAACGTGAGTACCATGTCGACAGTTACTAGGGCAAACACTGCGCAGTTTGTGTTCGATAGAAATGCTTTGCGGCCCACCGCTTTTGAAATCCACGAATTTATATTCGAAGATTTGAAAATCCCGGAAGATCTAGTGGACACTTTTCAGTTGGATTTCGCGCAATATTCGCTATTTTTGAAGTTCTTTTCCGGCGACATCTGCGAAAAATTTGTTGAAAAATTTGGCGGAGTGCGTAAATTTAGGCATGTCGATGGCACAGTCAGTGATGTGCAGATTGTGCCCTCGGGTTATGGTGTTAGAACGGTTCGAGTATTTAATGTGCCCCCTGAATGCGGCAATGATTTGATTGCACGTGCTCTCACTCAGTACGGCGTTGTCTTGTCGGTAGTAAACGAAAAGTGGTCTAGTGCGTACCGGTACCAGGTTAATAGTGGAGTACGTAGTGTCCGCATTGACTTGAAGAAACACATTCCATCCTACGTAATGATTGCGGGCTGTAGGGCTCAAGTGACTTATATCGGCCAGCCACCCACATGCTCAATTTGTCATTCCACTGAGCATTTACGTGTTGATTGTCCCCGTAGACGACCCGTGCAGCTCCCGCGTAGTGACGCTGCGGCTCCTGGTGGCCACTTTGTGCCACTACTGAGTGAAATAGTAGCGGGCACTGTATCACAACCCCGCCCTGCCCACCCTATTCGTGCTGAGGATGTACCAAGTGAGGTGAATGTTACTGCAGACGCACCACAGGATCGAATGGAGGACGCTCCCATTTTGTCCTCGGCTGTGATAGAATCGGATGCAGTTGCTAAGGAGGTCCCAGATGTTTCGGATCATACACCAGTTGCTATTTCGGAAGAGATGGACACCTCCTTACCACCGCCTCCGCCGCCTGAAGAGGTTCCCCTGGCACCGAGGAAAGGACGTACAAAGAAAAATAAAAATAAGGGTACTAGGAGTCAGCAGTCAGATGATTTGCCGTGCACTCCTGTATCAGAGAGTGGCAGTGAGAGTGAAGTTCAGACATCGTGCCCCCCTGCCTCTGACAGCTCTGCGCGCCAGGAGCGTATAAGGGAACAAACTGCACATCTCAAGGTGTTCTTAAATACGGCACGCGAACAGGGTGCGCATGCTGCGAAGCGCAAAAGCGAGCAAAGTAGCGAGCAGCTGCCGCAGCGCACGCGCAGGCATTCGGCGACGTCGGCCGCCGGTACAGCAACAACACAGGCGGACGAGGCCACGTACACAGACACCGCTGGTGGTCGCGCCCAACCGACCGACCGACCAACGGAGACGCCCTGGTGGAAGCAGGAGGAGGACGACCCTGGATCCCATTAGCGGCTTTCGGCGGACCTGCTGTAATTCGTGCCCCGTTTATCTGCGACGTTATGTTACGCTGTTCCTGCACGCTGACAGTAATTTTCTGCACAGTTTTGTCCACGAGTTACGTAATGGGTTGCAGTGCTTCTTGACAGTTTTATTGGTGTGCTTAAGACGCTGCATCTGCGTCTTCCGTTTCTCATTTTTCTTGCTAATACTTGAGTGTCTGTGTTTTAAATGGCCGCCGCTCGTCAACATCTAAAGGTCTTCTCAGTTTTATCACTCAATGTAAATCGCATCATAGCTGCGCATAAAATAGCAAGTTTTATAGACTTTTTAACTTTGGGAGGCTATGACGTTGCATTGCTCCAAGGAGTTACTGTTAAGCGTTTCAATAACGTCCCTGGTTATGATGTCATCTATAACATTAACGTTGAAGGTACTTGTGGCACCGCTGTTCTTTATAAAACTGTATTGCAACCAACTAACGTTCAATTTTTACCGAATGGCCGCTTACTTACGTGTACGATCCAGGATGTCACATTTATTAATATATACGCGCCGAGTGGCACTGATCATAAACGTGCACGTTCTGTTTTTTTTAATCAAGATGTGGTTCCGTTTTTTGCGTCGACCCGCAATGTCGTAGTTGGCGGCGATTTTAACTGTGTTACTGCCGCAGCCGATCAATTTCCCACGGCTACCATGTGCCCGGAACTTTCCCAACTAATTGTGACAAATGACTTGATCGATGTTTGGCGTCATTTTCATCCTGTCACGACGCAATACACACATTTTTATGCGAACGGTGCCAGTAGAATTGATCGCATTTATGTGTCGCGGCCACTTCAAACCCTTCTTCAGAGGGTTGCGGTACATCCCGTCGCTTTTAGCGATCACTGCGGTGTTGTGTGTGACGTGCAATTACTGGCAAATAGGCCGGCGCCACCTTCCCGTGTTTGGAAACTCAATACCCGTCATCTCTCTGACGCCGGTTTACGTTGCGAGATTCAGAACGTGTGGCAGTTTTGTTCTGAAAAACAGGGAAGCTATGCCTCGGTCTTACAATGGTGGGTCGACTTAGCCAAACCGCAGTTGCGCAGTGTTGCAATGCGGTATGCAAGGGAGGCGTCATTTTGGGAGAGGCGCACCATTGCCTTTTATCAGCAGTGCCTCCAAGATGCGCTTGATGCGCCCGTGGCGCCAGATCAAAACTTACGTGCACGTTTGAATAGAATTAAAAGCAAGATACTCCAGCATCACCTACACAAGGCACAAGGTGTTCTGATCAGGAGCCGACCGCCGTGTGAGACCATTGACGAAGTGCCAACGCTTTACCACTTGGCACGCGAGAAACGGTTGGCGCGGAGGAAAGACATTACCACCCTCATCACGGACACTGGTGCTCGTCTCACGGCGAAGCATGAGATCGTTCCCCACGTCACCGACCACTTTAAGAGATTGTTCGGACGGACAGCTGCCGATGATGTCGCACGTTCCTTTCTGTTAGATGAATTGGATACTGTC
This sequence comes from Schistocerca americana, assembly GCF_021461395.2. Lineage (NCBI taxonomy): Eukaryota > Metazoa > Arthropoda > Insecta > Orthoptera > Acrididae > Schistocerca > Schistocerca americana. The sequence continues at coordinate 515,657 of NW_025725220.1, forward strand.
ATCTCCGAATCTGACCGTCAGTCACTGGATGAGATGTTGTCACTGGACGATGTGAAAGACGTGTTGCGTTCGTGTCGTCGAGGGAAGTCTCCAGGTCCAGATGGCCTTCCCATCGAATTTTACCTGGCTTATTGGGATATTTTCGGTGAGACATTGACGATCATGATAAATGAAATTGTTCGTGGTGCTGCTGTCCCTTCGAAGTTCGTTGCAGGGCGTATTATATTAATTCCGAAGACACCGACAGCATGCCGTGTTGAGGCATTACGCCCTATCACACTTTTAAATGCAGACTATAAACTGGCGGCACGATGCCTCGCAACGAAACTCAATGTGGTCATGGACAAGATAATCAGTCCCTTTCAGTCGTGTGGTGTTCAACGCCGTAGCATTTTTCACGCTGCGGCTTCATACCGAGACGTGGTCGCGTACGCAGCCATTAATGACCTGTCCGCTGGCATTCTCTCCATCGACTTTGCCAATGCATTCGACCGTATCGGGCACGATTATCTTCTGTCCGTCATGACAAAACTGGGGTTCGGCGGCCACTTTCTCGACGCTATCCGGAATCTTTTAACGTCGGCGACGTCCGTAATTGTCATCAATGGATGGCAGTCGCCGCCCATTCCTATTACAAGATCCGTCAGACAGGGCTGTCCTTTATCAATGCTCCTATTTGTCATTGCGCTCGACCCGTTTTTGCGCGCAGTCGGTCGAATCATTGAAGGTGTCCAGGTCTGTCACGTCTCTCTCACATGTGCTGCCTATGCTGACGACGTGGGACTTTTCCTGGGGCGGGCACATGACTTGGACAGAGTTCGCGATGTTCTGACATTGTACGAACGTGCCTCTGGCGCCGTTCTGAATACGCGGAAAACTGTATTGGTACCACTGGGTCGTCGGGGACTGTCTGCTGAACGGGACTGGTTCCGTGTTGTGCGCAACCACAAAATTTTAGGACTCGACATTGTAGCGTGCCCACAAAAAATGCAAGTTTTAAACTGGAGGCGCATTCTTGGCACTGTGAAGACCCTATGTCGCAGCCACTCAGGTCGCCGACTCAACTTACATCAACGTGTGGCCGTCATTAACACATTCATTTTATCGAACGCGTGGTACATCGCCCAACTGCTTAGTGTTCCGAAGCCGATCGGGAGGGCGATTTCGCAGGCAGTCTACTGGCTCCTGTGGCGGCATGAAATTTTTAAAGTCAAGGCTTCGACCTGTGCCATCGACAGGCAGCTGGGCGGCCTCGGTTTCACCGACGTTCCACGCAAATGTGGCGCTCTGCTCGTCCACCGGACAGCCACCCTGCAGTCCGACAACCCGGCGGGAACCACCGCGGCACTCCTGGAGCTCTACCGCCCACACTCTGAAGCGGCGCCCGTCTCTCTCGCGGCCATCCCGTATAAGATGTCCTACATACGGGAGTACTTTTTAACGAGGAGCTACGCTCTGTCTACGGCTACCGACAGACACAGGACCGCCCGCGGACTCTATGTTGCCCTGACTGGACAACCTCCGCGTCATAAACTGGTCTTCCGGAACCCCACAGTGGAATGGGTGAACGTGTGGGCAAACATCAACAACCCGGTGTTGCCGTCGGACGTGAGTGCGCTCTGGTTTAAGATCGTCAACAACACCTTAGCGACGAACCAGCGGCTTGCCGACATTCATCTCCTTCCCTCTGCCAACTGTGGTAGATGTGGTGCTGTGGACACACGGGAACATCGTTTTGAGTGTGCATCGGTGTCGACAGTATGGCGGCTGTGTCAACGAATGGTCGCCCACATTAACAGAACGCCTCCTCACCTTGTGACTGTTCGTCGTGTGATAGTGCCTAACTTCAAAGCTTTCCCGCGGACGAAAAATAACGCCACTGTCTGGATCTTAGGGCATACGATTTATGCCCTTATCGATATGGCCGTCACTGATACTGTGATTTACCTGGATTATTTGTGGGCCCAGTATATGACACTGAAGGATTGCGTTCAATTTCGCGAATTGTTTGCGAATTTTTTGAAGGCGGCCTTGGATTACGGCTATGAAATGGAACTGCGGCAAACACCTTGAACTGAGATTTACTGAGCTGACGCGTTCCATTTTTAATTTCTTTTTCCTTCTTTTATTTGTTTTATTTGTGTTATGGTTGGTGACTTGTGCCACACCCACACTACGGGTCGTTCTGGTTTTATCTCCAAGGGAGGAGTGTCCTTTTAATTTTGAGGAATTTTACTTTGTTCACAAGACTTCATGGGTATTTTAGAAGATACAGCCTGTTTGTGTGGAACATTCATAGTTGCAGGAGTGTTTTTTTTCCAATCTCTTAAATTCTGTTCCCGGACTGTCGCGATTTCCTTTTATTACTTTCCTGTGATTTCTGTTTCTTTCGTGTGATGCACACATCGACATACACTCTCATGTTGTGCTGTTGTGCTGCGTTGACACCTGTTTTGTAACAACTCTCTGCTACAAAGGAGTGACTGACGTTAGTCAGGAGGGACAATTATTTTACTTTTAAGCGGAATATGAGTTTAGTTGAGTTACGAGCAGCAGAGTTGAACCAGCGGAGGAAAGAAGACCGTCCACGAATTCCGCAATAAAATTTCTCTTAGTTCTCCATTTTTCTGTGGAAGAAGACACCACAACATCTGAGCAGAAGATGATTTTGTTTTAAGTTATACCACTGATCCACGAAGTTCGACAGTCCAGCAAATATAGCGATGAAGCTCGCCGAAGAAGGCATATTTTGGTGAGAGTAAGAAGGGCTATAAGGGGAGTTGGGAGGCCCACAAAAAAATAAAAAAAAAAAAAAAAAAAAAAAGAAAAAAAAAAAGAAAAAAAAAAGTGGTAGAATGCTCGCCTGCCACGCGGGCGGCCCGGGTTCGATTCCCGGCCGATGCATCATTTTGTTTTTTCTCCGGTAGGGGTGCTGCGTGTCTTTCGCACTCGAACTGCGTGAGCCATGAGAATGAACCGCGGGATTCCGTGTGGAAAGAACCAATCATGCAGCGCGGACGACTGCTCGTTTGGACTCCTGCGTGCTATTGTACATACTGGCGTCGGCCTAGCATCGCAAGTTGCCTGCCGCGCCGTGAATGCACGTGTAGCAACAGAAAAAATGAGCCAGGGAGTGCAGACTCTCTACCACTTGTATTCGGTACTTACCAAGATTCCAGAAGGTCTAACGATCGCCTGCCTCGGTAGCGCAGTAGGCAGCGCGTAAGTCTCATAATCTTAAGGTCGTGAGTTCGATCCTCACCCGGGGCATCTAATTTTCTGTGACTGAAGGTGGTGCTGTTGCTAGGGCGCCAACTTATTTCTTGTTTGTTATCCACAACGTTTCAACGCTTCAGCGGGAAAATGTTTACTTCCTGTTATTGCTACATACAGCTTCCCTATTCCTCTTCTCCCAGCAGAGCATGAAGCCAAAAGCATTGCTCTGCGACGTTTGAGGTGCGCGCCTTGCCAGTCAGTATGTGCAAAGATGCTCGCAAAGAGAGCGACAATGCGACAAGCGACCGTACGAACGGTCGAACGAAACGGCCGCATCCGGTGTGGTCTAGTGGCTAGGATACCTGGCTTTCACCCAGGAGGCCCGGGTTCGATTCCCGGTACCAGAACGGAATTTTTTCCACACTAATCGTGACAAGTTTGAGCTGTCCGAGCGGCCGTTTCCCGTCCTGCTCGCAATATAGCTACTGTTTCGTGACCGTCAGCAGAATATAGACTAGGGAAGCAGACACACGACGACCATAGGAATGGTGTATGGCTTCATGCCACCTGATTCCAGCGTAGGGCTGAGCAGCTGCATCTGCCGAGGCCCGTTAGCTCAGTTGGTTAGAGCGTCGTGCTAATAACGCGAAGGTCGTGGGTTCGATCCCCCCACGGGCCACTTCTCTTTTACTACTGCGAAAAGGCAGCGCCGATTTCAGCTGGCGAGTGTGATGACCAAATGATCATCACCCTGCGTGGAAGTTGACAGAGGATCCGAACCCGACTCGTCGGGAAGCACTACAGCGTTCACTCGGCAATGGCCATAATATCTTGAATACACTGGTTAGAGAAAATGAAAGAAAATGTCCGATTGCCGATGCGTAACAACTTTGGCCCTTGTCAGTACTTGGGCGGGTGAGCGCATGGGAACACAGGGCACTATTGGCAGTTTTACTTCCTATTTTTGTTTCTCCTTTGTTTTCGGAGCTACAGCCCGATTCGGCCAGGGAGACGCCACCGTGAAATGAAGGGGGCGTGCTGTGTGTCCATCGCCTCGCCTCTCCTTACCTCTCTCAGTCGTTTCTCGTGCTTGTCGTTTTGATATAGGCCGATTTGAGAGCGTCAGCTCTCGCGTCAGCTGAGCAAAGTCGAGACAAGTCGAGACACACTAAGGGCTGGTATGCAGCGAGTAAGAGGGCGAAAAAACAATAGTTTAAGAGCGCGTGGCAAAAGTACTCATACGCGAAATTAAAAGCCTGCTGCGGTGGCCGGGAATCGAACCCGGATCAACTGCTTGGAAGGCAACTATGCTGACCACTACACCACCACCGCACAAGCGAGCGCCCCGCCACCGCGCTGAGTCGGCTTCCCGCCTGTCGGCAGCGGCCGAAGGTGATCGTACCCGGCAGGCGCATTTCGAGGCAGGCTAGGGGAGCACATCCAGACGCATTCGGACAGCGTATCCGCGCACATTTCGCATCCTTTGGCAAGAGTCGGCGCCGGCGACGCAAGAGTACGCAGAGGACCGCGTTCTGGCGGCATCTTTAAGCAGTGCAGTGCAGGATTCAGCGTCTGCAGCATCTTCTCCACAGAATGCTACGGCGCTTGACGGCAGTCCCACTTTCCCTTGAGACATCTGCTCGGGAAGCAGCGTGAAGGTACCGCTGGCCCGAGCATCGGTGGTTCAGTGGTAGAATGCTCGCCTGCCACGCGGGCGGCCCGGGTTCGATTCCCGGCCGATGCATCATTTTGTTTTTTCTCCGGTAGGGGTGCTGCGTGTCTTTCGCACTCGAACTGCGTGAGCCATGAGAATGAACCGCGGGATTCCGTGTGGAAAGAACCAATCATGCAGCGCGGACGACTGCTCGTTTGGACTCCTGCGTGCTATTGTACATACTGGCGTCGGCCTAGCATCGCAAGTTGCCTGCCGCGCCGTGAATGCACGTGTAGCAACAGAAAAAATGAGCCAGGGAGTGCAGACTCTCTACCACTTGTATTCGGTACTTACCAAGATTCCAGAAGGTCTAACGATCGCCTGCCTCGGTAGCGCAGTAGGCAGCGCGTAAGTCTCATAATCTTAAGGTCGTGAGTTCGATCCTCACCCGGGGCATCTAATTTTCTGTGACTGAAGGTGGTGCTGTTGCTAGGGCGCCAACTTATTTCTTGTTTGTTATCCACAACGTTTCAACGCTTCAGCGGGAAAATGTTTACTTCCTGTTATTGCTACATACAGCTTCCCTATTCCTCTTCTCCCAGCAGAGCATGAAGCCAAAAGCATTGCTCTGCGACGTTTGAGGTGCGCGCCTTGCCAGTCAGTATGTGCAAAGATGCTCGCAAAGAGAGCGACAATGCGACAAGCGACCGTACGAACGGTCGAACGAAACGGCCGCATCCGGTGTGGTCTAGTGGCTAGGATACCTGGCTTTCACCCAGGAGGCCCGGGTTCGATTCCCGGTACCAGAACGGAATTTTTTCCACACTAATCGTGACAAGTTTGAGCTGTCCGAGCGGCCGTTTCCCGTCCTGCTCGCAATATAGCTACTGTTTCGTGACCGTCAGCAGAATATAGACTAGGGAAGCAGACACACGACGACCATAGGAATGGTGTATGGCTTCATGCCACCTGATTCCAGCGTAGGGCTGAGCAGCTGCATCTGCCGAGGCCCGTTAGCTCAGTTGGTTAGAGCGTCGTGCTAATAACGCGAAGGTCGTGGGTTCGATCCCCCCACGGGCCACTTCTCTTTTACTACTGCGAAAAGGCAGCGCCGATTTCAGCTGGCGAGTGTGATGACCAAATGATCATCACCCTGCGTGGAAGTTGACAGAGGATCCGAACCCGACTCGTCGGGAAGCACTACAGCGTTCACTCGGCAATGGCCATAATATCTTGAATACACTGGTTAGAGAAAATGAAAGAAAATGTCCGATTGCCGATGCGTAACAACTTTGGCCCTTGTCAGTACTTGGGCGGGTGAGCGCATGGGAACACAGGGCACTATTGGCAGTTTTACTTCCTATTTTTGTTTCTCCTTTGTTTTCGGAGCTACAGCCCGATTCGGCCAGGGAGACGCCACCGTGAAATGAAGGGGGCGTGCTGTGTGTCCATCGCCTCGCCTCTCCTTACCTCTCTCAGTCGTTTCTCGTGCTTGTCGTTTTGATATAGGCCGATTTGAGAGCGTCAGCTCTCGCGTCAGCTGAGCAAAGTCGAGACAAGTCGAGACACACTAAGGGCTGGTATGCAGCGAGTAAGAGGGCGAAAAAACAATAGTTTAAGAGCGCGTGGCAAAAGTACTCATACGCGAAATTAAAAGCCTGCTGCGGTGGCCGGGAATCGAACCCGGATCAACTGCTTGGAAGGCAACTATGCTGACCACTACACCACCACCGCACAAGCGAGCGCCCCGCCACCGCGCTGAGTCGGCTTCCCGCCTGTCGGCAGCGGCCGAAGGTGATCGTACCCGGCAGGCGCATTTCGAGGCAGGCTAGGGGAGCACATCCAGACGCATTCGGACAGCGTATCCGCGCACATTTCGCATCCTTTGGCAAGAGTCGGCGCCGGCGACGCAAGAGTACGCAGAGGACCGCGTTCTGGCGGCATCTTTAAGCAGTGCAGTGCAGGATTCAGCGTCTGCAGCATCTTCTCCACAGAATGCTACGGCGCTTGACGGCAGTCCCACTTTCCCTTGAGACATCTGCTCGGGAAGCAGCGTGAAGGTACCGCTGGCCCGAGCATCGGTGGTTCAGTGGTAGAATGCTCGCCTGCCACGCGGGCGGCCCGGGTTCGATTCCCGGCCGATGCATCATTTTGTTTTTTCTCCGGTAGGGGTGCTGCGTGTCTTTCGCACTCGAACTGCGTGAGCCATGAGAATGAACCGCGGGATTCCGTGTGGAAAGAACCAATCATGCAGCGCGGACGACTGCTCGTTTGGACTCCTGCGTGCTATTGTACATACTGGCGTCGGCCTAGCATCGCAAGTTGCCTGCCGCGCCGTGAATGCACGTGTAGCAACAGAAAAAATGAGCCAGGGAGTGCAGACTCTCTACCACTTGTATTCGGTACTTACCAAGATTCCAGAAGGTCTAACGATCGCCTGCCTCGGTAGCGCAGTAGGCAGCGCGTAAGTCTCATAATCTTAAGGTCGTGAGTTCGATCCTCACCCGGGGCATCTAATTTTCTGTGACTGAAGGTGGTGCTGTTGCTAGGGTGCCAACTTATTTCTTGTTTGTTATCCACAACGTTTCAACGCTTCAGCGGGAAAATGTTTACTTCCTGTTATTGCTACATACAGCTTCCCTATTCCTCTTCTCCCAGCAGAGCATGAAGCCAAAAGCATTGCTCTGCGACGTTTGAGGTGCGCGCCTTGCCAGTCAGTATGTGCAAAGATGCTCGCAAAGAGAGCGACAATGCGACAAGCGACCGTACGAACGGTCGAACGAAACGGCCGCATCCGGTGTGGTCTAGTGGCTAGGATACCTGGCTTTCACCCAGGAGGCCCGGGTTCGATTCCCGGTACCAGAACGGAATTTTTTCCACACTAATCGTGACAAGTTTGAGCTGTCCGAGCGGCCGTTTCCCGTCCTGCTCGCAATATAGCTACTGTTTCGTGACCGTCAGCAGAATATAGACTAGGGAAGCAGACACACGACGACCATAGGAATGGTGTATGGCTTCATGCCACCTGATTCCAGCGTAGGGCTGAGCAGCTGCATCTGCCGAGGCCCGTTAGCTCAGTTGGTTAGAGCGTCGTGCTAATAACGCGAAGGTCGTGGGTTCGATCCCCCCACGGGCCACTTCTCTTTTACTACTGCGAAAAGGCAGCGCCGATTTCAGCTGGCGAGTGTGATGACCAAATGATCATCACCCTGCGTGGAAGTTGACAGAGGATCCGAACCCGACTCGTCGGGAAGCACTACAGCGTTCACTCGGCAATGGCCATAATATCTTGAATACACTGGTTAGAGAAAATGAAAGAAAATGTCCGATTGCCGATGCGTAACAACTTTGGCCCTTGTCAGTACTTGGGCGGGTGAGCGCATGGGAACACAGGGCACTATTGGCAGTTTTACTTCCTATTTTTGTTTCTCCTTTGTTTTCGGAGCTACAGCCCGATTCGGCCAGGGAGACGCCACCGTGAAATGAAGGGGGCGTGCTGTGTGTCCATCGCCTCGCCTCTCCTTACCTCTCTCAGTCGTTTCTCGTGCTTGTCGTTTTGATATAGGCCGATTTGAGAGCGTCAGCTCTCGCGTCAGCTGAGCAAAGTCGAGACAAGTCGAGACACACTAAGGGCTGGTATGCAGCGAGTAAGAGGGCGAAAAAACAATAGTTTAAGAGCGCGTGGCAAAAGTACTCATACGCGAAATTAAAAGCCTGCTGCGGTGGCCGGGAATCGAACCCGGATCAACTGCTTGGAAGGCAACTATGCTGACCACTACACCACCACCGCACAAGCGAGCGCCCCGCCACCGCGCTGAGTCGGCTTCCCGCCTGTCGGCAGCGGCCGAAGGTGATCGTACCCGGCAGGCGCATTTCGAGGCAGGCTAGGGGAGCACATCCAGACGCATTCGGACAGCGTATCCGCGCACATTTCGCATCCTTTGGCAAGAGTCGGCGCCGGCGACGCAAGAGTACGCAGAGGACCGCGTTCTGGCGGCATCTTTAAGCAGTGCAGTGCAGGATTCAGCGTCTGCAGCATCTTCTCCACAGAATGCTACGGCGCTTGACGGCAGTCCCACTTTCCCTTGAGACATCTGCTCGGGAAGCAGCGTGAAGGTACCGCTGGCCCGAGCATCGGTGGTTCAGTGGTAGAATGCTCGCCTGCCACGCGGGCGGCCCGGGTTCGATTCCCGGCCGATGCATCATTTTGTTTTTTCTCCGGTAGGGGTGCTGCGTGTCTTTCGCACTCGAACTGCGTGAGCCATGAGAATGAACCGCGGGATTCCGTGTGGAAAGAACCAATCATGCAGCGCGGACGACTGCTCGTTTGGACTCCTGCGTGCTATTGTACACACTGGCGTCGGCCTAGCATCGCAAGTTGCCTGCCGCGCCGTGAATGCACGTGTAGCAACAGAAAAAATGAGCCAGGGAGTGCAGACTCTCTACCACTTGTATTCGGTACTTACCAAGATTCCAGAAGGTCTAACGATCGCCTGCCTCGGTAGCGCAGTAGGCAGCGCGTAAGTCTCATAATCTTAAGGTCGTGAGTTCGATCCTCACCCGGGGCATCTAATTTTCTGTGACTGAAGGTGGTGCTGTTGCTAGGGCGCCAACTTATTTCTTGTTTGTTATCCACAACGTTTCAACGCTTCAGCGGGAAAATGTTTACTTCCTGTTATTGCTACATACAGCTTCCCTATTCCTCTTCTCCCAGCAGAGCATGAAGCCAAAAGCATTGCTCTGCGACGTTTGAGGTGCGCGCCTTGCCAGTCAGTATGTGCAAAGATGCTCGCAAAGAGAGCGACAATGCGACAAGCGACCGTACGAACGGTCGAATGAAACGGCCGCATCCGGTGTGGTCTAGTGGCTAGGATACCTGGCTTTCACCCAGGAGGCCCGGGTTCGATTCCCGGTACCGGAACGGAATTTTTTCCACACTAATCGTGACAAGTTTGAGCTGTCCGAGCGGCCGTTTCCCGTCCTGCTCGCAATATAGCTACTGTTTCGTGACCGTCAGCAGAATATAGACTAGGGAAGCAGACACACGACGACCATAGGAATGGTGTATGGCTTCATGCCACCTGATTCCAGCGTAGGGCTGAGCAGCTGCATCTGCCGAGGCCCGTTAGCTCAGTTGGTTAGAGCGTCGTGCTAATAACGCGAAGGTCGTGGATTCGATCCCCCCACGGGCCACTTCTCTTTTACTACTGCGAAAAGGCAGCGCCGATTTCAGCTGGCGAGTGTGATGACCAAATGATCATCACCCTGCGTGGAAGTTGACAGAGGATCCGAACCCGACTCGTCGGGAAGCACTACAGCATTCACTCGGCAATGGCCATAATATCTTGAATACACTGGTTAGAGAAAATGAAAGAAAATGTCCGATTGCCGATGCGTAACAACTTTGGCCCTTGTCAGTACTTGGGCGGGTGAGCGCATGGGAACACAGGGCACTATTGGCAGTTTTACTTCCTATTTTTGTTTCTCCTTTGTTTTCGGAGCTACAGCCCGATTCGGCCAGGGAGACGCCACCGTGAAATGAAGGGGGCGTGCTGTGTGTCCATCGCCTCGCCTCTCCTTACCTCTCTCAGTCGTTTCTCGTGCTTGTCGTTTTGATATAGGCCGATTTGAGAGCGTCAGCTCTCGCGTCAGCTGAGCAAAGTCGAGACAAGTCGAGACACACTAAGGGCTGGTATGCAGCGAGTAAGAGGGCGAAAAAACAATAGTTTAAGAGCGCGTGGCAAAAGTACTCATACGCGAAATTAAAAGCCTGCTGCGGTGGCCGGGAATCGAACCCGGATCAACTGCTTGGAAGGCAACTATGCTGACCACTACACCACCACCGCACAAGCGAGCGCCCCGCCACCGCGCTGAGTCGGCTTCCCGCCTGTCGGCAGCGGCCGAAGGTGATCGTACCCGGCAGGCGCATTTCGAGGCAGGCTAGGGGAGCACATCCAGACGCATTCGGACAGCGTATCCGCGCACATTTCGCATCCTTTGGCAAGAGTCGGCGCCGGCGACGCAAGAGTACGCAGAGGACCGCGTTCTGGCGGCATCTTTAAGCAGTGCAGTGCAGGATTCAGCGTCTGCAGCATCTTCTCCACAGAATGCTACGGCGCTTGACGGCAGTCCCACTTTCCCTTGAGACATCTGCTCGGGAAGCAGCGTGAAGGTACCGCTGGCCCGAGCATCGGTGGTTCAGTGGTAGAATGCTCGCCTGCCACGCGGGCGGCCCGGGTTCGATTCCCGGCCGATGCATCATTTTGTTTTTTCTCCGGTAGGGGTGCTGCGTGTCTTTCGCACTCGAACTGCGTGAGCCATGAGAATGAACCGCGGGATTCCGTGTGGAAAGAACCAATCATGCAGCGCGGACGACTGCTCGTTTGGACTCCTGCGTGCTATTGTACATACTGGCGTCGGCCTAGCATCGCAAGTTGCCTGCCGCGCCGTGAATGCACGTGTAGCAACAGAAAAAATGAGCCAGGGAGTGCAGACTCTCTACCACTTGTATTCGGTACTTACCAAGATTCCAGAAGGTCTAACGATCGCCTGCCTCGGTAGCGCAGTAGGCAGCGCGTAAGTCTCATAATCTTAAGGTCGTGAGTTCGATCCTCACCCGGGGCATCTAATTTTCTGTGACTGAAGGTGGTGCTGTTGCTAGGGCGCCAACTTATTTCTTGTTTGTTATCCACAACGTTTCAACGCTTCAGCGGGAAAATGTTTACTTCCTGTTATTGCTACATACAGCTTCCCTATTCCTCTTCTCCCAGCAGAGCATGAAGCCAAAAGCATTGCTCTGCGACGTTTGAGGTGCGCGCCTTGCCAGTCAGTATGTGCAAAGATGCTCGCAAAGAGAGCGACAATGCGACAAGCGACCGTACGAACGGTCGAATGAAACGGCCGCATCCGGTGTGGTCTAGTGGCTAGGATACCTGGTTTTCACCCAGGAGGCCCGGGTTCGATTCCCGGTACCGGAACGGAATTTTTTCCACACTAATCGTGACAAGTTTGAGCTGTCCGAGCGGCCGTTTCCCGTCCTGCTCGCAATATAGCTACTGTTTCGTGACCGTCAGCAGAATATAGACTAGGGAAGCAGACACACGACGACCATAGGAATGGTGTATGGCTTCATGCCACCTGATTCCAGCGTAGGGCTGAGCAGCTGCATCTGCCGAGGCCCGTTAGCTCAGTTGGTTAGAGCGTCGTGCTAATAACGCGAAGGTCGTGGGTTCGATCCCCCCACGGGCCACTTCTCTTTTACTACTGCGAAAAGGCAGCGCCGATTTCAGCTGGCGAGTGTGATGACCAAATGATCATCACCCTGCGTGGAAGTTGACAGAGGATCCGAACCCGACTCGTCGGGAAGCACTACAGCATTCACTCGGCAATGGCCATAATATCTTGAATACACTGGTTAGAGAAAATGAAAGAAAATGTCCGATTGCCGATGCGTAACAACTTTGGCCCTTGTCAGTACTTGGGCGGGTGAGCGCATGGGAACACAGGGCACTATTGGCAGTTTTACTTCCTATTTTTGTTTCTCCTTTGTTTTCGGAGCTACAGCCCGATTCGGCCAGGGAGACGCCACCGTGAAATGAAGGGGGCGTGCTGTGTGTCCATCGCCTCGCCTCTCCTTACCTCTCTCAGTCGTTTCTCGTGCTTGTCGTTTTGATATAGGCCGATTTGAGAGCGTCAGCTCTCGCGTCAGCTGAGCAAAGTCGAGACAAGTCGAGACACACTAAGGGCTGGTATGCAGCGAGTAAGAGGGCGAAAAAACAATAGTTTAAGAGCGCGTGGCAAAAGTACTCATACGCGAAATTAAAAGCCTGCTGCGGTGGCCGGGAATCGAACCCGGATCAACTGCTTGGAAGGCAACTATGCTGACCACTACACCACCACCGCACAAGCGAGCGCCCCGCCACCGCGCTGAGTCGGCTTCCCGCCTGTCGGCAGCGGCCGAAGGTGATCGTACCCGGCAGGCGCATTTCGAGGCAGGCTAGGGGAGCACATCCAGACGCATTCGGACAGCGTATCCGCGCACATTTCGCATCCTTTGGCAAGAGTCGGCGCCGGCGACGCAAGAGTACGCAGAGGACCGCGTTCTGGCGGCATCTTTAAGCAGTGCAGTGCAGGATTCAGCGTCTGCAGCATCTTCTCCACAGAATGCTACGGCGCTTGACGGCAGTCCCACTTTCCCTTGAGACATCTGCTCGGGAAGCAGCGTGAAGGTACCGCTGGCCCGAGCATCGGTGGTTCAGTGGTAGAATGCTCGCCTGCCACGCGGGCGGCCCGGGTTCGATTCCCGGCCGATGCATCATTTTGTTTTTTCTCCGGTAGGGGTGCTGCGTGTCTTTCGCACTCGAACTGCGTGAGCCATGAGAATGAACCGCGGGATTCCGTGTGGAAAGAACCAATCATGCAGCGCGGACGACTGCTCGTTTGGACTCCTGCGTGCTATTGTACATACTGGCGTCGGTCTAGCATCGCAAGTTGCCTGCCGCGCCGTGAATGCACGTGTAGCAACAGAAAAAATGAGCCAGGGAGTGCAGACTCTCTACCACTTGTATTCGGTACTTACCAAGATTCCAGAAGGTCTAACGATCGCCTGCCTCGGTAGCGCAGTAGGCAGCGCGTAAGTCTCATAATCTTAAGGTCGTGAGTTCGATCCTCACCCGGGGCATCTAATTTTCTGTGACTGAAGGTGGTGCTGTTGCTAGGGCGCCAACTTATTTCTTGTTTGTTATCCACAACGTTTCAACGCTTCAGCGGGAAAATGTTTACTTCCTGTTATTGCTACATACAGCTTCCCTATTCCTCTTCTCCCAGCAGAGCATGAAGCCAAAAGCATTGCTCTGCGACGTTTGAGGTGCGCGCCTTGCCAGTCAGTATGTGCAAAGATGCTCGCAAAGAGAGCGACAATGCGACAAGCGACCGTACGAACGGTCGAATGAAACGGCCGCATCCGGTGTGGTCTAGTGGCTAGGATACCTGGCTTTCACCCAGGAGGCCCGGGTTCGATTCCCGGTACCGGAACGGAATTTTTTCCACACGAATCGTGACAAGTTTGAGCTGTCCGAGCGGCCGTTTCCCGTCCTGCTCGCAATATAGCTACTGTTTCGTGACCGTCAGCAGAATATAGACTAGGGAAGCAGACACACGACGACCATAGGAATGGTGTATGGCTTCATGCCACCTGATTCCAGCGTAGGGCTGAGCAACTGCATCTGCCGAGGCCCGTTAGCTCAGTTGGTTAGAGCGTCGTGCTAATAACGCGAAGGTCGTGGGTTCGATCCCCCCACGGGCCACTTCTCTTTTACTACTGCGAAAAGGCAGCGCCGATTTCAGCTGGCGAGTGTGATGACCAAATGATCATCACCCTGCGTGGAAGTTGACAGAGGATCCGAACCCGACTCGTCGGGAAGCACTACAGCATTCACTCGGCAATGGCCATAATATCTTGAATACACTGGTTAGAGAAAATGAAAGAAAATGTCCGATTGCCGATGCGTAACAACTTTGGCCCTTGTCAGTACTTGGGCGGGTGAGCGCATGGGAACACAGGGCACTATTGGCAGTTTTACTTCCTATTTTTGTTTCTCCTTTGTTTTCGGAGCTACAGCCCGATTCGGCCAGGGAGACGCCACCGTGAAATGAAGGGGGCGTGCTGTGTGTCCATCGCCTCGCCTCTCCTTACCTCTCTCAGTCGTTTCTCGTGCTTGTCGTTTTGATATAGGCCGATTTGAGAGCGTCAGCTCTCGCGTCAGCTGAGCAAAGTCGAGACAAGTCGAGACACACTAAGGGCTGGTATGCAGCGAGTAAGAGGGCGAAAAAACAATAGTTTAAGAGCGCGTGGCAAAAGTACTCATACGCGAAATTAAAAGCCTGCTGCGGTGGCCGGGAATCGAACCCGGATCAACTGCTTGGAAGGCAACTATGCTGACCACTACACCACCACCGCACAAGCGAGCGCCCCGCCACCGCGCTGAGTCGGCTTCCCGCCTGTCGGCAGCGGCCGAAGGTGATCGTACCCGGCAGGCGCATTTCGAGGCAGGCTAGGGGAGCACATCCAGACGCATTCGGACAGCGTATCCGCGCACATTTCGCATCCTTTGGCAAGAGTCGGCGCCGGCGACGCAAGAGTACGCAGAGGACCGCGTTCTGGCGGCATCTTTAAGCAGTGCAGTGCAGGATTCAGCGTCTGCAGCATCTTCTCCACAGAATGCTACGGCGCTTGACGGCAGTCCCACTTTCCCTTGAGACATCTGCTCGGGAAGCAGCGTGAAGGTACCGCTGGCCCGAGCATCGGTGGTTCAGTGGTAGAATGCTCGCCTGCCACGCGGGCGGCCCGGGTTCGATTCCCGGCCGATGCATCATTTTGTTTTTTCTCCGGTAGGGGTGCTGCGTGTCTTTCGCACTCGAACTGCGTGAGCCATGAGAATGAACCGCGGGATTCCGTGTGGAAAGAACCAATCATGCAGCGCGGACGACTGCTCGTTTGGACTCCTGCGTGCTATTGTACATACTGGCGTCGGTCTAGCATCGCAAGTTGCCTGCCGCGCCGTGAATGCACGTGTAGCAACAGAAAAAATGAGCCAGGGAGTGCAGACTCTCTACCACTTGTATTCGGTACTTACCAAGATTCCAGAAGGTCTAACGATCGCCTGCCTCGGTAGCGCAGTAGGCAGCGCGTAAGTCTCATAATCTTAAGGTCGTGAGTTCGATCCTCACCCGGGGCATCTAATTTTCTGTGACTGAAGGTGGTGCTGTTGCTAGGGCGCCAACTTATTTCTTGTTTGTTATCCACAACGTTTCAACGCTTCAGCGGGAAAATGTTTACTTCCTGTTATTGCTACATACAGCTTCCCTATTCCTCTTCTCCCAGCAGAGCATGAAGCCAAAAGCATTGCTCTGCGACGTTTGAGGTGCGCGCCTTGCCAGTCAGTATGTGCAAAGATGCTCGCAAAGAGAGCGACAATGCGACAAGCGACCGTACGAACGGTCGAATGAAACGGCCGCATCCGGTGTGGTCTAGTGGCTAGGATACCTGGCTTTCACCCAGGAGGCCCGGGTTCGATTCCCGGTACCGGAACGGAATTTTTTCCACACGAATCGTGACAAGTTTGAGCTGTCCGAGCGGCCGTTTCCCGTCCTGCTCGCAATATAGCTACTGTTTCGTGACCGTCAGCAGAATATAGACTAGGGAAGCAGACACACGACGACCATAGGAATGGTGTATGGCTTCATGCCACCTGATTCCAGCGTAGGGCTGAGCAACTGCATCTGCCGAGGCCCGTTAGCTCAGTTGGTTAGAGCGTCGTGCTAATAACGCGAAGGTCGTGGGTTCGATCCCCCCACGGGCCACTTCTCTTTTACTACTGCGAAAAGGCAGCGCCGATTTCAGCTGGCGAGTGTGATGACCAAATGATCATCACCCTGCGTGGAAGTTGACAGAGGATCCGAACCCGACTCGTCGGGAAGCACTACAGCATTCACTCGGCAATGGCCATAATATCTTGAATACACTGGTTAGAGAAAATGAAAGAAAATGTCCGATTGCCGATGCGTAACAACTTTGGCCCTTGTCAGTACTTGGGCGGGTGAGCGCATGGGAACACAGGGCACTATTGGCAGTTTTACTTCCTATTTTTGTTTCTCCTTTGTTTTCGGAGCTACAGCCCGATTCGGCCAGGGAGACGCCACCGTGAAATGAAGGGGGCGTGCTGTGTGTCCATCGCCTCGCCTCTCCTTACCTCTCTCAGTCGTTTCTCGTGCTTGTCGTTTTGATATAGGCCGATTTGAGAGCGTCAGCTCTCGCGTCAGCTGAGCAAAGTCGAGACAAGTCGAGACACACTAAGGGCTGGTATGCAGCGAGTAAGAGGGCGAAAAAACAATAGTTTAAGAGCGCGTGGCAAAAGTACTCATACGCGAAATTAAAAGCCTGCTGCGGTGGCCGGGAATCGAACCCGGATCAACTGCTTGGAAGGCAACTATGCTGACCACTACACCACCACCGCACAAGCGAGCGCCCCGCCACCGCGCTGAGTCGGCTTCCCGCCTGTCGGCAGCGGCCGAAGGTGATCGTACCCGGCAGGCGCATTTCGAGGCAGGCTAGGGGAGCACATCCAGACGCATTCGGACAGCGTATCCGCGCACATTTCGCATCCTTTGGCAAGAGTCGGCGCCGGCGACGCAAGAGTACGCAGAGGACCGCGTTCTGGCGGCATCTTTAAGCAGTGCAGTGCAGGATTCAGCGTCTGCAGCATCTTCTCCACAGAATGCTACGGCGCTTGACGGCAGTCCCACTTTCCCTTGAGACATCTGCTCGGGAAGCAGCGTGAAGGTACCTCTGGCCCGAGCATCGGTGGTTCAGTGGTAGAATGCTCGCCTGCCACGCGGGCGGCCCGGGTTCGATTCCCGGCCGATGCATCATTTTGTTTTTTCTCCGGTAGGGGTGCTGCGTGTCTTTCGCACTCGAACTGCGTGAGCCATGAGAATGAACCGCGGGATTCCGTGTGGAAAGAACCAATCATGCAGCGCGGACGACTGCTCGTTTGGACTCCTGCGTGCTATTGTACATACTGGCGTCGGCCTAGCATCGCAAGTTGCCTGCCGCGCCGTGAATGCACGTGTAGCAACAGAAAAAATGAGCCAGGGAGTGCAGACTCTCTACCACTTGTATTCGGTACTTACCAAGATTCCAGAAGGTCTAACGATCGCCTGCCTCGGTAGCGCAGTAGGCAGCGCGTAAGTCTCATAATCTTAAGGTCGTGAGTTCGATCCTCACCCGGGGCATCTAATTTTCTGTGACTGAAGGTGGTGCTGTTGCTAGGGCGCCAACTTATTTCTTGTTTGTTATCCACAACGTTTCAACGCTTCAGCGGGAAAATGTTTACTTCCTGTTATTGCTACATACAGCTTCCCTATTCCTCTTCTCCCAGCAGAGCATGAAGCCAAAAGCATTGCTCTGCGACGTTTGAGGTGCGCGCCTTGCCAGTCAGTATGTGCAAAGATGCTCGCAAAGAGAGCGACAATGCGACAAGCGACCGTACGAACGGTCGAATGAAACGGCCGCATCCGGTGTGGTCTAGTGGCTAGGATACCTGGCTTTCACCCAGGAGGCCCGGGTTCGATTCCCGGTACCGGAACGGAATTTTTTCCACACTAATCGTGACAAGTTTGAGCTGTTCGAGCGGCCGTTTCCCGTCCTGCTCGCAATATAGCTACTGTTTCGTGACCGTCAGCAGAATATAGACTAGGGAAGCAGACACACGACGACCATAGGAATGGTGTATGGCTTCATGCCACCTGATTCCAGCGTAGGGCTGAGCAGCTGCATCTGCCGAGGCCCGTTAGCTCAGTTGGTTAGAGCGTCGTGCTAATAACGCGAAGGTCGTGGGTTCGATCCCCCCACGGGCCACTTCTCTTTTACTACTGCGAAAAGGCAGCGCCGATTTCAGCTGGCGAGTGTGATGACCAAATGATCATCACCCTGCGTGGAAGTTGACAGAGGATCCGAACCCGACTCGTCGGGAAGCACTACAGCATTCACTCGGCAATGGCCATAATATCTTGAATACACTGGTTAGAGAAAATGAAAGAAAATGTCCGATTGCCGATGCGTAACAACTTTGGCCCTTGTCAGTACTTGGGCGGGTGAGCGCATGGGAACACAGGGCACTATTGGCAGTTTTACTTCCTATTTTTGTTTCTCCTTTGTTTTCGGAGCTACAGCCCGATTCGGCCAGGGAGACGCCACCGTGAAATGAAGGGGGCGTGCTGTGTGTCCATCGCCTCGCCTCTCCTTACCTCTCTCAGTCGTTTCTCGTGCTTGTCGTTTTGATATAGGCCGATTTGAGAGCGTCAGCTCTCGCGTCAGCTGAGCAAAGTCGAGACAAGTCGAGACACACTAAGGGCTGGTATGCAGCGAGTAAGAGGGCGAAAAAACAATAGTTTAAGAGCGCGTGGCAAAAGTACTCATACGCGAAATTAAAAGCCTGCTGCGGTGGCCGGGAATCGAACCCGGATCAACTGCTTGGAAGGCAACTATGCTGACCACTACACCACCACCGCACAAGCGAGCGCCCCGCCACCGCGCTGAGTCGGCTTCCCGCCTGTCGGCAGCGGCCGAAGGTGATCGTACCCGGCAGGCGCATTTCGAGGCAGGCTAGGGGAGCACATCCAGACGCATTCGGACAGCGTATCCGCGCACATTTCGCATCCTTTGGCAAGAGTCGGCGCCGGCGACGCAAGAGTACGCAGAGGACCGCGTTCTGGCGGCATCTTTAAGCAGTGCAGTGCAGGATTCAGCGTCTGCAGCATCTTCTCCACAGAATGCTACGGCGCTTGACGGCAGTCCCACTTTCCCTTGAGACATCTGCTCGGGAAGCAGCGTGAAGGTACCGCTGGCCCGAGCATCGGTGGTTCAGTGGTAGAATGCTCGCCTGCCACGCGGGCGGCCCGGGTTCGATTCCCGGCCGATGCATCATTTTGTTTTTTCTCCGGTAGGGGTGCTGCGTGTCTTTCGCACTCGAACTGCGTGAGCCATGAGAATGAACCGCGGGATTCCGTGTGGAAAGAACCAATCATGCAGCGCGGACGACTGCTCGTTTGGACTCCTGCGTGCTATTGTACATACTGGCGTCGGCCTAGCATCGCAAGTTGCCTGCCGCGCCGTGAATGCACGTGTAGCAACAGAAAAAATGAGCCAGGGAGTGCAGACTCTCTACCACTTGTATTCGGTACTTACCAAGATTCCAGAAGGTCTAACGATCGCCTGCCTCGGTAGCGCAGTAGGCAGCGCGTAAGTCTCATAATCTTAAGGTCGTGAGTTCGATCCTCACCCGGGGCATCTAATTTTCTGTGACTGAAGGTGGTGCTGTTGCTAGGGCGCCAACTTATTTCTTGTTTGTTATCCACAACGTTTCAACGCTTCAGCGGGAAAATGTTTACTTCCTGTTATTGCTACATACAGCTTCCCTATTCCTCTTCTCCCAGCAGAGCATGAAGCCAAAAGCATTGCTCTGCGACGTTTGAGGTGCGCGCCTTGCCAGTCAGTATGTGCAAAGATGCTCGCAAAGAGAGCGACAATGCGACAAGCGACCGTACGAACGGTCGAATGAAACGGCCGCATCCGGTGTGGTCTAGTGGCTAGGATACCTGGCTTTCACCCAGGAGGCCCGGGTTCGATTCCCGGTACCGGAACGGAATTTTTTCCACACGAATCGTGACAAGTTTGAGCTGTCCGAGCGGCCGTTTCCCGTCCTGCTCGCAATATAGCTACTGTTTCGTGACCGTCAGCAGAATATAGACTAGGGAAGCAGACACACGACGACCATAGGAATGGTGTATGGCTTCATGCCACCTGATTCCAGCGTAGGGCTGAGCAGCTGCATCTGCCGAGGCCCGTTAGCTCAGTTGGTTAGAGCGTCGTGCTAATAACGCGAAGGTCGTGGGTTCGATCCCCCCACGGGCCACTTCTCTTTTACTACTGCGAAAAGGCAGCGCCGATTTCAGCTGGCGAGTGTGATGACCAAATGATCATCACCCTGCGTGGAAGTTGACAGAGGATCCGAACCCGACTCGTCGGGAAGCACTACAGCATTCACTCGGCAATGGCCATAATATCTTGAATACACTGGTTAGAGAAAATGAAAGAAAATGTCCGATTGCCGATGCGTAACAACTTTGGCCCTTGTCAGTACTTGGGCGGGTGAGCGCATGGGAACACAGGGCACTATTGGCAGTTTTACTTCCTATTTTTGTTTCTCCTTTGTTTTCGGAGCTACAGCCCGATTCGGCCAGGGAGACGCCACCGTGAAATGAAGGGGGCGTGCTGTGTGTCCATCGCCTCGCCTCTCCTTACCTCTCTCAGTCGTTTCTCGTGCTTGTCGTTTTGATATAGGCCGATTTGAGAGCGTCAGCTCTCGCGTCAGCTGAGCAAAGTCGAGACAAGTCGAGACACACTAAGGGCTGGTATGCAGCGAGTAAGAGGGCGAAAAAACAATAGTTTAAGAGCGCGTGGCAAAAGTACTCATACGCGAAATTAAAAGCCTGCTGCGGTGGCCGGGAATCGAACCCGGATCAACTGCTTGGAAGGCAACTATGCTGACCATTACACCACCACCGCACAAGCGAGCGCCCCGCCACCGCGCTGAGTCGGCTTCCCGCCTGTCGGCAGCGGCCGAAGGTGATCGTACCCGGCAGGCGCATTTCGAGGCAGGCTAGGGGAGCACATCCAGACGCATTCGGACAGCGTATCCGCGCACATTTCGCATCCTTTGGCAAGAGTCGGCGCCGGCGACGCAAGAGTACGCAGAGGACCGCGTTCTGGCGGCATCTTTAAGCAGTGCAGTGCAGGATTCAGCGTCTGCAGCATCTTCTCCACAGAATGCTACGGCGCTTGACGGCAGTCCCACTTTCCCTTGAGACATCTGCTCGGGAAGCAGCGTGAAGGTACCGCTGGCCCGAGCATCGGTGGTTCAGTGGTAGAATGCTCGCCTGCCACGCGGGCGGCCCGGGTTCGATTCCCGGCCGATGCATCATTTTGTTTTTTCTCCGGTAGGGGTGCTGCGTGTCTTTCGCACTCGAACTGCGTGAGCCATGAGAATGAACCGCGGGATTCCGTGTGGAAAGAACCAATCATGCAGCGCGGACGACTGCTCGTTTGGACTCCTGCGTGCTATTGTACATACTGGCGTCGGCCTAGCATCGCAAGTTGCCTGCCGCGCCGTGAATGCACGTGTAGCAACAGAAAAAATGAGCCAGGGAGTGCAGACTCTCTACCACTTGTATTCGGTACTTACCAAGATTCCAGAAGGTCTAACGATCGTCTGCCTCGGTAGCGCAGTAGGCAGCGCGTAAGTCTCATAATCTTAAGGTCGTGAGTTCGATCCTCACCCGGGGCATCTAATTTTCTGTGACTGAAGGTGGTGCTGTTGCTAGGGCGCCAACTTATTTCTTGTTTGTTATCCACAACGTTTCAACGCTTCAGCGGGAAAATGTTTACTTCCTGTTATTGCTACATACAGCTTCCCTATTCCTCTTCTCCCAGCAGAGCATGAAGCCAAAAGCATTGCTCTGCGACGTTTGAGGTGCGCGCCTTGCCAGTCAGTATGTGCAAAGATGCTCGCAAAGAGAGCGACAATGCGACAAGCGACCGTACGAACGGTCGAATGAAACGGCCGCATCCGGTGTGGTCTAGTGGCTAGGATACCTGGCTTTCACCCAGGAGGCCCGGGTTCGATTCCCGGTACCGGAACGGAATTTTTTCCACACTAATCGTGACAAGTTTGAGCTGTCCGAGCGGCCGTTTCCCGTCCTGCTCGCAATATAGCTACTGTTTCGTGACCGTCAGCAGAATATAGACTAGGGAAGCAGACACACGACGACCATAGGAATGGTGTATGGCTTCATGCCACCTGATTCCAGCGTAGGGCTGAGCAGCTGCATCTGCCGAGGCCCGTTAGCTCAGTTGGTTAGAGCGTCGTGCTAATAACGCGAAGGTCGTGGGTTCGATCCCCCCACGGGCCACTTCTCTTTTACTACTGCGAAAAGGCAGCGCCGATTTCAGCTGGCGAGTGTGATGACCAAATGATCATCACCCTGCGTGGAAGTTGACAGAGGATCCGAACCCGACTCGTCGGGAAGCACTACAGCATTCACTCGGCAATGGCCATAATATCTTGAATACACTGGTTAGAGAAAATGAAAGAAAATGTCCGATTGCCGATGCGTAACAACTTTGGCCCTTGTCAGTACTTGGGCGGGTGAGCGCATGGGAACACAGGGCACTATTGGCAGTTTTACTTCCTATTTTTGTTTCTCCTTTGTTTTCGGAGCTACAGCCCGATTCGGCCAGGGAGACGCCACCGTGAAATGAAGGGGGCGTGCTGTGTGTCCATCGCCTCGCCTCTCCTTACCTCTCTCAGTCGTTTCTCGTGCTTGTCGTTTTGATATAGGCCGATTTGAGAGCGTCAGCTCTCGCGTCAGCTGAGCAAAGTCGAGACAAGTCGAGACACACTAAGGGCTGGTATGCAGCGAGTAAGAGGGCGAAAAAACAATAGTTTAAGAGCGCGTGGCAAAAGTACTCATACGCGAAATTAAAAGCCTGCTGCGGTGGCCGGGAATCGAACCCGGATCAACTGCTTGGAAGGCAACTATGCTGACCACTACACCACCACCGCACAAGCGAGCGCCCCGCCACCGCGCTGAGTCGGCTTCCCGCCTGTCGGCAGCGGCCGAAGGTGATCGTACCCGGCAGGCGCATTTCGAGGCAGGCTAGGGGAGCACATCCAGACGCATTCGGACAGCGTATCCGCGCACATTTCGCATCCTTTGGCAAGAGTCGGCGCCGGCGACGCAAGAGTACGCAGAGGACCGCGTTCTGGCGGCATCTTTAAGCAGTGCAGTGCAGGATTCAGCGTCTGCAGCATCTTCTCCACAGAATGCTACGGCGCTTGACGGCAGTCCCACTTTCCCTTGAGACATCTGCTCGGGAAGCAGCGTGAAGGTACCGCTGGCCCGAGCATCGGTGGTTCAGTGGTAGAATGCTCGCCTGCCACGCGGGCGGCCCGGGTTCGATTCCCGGCCGATGCATCATTTTGTTTTTTCTCCGGTAGGGGTGCTGCGTGTCTTTCGCACTCGAACTGCGTGAGCCATGAGAATGAACCGCGGGATTCCGTGTGGAAAGAACCAATCATGCAGCGCGGACGACTGCTCGTTTGGACTCCTGCGTGCTATTGTACATACTGGCGTCGGCCTAGCATCGCAAGTTGCCTGCCGCGCCGTGAATGCACGTGTAGCAACAGAAAAAATGAGCCAGGGAGTGCAGACTCTCTACCACTTGTATTCGGTACTTACCAAGATTCCAGAAGGTCTAACGATCGCCTGCCTCGGTAGCGCAGTAGGCAGCGCGTAAGTCTCATAATCTTAAGGTCGTGAGTTCGATCCTCACCCGGGGCATCTAATTTTCTGTGACTGAAGGTGGTGCTGTTGCTAGGGCGCCAACTTATTTCTTGTTTGTTATCCACAACGTTTCAACGCTTCAGCGGGAAAATGTTTACTTCCTGTTATTGCTACATACAGCTTCCCTATTCCTCTTCTCCCAGCAGAGCATGAAGCCAAAAGCATTGCTCTGCGACGTTTGAGGTGCGCGCCTTGCCAGTCAGTATGTGCAAAGATGCTCGCAAAGAGAGCGACAATGCGACAAGCGACCGTACGAACGGTCGAATGAAACGGCCGCATCCGGTGTGGTCTAGTGGCTAGGATACCTGGCTTTCACCCAGGAGGCCCGGGTTCGATTCCCGGTACCGGAACGGAATTTTTTCCACACTAATCGTGACAAGTTTGAGCTGTCCGAGCGGCCGTTTCCCGTCCTGCTCGCAATATAGCTACTGTTTCGTGACCGTCAGCAGAATATAGACTAGGGAAGCAGACACACGACGACCATAGGAATGGTGTATGGCTTCATGCCACCTGATTCCAGCGTAGGGCTGAGCAGCTGCATCTGCCGAGGCCCGTTAGCTCAGTTGGTTAGAGCGTCGTGCTAATAACGCGAAGGTCGTGGGTTCGATCCCCCCACGGGCCACTTCTCTTTTACTACTGCGAAAAGGCAGCGCCGATTTCAGCTGGCGAGTGTGATGACCAAATGATCATCACCCTGCGTGGAAGTTGACAGAGGATCCGAACCCGACTCGTCGGGAAGCACTACAGCATTCACTCGGCAATGGCCATAATATCTTGAATACACTGGTTAGAGAAAATGAAAGAAAATGTCCGATTGCCGATGCGTAACAACTTTGGCCCTTGTCAGTACTTGGGCGGGTGAGCGCATGGGAACACAGGGCACTATTGGCAGTTTTACTTCCTATTTTTGTTTCTCCTTTGTTTTCGGAGCTACAGCCCGATTCGGCCAGGGAGACGCCACCGTGAAATGAAGGGGGCGTGCTGTGTGTCCATCGCCTCGCCTCTCCTTACCTCTCTCAGTCGTTTCTCGTGCTTGTCGTTTTGATATAGGCCGATTTGAGAGCGTCAGCTCTCGCGTCAGCTGAGCAAAGTCGAGACAAGTCGAGACACACTAAGGGCTGGTATGCAGCGAGTAAGAGGGCGAAAAAACAATAGTTTAAGAGCGCGTGGCAAAAGTACTCATACGCGAAATTAAAAGCCTGCTGCGGTGGCCGGGAATCGAACCCGGATCAACTGCTTGGAAGGCAACTATGCTGACCACTACACCACCACCGCACAAGCGAGCGCCCCGCCACCGCGCTGAGTCGGCTTCCCGCCTGTCGGCAGCGGCCGAAGGTGATCGTACCCGGCAGGCGCATTTCGAGGCAGGCTAGGGGAGCACATCCAGACGCATTCGGACAGCGTATCCGCGCACATTTCGCATCCTTTGGCAAGAGTCGGCGCCGGCGACGCAAGAGTACGCAGAGGACCGCGTTCTGGCGGCATCTTTAAGCAGTGCAGTGCAGGATTCAGCGTCTGCAGCATCTTCTCCACAGAATGCTACGGCGCTTGACGGCAGTCCCACTTTCCCTTGAGACATCTGCTCGGGAAGCAGCGTGAAGATACCGCTGGCCCGAGCATCGGTGGTTCAGTGGTAGAATGCTCGCCTGCCACGCGGGCGGCCCGGGTTCGATTCCCGGCCGATGCATCATTTTGTTTTTTCTCCGGTAGGGGTGCTGCGTGTCTTTCGCACTCGAACTGCGTGAGCCATGAGAATGAACCGCGGGATTCCGTGTGGAAAGAACCAATCATGCAGCGCGGACGACTGCTCGTTTGGACTCCTGCGTGCTATTGTACATACTGGCGTCGGCCTAGCATCGCAAGTTGCCTGCCGCGCCGTGAATGCACGTGTAGCAACAGAAAAAATGAGCCAGGGAGTGCAGACTCTCTACCACTTGTATTCGGTACTTACCAAGATTCCAGAAGGTCTAACGATCGCCTGCCTCGGTAGCGCAGTAGGCAGCGCGTAAGTCTCATAATCTTAAGGTCGTGAGTTCGATCCTCACCCGGGGCATCTAATTTTCTGTGACTGAAGGTGGTGCTGTTGCTAGGGCGCCAACTTATTTCTTGTTTGTTATCCACAACGTTTCAACGCTTCAGCGGGAAAATGTTTACTTCCTGTTATTGCTACATACAGCTTCCCTATTCCTCTTCTCCCAGCAGAGCATGAAGCCAAAAGCATTGCTCTGCGACGTTTGAGGTGCGCGCCTTGCCAGTCAGTATGTGCAAAGATGCTCGCAAAGAGAGCGACAATGCGACAAGCGACCGTACGAACGGTCGAATGAAACGGCCGCATCCGGTGTGGTCTAGTGGCTAGGATACCTGGCTTTCACCCAGGAGGCCCGGGTTCGATTCCCGGTACCGGAACGGAATTTTTTCCACACGAATCGTGACAAGTTTGAGCTGTCCGAGCGGCCGTTTCCCGTCCTGCTCGCAATATAGCTACTGTTTCGTGACCGTCAGCAGAATATAGACTAGGGAAGCAGACACACGACGACCATAGGAATGGTGTATGGCTTCATGCCACCTGATTCCAGCGTAGGGCTGAGCAGCTACATCTGCCGAGGCCCGTTAGCTCAGTTGGTTAGAGCGTCGTGCTAATAACGCGAAGGTCGTGGGTTCGATCCCCCCACGGGCCACTTCTCTTTTACTACTGCGAAAAGGCAGCGCCGATTTCAGCTGGCGAGTGTGATGACCAAATGATCATCACCCTGCGTGGAAGTTGACAGAGGATCCGAACCCGACTCGTCGGGAAGCACTACAGCATTCACTCGGCAATGGCCATAATATCTTGAATACACTGGTTAGAGAAAATGAAAGAAAATGTCCGATTGCCGATGCGTAACAACTTTGGCCCTTGTCAGTACTTGGGCGGGTGAGCGCATGGGAACACAGGGCACTATTGGCAGTTTTACTTCCTATTTTTGTTTCTCCTTTGTTTTCGGAGCTACAGCCCGATTCGGCCAGGGAGACGCCACCGTGAAATGAAGGGGGCGTGCTGTGTGTCCATCGCCTCGCCTCTCCTTACCTCTCTCAGTCGTTTCTCGTGCTTGTCGTTTTGATATAGGCCGATTTGAGAGCGTCAGCTCTCGCGTCAGCTGAGCAAAGTCGAGACAAGTCGAGACACACTAAGGGCTGGTATGCAGCGAGTAAGAGGGCGAAAAAACAATAGTTTAAGAGCGCGTGGCAAAAGTACTCATACGCGAAATTAAAAGCCTGCTGCGGTGGCCGGGAATCGAACCCGGATCAACTGCTTGGAAGGCAACTATGCTGACCACTACACCACCACCGCACAAGCGAGCGCCCCGCCACCGCGCTGAGTCGGCTTCCCGCCTGTCGGCAGCGGCCGAAGGTGATCGTACCCGGCAGGCGCATTTCGAGGCAGGCTAGGGGAGCACATCCAGACGCATTCGGACAGCGTATCCGCGCACATTTCGCATCCTTTGGCAAGAGTCGGCGCCGGCGACGCAAGAGTACGCAGAGGACCGCGTTCTGGCGGCATCTTTAAGCAGTGCAGTGCAGGATTCAGCGTCTGCAGCATCTTCTCCACAGAATGCTACGGCGCTTGACGGCAGTCCCACTTTCCCTTGAGACATCTGCTCGGGAAGCAGCGTGAAGGTACCGCTGGCCCGAGCATCGGTGGTTCAGTGGTAGAATGCTCGCCTGCCACGCGGGCGGCCCGGGTTCGATTCCCGGCCGATGCATCATTTTGTTTTTTCTCCGGTAGGGGTGCTGCGTGTCTTTCGCACTCGAACTGCGTGAGCCATGAGAATGAACCGCGGGATTCCGTGTGGAAAGAACCAATCATGCAGCGCGGACGACTGCTCGTTTGGACTCCTGCGTGCTATTGTACATACTGGCGTCGGCCTAGCATCGCAAGTTGCCTGCCGCGCCGTGAATGCACGTGTAGCAACAGAAAAAATGAGCCAGGGAGTGCAGACTCTCTACCACTTGTATTCGGTACTTACCAAGATTCCAGAAGGTCTAACGATCGCCTGCCTCGGTAGCGCAGTAGGCAGCGCGTAAGTCTCATAATCTTAAGGTCGTGAGTTCGATCCTCACCCGGGGCATCTAATTTTCTGTGACTGAAGGTGGTGCTGTTGCTAGGGCGCCAACTTATTTCTTGTTTGTTATCCACAACGTTTCAACGCTTCAGCGGGAAAATGTTTACTTCCTGTTATTGCTACATACAGCTTCCCTATTCCTCTTCTCCCAGCAGAGCATGAAGCCAAAAGCATTGCTCTGCGACGTTTGAGGTGCGCGCCTTGCCAGTCAGTATGTGCAAAGATGCTCGCAAAGAGAGCGACAATGCGACAAGCGACCGTACGAACGGTCGAATGAAACGGCCGCATCCGGTGTGGTCTAGTGGCTGGGATACCTGGCTTTCACCCAGGAGGCCCGGGTTCGATTCCCGGTACCGGAACGGAATTTTTTCCACACGAATCGTGACAAGTTTGAGCTGTCCGAGCGGCCGTTTCCCGTCCTGCTCGCAATATAGCTACTGTTTCGTGACCGTCAGCAGAATATAGACTAGGGAAGCAGACACACGACGACCATAGGAATGGTGTATGGCTTCATGCCACCTGATTCCAGCGTAGGGCTGAGCAACTGCATCTGCCGAGGCCCGTTAGCTCAGTTGGTTAGAGCGTCGTGCTAATAACGCGAAGGTCGTGGGTTCGATCCCCCCACGGGCCACTTCTCTTTTACTACTGCGAAAAGGCAGCGCCGATTTCAGCTGGCGAGTGTGATGACCAAATGATCATCACCCTGCGTGGAAGTTGACAGAGGATCCGAACCCGACTCGTCGGGAAGCACTACAGCATTCACTCGGCAATGGCCATAATATCTTGAATACACTGGTTACAGAAAATGAAAGAAAATGTCCGATTGCCGATGCGTAACAACTTTGGCCCTTGTCAGTACTTGGGCGGGTGAGCGCATGGGAACACAGGGCACTATTGGCAGTTTTACTTCCTATTTTTGTTTCTCCTTTGTTTTCGGAGCTACAGCCCGATTCGGCCAGGGAGACGCCACCGTGAAATGAAGGGGGCGTGCTGTGTGTCCATCGCCTCGCCTCTCCTTACCTCTCTCAGTCGTTTCTCGTGCTTGTCGTTTTGATATAGGCCGATTTGAGAGCGTCAGCTCTCGCGTCAGCTGAGCAAAGTCGAGACAAGTCGAGACACACTAAGGGCTGGTATGCAGCGAGTAAGAGGGCGAAAAAACAATAGTTTAAGAGCGCGTGGCAAAAGTACTCATACGCGAAATTAAAAGCCTGCTGCGGTGGCCGGGAATCGAACCCGGATCAACTGCTTGGAAGGCAACTATGCTGACCACTACACCACCACCGCACAAGCGAGCGCCCCGCCACCGCGCTGAGTCGGCTTCCCGCCTGTCGGCAGCGGCCGAAGGTGATCGTACCCGGCAGGCGCATTTCGAGGCAGGCTAGGGGAGCACATCCAGACGCATTCGGACAGCGTATCCGCGCACATTTCGCATCCTTTGGCAAGAGTCGGCGCCGGCGACGCAAGAGTACGCAGAGGACCGCGTTCTGGCGGCATCTTTAAGCAGTGCAGTGCAGGATTCAGCGTCTGCAGCATCTTCTCCACAGAATGCTACGGCGCTTGACGGCAGTCCCACTTTCCCTTGAGACATCTGCTCGGGAAGCAGCGTGAAGGTACCGCTGGCCCGAGCATCGGTGGTTCAGTGGTAGAATGCTCGCCTGCCACGCGGGCGGCCCGGGTTCGATTCCCGGCCGATGCATCATTTTGTTTTTTCTCCGGTAGGGGTGCTGCGTGTCTTTCGCACTCGAACTGCGTGAGCCATGAGAATGAACCGCGGGATTCCGTGTGGAAAGAACCAATCATGCAGCGCGGACGACTGCTCGTTTGGACTCCTGCGTGCTATTGTACATACTGGCGTCGGCCTAGCATCGCAAGTTGCCTGCCGCGCCGTGAATGCACGTGTAGCAACAGAAAAAATGAGCCAGGGAGTGCAGACTCTCTACCACTTGTATTCGGTACTTACCAAGATTCCAGAAGGTCTAACGATCGCCTGCCTCGGTAGCGCAGTAGGCAGCGCGTAAGTCTCATAATCTTAAGGTCGTGAGTTCGATCCTCACCCGGGGCATCTAATTTTCTGTGACTGAAGGTGGTGCTGTTGCTAGGGCGCCAACTTATTTCTTGTTTGTTATCCACAACGTTTCAACGCTTCAGCGGGAAAATGTTTACTTCCTGTTATTGCTACATACAGCTTCCCTATTCCTCTTCTCCCAGCAGAGCATGAAGCCAAAAGCATTGCTCTGCGACGTTTGAGGTGCGCGCCTTGCCAGTCAGTATGTGCAAAGATGCTCGCAAAGAGAGCGACAATGCGACAAGCGACCGTACGAACGGTCGAATGAAACGGCCGCATCCGGTGTGGTCTAGTGGCTAGGATACCTGGCTTTCACCCAGGAGGCCCGGGTTCGATTCCCGGTACCGGAACGGAATTTTTTCCACACTAATCGTGACAAGTTTGAGCTGTCCGAGCGGCCGTTTCCCGTCCTGCTCGCAATATAGCTACTGTTTCGTGACCGTCAGCAGAATATAGACTAGGGAAGCAGACACACGACGACCATAGGAATGGTGTATGGCTTCATGCCACCTGATTCCAGCGTAGGGCTGAGCAGCTGCATCTGCCGAGGCCCGTTAGCTCAGTTGGTTAGAGCGTCGTGCTAATAACGCGAAGGTCGTGGGTTCGATCCCCCCACGGGCCACTTCTCTTTTACTACTGCGAAAAGGCAGCGCCGATTTCAGCTGGCGAGTGTGATGACCAAATGATCATCACCCTGCGTGGAAGTTGACAGAGGATCCGAACCCGACTCGTCGGGAAGCACTACAGCATTCACTCGGCAATGGCCATAATATCTTGAATACACTGGTTAGAGAAAATGAAAGAAAATGTCCGATTGCCGATGCGTAACAACTTTGGCCCTTGTCAGTACTTGGGCGGGTGAGCGCATGGGAACACAGGGCACTATTGGCAGTTTTACTTCCTATTTTTGTTTCTCCTTTGTTTTCGGAGCTACAGCCCGATTCGGCCAGGGAGACGCCACCGTGAAATGAAGGGGGCGTGCTGTGTGTCCATCGCCTCGCCTCTCCTTACCTCTCTCAGTCGTTTCTCGTGCTTGTCGTTTTGATATAGGCCGATTTGAGAGCGTCAGCTCTCGCGTCAGCTGAGCAAAGTCGAGACAAGTCGAGACACACTAAGGGCTGGTATGCAGCGAGTAAGAGGGCGAAAAAACAATAGTTTAAGAGCGCGTGGCAAAAGTACTCATACGCGAAATTAAAAGCCTGCTGCGGTGGCCGGGAATCGAACCCGGATCAACTGCTTGGAAGGCAACTATGCTGACCACTACACCACCACCGCACAAGCGAGCGCCCCGCCACCGCGCTGAGTCGGCTTCCCGCCTGTCGGCAGCGGCCGAAGGTGATCGTACCCGGCAGGCGCATTTCGAGGCAGGCTAGGGGAGCACATCCAGACGCATTCGGACAGCGTATCCGCGCACATTTCGCATCCTTTGGCAAGAGTCGGCGCCGGCGACGCAAGAGTACGCAGAGGACCGCGTTCTGGCGGCATCTTTAAGCAGTGCAGTGCAGGATTCAGCGTCTGCAGCATCTTCTCCACAGAATGCTACGGCGCTTGACGGCAGTCCCACTTTCCCTTGAGACATCTGCTCGGGAAGCAGCGTGAAGGTACCGCTGGCCCGAGCATCGGTGGTTCAGTGGTAGAATGCTCGCCTGCCACGCGGGCGGCCCGGGTTCGATTCCCGGCCGATGCATCATTTTGTTTTTTCTCCGGTAGGGGTGCTGCGTGTCTTTCGCACTCGAACTGCGTGAGCCATGAGAATGAACCGCGGGATTCCGTGTGGAAAGAACCAATCATGCAGCGCGGACGACTGCTCGTTTGGACTCCTGCGTGCTATTGTACATACTGGCGTCGGCCTAGCATCGCAAGTTGCCTGCCGCGCCGTGAATGCACGTGTAGCAACAGAAAAAATGAGCCAGGGAGTGCAGACTCTCTACCACTTGTATTCGGTACTTACCAAGATTCCAGAAGGTCTAACGATCGCCTGCCTCGGTAGCGCAGTAGGCAGCGCGTAAGTCTCATAATCTTAAGGTCGTGAGTTCGATCCTCACCCGGGGCATCTAATTTTCTGTGACTGAAGGTGGTGCTGTTGCTAGGGCGCCAACTTATTTCTTGTTTGTTATCCACAACGTTTCAACGCTTCAGCGGGAAAATGTTTACTTCCTGTTATTGCTACATACAGCTTCCCTATTCCTCTTCTCCCAGCAGAGCATGAAGCCAAAAGCATTGCTCTGCGACGTTTGAGGTGCGCGCCTTGCCAGTCAGTATGTGCAAAGATGCTCGCAAAGAGAGCGACAATGCGACAAGCGACCGTACGAACGGTCGAATGAAACGGCCGCATCCGGTGTGGTCTAGTGGCTGGGATACCTGGCTTTCACCCAGGAGGCCCGGGTTCGATTCCCGGTACCGGAACGGAATTTTTTCCACACGAATCGTGACAAGTTTGAGCTGTCCGAGCGGCCGTTTCCCGTCCTGCTCGCAATATAGCTACTGTTTCGTGACCGTCAGCAGAATATAGACTAGGGAAGCAGACACACGACGACCATAGGAATGGTGTATGGCTTCATGCCACCTGATTCCAGCGTAGGGCTGAGCAACTGCATCTGCCGAGGCCCGTTAGCTCAGTTGGTTAGAGCGTCGTGCTAATAACGCGAAGGTCGTGGGTTCGATCCCCCCACGGGCCACTTCTCTTTTACTACTGCGAAAAGGCAGCGCCGATTTCAGCTGGCGAGTGTGATGACCAAATGATCATCACCCTGCGTGGAAGTTGACAGAGGATCCGAACCCGACTCGTCGGGAAGCACTACAGCATTCACTCGGCAATGGCCATAATATCTTGAATACACTGGTTACAGAAAATGAAAGAAAATGTCCGATTGCCGATGCGTAACAACTTTGGCCCTTGTCAGTACTTGGGCGGGTGAGCGCATGGGAACACAGGGCACTATTGGCAGTTTTACTTCCTATTTTTGTTTCTCCTTTGTTTTCGGAGCTACAGCCCGATTCGGCCAGGGAGACGCCACCGTGAAATGAAGGGGGCGTGCTGTGTGTCCATCGCCTCGCCTCTCCTTACCTCTCTCAGTCGTTTCTCGTGCTTGTCGTTTTGATATAGGCCGATTTGAGAGCGTCAGCTCTCGCGTCAGCTGAGCAAAGTCGAGACAAGTCGAGACACACTAAGGGCTGGTATGCAGCGAGTAAGAGGGCGAAAAAACAATAGTTTAAGAGCGCGTGGCAAAAGTACTCATACGCGAAATTAAAAGCCTGCTGCGGTGGCCGGGAATCGAACCCGGATCAACTGCTTGGAAGGCAACTATGCTGACCACTACACCACCACCGCACAAGCGAGCGCCCCGCCACCGCGCTGAGTCGGCTTCCCGCCTGTCGGCAGCGGCCGAAGGTGATCGTACCCGGCAGGCGCATTTCGAGGCAGGCTAGGGGAGCACATCCAGACGCATTCGGACAGCGTATCCGCGCACATTTCGCATCCTTTGGCAAGAGTCGGCGCCGGCGACGCAAGAGTACGCAGAGGACCGCGTTCTGGCGGCATCTTTAAGCAGTGCAGTGCAGGATTCAGCGTCTGCAGCATCTTCTCCACAGAATGCTACGGCGCTTGACGGCAGTCCCACTTTCCCTTGAGACATCTGCTCGGGAAGCAGCGTGAAGGTACCGCTGGCCCGAGCATCGGTGGTTCAGTGGTAGAATGCTCGCCTGCCACGCGGGCGGCCCGGGTTCGATTCCCGGCCGATGCATCATTTTGTTTTTTCTCCGGTAGGGGTGCTGCGTGTCTTTCGCACTCGAACTGCGTGAGCCATGAGAATGAACCGCGGGATTCCGTGTGGAAAGAACCAATCATGCAGCGCGGACGACTGCTCGTTTGGACTCCTGCGTGCTATTGTACATACTGGCGTCGGCCTAGCATCGCAAGTTGCCTGCCGCGCCGTGAATGCACGTGTAGCAACAGAAAAAATGAGCCAGGGAGTGCAGACTCTCTACCACTTGTATTCGGTACTTACCAAGATTCCAGAAGGTCTAACGATCGCCTGCCTCGGTAGCGCAGTAGGCAGCGCGTAAGTCTCATAATCTTAAGGTCGTGAGTTCGATCCTCACCCGGGGCATCTAATTTTCTGTGACTGAAGGTGGTGCTGTTGCTAGGGCGCCAACTTATTTCTTGTTTGTTATCCACAACGTTTCAACGCTTCA
Source organism: Schistocerca americana (assembly GCF_021461395.2). NCBI lineage: Eukaryota > Metazoa > Arthropoda > Insecta > Orthoptera > Acrididae > Schistocerca > Schistocerca americana. The sequence goes on from NW_025725220.1 coordinate 549,852, forward strand.
GCGGGAAAATGTTTACTTCCTGTTATTGCTACATACAGCTTCCCTATTCCTCTTCTCCCAGCAGAGCATGAAGCCAAAAGCATTGCTCTGCGACGTTTGAGGTGCGCGCCTTGCCAGTCAGTATGTGCAAAGATGCTCGCAAAGAGAGCGACAATGCGACAAGCGACCGTACGAACGGTCGAATGAAACGGCCGCATCCGGTGTGGTCTAGTGGCTAGGATACCTGGCTTTCACCCAGGAGGCCCGGGTTCGATTCCCGGTACCGGAACGGAATTTTTTCCACACTAATCGTGACAAGTTTGAGCTGTCCGAGCGGCCGTTTCCCGTCCTGCTCGCAATATAGCTACTGTTTCGTGACCGTCAGCAGAATATAGACTAGGGAAGCAGACACACGACGACCATAGGAATGGTGTATGGCTTCATGCCACCTGATTCCAGCGTAGGGCTGAGCAGCTGCATCTGCCGAGGCCCGTTAGCTCAGTTGGTTAGAGCGTCGTGCTAATAACGCGAAGGTCGTGGGTTCGATCCCCCCACGGGCCACTTCTCTTTTACTACTGCGAAAAGGCAGCGCCGATTTCAGCTGGCGAGTGTGATGACCAAATGATCATCACCCTGCGTGGAAGTTGACAGAGGATCCGAACCCGACTCGTCGGGAAGCACTACAGCATTCACTCGGCAATGGCCATAATATCTTGAATACACTGGTTAGAGAAAATGAAAGAAAATGTCCGATTGCCGATGCGTAACAACTTTGGCCCTTGTCAGTACTTGGGCGGGTGAGCGCATGGGAACACAGGGCACTATTGGCAGTTTTACTTCCTATTTTTGTTTCTCCTTTGTTTTCGGAGCTACAGCCCGATTCGGCCAGGGAGACGCCACCGTGAAATGAAGGGGGCGTGCTGTGTGTCCATCGCCTCGCCTCTCCTTACCTCTCTCAGTCGTTTCTCGTGCTTGTCGTTTTGATATAGGCCGATTTGAGAGCGTCAGCTCTCGCGTCAGCTGAGCAAAGTCGAGACAAGTCGAGACACACTAAGGGCTGGTATGCAGCGAGTAAGAGGGCGAAAAAACAATAGTTTAAGAGCGCGTGGCAAAAGTACTCATACGCGAAATTAAAAGCCTGCTGCGGTGGCCGGGAATCGAACCCGGATCAACTGCTTGGAAGGCAACTATGCTGACCACTACACCACCACCGCACAAGCGAGCGCCCCGCCACCGCGCTGAGTCGGCTTCCCGCCTGTCGGCAGCGGCCGAAGGTGATCGTACCCGGCAGGCGCATTTCGAGGCAGGCTAGGGGAGCACATCCAGACGCATTCGGACAGCGTATCCGCGCACATTTCGCATCCTTTGGCAAGAGTCGGCGCCGGCGACGCAAGAGTACGCAGAGGACCGCGTTCTGGCGGCATCTTTAAGCAGTGCAGTGCAGGATTCAGCGTCTGCAGCATCTTCTCCACAGAATGCTACGGCGCTTGACGGCAGTCCCACTTTCCCTTGAGACATCTGCTCGGGAAGCAGCGTGAAGGTACCGCTGGCCCGAGCATCGGTGGTTCAGTGGTAGAATGCTCGCCTGCCACGCGGGCGGCCCGGGTTCGATTCCCGGCCGATGCATCATTTTGTTTTTTCTCCGGTAGGGGTGCTGCGTGTCTTTCGCACTCGAACTGCGTGAGCCATGAGAATGAACCGCGGGATTCCGTGTGGAAAGAACCAATCATGCAGCGCGGACGACTGCTCGTTTGGACTCCTGCGTGCTATTGTACATACTGGCGTCGGCCTAGCATCGCAAGTTGCCTGCCGCGCCGTGAATGCACGTGTAGCAACAGAAAAAATGAGCCAGGGAGTGCAGACTCTCTACCACTTGTATTCGGTACTTACCAAGATTCCAGAAGGTCTAACGATCGCCTGCCTCGGTAGCGCAGTAGGCAGCGCGTAAGTCTCATAATCTTAAGGTCGTGAGTTCGATCCTCACCCGGGGCATCTAATTTTCTGTGACTGAAGGTGGTGCTGTTGCTAGGGCGCCAACTTATTTCTTGTTTGTTATCCACAACGTTTCAACGCTTCAGCGGGAAAATGTTTACTTCCTGTTATTGCTACATACAGCTTCCCTATTCCTCTTCTCCCAGCAGAGCATGAAGCCAAAAGCATTGCTCTGCGACGTTTGAGGTGCGCGCCTTGCCAGTCAGTATGTGCAAAGATGCTCGCAAAGAGAGCGACAATGCGACAAGCGACCGTACGAACGGTCGAATGAAACGGCCGCATCCGGTGTGGTCTAGTGGCTAGGATACCTGGCTTTCACCCAGGAGGCCCGGGTTCGATTCCCGGTACCGGAACGGAATTTTTTCCACACTAATCGTGACAAGTTTGAGCTGTCCGAGCGGCCGTTTCCCGTCCTGCTCGCAATATAGCTACTGTTTCGTGACCGTCAGCAGAATATAGACTAGGGAAGCAGACACACGACGACCATAGGAATGGTGTATGGCTTCATGCCACCTGATTCCAGCGTAGGGCTGAGCAGCTGCATCTGCCGAGGCCCGTTAGCTCAGTTGGTTAGAGCGTCGTGCTAATAACGCGAAGGTCGTGGGTTCGATCCCCCCACGGGCCACTTCTCTTTTACTACTGCGAAAAGGCAGCGCCGATTTCAGCTGGCGAGTGTGATGACCAAATGATCATCACCCTGCGTGGAAGTTGACAGAGGATCCGAACCCGACTCGTCGGGAAGCACTACAGCATTCACTCGGCAATGGCCATAATATCTTGAATACACTGGTTAGAGAAAATGAAAGAAAATGTCCGATTGCCGATGCGTAACAACTTTGGCCCTTGTCAGTACTTGGGCGGGTGAGCGCATGGGAACACAGGGCACTATTGGCAGTTTTACTTCCTATTTTTGTTTCTCCTTTGTTTTCGGAGCTACAGCCCGATTCGGCCAGGGAGACGCCACCGTGAAATGAAGGGGGCGTGCTGTGTGTCCATCGCCTCGCCTCTCCTTACCTCTCTCAGTCGTTTCTCGTGCTTGTCGTTTTGATATAGGCCGATTTGAGAGCGTCAGCTCTCGCGTCAGCTGAGCAAAGTCGAGACAAGTCGAGACACACTAAGGGCTGGTATGCAGCGAGTAAGAGGGCGAAAAAACAATAGTTTAAGAGCGCGTGGCAAAAGTACTCATACGCGAAATTAAAAGCCTGCTGCGGTGGCCGGGAATCGAACCCGGATCAACTGCTTGGAAGGCAACTATGCTGACCACTACACCACCACCGCACAAGCGAGCGCCCCGCCACCGCGCTGAGTCGGCTTCCCGCCTGTCGGCAGCGGCCGAAGGTGATCGTACCCGGCAGGCGCATTTCGAGGCAGGCTAGGGGAGCACATCCAGACGCATTCGGACAGCGTATCCGCGCACATTTCGCATCCTTTGGCAAGAGTCGGCGCCGGCGACGCAAGAGTACGCAGAGGACCGCGTTCTGGCGGCATCTTTAAGCAGTGCAGTGCAGGATTCAGCGTCTGCAGCATCTTCTCCACAGAATGCTACGGCGCTTGACGGCAGTCCCACTTTCCCTTGAGACATCTGCTCGGGAAGCAGCGTGAAGGTACCGCTGGCCCGAGCATCGGTGGTTCAGTGGTAGAATGCTCGCCTGCCACGCGGGCGGCCCGGGTTCGATTCCCGGCCGATGCATCATTTTGTTTTTTCTCCGGTAGGGGTGCTGCGTGTCTTTCGCACTCGAACTGCGTGAGCCATGAGAATGAACCGCGGGATTCCGTGTGGAAAGAACCAATCATGCAGCGCGGACGACTGCTCGTTTGGACTCCTGCGTGCTATTGTACATACTGGCGTCGGCCTAGCATCGCAAGTTGCCTGCCGCGCCGTGAATGCACGTGTAGCAACAGAAAAAATGAGCCAGGGAGTGCAGACTCTCTACCACTTGTATTCGGTACTTACCAAGATTCCAGAAGGTCTAACGATCGCCTGCCTCGGTAGCGCAGTAGGCAGCGCGTAAGTCTCATAATCTTAAGGTCGTGAGTTCGATCCTCACCCGGGGCATCTAATTTTCTGTGACTGAAGGTGGTGCTGTTGCTAGGGCGCCAACTTATTTCTTGTTTGTTATCCACAACGTTTCAACGCTTCAGCGGGAAAATGTTTACTTCCTGTTATTGCTACATACAGCTTCCCTATTCCTCTTCTCCCAGCAGAGCATGAAGCCAAAAGCATTGCTCTGCGACGTTTGAGGTGCGCGCCTTGCCAGTCAGTATGTGCAAAGATGCTCGCAAAGAGAGCGACAATGCGACAAGCGACCGTACGAACGGTCGAATGAAACGGCCGCATCCGGTGTGGTCTAGTGGCTAGGATACCTGGCTTTCACCCAGGAGGCCCGGGTTCGATTCCCGGTACCGGAACGGAATTTTTTCCACACTAATCGTGACAAGTTTGAGCTGTCCGAGCGGCCGTTTCCCGTCCTGCTCGCAATATAGCTACTGTTTCGTGACCGTCAGCAGAATATAGACTAGGGAAGCAGACACACGACGACCATAGGAATGGTGTATGGCTTCATGCCACCTGATTCCAGCGTAGGGCTGAGCAGCTGCATCTGCCGAGGCCCGTTAGCTCAGTTGGTTAGAGCGTCGTGCTAATAACGCGAAGGTCGTGGGTTCGATCCCCCCACGGGCCACTTCTCTTTTACTACTGCGAAAAGGCAGCGCCGATTTCAGCTGGCGAGTGTGATGACCAAATGATCATCACCCTGCGTGGAAGTTGACAGAGGATCCGAACCCGACTCGTCGGGAAGCACTACAGCATTCACTCGGCAATGGCCATAATATCTTGAATACACTGGTTAGAGAAAATGAAAGAAAATGTCCGATTGCCGATGCGTAACAACTTTGGCCCTTGTCAGTACTTGGGCGGGTGAGCGCATGGGAACACAGGGCACTATTGGCAGTTTTACTTCCTATTTTTGTTTCTCCTTTGTTTTCGGAGCTACAGCCCGATTCGGCCAGGGAGACGCCACCGTGAAATGACGGGGGCGTGCTGTGTGTCCATCGCCTCGCCTCTCCTTACCTCTCTCAGTCGTTTCTCGTGCTTGTCGTTTTGATATAGGCCGATTTGAGAGCGTCAGCTCTCGCGTCAGCTGAGCAAAGTCGAGACAAGTCGAGACACACTAAGGGCTGGTATGCAGCGAGTAAGAGGGCGAAAAAACAATAGTTTAAGAGCGCGTGGCAAAAGTACTCATACGCGAAATTAAAAGCCTGCTGCGGTGGCCGGGAATCGAACCCGGATCAACTGCTTGGAAGGCAACTATGCTGACCACTACACCACCACCGCACAAGCGAGCGCCCCGCCACCGCGCTGAGTCGGCTTCCCGCCTGTCGGCAGCGGCCGAAGGTGATCGTACCCGGCAGGCGCATTTCGAGGCAGGCTAGGGGAGCACATCCAGACGCATTCGGACAGCGTATCCGCGCACATTTCGCATCCTTTGGCAAGAGTCGGCGCCGGCGACGCAAGAGTACGCAGAGGACCGCGTTCTGGCGGCATCTTTAAGCAGTGCAGTGCAGGATTCAGCGTCTGCAGCATCTTCTCCACAGAATGCTACGGCGCTTGACGGCAGTCCCACTTTCCCTTGAGACATCTGCTCGGGAAGCAGCGTGAAGGTACCGCTGGCCCGAGCATCGGTGGTTCAGTGGTAGAATGCTCGCCTGCCACGCGGGCGGCCCGGGTTCGATTCCCGGCCGATGCATCATTTTGTTTTTTCTCCGGTAGGGGTGCTGCGTGTCTTTCGCACTCGAACTGCGTGAGCCATGAGAATGAACCGCGGGATTCCGTGTGGAAAGAACCAATCATGCAGCGCGGACGACTGCTCGTTTGGACTCCTGCGTGCTATTGTACATACTGGCGTCGGCCTAGCATCGCAAGTTGCCTGCCGCGCCGTGAATGCACGTGTAGCAACAGAAAAAATGAGCCAGGGAGTGCAGACTCTCTACCACTTGTATTCGGTACTTACCAAGATTCCAGAAGGTCTAACGATCGCCTGCCTCGGTAGCGCAGTAGGCAGCGCGTAAGTCTCATAATCTTAAGGTCGTGAGTTCGATCCTCACCCGGGGCATCTAATTTTCTGTGACTGAAGGTGGTGCTGTTGCTAGGGCGCCAACTTATTTCTTGTTTGTTATCCACAACGTTTCAACGCTTCAGCGGGAAAATGTTTACTTCCTGTTATTGCTACATACAGCTTCCCTATTCCTCTTCTCCCAGCAGAGCATGAAGCCAAAAGCATTGCTCTGCGACGTTTGAGGTGCGCGCCTTGCCAGTCAGTATGTGCAAAGATGCTCGCAAAGAGAGCGACAATGCGACAAGCGACCGTACGAACGGTCGAATGAAACGGCCGCATCCGGTGTGGTCTAGTGGCTAGGATACCTGGCTTTCACCCAGGAGGCCCGGGTTCGATTCCCGGTACCGGAACGGAATTTTTTCCACACTAATCGTGACAAGTTTGAGCTGTCCGAGCGGCCGTTTCCCGTCCTGCTCGCAATATAGCTACTGTTTCGTGACCGTCAGCAGAATATAGACTAGGGAAGCAGACACACGACGACCATAGGAATGGTGTATGGCTTCATGCCACCTGATTCCAGCGTAGGGCTGAGCAGCTGCATCTGCCGAGGCCCGTTAGCTCAGTTGGTTAGAGCGTCGTGCTAATAACGCGAAGGTCGTGGGTTCGATCCCCCCACGGGCCACTTCTCTTTTACTACTGCGAAAAGGCAGCGCCGATTTCAGCTGGCGAGTGTGATGACCAAATGATCATCACCCTGCGTGGAAGTTGACAGAGGATCCGAACCCGACTCGTCGGGAAGCACTACAGCATTCACTCGGCAATGGCCATAATATCTTGAATACACTGGTTAGAGAAAATGAAAGAAAATGTCCGATTGCCGATGCGTAACAACTTTGGCCCTTGTCAGTACTTGGGCGGGTGAGCGCATGGGAACACAGGGCACTATTGGCAGTTTTACTTCCTATTTTTGTTTCTCCTTTGTTTTCGGAGCTACAGCCCGATTCGGCCAGGGAGACGCCACCGTGAAATGAAGGGGGCGTGCTGTGTGTCCATCGCCTCGCCTCTCCTTACCTCTCTCAGTCGTTTCTCGTGCTTGTCGTTTTGATATAGGCCGATTTGAGAGCGTCAGCTCTCGCGTCAGCTGAGCAAAGTCGAGACAAGTCGAGACACACTAAGGGCTGGTATGCAGCGAGTAAGAGGGCGAAAAAACAATAGTTTAAGAGCGCGTGGCAAAAGTACTCATACGCGAAATTAAAAGCCTGCTGCGGTGGCCGGGAATCGAACCCGGATCAACTGCTTGGAAGGCAACTATGCTGACCACTACACCACCACCGCACAAGCGAGCGCCCCGCCACCGCGCTGAGTCGGCTTCCCGCCTGTCGGCAGCGGCCGAAGGTGATCGTACCCGGCAGGCGCATTTCGAGGCAGGCTAGGGGAGCACATCCAGACGCATTCGGACAGCGTATCCGCGCACATTTCGCATCCTTTGGCAAGAGTCGGCGCCGGCGACGCAAGAGTACGCAGAGGACCGCGTTCTGGCGGCATCTTTAAGCAGTGCAGTGCAGGATTCAGCGTCTGCAGCATCTTCTCCACAGAATGCTACGGCGCTTGACGGCAGTCCCACTTTCCCTTGAGACATCTGCTCGGGAAGCAGCGTGAAGGTACCGCTGGCCCGAGCATCGGTGGTTCAGTGGTAGAATGCTCGCCTGCCACGCGGGCGGCCCGGGTTCGATTCCCGGCCGATGCATCATTTTGTTTTTTCTCCGGTAGGGGTGCTGCGTGTCTTTCGCACTCGAACTGCGTGAGCCATGAGAATGAACCGCGGGATTCCGTGTGGAAAGAACCAATCATGCAGCGCGGACGACTGCTCGTTTGGACTCCTGCGTGCTATTGTACATACTGGCGTCGGCCTAGCATCGCAAGTTGCCTGCCGCGCCGTGAATGCACGTGTAGCAACAGAAAAAATGAGCCAGGGAGTGCAGACTCTCTACCACTTGTATTCGGTACTTACCAAGATTCCAGAAGGTCTAACGATCGCCTGCCTCGGTAGCGCAGTAGGCAGCGCGTAAGTCTCATAATCTTAAGGTCGTGAGTTCGATCCTCACCCGGGGCATCTAATTTTCTGTGACTGAAGGTGGTGCTGTTGCTAGGGCGCCAACTTATTTCTTGTTTGTTATCCACAACGTTTCAACGCTTCAGCGGGAAAATGTTTACTTCCTGTTATTGCTACATACAGCTTCCCTATTCCTCTTCTCCCAGCAGAGCATGAAGCCAAAAGCATTGCTCTGCGACGTTTGAGGTGCGCGCCTTGCCAGTCAGTATGTGCAAAGATGCTCGCAAAGAGAGCGACAATGCGACAAGCGACCGTACGAACGGTCGAATGAAACGGCCGCATCCGGTGTGGTCTAGTGGCTAGGATACCTGGCTTTCACCCAGGAGGCCCGGGTTCGATTCCCGGTACCGGAACGGAATTTTTTCCACACTAATCGTGACAAGTTTGAGCTGTCCGAGCGGCCGTTTCCCGTCCTGCTCGCAATATAGCTACTGTTTCGTGACCGTCAGCAGAATATAGACTAGGGAAGCAGACACACGACGACCATAGGAATGGTGTATGGCTTCATGCCACCTGATTCCAGCGTAGGGCTGAGCAGCTGCATCTGCCGAGGCCCGTTAGCTCAGTTGGTTAGAGCGTCGTGCTAATAACGCGAAGGTCGTGGGTTCGATCCCCCCACGGGCCACTTCTCTTTTACTACTGCGAAAAGGCAGCGCCGATTTCAGCTGGCGAGTGTGATGACCAAATGATCATCACCCTGCGTGGAAGTTGACAGAGGATCCGAACCCGACTCGTCGGGAAGCACTACAGCATTCACTCGGCAATGGCCATAATATCTTGAATACACTGGTTAGAGAAAATGAAAGAAAATGTCCGATTGCCGATGCGTAACAACTTTGGCCCTTGTCAGTACTTGGGCGGGTGAGCGCATGGGAACACAGGGCACTATTGGCAGTTTTACTTCCTATTTTTGTTTCTCCTTTGTTTTCGGAGCTACAGCCCGATTCGGCCAGGGAGACGCCACCGTGAAATGAAGGGGGCGTGCTGTGTGTCCATCGCCTCGCCTCTCCTTACCTCTCTCAGTCGTTTCTCGTGCTTGTCGTTTTGATATAGGCCGATTTGAGAGCGTCAGCTCTCGCGTCAGCTGAGCAAAGTCGAGACAAGTCGAGACACACTAAGGGCTGGTATGCAGCGAGTAAGAGGGCGAAAAAACAATAGTTTAAGAGCGCGTGGCAAAAGTACTCATACGCGAAATTAAAAGCCTGCTGCGGTGGCCGGGAATCGAACCCGGATCAACTGCTTGGAAGGCAACTATGCTGACCACTACACCACCACCGCACAAGCGAGCGCCCCGCCACCGCGCTGAGTCGGCTTCCCGCCTGTCGGCAGCGGCCGAAGGTGATCGTACCCGGCAGGCGCATTTCGAGGCAGGCTAGGGGAGCACATCCAGACGCATTCGGACAGCGTATCCGCGCACATTTCGCATCCTTTGGCAAGAGTCGGCGCCGGCGACGCAAGAGTACGCAGAGGACCGCGTTCTGGCGGCATCTTTAAGCAGTGCAGTGCAGGATTCAGCGTCTGCAGCATCTTCTCCACAGAATGCTACGGCGCTTGACGGCAGTCCCACTTTCCCTTGAGACATCTGCTCGGGAAGCAGCGTGAAGGTACCGCTGGCCCGAGCATCGGTGGTTCAGTGGTAGAATGCTCGCCTGCCACGCGGGCGGCCCGGGTTCGATTCCCGGCCGATGCATCATTTTGTTTTTTCTCCGGTAGGGGTGCTGCGTGTCTTTCGCACTCGAACTGCGTGAGCCATGAGAATGAACCGCGGGATTCCGTGTGGAAAGAACCAATCATGCAGCGCGGACGACTGCTCGTTTGGACTCCTGCGTGCTATTGTACATACTGGCGTCGGCCTAGCATCGCAAGTTGCCTGCCGCGCCGTGAATGCACGTGTAGCAACAGAAAAAATGAGCCAGGGAGTGCAGACTCTCTACCACTTGTATTCGGTACTTACCAAGATTCCAGAAGGTCTAACGATCGCCTGCCTCGGTAGCGCAGTAGGCAGCGCGTAAGTCTCATAATCTTAAGGTCGTGAGTTCGATCCTCACCCGGGGCATCTAATTTTCTGTGACTGAAGGTGGTGCTGTTGCTAGGGCGCCAACTTATTTCTTGTTTGTTATCCACAACGTTTCAACGCTTCAGCGGGAAAATGTTTACTTCCTGTTATTGCTACATACAGCTTCCCTATTCCTCTTCTCCCAGCAGAGCATGAAGCCAAAAGCATTGCTCTGCGACGTTTGAGGTGCGCGCCTTGCCAGTCAGTATGTGCAAAGATGCTCGCAAAGAGAGCGACAATGCGACAAGCGACCGTACGAACGGTCGAATGAAACGGCCGCATCCGGTGTGGTCTAGTGGCTAGGATACCTGGCTTTCACCCAGGAGGCCCGGGTTCGATTCCCGGTACCGGAACGGAATTTTTTCCACACTAATCGTGACAAGTTTGAGCTGTCCGAGCGGCCGTTTCCCGTCCTGCTCGCAATATAGCTACTGTTTCGTGACCGTCAGCAGAATATAGACTAGGGAAGCAGACACACGACGACCATAGGAATGGTGTATGGCTTCATGCCACCTGATTCCAGCGTAGGGCTGAGCAGCTGCATCTGCCGAGGCCCGTTAGCTCAGTTGGTTAGAGCGTCGTGCTAATAACGCGAAGGTCGTGGGTTCGATCCCCCCACGGGCCACTTCTCTTTTACTACTGCGAAAAGGCAGCGCCGATTTCAGCTGGCGAGTGTGATGACCAAATGATCATCACCCTGCGTGGAAGTTGACAGAGGATCCGAACCCGACTCGTCGGGAAGCACTACAGCATTCACTCGGCAATGGCCATAATATCTTGAATACACTGGTTAGAGAAAATGAAAGAAAATGTCCGATTGCCGATGCGTAACAACTTTGGCCCTTGTCAGTACTTGGGCGGGTGAGCGCATGGGAACACAGGGCACTATTGGCAGTTTTACTTCCTATTTTTGTTTCTCCTTTGTTTTCGGAGCTACAGCCCGATTCGGCCAGGGAGACGCCACCGTGAAATGAAGGGGGCGTGCTGTGTGTCCATCGCCTCGCCTCTCCTTACCTCTCTCAGTCGTTTCTCGTGCTTGTCGTTTTGATATAGGCCGATTTGAGAGCGTCAGCTCTCGCGTCAGCTGAGCAAAGTCGAGACAAGTCGAGACACACTAAGGGCTGGTATGCAGCGAGTAAGAGGGCGAAAAAACAATAGTTTAAGAGCGCGTGGCAAAAGTACTCATACGCGAAATTAAAAGCCTGCTGCGGTGGCCGGGAATCGAACCCGGATCAACTGCTTGGAAGGCAACTATGCTGACCACTACACCACCACCGCACAAGCGAGCGCCCCGCCACCGCGCTGAGTCGGCTTCCCGCCTGTCGGCAGCGGCCGAAGGTGATCGTACCCGGCAGGCGCATTTCGAGGCAGGCTAGGGGAGCACATCCAGACGCATTCGGACAGCGTATCCGCGCACATTTCGCATCCTTTGGCAAGAGTCGGCGCCGGCGACGCAAGAGTACGCAGAGGACCGCGTTCTGGCGGCATCTTTAAGCAGTGCAGTGCAGGATTCAGCGTCTGCAGCATCTTCTCCACAGAATGCTACGGCGCTTGACGGCAGTCCCACTTTCCCTTGAGTCATCTGCTCGGGAAGCAGCGTGAAGGTACCGCTGGCCCGAGCATCGGTGGTTCAGTGGTAGAATGCTCGCCTGCCACGCGGGCGGCCCGGGTTCGATTCCCGGCCGATGCATCATTTTGTTTTTTCTCCGGTAGGGGTGCTGCGTGTCTTTCGCACTCGAACTGCGTGAGCCATGAGAATGAACCGCGGGATTCCGTGTGGAAAGAACCAATCATGCAGCGCGGACGACTGCTCGTTTGGACTCCTGCGTGCTATTGTACATACTGGCGTCGGCCTAGCATCGCAAGTTGCCTGCCGCGCCGTGAATGCACGTGTAGCAACAGAAAAAATGAGCCAGGGAGTGCAGACTCTCTACCACTTGTATTCGGTACTTACCAAGATTCCAGAAGGTCTAACGATCGCCTGCCTCGGTAGCGCAGTAGGCAGCGCGTAAGTCTCATAATCTTAAGGTCGTGAGTTCGATCCTCACCCGGGGCATCTAATTTTCTGTGACTGAAGGTGGTGCTGTTGCTAGGGCGCCAACTTATTTCTTGTTTGTTATCCACAACGTTTCAACGCTTCAGCGGGAAAATGTTTACTTCCTGTTATTGCTACATACAGCTTCCCTATTCCTCTTCTCCCAGCAGAGCATGAAGCCAAAAGCATTGCTCTGCGACGTTTGAGGTGCGCGCCTTGCCAGTCAGTATGTGCAAAGATGCTCGCAAAGAGAGCGACAATGCGACAAGCGACCGTACGAACGGTCGAATGAAACGGCCGCATCCGGTGTGGTCTAGTGGCTAGGATACCTGGCTTTCACCCAGGAGGCCCGGGTTCGATTCCCGGTACCGGAACGGAATTTTTTCCACACTAATCGTGACAAGTTTGAGCTGTCCGAGCGGCCGTTTCCCGTCCTGCTCGCAATATAGCTACTGTTTCGTGACCGTCAGCAGAATATAGACTAGGGAAGCAGACACACGACGACCATAGGAATGGTGTATGGCTTCATGCCACCTGATTCCAGCGTAGGGCTGAGCAGCTGCATCTGCCGAGGCCCGTTAGCTCAGTTGGTTAGAGCGTCGTGCTAATAACGCGAAGGTCGTGGGTTCGATCCCCCCACGGGCCACTTCTCTTTTACTACTGCGAAAAGGCAGCGCCGATTTCAGCTGGCGAGTGTGATGACCAAATGATCATCACCCTGCGTGGAAGTTGACAGAGGATCCGAACCCGACTCGTCGGGAAGCACTACAGCATTCACTCGGCAATGGCCATAATATCTTGAATACACTGGTTAGAGAAAATGAAAGAAAATGTCCGATTGCCGATGCGTAACAACTTTGGCCCTTGTCAGTACTTGGGCGGGTGAGCGCATGGGAACACAGGGCACTATTGGCAGTTTTACTTCCTATTTTTGTTTCTCCTTTGTTTTCGGAGCTACAGCCCGATTCGGCCAGGGAGACGCCACCGTGAAATGAAGGGGGCGTGCTGTGTGTCCATCGCCTCGCCTCTCCTTACCTCTCTCAGTCGTTTCTCGTGCTTGTCGTTTTGATATAGGCCGATTTGAGAGCGTCAGCTCTCGCGTCAGCTGAGCAAAGTCGAGACAAGTCGAGACACACTAAGGGCTGGTATGCAGCGAGTAAGAGGGCGAAAAAACAATAGTTTAAGAGCGCGTGGCAAAAGTACTCATACGCGAAATTAAAAGCCTGCTGCGGTGGCCGGGAATCGAACCCGGATCAACTGCTTGGAAGGCAACTATGCTGACCACTACACCACCACCGCACAAGCGAGCGCCCCGCCACCGCGCTGAGTCGGCTTCCCGCCTGTCGGCAGCGGCCGAAGGTGATCGTACCCGGCAGGCGCATTTCGAGGCAGGCTAGGGGAGCACATCCAGACGCATTCGGACAGCGTATCCGCGCACATTTCGCATCCTTTGGCAAGAGTCGGCGCCGGCGACGCAAGAGTACGCAGAGGACCGCGTTCTGGCGGCATCTTTAAGCAGTGCAGTGCAGGATTCAGCGTCTGCAGCATCTTCTCCACAGAATGCTACGGCGCTTGACGGCAGTCCCACTTTCCCTTGAGACATCTGCTCGGGAAGCAGCGTGAAGGTACCGCTGGCCCGAGCATCGGTGGTTCAGTGGTAGAATGCTCGCCTGCCACGCGGGCGGCCCGGGTTCGATTCCCGGCCGATGCATCATTTTGTTTTTTCTCCGGTAGGGGTGCTGCGTGTCTTTCGCACTCGAACTGCGTGAGCCATGAGAATGAACCGCGGGATTCCGTGTGGAAAGAACCAATCATGCAGCGCGGACGACTGCTCGTTTGGACTCCTGCGTGCTATTGTACATACTGGCGTCGGCCTAGCATCGCAAGTTGCCTGCCGCGCCGTGAATGCACGTGTAGCAACAGAAAAAATGAGCCAGGGAGTGCAGACTCTCTACCACTTGTATTCGGTACTTACCAAGATTCCAGAAGGTCTAACGATCGCCTGCCTCGGTAGCGCAGTAGGCAGCGCGTAAGTCTCATAATCTTAAGGTCGTGAGTTCGATCCTCACCCGGGGCATCTAATTTTCTGTGACTGAAGGTGGTGCTGTTGCTAGGGCGCCAACTTATTTCTTGTTTGTTATCCACAACGTTTCAACGCTTCAGCGGGAAAATGTTTACTTCCTGTTATTGCTACATACAGCTTCCCTATTCCTCTTCTCCCAGCAGAGCATGAAGCCAAAAGCATTGCTCTGCGACGTTTGAGGTGCGCGCCTTGCCAGTCAGTATGTGCAAAGATGCTCGCAAAGAGAGCGACAATGCGACAAGCGACCGTACGAACGGTCGAATGAAACGGCCGCATCCGGTGTGGTCTAGTGGCTAGGATACCTGGCTTTCACCCAGGAGGCCCGGGTTCGATTCCCGGTACCGGAACGGAATTTTTTCCACACTAATCGTGACAAGTTTGAGCTGTCCGAGCGGCCGTTTCCCGTCCTGCTCGCAATATAGCTACTGTTTCGTGACCGTCAGCAGAATATAGACTAGGGAAGCAGACACACGACGACCATAGGAATGGTGTATGGCTTCATGCCACCTGATTCCAGCGTAGGGCTGAGCAGCTGCATCTGCCGAGGCCCGTTAGCTCAGTTGGTTAGAGCGTCGTGCTAATAACGCGAAGGTCGTGGGTTCGATCCCCCCACGGGCCACTTCTCTTTTACTACTGCGAAAAGGCAGCGCCGATTTCAGCTGGCGAGTGTGATGACCAAATGATCATCACCCTGCGTGGAAGTTGACAGAGGATCCGAACCCGACTCGTCGGGAAGCACTACAGCATTCACTCGGCAATGGCCATAATATCTTGAATACACTGGTTAGAGAAAATGAAAGAAAATGTCCGATTGCCGATGCGTAACAACTTTGGCCCTTGTCAGTACTTGGGCGGGTGAGCGCATGGGAACACAGGGCACTATTGGCAGTTTTACTTCCTATTTTTGTTTCTCCTTTGTTTTCGGAGCTACAGCCCGATTCGGCCAGGGAGACGCCACCGTGAAATGAAGGGGGCGTGCTGTGTGTCCATCGCCTCGCCTCTCCTTACCTCTCTCAGTCGTTTCTCGTGCTTGTCGTTTTGATATAGGCCGATTTGAGAGCGTCAGCTCTCGCGTCAGCTGAGCAAAGTCGAGACAAGTCGAGACACACTAAGGGCTGGTATGCAGCGAGTAAGAGGGCGAAAAAACAATAGTTTAAGAGCGCGTGGCAAAAGTACTCATACGCGAAATTAAAAGCCTGCTGCGGTGGCCGGGAATCGAACCCGGATCAACTGCT
This sequence comes from Schistocerca americana, assembly GCF_021461395.2. NCBI lineage: Eukaryota > Metazoa > Arthropoda > Insecta > Orthoptera > Acrididae > Schistocerca > Schistocerca americana. The sequence goes on from NW_025725220.1 coordinate 565,400, forward strand.
TGGAAGGCAACTATGCTGACCACTACACCACCACCGCACAAGCGAGCGCCCCGCCACCGCGCTGAGTCGGCTTCCCGCCTGTCGGCAGCGGCCGAAGGTGATCGTACCCGGCAGGCGCATTTCGAGGCAGGCTAGGGGAGCACATCCAGACGCATTCGGACAGCGTATCCGCGCACATTTCGCATCCTTTGGTAAGAGTCGGCGCCGGCGACGCAAGAGTACGCAGAGGACCGCGTTCTGGCGGCATCTTTAAGCAGTGCAGTGCAGGATTCAGCGTCTGCAGCATCTTCTCCACAGAATGCTACGGCGCTTGACGGCAGTCCCACTTTCCCTTGAGTCATCTGCTCGGGAAGCAGCGTGAAGGTACCGCTGGCCCGAGCATCGGTGGTTCAGTGGTAGAATGCTCGCCTGCCACGCGGGCGGCCCGGGTTCGATTCCCGGCCGATGCATCATTTTGTTTTTTCTCCGGTAGGGGTGCTGCGTGTCTTTCGCACTCGAACTGCGTGAGCCATGAGAATGAACCGCGGGATTCCGTGTGGAAAGAACCAATCATGCAGCGCGGACGACTGCTCGTTTGGACTCCTGCGTGCTATTGTACATACTGGCGTCGGCCTAGCATCGCAAGTTGCCTGCCGCGCCGTGAATGCACGTGTAGCAACAGAAAAAATGAGCCAGGGAGTGCAGACTCTCTACCACTTGTATTCGGTACTTACCAAGATTCCAGAAGGTCTAACGATCGCCTGCCTCGGTAGCGCAGTAGGCAGCGCGTAAGTCTCATAATCTTAAGGTCGTGAGTTCGATCCTCACCCGGGGCATCTAATTTTCTGTGACTGAAGGTGGTGCTGTTGCTAGGGCGCCAACTTATTTCTTGTTTGTTATCCACAACGTTTCAACGCTTCAGCGGGAAAATGTTTACTTCCTGTTATTGCTACATACAGCTTCCCTATTCCTCTTCTCCCAGCAGAGCATGAAGCCAAAAGCATTGCTCTGCGACGTTTGAGGTGCGCGCCTTGCCAGTCAGTATGTGCAAAGATGCTCGCAAAGAGAGCGACAATGCGACAAGCGACCGTACGAACGGTCGAATGAAACGGCCGCATCCGGTGTGGTCTAGTGGCTAGGATACCTGGCTTTCACCCAGGAGGCCCGGGTTCGATTCCCGGTACCGGAACGGAATTTTTTCCACACTAATCGTGACAAGTTTGAGCTGTCCGAGCGGCCGTTTCCCGTCCTGCTCGCAATATAGCTACTGTTTCGTGACCGTCAGCAGAATATAGACTAGGGAAGCAGACACACGACGACCATAGGAATGGTGTATGGCTTCATGCCACCTGATTCCAGCGTAGGGCTGAGCAGCTGCATCTGCCGAGGCCCGTTAGCTCAGTTGGTTAGAGCGTCGTGCTAATAACGCGAAGGTCGTGGGTTCGATCCCCCCACGGGCCACTTCTCTTTTACTACTGCGAAAAGGCAGCGCCGATTTCAGCTGGCGAGTGTGATGACCAAATGATCATCACCCTGCGTGGAAGTTGACAGAGGATCCGAACCCGACTCGTCGGGAAGCACTACAGCATTCACTCGGCAATGGCCATAATATCTTGAATACACTGGTTAGAGAAAATGAAAGAAAATGTCCGATTGCCGATGCGTAACAACTTTGGCCCTTGTCAGTACTTGGGCGGGTGAGCGCATGGGAACACAGGGCACTATTGGCAGTTTTACTTCCTATTTTTGTTTCTCCTTTGTTTTCGGAGCTACAGCCCGATTCGGCCAGGGAGACGCCACCGTGAAATGAAGGGGGCGTGCTGTGTGTCCATCGCCTCGCCTCTCCTTACCTCTCTCAGTCGTTTCTCGTGCTTGTCGTTTTGATATAGGCCGATTTGAGAGCGTCAGCTCTCGCGTCAGCTGAGCAAAGTCGAGACAAGTCGAGACACACTAAGGGCTGGTATGCAGCGAGTAAGAGGGCGAAAAAACAATAGTTTAAGAGCGCGTGGCAAAAGTACTCATACGCGAAATTAAAAGCCTGCTGCGGTGGCCGGGAATCGAACCCGGATCAACTGCTTGGAAGGCAACTATGCTGACCACTACACCACCACCGCACAAGCGAGCGCCCCGCCACCGCGCTGAGTCGGCTTCCCGCCTGTCGGCAGCGGCCGAAGGTGATCGTACCCGGCAGGCGCATTTCGAGGCAGGCTAGGGGAGCACATCCAGACGCATTCGGACAGCGTATCCGCGCACATTTCGCATCCTTTGGCAAGAGTCGGCGCCGGCGACGCAAGAGTACGCAGAGGACCGCGTTCTGGCGGCATCTTTAAGCAGTGCAGTGCAGGATTCAGCGTCTGCAGCATCTTCTCCACAGAATGCTACGGCGCTTGACGGCAGTCCCACTTTCCCTTGAGTCATCTGCTCGGGAAGCAGCGTGAAGGTACCGCTGGCCCGAGCATCGGTGGTTCAGTGGTAGAATGCTCGCCTGCCACGCGGGCGGCCCGGGTTCGATTCCCGGCCGATGCATCATTTTGTTTTTTCTCCGGTAGGGGTGCTGCGTGTCTTTCGCACTCGAACTGCGTGAGCCATGAGAATGAACCGCGGGATTCCGTGTGGAAAGAACCAATCATGCAGCGCGGACGACTGCTCGTTTGGACTCCTGCGTGCTATTGTACATACTGGCGTCGGCCTAGCATCGCAAGTTGCCTGCCGCGCCGTGAATGCACGTGTAGCAACAGAAAAAATGAGCCAGGGAGTGCAGACTCTCTACCACTTGTATTCGGTACTTACCAAGATTCCAGAAGGTCTAACGATCGCCTGCCTCGGTAGCGCAGTAGGCAGCGCGTAAGTCTCATAATCTTAAGGTCGTGAGTTCGATCCTCACCCGGGGCATCTAATTTTCTGTGACTGAAGGTGGTGCTGTTGCTAGGGCGCCAACTTATTTCTTGTTTGTTATCCACAACGTTTCAACGCTTCAGCGGGAAAATGTTTACTTCCTGTTATTGCTACATACAGCTTCCCTATTCCTCTTCTCCCAGCAGAGCATGAAGCCAAAAGCATTGCTCTGCGACGTTTGAGGTGCGCGCCTTGCCAGTCAGTATGTGCAAAGATGCTCGCAAAGAGAGCGACAATGCGACAAGCGACCGTACGAACGGTCGAATGAAACGGCCGCATCCGGTGTGGTCTAGTGGCTAGGATACCTGGCTTTCACCCAGGAGGCCCGGGTTCGATTCCCGGTACCGGAACGGAATTTTTTCCACACTAATCGTGACAAGTTTGAGCTGTCCGAGCGGCCGTTTCCCGTCCTGCTCGCAATATAGCTACTGTTTCGTGACCGTCAGCAGAATATAGACTAGGGAAGCAGACACACGACGACCATAGGAATGGTGTATGGCTTCATGCCACCTGATTCCAGCGTAGGGCTGAGCAGCTGCATCTGCCGAGGCCCGTTAGCTCGACAGTCGGCCCTCGGCGGCCGTGGTGAGCGGACGTGTGGTGCTTACGTCGCCGCTGCTGGTGGCTGTTGTGGTGAGTGCCGCCTTTGCTGTACACAGTAACGTGTTATTGTTTGGACTATGTGTAGGATTCCAACATGAGTCACTTAACACGACGGGATACTTTGAAGTTTGTGTTTGATTCAAACTATGCAAGACCAAAATCTTTTGAATTAGAATCGTGGATTGAGGAAGCTTTGAAACGATCCTTTGATGACATTCTTGGAGTCCATTTATCGATAGTTAGCAGCACTGCCTATATAAAGTTTAAATCTGCCGAAATCTGTGACCAAATCATTGACTCTTGTAGTGGTCGTTTGAAGTTTAAGCATTGTGATGGGAATGTTGGAGAGGTTCTCGTGTCTCATGCAGGGTTTGGTGTCCGCACCGTTCGAATATTCGAACTACCGTTTGAAGTACCCGCGGAACACATCAACGCTGCTTTGGACAGCTATGGTAAGGTCATTAGCAATGTTGCCGAAAAGTGGTTGTCTTTCAAAGTCCCTGTTTTGAACGGCGTTCGTCAGGTCAAGATAGAGTTGAAGAGACACATCCCGTCATATCTCACTATTTGTGGATACAGGGCGATCGTTATGTACGACGGACAACCTAGAACTTGTGCAGGTTGTGGTGCCACTGATCACGTTCGCGCTCAGTGTATGCAGCGACGAGTGACGCAATTACCACCTGGCGAAAGGACGGAAACTAACAGGATGTCGACACTGCCTCTCACATATGTAGCGGCAGTCCGCTCGACCACGGCCGCGGCGGTGCAACCTGACGTGGTCACAGATCCCAGGGCTTCGGCCACTGATCTAGATACGCCCATGGACACTTCCAGTCTGGACGGCATCGCTGTTCCTACTACAGAAGTACCGGTGGCCAGTAGCATCCCGGCGGTTCCGTCTTTAGACAGCCACCAAGAGGTTGCTCACTCCCAGGAAGCTCACACTGGTCGCCACGTTAACAGCAATATGGATCCCATTTCAGTTCAGAATGCACTTCCTCCTGCACAGGACTCCACTTCTTCCTCGTCGGCTGCAGAACTTCAAAGAGTCGAAACTTCTCCCAAGAAACACAAGAAAAGGAGGATCGCCCACAAAGATGCCGCCCACACCGCACCACCTTTGCGCGAAAAAGGGGCGCAAATTGCCCGTTCCTTGCCTGACGTCTCTCTTGACCACCCCACTGAACAGCCACTGCATGAGACCCCACAGGTCTCGGACGTCTCCGTGCCCCACCCCGATGGTGACGGCCAGGTCGCTGCGAACGAGGAACAGAACCCTCGTGAGGACCTCAGGGATACCCCCGAACATCAATCTCAAAATGATCAGGGCTCAATTGGCGAGGTGGCCGCTGTTCATGTGGTCAATTGGGCAGATGACACTGACGATGTAATAATGGACCAGAGCCTGTCTGTGGTAGGGCCATCTCCAGGAAATTTACCCGCATTACCGGTCGGCGACTTTAAGTACGACACGACCTGTCTCAAAACACCCGACGGGGGACGATGATTACCTATCTGATACATACTAAAGGTTATAATTTTCTGTGCTTCTGCATATCTACTTTGCTTTTTTCTCTTTCTGCCAACATTTAACAGTTCATGCAGTCCTACCAGGATTATAAGTTAGCTACAATTAACGTTAATAGAATTACTTCTGTACAGAAGCTCTCTAGCTTTCGTGATTATTTATACAGCTGCGATGCTGATATTGTGCTGTTGCAGGAGGTCGATGATAAATTTCAGCCTGACATTCCTGGCTACCAATTACTCAAAAACACCACCCCAGACAGTTCTTCAGGTACCGCTCTATTAACCAAAGTGGGCGTGGCCGTCTCCGACGTTGAACGACTCGAAAATGGCAGGGGTATAGCGTGCCTTATCAACGGCATTAGATTTGTCAATGTATATGCCCCTTCCGGGAATCAGAATAGAACGAGACGAGCTCAGTTCTTTGCCACTGACTTATTATATCTTTTGCGCCGCAGCCGGGAGGACGTGGTTATCGGAGGCGATTTTAATTGTGTTTTGAAGCCAAAGGACCAATGGCCGAACTTTAATGGATGTGCCGCTCTCGGCGAAACAGTACGTCAATTAGAGCTGGAGGATACGTGGGAAATAACACACGGGGAACAACGGTGCTTCACGTACCATACTGCACAAATGGCCAGCCGCCTCGACAGGATCTACGTGGGGAAAACCCTGCGTGAGCGGGTATCTTCCTCGGAAACGTGGCCCCTGTATTTTTCCGACCATTTAGCTTACCATTGTATCATTCGTATGGCGCGCCAGCAAACTTTCCGTGGGCGGACAGGATGGAAACTTAACGTCAGTATTCTCAGGGAACAGGAGTTACGAGACCGTCTACAAGAAGCCTGGGAAATTTGTTTACGTCGACGACCAACATTCCCATCGGTAACGCAGTGGTGGTGCCGTTGTGCAAAACCTAGGCTTATTCGTTGTTTGAAGGCGTATAGTTCTGACAGGAGCCGGATGCAGAAAGAGACTTTTGACTTTTATTTTCGCTGTCTCCGTGACTTGTATTCTGAAGCACATGTCACGCAGGAACAATTTCTTCAGATTAAACGGATCAAATCAAAGTTGACGCTCCTCAAACGCAGGCAAATGGAAGGCGTTAAAATCCGTTCGCGAGATAGCGCCGGCACTTCTGACGAACAACCATCCGCCTTCCACCTAGGGACAGAGAAACGCCGCGCACGACAAAAATTGATTACCCGCTTACGAACTGAAGACGGTACCTTTGTGACGACCCAGGCTGCAATTAAGGAGTCTCTAACGGACTACTACGAGCGACTATACAGAGCACAACCAGCCGATGATGCGGCAATCGCGGCGATGCATGCATATCTTCCGACAACGCTCGATGAGGACGACAGGCAATTGTTGATCAGTGACGTCACCGCGGTGGAGATTCGGGAGGCACTGAGCAGGGCTCAGGCCAACAAATCGCCCGGCATTGATGGTCTGCCGATTGAATTTTATAAGCAGTTCTGGGACCTCCTCGAACATTGTTTTGTTTGCATCTGCAATGAACTGCGCGCTGGCCAACAGATACCAGATGGTTTCAATGACAGCCTGATCGTTTTGGTCCCAAAAGAATACCCCCATCAGGATATTGCCAAATTCCGCCCTATCTCCCTGTTGAACTCTGACTACAAGATTGTGGCCCGCGTCATAGCAGGTAGACTTAAACATGTCCTTGCAAAAATTATACATCACAGCCAGGCAGCAGCGGTCCCGGGCCGCACGATCTTTAAATGTCTTGCCGATTACAGGGAGCTCATTTCGTTTACTGCCATCACACGCCCGGAAGCAGCAATCTTGGCTTTAGATCAATGTCAGGCCTTTGATCGGATCCTGCATCGCTACCTCTTCCACACCATGAACCACTTAGGATTTGGTGACGGCTTTACTGCAATGGTCAGCAACATGTATACCTCGGCCACTTCTCAGATCATCGTCAATGGTCAATTCACCCGGCGGATTCCGATTCAGCGGTCAATCAGACAGGGCTGTCCCATGTCCATGTGTCTCTTCGTGATCGCCATTGAGCCACTTGTAAGGATGCTGAATTGTAACCTTCCAGGTTTAAACCTGTATTCCAGCACCCTCAAATGCATTGCGTACGCCGACGATGTGGGTGTCATTGTGCGTTCGGAACAAGACCTCACGGCCGTTAGGAATAGTATCACCGATTACGAGCGAGCCTCCGGTTCTCAGCTAAACTATGGAAAGACTTGCCTCCTGCCTATAGGCAGTGGATTTCGCACAGACGCCCCTTTGCCGTACAGAAGATGTGCGACTCTCAAACTTCTTGGTATCAAGATGAGCAGTTGCCCCCTACGAACAACGGTAGACAATTGGAAACATCTTTTGGCTATGTCTCGGGGCTGCTTACAGTATCATAAAGGCAGAGAACAGGACTTATTGCAGAGAGTTCATTTCGTTAATACCATGACTCTCTCGAAAATTTGGTATGTCGGGCAAATACTTCCTGTGGTCGACAGTGTTGCGAGGAAAATTATGTCGGCAGTAGGTTGGTACATCTGGAGGGGTGACATCTTCAAGGTGGGCATCAATGTCATCACTCTCCCACCAGACAAAGGCGGCCTCGGCCTGACGGATGTTCAAACCAAATGTAAGGCACTCTTGATCCGGCGTACACTGCAGCTCTGCCACGAATATCCTGACAGCGCGCTGAGTATGGCCATTCGCACATTTCAGCCTCAGACTATGCACATCCCCATCAACCTTCGGGAAACGCATTTCAAAGCAAACCACATTAGGATGTTTCTTTTAGAAAGTAGTTATCTCCAAATGAAATCGAGAGTCCCGCTACGTGACCTTACCACTGCCAACCTCTACCGGCTACTGAACGACACAGGCAGGGTCAACCGCATGGAACTGAAGTATCCCTCTAAAGACTGGGCTCTAATCTGGAAGACTATACATAACAAAGTGCTAGATACCGGTATTCGATCACTGTGGTATAAAGTTGTTAATGAAACTCTACCCACAGCCGAAAAACTTCATAAAATACATTTGTCAGCTACTGACAAATGTAGGGAGTGCGGCCTTGTCGACACTTTGCAACACAGATGTGTTTGTGGTGCGAACAGTCTTATTTGGGAATGGTGTAGAATGAACATGGCTTTGATCTGCCGCACGGCACGACGGCACATCTCTCTTACGTCCGTGCTCCAACCCGACGACGCTTACTACCCCACAACCAAGGCAAACACCTGGACGTGGTTGGCTGGACACACCCTATGTTACTTACTTGGCGCCCAGGAGGGGCGTTCCTACCTGGACTACAGATTATACCTCGCCACACAGGCACAACTGCTAATGCAGGATGTCAAACATAGGCAAAAGTTTGCAAATTATATCTCAGCGCTACAAATCACGACCCTGTAAACGAATTCAGTAAGGTTTCTTCCACGGCCACGTATACATCCACCTTATCAAATATAAATGAAAATCTCAATAAATAAATTACAAATAAAAAAAAAAAAAACAAATATGTCCAACGAAAACAATGAAACAACGAAAAAGAAGAAAAGGAACAAAGTCGACACTCATGGTGTCTGCAGTCGTCACTGATTGGGAATGTTCATGCTTGGTGTTTTCAATGTCTTGTTTAACCTAGCCCTTCGTCTCCGTTAATTCAGCAGGAATTTGATTTACATTCTCCCAACATGGATGGTGAAGCTGACCATTCGTTTGGACGTGATGTCCACTGGGTTTTTCGTTTATGTTTTATGTTTGCAAACTTACATGGAAGATGTATCCGTTTCACTCAACTGCGATCATTACTTGCTTCTTTATTTATTTGACGTCGACGAGGGAAGATGAAACAGGATTTATTTCTTCAATTTTTTCTTTCCTTCTTCTTCCAATCATTCCGCGGCAACATGGATTTCATCATTTCTCTTTTCCACATTCGTATGCAGAGCGCAGTTTTTGGCGGCTGAGTCGTTCGGAGCTAAGAGAAGGAGACTTGGGAAACCACACAGCAAAAATGGAATATATCAGACTAGGTCCAAGCCATCGCTTGGGGAAGCCAAAGGCATAACAAACTTTCGAGAAGACGAGCTTTGAATGACGTCGGCACCCTGCAACTCCGCATGCAGTAAAATCAAATAAACAATATTAACAAAAACAAAAAAAAAAGAACAAACAAAAAAAAACAACAACAAAAAACAAAAATAAAACAAAAACAACAATAAAAAAAAATTTTTTTTCAATATCACTTCAAACAAAAAGGAATCAAAATATAACAACTATACATTTCAAAATATACACAGTGAAATAGCATCACAAGAGTATAGCATCGAAGCTAGCCGAAGAAGGCAAAAAAGGTGAGCGAATGGATGGGCTGTATGGGGCGATAAAAAAAAGAAAAAAAAAAAACAAAAAAAAAGTTGAAAAAAAAAAAAAAAAAAGTCGTAGAGCAAAAAAAAAAAAAAAAAAAAAAAAGTTGGTTAGAGCGTCGTGCTAATAACGCGAAGGTCGTGGGTTCGATCCCCCCACGGGCCACTACTCTTTTACTACTGCGAAAAGGCAGCGCCGATTTCAGCTGGCGAGTGTGATGACCAAATGATCATCACCCTGCGTGGAAGTTGACAGAGGATCCGAACCCGACTCGTCGGGAAGCACTACAGCATTCACTCGGCAATGGCCATAATATCTTGAATACACTGGTTAGAGAAAATGAAAGAAAATGTCCGATTGCCGATGCGTAACAACTTTGGCCCTTGTCAGTACTTGGGCGGGTGAGCGCATGGGAACACAGGGCACTATTGGCAGTTTTACTTCCTATTTTTGTTTCTCCTGTGTTTTCGGAGCTACAGCCCGATTCGGTCAGGGAGACGCCACCGTGAAATGAAGGGGGCGTGCTGTGTGTCCATCGCCTCGCCTCTCCTTACCTCTCTCAGTCGTTTCTCGTGCTTGTCGTTTTGATATAGGCCGATTTGAGAGCGTCAGCTCTCGCGTCAGCTGAGCAAAGTCGAGACAAGTCGAGACACACTAAGGGCTGGTATGCAGCGAGTAAGAGGGCGAAAAAACAATAGTTTAAGAGCGCGTGGCAAAAGTACTCATACGCGAAATTAAAAGCGTGCTGCGGTGGCCGGGAATCGAACCCGGATCAACTGCTTGGAAGGCAACTATGCTGACCATTACACCACCACGGCACAAGCGAGCGCCCCGCCACCGCGCTGAGTCGGCTTCCCGCCTGTCGGCAGCGGCCGAAGGTGATCGTACCCGGCAGGCGCATTTCGAGGCAGGCTAGGGGAGCACATCCAGACGCATTCGGACAGCGTATCCGCGCACATTTCGCACCCTTTGGCAAGAGCCGGCGCCGGCGACGCAAGAGTACGCAGAGGACCGCGTTCTGGCGGCATCTTTAAGCAGTGCAGTGCAGGATTCAGCGTCTGCAGCATCTTCTCCACAGAATGCTACGGCGCTTGACGGCAGTCCCACTTTCCCTTGAGACATCTGCTCGGGAAGCAGCGCGAAGGTACCGCTGGCCCGAGCATCGGTGGTTCAGTGGTAGAATGCTCGCCTGCCACGCGGGCGGCCCGGGTTCGATTCCCGGCCGATGCATCATTTTGTTTTTTCTCCGGTAGGGGTGCTGCGTGTCTTTCGCACTCGAACTGCGTGAGCCATGAGAATGAACCGCGGGATTCCGTGTGGAAAGAACCAATCATGCAGCGCGGACGACTGCTCGTTTCGACTCCTGCGTGCTATTGTACATACTGGCGTCGGCCTAGCATCGCAAGTTGCCTGCCGCGCCGGGAACGCACGTGTAGCAACAGAAAAAATGAGCCAGGGAGTGCAGACTCTCTACCACTTGTATTCGGTACTTACCAAGATTCCAGAAGGTCTGACGATCGCCTGCCTCGGTAGCGCAGTAGGCAGCGCGTAAGTCTCATAATCTTAAGGTCGTGAGTTCGATCCTCACCCGGGGCATCTAATTTTCTGTGACTGATGGTGGTGCTGTTGCTAGGGCGCCAACTTATTTCTTGTTTGTTATCCACAACGTTTCAACGCTTCAGCGGGAAAATGTTTACTTCCTGTTATTGCTACATACAGCTTCCCTTTTCCTCTTCTCCCAGCAGAGCATGAAGCCAAAAGCATTGCTCTGCGACGTTTGAGGTGCGCGCCTTGCCAGTCAGTATGTGCAAAGATGCTCGCAAAGAGAGCGACAATGCGACAAGCGACCGTACGAACGATCGACTGCAACGGCCGCATCCGGTGTGGTCTAGTGGCTAGGATACCTGGCTTTCACCCAGGAGGCCTGGGTTCGATTCCCGGTACCGGAACGGAATTTTTTCCACACGAATCGTGACAAGTTTGAGCTGTCCGAGCGGCCGTTTCCCGTCCTGCTCGCAATATAGCTACTGTTTCGTGACCGTCAGCAGAATATAGACTAGGGAAGCAGACACACGACGACCATAGGAATGGTGCATGGCTTCATGCCACCTGATTCCAGCGTAGGGCTGAGCAACTGCATCTGCCGAGGCCCGTTAGCTCAGTTGGTTAGAGCGTCGTGCTAATAACGCGAAGGTCGTGGGTTCGATCCCCCCACGGGCCACTACTCTTTTACTACTGCGAAAAGGCAGCGCCGATTTCAGCTGGCGAGTGTGATGACCAAATGATCATCACCCTGCGTGGAAGTTGACAGAGGATCCGAACCCGACTCGTCGGGAAGCACTACAGCATTCACTCGGCAATGGCCATAATATCTTGAATACACTGGTTAGAGAAAATGAAAGAAAATGTCCGATTGCCGATGCGTAACAACTTTGGCCCTTGTCAGTACTTGGGCGGGTGAGCGCATGGGAACACAGGGCACTATTGGCAGTTTTACTTCCTATTTTTGTTTCTCCTGTGTTTTCGGAGCTACAGCCCGATTCGGTCAGGGAGACGCCACCGTGAAATGAAGGGGGCGTGCTGTGTGTCCATCGCCTCGCCTCTCCTTACCTCTCTCAGTCGTTTCTCGTGCTTGTCGTTTTGATATAGGCCGATTTGAGAGCGTCAGCTCTCGCGTCAGCTGAGCAAAGTCGAGACAAGTCGAGACACACTAAGGGCTGGTATGCAGCGAGTAAGAGGGCGAAAAAACAATAGTTTAAGAGCGCGTGGCAAAAGTACTCATACGCGAAATTAAAAGCGTGCTGCGGTGGCCGGGAATCGAACCCGGATCAACTGCTTGGAAGGCAACTATGCTGACCATTACACCACCACGGCACAAGCGAGCGCCCCGCCACCGCGCTGAGTCGGCTTCCCGCCTGTCGGCAGCGGCCGAAGGTGATCGTACCCGGCAGGCGCATTTCGAGGCAGGCTAGGGGAGCACATCCAGACGCATTCGGACAGCGTATCCGCGCACATTTCGCACCCTTTGGCAAGAGCCGGCGCCGGCGACGCAAGAGTACGCAGAGGACCGCGTTCTGGCGGCATCTTTAAGCAGTGCAGTGCAGGATTCAGCGTCTGCAGCATCTTCTCCACAGAATGCTACGGCGCTTGACGGCAGTCCCACTTTCCCTTGAGACATCTGCTCGGGAAGCAGCGCGAAGGTACCGCTGGCCCGAGCATCGGTGGTTCAGTGGTATAATGCTCGCCTGCCACGCGGGCGGCCCGGGTTCGATTCCCGGCCGATGCATCATTTTGTTTTTTCTCCGGTAGGGGTGCTGCGTGTCTTTCGCACTCGAACTGCGTGAGCCATGAGAATGAACCGCGGGATTCCGTGTGGAAAGAACCAATCATGCAGCGCGGACGACTGCTCGTTTCGACTCCTGCGTGCTATTGTACATACTGGCGTCGGCCTAGCATCGCAAGTTGCCTGCCGCGCCGGGAATGCACGTGTAGCAACAGAAAAAATGAGCCAGGGAGTGCAGACTCTCTACCACTTGTATTCGGTACGTACCAAGATTCCAGAAGGTCTGACGACCGCCTGCCTCGGTAGCGCAGTAGGCAGCGCGTAAGTCTCATAATCTTAAGGTCGTGAGTTCGATCCTCACCCGGGGCATCTAATTTTCTGTGACTGATGGTGGTGCTGTTGCTAGGGCGCCAACTTATTTCTTGTTTGTTATCCACAACGTTTCAACGCTTCAGCGGGAAAATGTTTACTTCCTGTTATTGCTACATACAGCTTCCCTTTTCCTCTTCTCCCAGCAGAGCATGAAGCCAAAAGCATTGCTCTGCGACGTTTGAGGTGCGCGCCTTGCCAGTCAGTATGTGCAAAGATGCTCGCAAAGAGAGCGACAATGCGACAAGCGACCGTACGAACGGTCGACTGAAACGGCCGCATCCGGTGTGGTCTAGTGGCTAGGATACCTGGCTTTCACCCAGGAGGCCCGGGTTCGATTCCCGGTACCGGAACGGAATTTTTTCCACACGAATCGTGACAAGTTTGAGCTGTCCGAGCGGCCGTTTCCCGTCCTGCTCGCAATATAGCTACTGTTTCGTGACCGTCAGCAGAATATAGACTAGGGAAGCAGACACACGACGACCATAGGAATGGTGCATGGCTTCATGCCACCTGATTCCAGCGTAGGGCTGAGCAACTGCATCTGCCGAGGCCCGTTAGCTCAGTTGGTTAGAGCGTCGTGCTAATAACGCGAAGGTCGTGGGTTCGATCCCCCCACGGGCCACTACTCTTTTACTACTGCGAAAAGGCAGCGCCGATTTCAGCTGGCGAGTGTGATGACCAAATGATCATCACCCTGCGTGGAAGTTGACAGAGGATCCGAACCCGACTCGTCGGGAAGCACTACAGCATTCACTCGGCAATGGCCATAATATCTTGAATACACTGGTTAGAGATAATGAAAGAAAATGTCCGATTGCCGATGCGTAACAACTTTGGCCCTTGTCAGTACTTGGGCGGGTGAGCGCATGGGAACACAGGGCACTATTGGCAGTTTTACTTCCTATTTTTGTTTCTCCTGTGTTTTCGGAGCTACAGCCCGATTCGGTCAGGGAGACGCCACCGTGAAATGAAGGGGGCGTGCTGTGTGTCCATCGCCTCGCCTCTCCTTACCTCTCTCAGTCGTTTCTCGTGCTTGTCGTTTTGATATAGGCCGATTTGAGAGCGTCAGCTCTCGCGTCAGCTGAGCAAAGTCGAGACAAGTCGAGACACACTAAGGGCTGGTATGCAGCGAGTAAGAGGGCGAAAAAACAATAGTTTAAGAGCGCGTGGCAAAAGTACTCATACGCGAAATTAAAAGCGTGCTGCGGTGGCCGGGAATCGAACCCGGATCAACTGCTTGGAAGGCAACTATGCTGACCATTACACCACCACGGCACAAGCGAGCGCCCCGCCACCGCGCTGAGTCGGCTTCCCGCCTGTCGGCAGCGGCCGAAGGTGATCGTACCCGGCAGGCGCATTTCGAGGCAGGCTAGGGGAGCACATCCAGACGCATTCGGACAGCGTATCCGCGCACATTTCGCACCCTTTGGCAAGAGCCGGCGCCGGCGACGCAAGAGTACGCAGAGGACCGCGTTCTGGCGGCATCTTTAAGCAGTGCAGTGCAGGATTCAGCGTCTGCAGCATCTTCTCCACAGAATGCTACGGCGCTTGACGGCAGTCCCACTTTCCCTTGAGACATCTGCTCGGGAAGCAGCGCGAAGGTACCGCTGGCCCGAGCATCGGTGGTTCAGTGGTAGAATGCTCGCCTGCCACGCGGGCGGCCCGGGTTCGATTCCCGGCCGATGCATCATTTTGTTTTTTCTCCGGTAGGGGTGCTGCGTGTCTTTCGCACTCGAACTGCGTGAGCCATGAGAATGAACCGCGGGATTCCGTGTGGAAAGAACCAATCATGCAGCGCGGACGACTGCTCGTTTGGACTCCTGCGTGCTATTGTACATACTGGCGTCGGCCTAGCATCGCAAGTTGCCTGCCGCGCCGGGAATGCACGTGTAGCAACAGAAAAAATGAGCCAGGGAGTGCAGACTCTCTACCACTTGTATTCGGTACGTACCAAGATTCCAGAAGGTCTGACGACCGCCTGCCTCGGTAGCGCAGTAGGCAGCGCGTAAGTCTCATAATCTTAAGGTCGTGAGTTCGATCCTCACCCGGGGCATCTAATTTTCTGTGACTGATGGTGGTGCTGTTGCTAGGGCGCCAACTTATTTCTTGTTTGTTATCCACAACGTTTCAACGCTTCAGCGGGAAAATGTTTACTTCCTGTTATTGCTACATACAGCTTCCCTTTTCCTCTTCTCCCAGCAGAGCATGAAGCCAAAAGCATTGCTCTGCGACGTTTGAGGTGCGCGCCTTGCCAGTCAGTATGTGCAAAGATGCTCGCAAAGAGAGCGACAATGCGACAAGCGACCGTACGAACGGTCGACTGAAACGGCCGCATCCGGTGTGGTCTAGTGGCTAGGATACCTGGCTTTCACCCAGGAGGCCCGGGTTCGATTCCCGGTACCGGAACGGAATTTTTTCCACACGAATCGTGACAAGTTTGAGCTGTCCGAGCGGCCGTTTCCCGTCCTGCTCGCAATATAGCTACTGTTTCGTGACCGTCAGCAGAATATAGACTAGGGAAGCAGACACACGACGACCATAGGAATGGTGCATGGCTTCATGCCACCTGATTCCAGCGTAGGGCTGAGCAACTGCATCTGCCGAGGCCCGTTAGCTCAGTTGGTTAGAGCGTCGTGCTAATAACGCGAAGGTCGTGGGTTCGATCCCCCCACGGGCCACTACTCTTTTACTACTGCGAAAAGGCAGCGCCGATTTCAGCTGGCGAGTGTGATGACCAAATGATCATCACCCTGCGTGGAAGTTGACAGAGGATCCGAACCCGACTCGTCGGGAAGCACTACAGCATTCACTCGGCAATGGCCATAATATCTTGAATACACTGGTTAGAGATAATGAAAGAAAATGTCCGATTGCCGATGCGTAACAACTTTGGCCCTTGTCAGTACTTGGGCGGGTGAGCGCATGGGAACACAGGGCACTATTGGCAGTTTTACTTCCTATTTTTGTTTCTCCTGTGTTTTCGGAGCTACAGCCCGATTCGGTCAGGGAGACGCCACCGTGAAATGAAGGGGGCGTGCTGTGTGTCCATCGCCTCGCCTCTCCTTACCTCTCTCAGTCGTTTCTCGTGCTTGTCGTTTTGATATAGGCCGATTTGAGAGCGTCAGCTCTCGCGTCAGCTGAGCAAAGTCGAGACAAGTCGAGACACACTAAGGGCTGGTATGCAGCGAGTAAGAGGGCGAAAAAACAATAGTTTAAGAGCGCGTGGCAAAAGTACTCATACGCGAAATTAAAAGCGTGCTGCGGTGGCCGGGAATCGAACCCGGATCAACTGCTTGGAAGGCAACTATGCTGACCATTACACCACCACGGCACAAGCGAGCGCCCCGCCACCGCGCTGAGTCGGCTTCCCGCCTGTCGGCAGCGGCCGAAGGTGATCGTACCCGGCAGGCGCATTTCGAGGCAGGCTAGGGGAGCACATCCAGACGCATTCGGACAGCGTATCCGCGCACATTTCGCACCCTTTGGCAAGAGCCGGCGCCGGCGACGCAAGAGTACGCAGAGGACCGCGTTCTGGCGGCATCTTTAAGCAGTGCAGTGCAGGATTCAGCGTCTGCAGCATCTTCTCCACAGAATGCTACGGCGCTTGACGGCAGTCCCACTTTCCCTTGAGACATCTGCTCGGGAAGCAGCGCGAAGGTACCGCTGGCCCGAGCATCGGTGGTTCAGTGGTATAATGCTCGCCTGCCACGCGGGCGGCCCGTGTTCGATTCCCGGCCGATGCATCATTTTGTTTTTTCTCCGGTAGGGGTGCTGCGTGTCTTTCGCACTCGAACTGCGTGAGCCATGAGAATGAACCGCGGGATTCCGTGTGGAAAGAACCAATCATGCAGCGCGGACGACTGCTCGTTTCGACTCCTGCGTGCTATTGTACATACTGGCGTCGGCCTAGCATCGCAAGTTGCCTGCCGCGCCGGGAATGCACGTGTAGCAACAGAAAAAATGAGCCAGGGAGTGCAGACTCTCTACCACTTGTATTCGGTACGTACCAAGATTCCAGAAGGTCTGACGACCGCCTGCCTCGGTAGCGCAGTAGGCAGCGCGTAAGTCTCATAATCTTAAGGTCGTGAGTTCGATCCTCACCCGGGGCATCTAATTTTCTGTGACTGATGGTGGTGCTGTTGCTAGGGCGCCAACTTATTTCTTGTTTGTTATCCACAACGTTTCAACGCTTCAGCGGGAAAATGTTTACTTCCTGTTATTGCTACATACAGCTTCCCTTTTCCTCTTCTCCCAGCAGAGCATGAAGCCAAAAGCATTGCTCTGCGACGTTTGAGGTGCGCGCCTTGCCAGTCAGTATGTGCAAAGATGCTCGCAAAGAGAGCGACAATGCGACAAGCGACCGTACGAACGGTCGACTGAAACGGCCGCATCCGGTGTGGTCTAGTGGCTAGGATACCTGGCTTTCACCCAGGAGGCCCGGGTTCGATTCCCGGTACCGGAACGGAATTTTTTCCACACGAATCGTGACAAGTTTGAGCTGTCCGAGCGGCCGTTTCCCGTCCTGCTCGCAATATAGCTACTGTTTCGTGACCGTCAGCAGAATATAGACTAGGGAAGCAGACACACGACGACCATAGGAATGGTGCATGGCTTCATGCCACCTGATTCCAGCGTAGGGCTGAGCAACTGCATCTGCCGAGGCCCGTTAGCTCAGTTGGTTAGAGCGTCGTGCTAATAACGCGAAGGTCGTGGGTTCGATCCCCCCACGGGCCACTACTCTTTTACTACTGCGAAAAGGCAGCGCCGATTTCAGCTGGCGAGTGTGATGACCAAATGATCATCACCCTGCGTGGAAGTTGACAGAGGATCCGAACCCGACTCGTCGGGAAGCACTACAGCATTCACTCGGCAATGGCCATAATATCTTGAATACACTGGTTAGAGAAAATGAAAGAAAATGTCCGATTGCCGATGCGTAACAACTTTGGCCCTTGTCAGTACTTGGGCGGGTGAGCGCATGGGAACACAGGGCACTATTGGCAGTTTTACTTCCTATTTTTGTTTCTCCTGTGTTTTCGGAGCTACAGCCCGATTCGGTCAGGGAGACGCCACCGTGAAATGAAGGGGGCGTGCTGTGTGTCCATCGCCTCGCCTCTCCTTACCTCTCTCAGTCGTTTCTCGTGCTTGTCGTTTTGATATAGGCCGATTTGAGAGCGTCAGCTCTCGCGTCAGCTGAGCAAAGTCGAGACAAGTCGAGACACACTAAGGGCTGGTATGCAGCGAGTAAGAGGGCGAAAAAACAATAGTTTAAGAGCGCGTGGCAAAAGTACTCATACGCGAAATTAAAAGCGTGCTGCGGTGGCCGGGAATCGAACCCGGATCAACTGCTTGGAAGGCAACTATGCTGACCATTACACCACCACGGCACAAGCGAGCGCCCCGCCACCGCGCTGAGTCGGCTTCCCGCCTGTCGGCAGCGGCCGAAGGTGATCGTACCCGGCAGGCGCATTTCGAGGCAGGCTAGGGGAGCACATCCAGACGCATTCGGACAGCGTATCCGCGCACATTTCGCACCCTTTGGCAAGAGCCGGCGCCGGCGACGCAAGAGTACGCAGAGGACCGCGTTCTGGCGGCATCTTTAAGCAGTGCAGTGCAGGATTCAGCGTCTGCAGCATCTTCTCCACAGAATGCTACGGCGCTTGACGGCAGTCCCACTTTCCCTTGAGACATCTGCTCGGGAAGCAGCGCGAAGGTACCGCTGGCCCGAGCATCGGTGGTTCAGTGGTAGAATGCTCGCCTGCCACGCGGGCGGCCCGGGTTCGATTCCCGGCCGATGCATCATTTTGTTTTTTCTCCGGTAGGGGTGCTGCGTGTCTTTCGCACTCGAACTGCGTGAGCCATGAGAATGAACCGCGGGATTCCGTGTGGAAAGAACCAATCATGCAGCGCGGACGACTGCTCGTTTCGACTCCTGCGTGCTATTGTACATACTGGCGTCGGCCTAGCATCGCAAGTTGCCTGCCGCGCCGGGAATGCACGTGTAGCAACAGAAAAAATGAGCCAGGGAGTGCAGACTCTCTACCACTTGTATTCGGTACGTACCAAGATTCCAGAAGGTCTGACGACCGCCTGCCTCGGTAGCGCAGTAGGCAGCGCGTAAGTCTCATAATCTTAAGGTCGTGAGTTCGATCCTCACCCGGGGCATCTAATTTTCTGTGACTGATGGTGGTGCTGTTGCTAGGGCGCCAACTTATTTCTTGTTTGTTATCCACAACGTTTCAACGCTTCAGCGGGAAAATGTTTACTTCCTGTTATTGCTACATACAGCTTCCCTTTTCCTCTTCTCCCAGCAGAGCATGAAGCCAAAAGCATTGCTCTGCGACGTTTGAGGTGCGCGCCTTGCCAGTCAGTATGTGCAAAGATGCTCGCAAAGAGAGCGACAATGCGACAAGCGACCGTACGAACGGTCGACTGAAACGGCCGCATCCGGTGTGGTCTAGTGGCTAGGATACCTGGCTTTCACCCAGGAGGCCCGGGTTCGATTCCCGGTACCGGAACGGAATTTTTTCCACACGAATCGTGACAAGTTTGAGCTGTCCGAGCGGCCGTTTCCCGTCCTGCTCGCAATATAGCTACTGTTTCGTGACCGTCAGCAGAATATAGACTAGGGAAGCAGACACACGACGACCATAGGAATGGTGCATGGCTTCATGCCACCTGATTCCAGCGTAGGGCTGAGCAATTGCATCTGCCGAGGCCCGTTAGCTCAGTTGGTTAGAGCGTCGTGCTAATAACGCGAAGGTCGTGGGTTCGATCCCCCCACGGGCCACTACTCTTTTACTACTGCGAAAAGGCAGCGCCGATTTCAGCTGGCGAGTGTGATGACCAAATGATCATCACCCTGCGTGGAAGTTGACAGAGGATCCGAACCCGACTCGTCGGGAAGCACTACAGCATTCACTCGGCAATGGCCATAATATCTTGAATACACTGGTTAGAGAAAATGAAAGAAAATGTCCGATTGCCGATGCGTAACAACTTTGGCCCTTGTCAGTACTTGGGCGGGTGAGCGCATGGGAACACAGGGCACTATTGGCAGTTTTACTTCCTATTTTTGTTTCTCCTGTGTTTTCGGAGCTACAGCCCGATTCGGTCAGGGAGACGCCACCGTGAAATGAAGGGGGCGTGCTGTGTGTCCATCGCCTCGCCTCTCCTTACCTCTCTCAGTCGTTTCTCGTGCTTGTCGTTTTGATATAGGCCGATTTGAGAGCGTCAGCTCTCGCGTCAGCTGAGCAAAGTCGAGACAAGTCGAGACACACTAAGGGCTGGTATGCAGCGAGTAAGAGGGCGAGAAAACAATAGTTTAAGAGCGCGTGGCAAAAGTACTCATACGCGAAATTAAAAGCCTGCTGCGGTGGCCGGGAATCGAACCCGGATCAACCGCTTGGAAGGCAACTATGCTGACCATTACACCACCACCGCACAAGCGAGCGCCGCGCGTCCGCGCTGTGTCGGCTTCCCGCCAGTCGGCAGCGGCCGAAGGTGATCGTACCTGGCAG
Organism: Schistocerca americana; assembly: GCF_021461395.2. NCBI lineage: Eukaryota > Metazoa > Arthropoda > Insecta > Orthoptera > Acrididae > Schistocerca > Schistocerca americana. Next base: position 585,947 of record NW_025725220.1, read on the forward strand.
GCGCATTTCGAGGCGGGCTAGGGGAGCACATCCAGACGCATTCGGACAGCGTATCCGCGCACATTTCGCATCCTTTGGCAAGAGTTGGGCGCCGGCGACGCAAGAGTACGCAGAGGACCGCGTTCTGGCGGCATTTTTAAGCAGTTCAGTGCAGGATTCAGCGTCTGCAGCATCTTTTCCACAGAATGCTACGGCGCTTGACGGCAGTCCCACTTTCCCTTGAGACACCTGCTCGGGAAGCAGCGTCTAGTTACCGTTGGCTCGAGCATCGGTGGTTCAGTGGTAGAATGCTCGCCTGCCACGCGGGCGGCCCGGGTTCGATTCCCGGCCGATGCATCATTTTGCTTTTCCCGCGATATTGCTGCCGCGTGGCTTGCGCGCTTGAGATGCACGATCCACAAGAATGTATAGCTGGATTCCCTTGAGAAGAACCGAGAACGCAGCACTCGCGGGTCCCCACTAGGACGCTCGCATCATATTCTACAGACTAGCGTCGACCTGGCCTCACAAGTTGCTGTGTCCCGGTGCCTCCGAGGCACTGAACTTTAACGACAAGGAGTGCTGCCTATCGTTGCCAACAGCTGCAGCAACACCGCAATCAACTGGGCCGGCAGTGCACGTGTAGCAACAGAACACGTTATCGAGGAAGTACAGTGTCTCTACATCTAATATTGGGTAGGGTATTTACCCAGTTTCCAGGACAAGCGGTTCACCCGTGCGTCGGTAGCGCAGTAGGCAGCGCGTAAGTCTCATAATCTTAAGGTCGTCAGTTCGATCCTCACCCGGGGCGTTTAATTTTCTGTGACTGATGGTGGTGCTGTTGCTAGGGCGCCAACGTATTTCTTGTTTGTTATCCACAACGCTTCAGCGGGAAAATGTTTACTTCCTGTTATTGCTACTTACAGCTTCCCTTTTCCTCTTCTCCCAGCAGAGCATGAAGCCAAAAGCATTGCTCTGCGACGTTTGAGGTGCGCGCCTTGCCAGTCAGTACGTGCAAAGATGCTCGCAAAGAGAGAGGGGCGCCGACGCGGCACTCGACACGAAATGCGACAAGCGACCGTACGAACGGTCGAATGAAACGGCCACATCCGGTGTGGTCTAGTGGCTAGGATACCTGGCTTTCACCCAGGAGGCCCGGGTTCGATTCCCGGTACCGGAACGGAATTTTTTCCACACGAATCGTGACAAGTTTGAGCTGTCCGAGCGGCCGTTTCCCGTCCTGCTCGCAATATAGCTACTGTTTCGTGACCGTCAGCAGAATATAGACTAGGGAAGCAGACACACGACGCACATAGAAATGGTGTATGGCTTCATGCCACCTGTTTCCAGCGTAGGGCTGAGCAACTGCATCTGCCGAGGCCCGTTAGCTCAGTTGGTTAGAGCGTCGTGCTAATAACGCGAAGGTCGTGGGTTCGATCCCCCCACGGGCCACTACTCTTTTACTACTGCGAAAAGGCAGCGCCCATCTCAGCTGGCGAGTGTGATGACCAAAAGATCATCACCCTGCGTGGAAGTTGACAGACGATCCGAACCCGACTCGTCGGGAAGCACTACAGCATTCACTCGGCAATGGCCATAATATCTTGAATACACTGGTTCTCAACCGATAAAGAGAAAATGAAAGAAAATGTCCGATTGCCGATGCGTAACAACTTTGGCCCTTGTCAGTACTTGGGCGGGTGAGCGCATGGGAACACAGGGCACTATTGGCAGTTTTACTTCCTATTTTTGTTTCTCCTTTGTTTTCGGAGCTACAGCCCGATTCGGTCAGGGAGACGCCACCGTGAAATGAAGGGGGCGTGCTGTGTGTCCATCGCCTCGCCTCTCCTTACCTCTCTCAGTCGTTTCTCGTGCTTGTCGTTTTGATATAGGCCGATTTGAGAGCGTCAGCTCTCGCGTCAGCTGAGCAAAGTCGAGACAAGTCGAGACACACTAAGGGCTGGTATGCAGCGAGTAAGAGGGCGAGAAAACAATAGTTTAAGAGCGCGTGGCAAAAGTACTCATACGCGAAATTAAAAGCCTGCTGCGGTGGCCGGGAATCGAACCCGGATCAACCGCTTGGAAGGCAACTATGCTGACCATTACACCACCACCGCACAAGCGAGCGCCGCGCGTCCGCGCTGTGTCGGCTTCCCGCCAGTCGGCAGCGGCCGAAGGTGATCGTACCTGGCAGGCGCATTTCGAGGCGGGCTAGGGGAGCACATCCAGACGCATTCGGACAGCGTATCCGCGCACATTTCGCATCCTTTGGCAAGAGTTGGGCGCCGGCGACGCAAGAGTACGCAGAGGACCGCGTTCTGGCGGCATTTTTAAGCAGTTCAGTGCAGGATTCAGCGTCTGCAGCATCTTTTCCACAGAATGCTACGGCGCTTGACGGCAGTCCCACTTTCCCTTGAGACACCTGCTCGGGAAGCAGCGTCTAGTTACCGTTGGCTCGAGCATCGGTGGTTCAGTGGTAGAATGCTCGCCTGCCACGCGGGCGGCCCGGGTTCGATTCCCGGCCGATGCATCATTTTGCTTTTCCCGCGATATTGCTGCCGCGTGGCTTGCGCGCTTGAGATGCACGATCCACAAGAATGTATAGCTGGATTCCCTTGAGAAGAACCGAGAACGCAGCACTCGCGGGTCCCCACTAGGACGCTCGCATCATATTCTACAGACTAGCGTCGACCTGGCCTCACAAGTTGCTGTGTCCCGGTGCCTCCGAGGCACTGAACTTTAACGACAAGGAGTGCTGCCTATCGTTGCCAACAGCTGCAGCAACACCGCAATCAACTGGGCCGGCAGTGCACGTGTAGCAACAGAACACGTTATCGAGGAAGTACAGTGTCTCTACATCTAATATTGGGTAGGGTATTTACCCAGTTTCCAGGACAAGCGGTTCACCCGTGCGTCGGTAGCGCAGTAGGCAGCGCGTAAGTCTCATAATCTTAAGGTCGTCAGTTCGATCCTCACCCGGGGCGTTTAATTTTCTGTGACTGATGGTGGTGCTGTTGCTAGGGCGCCAACGTATTTCTTGTTTGTTATCCACAACGCTTCAGCGGGAAAATGTTTACTTCCTGTTATTGCTACTTACAGCTTCCCTTTTCCTCTTCTCCCAGCAGAGCATGAAGCCAAAAGCATTGCTCTGCGACGTTTGAGGTGCGCGCCTTGCCAGTCAGTACGTGCAAAGATGCTCGCAAAGAGAGAGGGGCGCCGACGCGGCACTCGACACGAAATGCGACAAGCGACCGTACGAACGGTCGAATGAAACGGCCACATCCGGTGTGGTCTAGTGGCTAGGATACCTGGCTTTCACCCAGGAGGCCCGGGTTCGATTCCCGGTACCGGAACGGAATTTTTTCCACACGAATCGTGACAAGTTTGAGCTGTCCGAGCGGCCGTTTCCCGTCCTGCTCGCAATATAGCTACTGTTTCGTGACCGTCAGCAGAATATAGACTAGGGAAGCAGACACACGACGCACATAGAAATGGTGTATGGCTTCATGCCACCTGTTTCCAGCGTAGGGCTGAGCAACTGCATCTGCCGAGGCCCGTTAGCTCAGTTGGTTAGAGCGTCGTGCTAATAACGCGAAGGTCGTGGGTTCGATCCCCCCACGGGCCACTACTCTTTTACTACTGCGAAAAGGCAGCGCCCATCTCAGCTGGCGAGTGTGATGACCAAAAGATCATCACCCTGCGTGGAAGTTGACAGACGATCCGAACCCGACTCGTCGGGAAGCACTACAGCATTCACTCGGCAATGGCCATAATATCTTGAATACACTGGTTCTCAACCGATAAAGAGAAAATGAAAGAAAATGTCCGATTGCCGATGCGTAACAACTTTGGCCCTTGTCAGTACTTGGGCGGGTGAGCGCATGGGAACACAGGGCACTATTGGCAGTTTTACTTCCTATTTTTGTTTCTCCTTTGTTTTCGGAGCTACAGCCCGATTCGGTCAGGGAGACGCCACCGTGAAATGAAGGGGGCGTGCTGTGTGTCCATCGCCTCGCCTCTCCTTACCTCTCTCAGTCGTTTCTCGTGCTTGTCGTTTTGATATAGGCCGATTTGAGAGCGTCAGCTCTCGCGTCAGCTGAGCAAAGTCGAGACAAGTCGAGACACACTAAGGGCTGGTATGCAGCGAGTAAGAGGGCGAGAAAACAATAGTTTAAGAGCGCGTGGCAAAAGTACTCATACGCGAAATTAAAAGCCTGCTGCGGTGGCCGGGAATCGAACCCGGATCAACCGCTTGGAAGGCAACTATGCTGACCATTACACCACCACCGCACAAGCGAGCGCCGCGCGTCCGCGCTGTGTCGGCTTCCCGCCAGTCGGCAGCGGCCGAAGGTGATCGTACCTGGCAGGCGCATTTCGAGGCGGGCTAGGGGAGCACATCCAGACGCATTCGGACAGCGTATCCGCGCACATTTCGCATCCTTTGGCAAGAGTTGGGCGCCGGCGACGCAAGAGTACGCAGAGGACCGCGTTCTGGCGGCATTTTTAAGCAGTTCAGTGCAGGATTCAGCGTCTGCAGCATCTTTTCCACAGAATGCTACGGCGCTTGACGGCAGTCCCACTTTCCCTTGAGACACCTGCTCGGGAAGCAGCGTCTAGTTACCGTTGGCTCGAGCATCGGTGGTTCAGTGGTAGAATGCTCGCCTGCCACGCGGGCGGCCCGGGTTCGATTCCCGGCCGATGCATCATTTTGCTTTTCCCGCGATATTGCTGCCGCGTGGCTTGCGCGCTTGAGATGCACGATCCACAAGAATGTATAGCTGGATTCCCTTGAGAAGAACCGAGAACGCAGCACTCGCGGGTCCCCACTAGGACGCTCGCATCATATTCTACAGACTAGCGTCGACCTGGCCTCACAAGTTGCTGTGTCCCGGTGCCTCCGAGGCACTGAACTTTAACGACAAGGAGTGCTGCCTATCGTTGCCAACAGCTGCAGCAACACCGCAATCAACTGGGCCGGCAGTGCACGTGTAGCAACAGAACACGTTATCGAGGAAGTACAGTGTCTCTACATCTAATATTGGGTAGGGTATTTACCCAGTTTCCAGGACAAGCGGTTCACCCGTGCCTCGGTAGCGCAGTAGGCAGCGCGTAAGTCTCATAATCTTAAGGTCGTCAGTTCGATCCTCACCCGGGGCGTTTAATTTTCTGTGACTGATGGTGGTGCTGTTGCTAGGGCGCCAACGTATTTCTTGTTTGTTATCCACAACGCTTCAGCGGGAAAATGTTTACTTCCTGTTATTGCTACTTACAGCTTCCCTTTTCCTCTTCTCCCAGCAGAGCATGAAGCCAAAAGCATTGCTCTGCGACGTTTGAGGTGCGCGCCTTGCCAGTCAGTACGTGCAAAGATGCTCGCAAAGAGAGAGGGGCGCCGACGCGGCACTCGACACGAAATGCGACAAGCGACCGTACGAACGGTCGAATGAAACGGCCACATCCGGTGTGGTCTAGTGGCTAGGATACCTGGCTTTCACCCAGGAGGCCCGGGTTCGATTCCCGGTACCGGAACGGAATTTTTTCCACACGAATCGTGACAAGTTTGAGCTGTCCGAGCGGCCGTTTCCCGTCCTGCTCGCAATATAGCTACTGTTTCGTGACCGTCAGCAGAATATAGACTAGGGAAGCAGACACACGACGCACATAGAAATGGTGTATGGCTTCATGCCACCTGTTTCCAGCGTAGGGCTGAGCAACTGCATCTGCCGAGGCCCGTTAGCTCAGTTGGTTAGAGCGTCGTGCTAATAACGCGAAGGTCGTGGGTTCGATCCCCCCACGGGCCACTACTCTTTTACTACTGCGAAAAGGCAGCGCCCATCTCAGCTGGCGAGTGTGATGACCAAAAGATCATCACCCTGCGTGGAAGTTGACAGACGATCCGAACCCGACTCGTCGGGAAGCACTACAGCATTCACTCGGCAATGGCCATAATATCTTGAATACACTGGTTCTCAACCGATAAAGAGAAAATGAAAGAAAATGTCCGATTGCCGATGCGTAACAACTTTGGCCCTTGTCAGTACTTGGGCGGGTGAGCGCATGGGAACACAGGGCACTATTGGCAGTTTTACTTCCTATTTTTGTTTCTCCTTTGTTTTCGGAGCTACAGCCCGATTCGGTCAGGGAGACGCCACCGTGAAATGAAGGGGGCGTGCTGTGTGTCCATCGCCTCGCCTCTCCTTACCTCTCTCAGTCGTTTCTCGTGCTTGTCGTTTTGATATAGGCCGATTTGAGAGCGTCAGCTCTCGCGTCAGCTGAGCAAAGTCGAGACAAGTCGAGACACACTAAGGGCTGGTATGCAGCGAGTAAGAGGGCGAGAAAACAATAGTTTAAGAGCGCGTGGCAAAAGTACTCATACGCGAAATTAAAAGCCTGCTGCGGTGGCCGGGAATCGAACCCGGATCAACCGCTTGGAAGGCAACTATGCTGACCATTACACCACCACCGCACAAGCGAGCGCCGCGCGTCCGCGCTGTGTCGGCTTCCCGCCAGTCGGCAGCGGCCGAAGGTGATCGTACCTGGCAGGCGCATTTCGAGGCGGGCTAGGGGAGCACATCCAGACGCATTCGGACAGCGTATCCGCGCACATTTCGCATCCTTTGGCAAGAGTTGGGCGCCGGCGACGCAAGAGTACGCAGAGGACCGCGTTCTGGCGGCATTTTTAAGCAGTTCAGTGCAGGATTCAGCGTCTGCAGCATCTTTTCCACAGAATGCTACGGCGCTTGACGGCAGTCCCACTTTCCCTTGAGACACCTGCTCGGGAAGCAGCGTCTAGTTACCGTTGGCTCGAGCATCGGTGGTTCAGTGGTAGAATGCTCGCCTGCCACGCGGGCGGCCCGGGTTCGATTCGCGGCCGATGCATCATTTTGCTTTTCCCGCGATATTGCTGCCGCGTGGCTTGCGCGCTTGAGATGCACGATCCACAAGAATGTATAGCTGGATTCCCTTGAGAAGAACCGAGAACGCAGCACTCGCGGGTCCCCACTAGGACGCTCGCATCATATTCTACAGACTAGCGTCGACCTGGCCTCACAAGTTGCTGTGTCCCGGTGCCTCCGAGGCACTGAACTTTAACGACAAGGAGTGCTGCCTATCGTTGCCAACAGCTGCAGCAACACCGCAATCAACTGGGCCGGCAGTGCACGTGTAGCAACAGAACACGTTATCGAGGAAGTACAGTGTCTCTACATCTAATATTGGGTAGGGTATTTACCCAGTTTCCAGGACAAGCGGTTCACCCGTGCCTCGGTAGCGCAGTAGGCAGCGCGTAAGTCTCATAATCTTAAGGTCGTCAGTTCGATCCTCACCCGGGGCGTTTAATTTTCTGTGACTGATGGTGGTGCTGTTGCTAGGGCGCCAACGTATTTCTTGTTTGTTATCCACAACGCTTCAGCGGGAAAATGTTTACTTCCTGTTATTGCTACTTACAGCTTCCCTTTTCCTCTTCTCCCAGCAGAGCATGAAGCCAAAAGCATTGCTCTGCGACGTTTGAGGTGCGCGCCTTGCCAGTCAGTACGTGCAAAGATGCTCGCAAAGAGAGAGGGGCGCCGACGCGGCACTCGACACGAAATGCGACAAGCGACCGTACGAACGGTCGAATGAAACGGCCACATCCGGTGTGGTCTAGTGGCTAGGATACCTGGCTTTCACCCAGGAGGCCCGGGTTCGATTCCCGGTACCGGAACGGAATTTTTTCCACACGAATCGTGACAAGTTTGAGCTGTCCGAGCGGCCGTTTCCCGTCCTGCTCGCAATATAGCTACTGTTTCGTGACCGTCAGCAGAATATAGACTAGGGAAGCAGACACACGACGCACATAGAAATGGTGTATGGCTTCATGCCACCTGTTTCCAGCGTAGGGCTGAGCAACTGCATCTGCCGAGGCCCGTTAGCTCAGTTGGTTAGAGCGTCGTGCTAATAACGCGAAGGTCGTGGGTTCGATCCCCCCACGGGCCACTACTCTTTTACTACTGCGAAAAGGCAGCGCCCATCTCAGCTGGCGAGTGTGATGACCAAAAGATCATCACCCTGCGTGGAAGTTGACAGACGATCCGAACCCGACTCGTCGGGAAGCACTACAGCATTCACTCGGCAATGGCCATAATATCTTGAATACACTGGTTCTCAACCGATAAAGAGAAAATGAAAGAAAATGTCCGATTGCCGATGCGTAACAACTTTGGCCCTTGTCAGTACTTGGGCGGGTGAGCGCATGGGAACACAGGGCACTATTGGCAGTTTTACTTCCTATTTTTGTTTCTCCTTTGTTTTCGGAGCTACAGCCCGATTCGGTCAGGGAGACGCCACCGTGAAATGAAGGGGGCGTGCTGTGTGTCCATCGCCTCGCCTCTCCTTACCTCTCTCAGTCGTTTCTCGTGCTTGTCGTTTTGATATAGGCCGATTTGAGAGCGTCAGCTCTCGCGTCAGCTGAGCAAAGTCGAGACAAGTCGAGACACACTAAGGGCTGGTATGCAGCGAGTAAGAGGGCGAGAAAACAATAGTTTAAGAGCGCGTGGCAAAAGTACTCATACGCGAAATTAAAAGCCTGCTGCGGTGGCCGGGAATCGAACCCGGATCAACCGCTTGGAAGGCAACTATGCTGACCATTACACCACCACCGCACAAGCGAGCGCCGCGCGTCCGCGCTGTGTCGGCTTCCCGCCAGTCGGCAGCGGCCGAAGGTGATCGTACCTGGCAGGCGCATTTCGAGGCGGGCTAGGGGAGCACATCCAGACGCATTCGGACAGCGTATCCGCGCACATTTCGCATCCTTTGGCAAGAGTTGGGCGCCGGCGACGCAAGAGTACGCAGAGGACCGCGTTCTGGCGGCATTTTTAAGCAGTTCAGTGCAGGATTCAGCGTCTGCAGCATCTTTTCCACAGAATGCTACGGCGCTTGACGGCAGTCCCACTTTCCCTTGAGACACCTGCTCGGGAAGCAGCGTCTAGTTACCGTTGGCTCGAGCATCGGTGGTTCAGTGGTAGAACGCTCGCCTGCCACGCGGGCGGCCCGGGTTCGATTCCCGGCCGATGCATCATTTTGCTTTTCCCGCGATATTGCTGCCGCGTGGCTTGCGCGCTTGAGATGCACGATCCACAAGAATGTATAGCTGGATTCCCTTGAGAAGAACCGAGAACGCAGCACTCGCGGGTCCCCACTAGGACGCTCGCATCATATTCTACAGACTAGCGTCGACCTGGCCTCACAAGTTGCTGTGTCCCGGTGCCTCCGAGGCACTGAACTTTAACGACAAGGAGTGCTGCCTATCGTTGCCAACAGCTGCAGCAACACCGCAATCAACTGGGCCGGCAGTGCACGTGTAGCAACAGAACACGTTATCGAGGAAGTACAGTGTCTCTACATCTAATATTGGGTAGGGTATTTACCCAGTTTCCAGGACAAGCGGTTCACCCGTGCCTCGGTAGCGCAGTAGGCAGCGCGTAAGTCTCATAATCTTAAGGTCGTCAGTTCGATCCTCACCCGGGGCGTTTAATTTTCTGTGACTGATGGTGGTGCTGTTGCTAGGGCGCCAACGTATTTCTTGTTTGTTATCCACAACGCTTCAGCGGGAAAATGTTTACTTCCTGTTATTGCTACTTACAGCTTCCCTTTTCCTCTTCTCCCAGCAGAGCATGAAGCCAAAAGCATTGCTCTGCGACGTTTGAGGTGCGCGCCTTGCCAGTCAGTACGTGCAAAGATGCTCGCAAAGAGAGAGGGGCGCCGACGCGGCACTCGACACGAAATGCGACAAGCGACCGTACGAACGGTCGAATGAAACGGCCACATCCGGTGTGGTCTAGTGGCTAGGATACCTGGCTTTCACCCAGGAGGCCCGGGTTCGATTCCCGGTACCGGAACGGAATTTTTTCCACACGAATCGTGACAAGTTTGAGCTGTCCGAGCGGCCGTTTCCCGTCCTGCTCGCAATATAGCTACTGTTTCGTGACCGTCAGCAGAATATAGACTAGGGAAGCAGACACACGACGCACATAGAAATGGTGTATGGCTTCATGCCACCTGTTTCCAGCGTAGGGCTGAGCAACTGCATCTGCCGAGGCCCGTTAGCTCAGTTGGTTAGAGCGTCGTGCTAATAACGCGAAGGTCGTGGGTTCGATCCCCCCACGGGCCACTACTCTTTTACTACTGCGAAAAGGCAGCGCCCATCTCAGCTGGCGAGTGTGATGACCAAAAGATCATCACCCTGCGTGGAAGTTGACAGACGATCCGAACCCGACTCGTCGGGAAGCACTACAGCATTCACTCGGCAATGGCCATAATATCTTGAATACACTGGTTCTCAACCGATAAAGAGAAAATGAAAGAAAATGTCCGATTGCCGATGCGTAACAACTTTGGCCCTTGTCAGTACTTGGGCGGGTGAGCGCATGGGAACACAGGGCACTATTGGCAGTTTTACTTCCTATTTTTGTTTCTCCTTTGTTTTCGGAGCTACAGCCCGATTCGGTCAGGGAGACGCCACCGTGAAATGAAGGGGGCGTGCTGTGTGTCCATCGCCTCGCCTCTCCTTACCTCTCTCAGTCGTTTCTCGTGCTTGTCGTTTTGATATAGGCCGATTTGAGAGCGTCAGCTCTCGCGTCAGCTGAGCAAAGTCGAGACAAGTCGAGACACACTAAGGGCTGGTATGCAGCGAGTAAGAGGGCGAGAAAACAATAGTTTAAGAGCGCGTGGCAAAAGTACTCATACGCGAAATTAAAAGCCTGCTGCGGTGGCCGGGAATCGAACCCGGATCAACCGCTTGGAAGGCAACTATGCTGACCATTACACCACCACCGCACAAGCGAGCGCCGCGCGTCCGCGCTGTGTCGGCTTCCCGCCAGTCGGCAGCGGCCGAAGGTGATCGTACCTGGCAGGCGCATTTCGAGGCGGGCTAGGGGAGCACATCCAGACGCATTCGGACAGCGTATCCGCGCACATTTCGCATCCTTTGGCAAGAGTTGGGCGCCGGCGACGCAAGAGTACGCAGAGGACCGCGTTCTGGCGGCATTTTTAAGCAGTTCAGTGCAGGATTCAGCGTCTGCAGCATCTTTTCCACAGAATGCTACGGCGCTTGACGGCAGTCCCACTTTCCCTTGAGACACCTGCTCGGGAAGCAGCGTCTAGTTACCGTTGGCTCGAGCATCGGTGGTTCAGTGGTAGAATGCTCGCCTGCCACGCGGGCGGCCCGGGTTCGATTCGCGGCCGATGCATCATTTTGCTTTTCCCGCGATATTGCTGCCGCGTGGCTTGCGCGCTTGAGATGCACGATCCACAAGAATGTATAGCTGGATTCCCTTGAGAAGAACCGAGAACGCAGCACTCGCGGGTCCCCACTAGGACGCTCGCATCATATTCTACAGACTAGCGTCGACCTGGCCTCACAAGTTGCTGTGTCCCGGTGCCTCCGAGGCACTGAACTTTAACGACAAGGAGTGCTGCCTATCGTTGCCAACAGCTGCAGCAACACCGCAATCAACTGGGCCGGCAGTGCACGTGTAGCAACAGAACACGTTATCGAGGAAGTACAGTGTCTCTACATCTAATATTGGGTAGGGTATTTACCCAGTTTCCAGGACAAGCGGTTCACCCGTGCCTCGGTAGCGCAGTAGGCAGCGCGTAAGTCTCATAATCTTAAGGTCGTCAGTTCGATCCTCACCCGGGGCGTTTAATTTTCTGTGACTGATGGTGGTGCTGTTGCTAGGGCGCCAACGTATTTCTTGTTTGTTATCCACAACGCTTCAGCGGGAAAATGTTTACTTCCTGTTATTGCTACTTACAGCTTCCCTTTTCCTCTTCTCCCAGCAGAGCATGAAGCCAAAAGCATTGCTCTGCGACGTTTGAGGTGCGCGCCTTGCCAGTCAGTACGTGCAAAGATGCTCGCAAAGAGAGAGGGGCGCCGACGCGGCACTCGACACGAAATGCGACAAGCGACCGTACGAACGGTCGAATGAAACGGCCACATCCGGTGTGGTCTAGTGGCTAGGATACCTGGCTTTCACCCAGGAGGCCCGGGTTCGATTCCCGGTACCGGAACGGAATTTTTTCCACACGAATCGTGACAAGTTTGAGCTGTCCGAGCGGCCGTTTCCCGTCCTGCTCGCAATATAGCTACTGTTTCGTGACCGTCAGCAGAATATAGACTAGGGAAGCAGACACACGACGCACATAGAAATGGTGTATGGCTTCATGCCACCTGTTTCCAGCGTAGGGCTGAGCAACTGCATCTGCCGAGGCCCGTTAGCTCAGTTGGTTAGAGCGTCGTGCTAATAACGCGAAGGTCGTGGGTTCGATCCCCCCACGGGCCACTACTCTTTTACTACTGCGAAAAGGCAGCGCCCATCTCAGCTGGCGAGTGTGATGACCAAAAGATCATCACCCTGCGTGGAAGTTGACAGACGATCCGAACCCGACTCGTCGGGAAGCACTACAGCATTCACTCGGCAATGGCCATAATATCTTGAATACACTGGTTCTCAACCGATAAAGAGAAAATGAAAGAAAATGTCCGATTGCCGATGCGTAACAACTTTGGCCCTTGTCAGTACTTGGGCGGGTGAGCGCATGGGAACACAGGGCACTATTGGCAGTTTTACTTCCTATTTTTGTTTCTCCTTTGTTTTCGGAGCTACAGCCCGATTCGGTCAGGGAGACGCCACCGTGAAATGAAGGGGGCGTGCTGTGTGTCCATCGCCTCGCCTCTCCTTACCTCTCTCAGTCGTTTCTCGTGCTTGTCGTTTTGATATAGGCCGATTTGAGAGCGTCAGCTCTCGCGTCAGCTGAGCAAAGTCGAGACAAGTCGAGACACACTAAGGGCTGGTATGCAGCGAGTAAGAGGGCGAGAAAACAATAGTTTAAGAGCGCGTGGCAAAAGTACTCATACGCGAAATTAAAAGCCTGCTGCGGTGGCCGGGAATCGAACCCGGATCAACCGCTTGGAAGGCAACTATGCTGACCATTACACCACCACCGCACAAGCGAGCGCCGCGCGTCCGCGCTGTGTCGGCTTCCCGCCAGTCGGCAGCGGCCGAAGGTGATCGTACCTGGCAGGCGCATTTCGAGGCGGGCTAGGGGAGCACATCCAGACGCATTCGGACAGCGTATCCGCGCACATTTCGCATCCTTTGGCAAGAGTTGGGCGCCGGCGACGCAAGAGTACGCAGAGGACCGCGTTCTGGCGGCATTTTTAAGCAGTTCAGTGCAGGATTCAGCGTCTGCAGCATCTTTTCCACAGAATGCTACGGCGCTTGACGGCAGTCCCACTTTCCCTTGAGACACCTGCTCGGGAAGCAGCGTCTAGTTACCGTTGGCTCGAGCATCGGTGGTTCAGTGGTAGAATGCTCGCCTGCCACGCGGGCGGCCCGGGTTCGATTCCCGGCCGATGCATCATTTTGCTTTTCCCGCGATATTGCTGCCGCGTGGCTTGCGCGCTTGAGATGCACGATCCACAAGAATGTATAGCTGGATTCCCTTGAGAAGAACCGAGAACGCAGCACTCGCGGGTCCCCACTAGGACGCTCGCATCATATTCTACAGACTAGCGTCGACCTGGCCTCACAAGTTGCTGTGTCCCGGTGCCTCCGAGGCACTGAACTTTAACGACAAGGAGTGCTGCCTATCGTTGCCAACAGCTGCAGCAACACCGCAATCAACTGGGCCGGCAGTGCACGTGTAGCAACAGAACACGTTATCGAGGAAGTACAGTGTCTCTACATCTAATATTGGGTAGGGTATTTACCCAGTTTCCAGGACAAGCGGTTCACCCGTGCCTCGGTAGCGCAGTAGGCAGCGCGTAAGTCTCATAATCTTAAGGTCGTCAGTTCGATCCTCACCCGGGGCGTTTAATTTTCTGTGACTGATGGTGGTGCTGTTGCTAGGGCGCCAACGTATTTCTTGTTTGTTATCCACAACGCTTCAGCGGGAAAATGTTTACTTCCTGTTATTGCTACTTACAGCTTCCCTTTTCCTCTTCTCCCAGCAGAGCATGAAGCCAAAAGCATTGCTCTGCGACGTTTGAGGTGCGCGCCTTGCCAGTCAGTACGTGCAAAGATGCTCGCAAAGAGAGAGGGGCGCCGACGCGGCACTCGACACGAAATGCGACAAGCGACCGTACGAACGGTCGAATGAAACGGCCACATCCGGTGTGGTCTAGTGGCTAGGATACCTGGCTTTCACCCAGGAGGCCCGGGTTCGATTCCCGGTACCGGAACGGAATTTTTTCCACACGAATCGTGACAAGTTTGAGCTGTCCGAGCGGCCGTTTCCCGTCCTGCTCGCAATATAGCTACTGTTTCGTGACCGTCAGCAGAATATAGACTAGGGAAGCAGACACACGACGCACATAGAAATGGTGTATGGCTTCATGCCACCTGTTTCCAGCGTAGGGCTGAGCAACTGCATCTGCCGAGGCCCGTTAGCTCAGTTGGTTAGAGCGTCGTGCTAATAACGCGAAGGTCGTGGGTTCGATCCCCCCACGGGCCACTACTCTTTTACTACTGCGAAAAGGCAGCGCCCATCTCAGCTGGCGAGTGTGATGACCAAAAGATCATCACCCTGCGTGGAAGTTGACAGACGATCCGAACCCGACTCGTCGGGAAGCACTACAGCATTCACTCGGCAATGGCCATAATATCTTGAATACACTGGTTCTCAACCGATAAAGAGAAAATGAAAGAAAATGTCCGATTGCCGATGCGTAACAACTTTGGCCCTTGTCAGTACTTGGGCGGGTGAGCGCATGGGAACACAGGGCACTATTGGCAGTTTTACTTCCTATTTTTGTTTCTCCTTTGTTTTCGGAGCTACAGCCCGATTCGGTCAGGGAGACGCCACCGTGAAATGAAGGGGGCGTGCTGTGTGTCCATCGCCTCGCCTCTCCTTACCTCTCTCAGTCGTTTCTCGTGCTTGTCGTTTTGATATAGGCCGATTTGAGAGCGTCAGCTCTCGCGTCAGCTGAGCAAAGTCGAGACAAGTCGAGACACACTAAGGGCTGGTATGCAGCGAGTAAGAGGGCGAGAAAACAATAGTTTAAGAGCGCGTGGCAAAAGTACTCATACGCGAAATTAAAAGCCTGCTGCGGTGGCCGGGAATCGAACCCGGATCAACCGCTTGGAAGGCAACTATGCTGACCATTACACCACCACCGCACAAGCGAGCGCCGCGCGTCCGCGCTGTGTCGGCTTCCCGCCAGTCGGCAGCGGCCGAAGGTGATCGTACCTGGCAGGCGCATTTCGAGGCGGGCTAGGGGAGCACATCCAGACGCATTCGGACAGCGTATCCGCGCACATTTCGCATCCTTTGGCAAGAGTTGGGCGCCGGCGACGCAAGAGTACGCAGAGGACCGCGTTCTGGCGGCATTTTTAAGCAGTTCAGTGCAGGATTCAGCGTCTGCAGCATCTTTTCCACAGAATGCTACGGCGCTTGACGGCAGTCCCACTTTCCCTTGAGACACCTGCTCGGGAAGCAGCGTCTAGTTACCGTTGGCTCGAGCATCGGTGGTTCAGTGGTAGAATGCTCGCCTGCCACGCGGGCGGCCCGGGTTCGATTCCCGGCCGATGCATCATTTTGCTTTTCCCGCGATATTGCTGCCGCGTGGCTTGCGCGCTTGAGATGCACGATCCACAAGAATGTATAGCTGGATTCCCTTGAGAAGAACCGAGAACGCAGCACTCGCGGGTCCCCACTAGGACGCTCGCATCATATTCTACAGACTAGCGTCGACCTGGCCTCACAAGTTGCTGTGTCCCGGTGCCTCCGAGGCACTGAACTTTAACGACAAGGAGTGCTGCCTATCGTTGCCAACAGCTGCAGCAACACCGCAATCAACTGGGCCGGCAGTGCACGTGTAGCAACAGAACACGTTATCGAGGAAGTACAGTGTCTCTACATCTAATATTGGGTAGGGTATTTACCCAGTTTCCAGGACAAGCGGTTCACCCGTGCCTCGGTAGCGCAGTAGGCAGCGCCTAAGTCTCATAATCTTAAGGTCGTCAGTTCGATCCTCACCCGGGGCGTTTAATTTTCTGTGACTGATGGTGGTGCTGTTGCTAGGGCGCCAACGTATTTCTTGTTTGTTATCCACAACGCTTCAGCGGGAAAATGTTTACTTCCTGTTATTGCTACTTACAGCTTCCCTTTTCCTCTTCTCCCAGCAGAGCATGAAGCCAAAAGCATTGCTCTGCGACGTTTGAGGTGCGCGCCTTGCCAGTCAGTACGTGCAAAGATGCTCGCAAAGAGAGAGGGGCGCCGACGCGGCACTCGACACGAAATGCGACAAGCGACCGTACGAACGGTCGAATGAAACGGCCACATCCGGTGTGGTCTAGTGGCTAGGATACCTGGCTTTCACCCAGGAGGCCCGGGTTCGATTCCCGGTACCGGAACGGAATTTTTTCCACACGAATCGTGACAAGTTTGAGCTGTCCGAGCGGCCGTTTCCCGTCCTGCTCGCAATATAGCTACTGTTTCGTGACCGTCAGCAGAATATAGACTAGGGAAGCAGACACACGACGCACATAGAAATGGTGTATGGCTTCATGCCACCTGTTTCCAGCGTAGGGCTGAGCAACTGCATCTGCCGAGGCCCGTTAGCTCAGTTGGTTAGAGCGTCGTGCTAATAACGCGAAGGTCGTGGGTTCGATCCCCCCACGGGCCACTACTCTTTTACTACTGCGAAAAGGCAGCGCCCATCTCAGCTGGCGAGTGTGATGACCAAAAGATCATCACCCTGCGTGGAAGTTGACAGACGATCCGAACCCGACTCGTCGGGAAGCACTACAGCATTCACTCGGCAATGGCCATAATATCTTGAATACACTGGTTCTCAACCGATAAAGAGAAAATGAAAGAAAATGTCCGATTGCCGATGCGTAACAACTTTGGCCCTTGTCAGTACTTGGGCGGGTGAGCGCATGGGAACACAGGGCACTATTGGCAGTTTTACTTCCTATTTTTGTTTCTCCTTTGTTTTCGGAGCTACAGCCCGATTCGGTCAGGGAGACGCCACCGTGAAATGAAGGGGGCGTGCTGTGTGTCCATCGCCTCGCCTCTCCTTACCTCTCTCAGTCGTTTCTCGTGCTTGTCGTTTTGATATAGGCCGATTTGAGAGCGTCAGCTCTCGCGTCAGCTGAGCAAAGTCGAGACAAGTCGAGACACACTAAGGGCTGGTATGCAGCGAGTAAGAGGGCGAGAAAACAATAGTTTAAGAGCGCGTGGCAAAAGTACTCATACGCGAAATTAAAAGCCTGCTGCGGTGGCCGGGAATCGAACCCGGATCAACCGCTTGGAAGGCAACTATGCTGACCATTACACCACCACCGCACAAGCGAGCGCCGCGCGTCCGCGCTGTGTCGGCTTCCCGCCAGTCGGCAGCGGCCGAAGGTGATCGTACCTGGCAGGCGCATTTCGAGGCGGGCTAGGGGAGCACATCCAGACGCATTCGGACAGCGTATCCGCGCACATTTCGCATCCTTTGGCAAGAGTTGGGCGCCGGCGACGCAAGAGTACGCAGAGGACCGCGTTCTGGCGGCATTTTTAAGCAGTTCAGTGCAGGATTCAGCGTCTGCAGCATCTTTTCCACAGAATGCTACGGCGCTTGACGGCAGTCCCACTTTCCCTTGAGACACCTGCTCGGGAAGCAGCGTCTAGTTACCGTTGGCTCGAGCATCGGTGGTTCAGTGGTAGAATGCTCGCCTGCCACGCGGGCGGCCCGGGTTCGATTCCCGGCCGATGCATCATTTTGCTTTTCCCGCGATATTGCTGCCGCGTGGCTTGCGCGCTTGAGATGCACGATCCACAAGAATGTATAGCTGGATTCCCTTGAGAAGAACCGAGAACGCAGCACTCGCGGGTCCCCACTAGGACGCTCGCATCATATTCTACAGACTAGCGTCGACCTGGCCTCACAAGTTGCTGTGTCCCGGTGCCTCCGAGGCACTGAACTTTAACGACAAGGAGTGCTGCCTATCGTTGCCAACAGCTGCAGCAACACCGCAATCAACTGGGCCGGCAGTGCACGTGTAGCAACAGAACACGTTATCGAGGAAGTACAGTGTCTCTACATCTAATATTGGGTAGGGTATTTACCCAGTTTCCAGGACAAGCGGTTCACCCGTGCCTCGGTAGCGCAGTAGGCAGCGCCTAAGTCTCATAATCTTAAGGTCGTCAGTTCGATCCTCACCCGGGGCGTTTAATTTTCTGTGACTGATGGTGGTGCTGTTGCTAGGGCGCCAACGTATTTCTTGTTTGTTATCCACAACGCTTCAGCGGGAAAATGTTTACTTCCTGTTATTGCTACTTACAGCTTCCCTTTTCCTCTTCTCCCAGCAGAGCATGAAGCCAAAAGCATTGCTCTGCGACGTTTGAGGTGCGCGCCTTGCCAGTCAGTACGTGCAAAGATGCTCGCAAAGAGAGAGGGGCGCCGACGCGGCACTCGACACGAAATGCGACAAGCGACCGTACGAACGGTCGAATGAAACGGCCACATCCGGTGTGGTCTAGTGGCTAGGATACCTGGCTTTCACCCAGGAGGCCCGGGTTCGATTCCCGGTACCGGAACGGAATTTTTTCCACACGAATCGTGACAAGTTTGAGCTGTCCGAGCGGCCGTTTCCCGTCCTGCTCGCAATATAGCTACTGTTTCGTGACCGTCAGCAGAATATAGACTAGGGAAGCAGACACACGACGCACATAGAAATGGTGTATGGCTTCATGCCACCTGTTTCCAGCGTAGGGCTGAGCAACTGCATCTGCCGAGGCCCGTTAGCTCAGTTGGTTAGAGCGTCGTGCTAATAACGCGAAGGTCGTGGGTTCGATCCCCCCACGGACCACTACTCTTTTACTACTGCGAAAAGGCAGCGCCCATCTCAGCTGGCGAGTGTGATGACCAAAAGATCATCACCCTGCGTGGAAGTTGACAGACGATCCGAACCCGACTCGTCGGGAAGCACTACAGCATTCACTCGGCAATGGCCATAATATCTTGAATACACTGGTTCTCAACCGATAAAGAGAAAATGAAAGAAAATGTCCGATTGCCGATGCGTAACAACTTTGGCCCTTGTCAGTACTTGGGCGGGTGAGCGCATGGGAACACAGGGCACTATTGGCAGTTTTACTTCCTATTTTTGTTTCTCCTTTGTTTTCGGAGCTACAGCCCGATTCGGTCAGGGAGACGCCACCGTGAAATGAAGGGGGCGTGCTGTGTGTCCATCGCCTCGCCTCTCCTTACCTCTCTCAGTCGTTTCTCGTGCTTGTCGTTTTGATATAGGCCGATTTGAGAGCGTCAGCTCTCGCGTCAGCTGAGCAAAGTCGAGACAAGTCGAGACACACTAAGGGCTGGTATGCAGCGAGTAAGAGGGCGAGAAAACAATAGTTTAAGAGCGCGTGGCAAAAGTACTCATACGCGAAATTAAAAGCCTGCTGCGGTGGCCGGGAATCGAACCCGGATCAACCGCTTGGAAGGCAACTATGCTGACCATTACACCACCACCGCACAAGCGAGCGCCGCGCGTCCGCGCTGTGTCGGCTTCCCGCCAGTCGGCAGCGGCCGAAGGTGATCGTACCTGGCAGGCGCATTTCGAGGCGGGCTAGGGGAGCACATCCAGACGCATTCGGACAGCGTATCCGCGCACATTTCGCATCCTTTGGCAAGAGTTGGGCGCCGGCGACGCAAGAGTACGCAGAGGACCGCGTTCTGGCGGCATTTTTAAGCAGTTCAGTGCAGGATTCAGCGTCTGCAGCATCTTTTCCACAGAATGCTACGGCGCTTGACGGCAGTCCCACTTTCCCTTGAGACACCTGCTCGGGAAGCAGCGTCTAGTTACCGTTGGCTCGAGCATCGGTGGTTCAGTGGTAGAATGCTCGCCTGCCACGCGGGCGGCCCGGGTTCGATTCCCGGCCGATGCATCATTTTGCTTTTCCCGCGATATTGCTGCCGCGTGGCTTGCGCGCTTGAGATGCACGATCCACAAGAATGTATAGCTGGATTCCCTTGAGAAGAACCGAGAACGCAGCACTCGCGGGTCCCCACTAGGACGCTCGCATCATATTCTACAGACTAGCGTCGACCTGGCCTCACAAGTTGCTGTGTCCCGGTGCCTCCGAGGCACTGAACTTTAACGACAAGGAGTGCTGCCTATCGTTGCCAACAGCTGCAGCAACACCGCAATCAACTGGGCCGGCAGTGCACGTGTAGCAACAGAACACGTTATCGAGGAAGTACAGTGTCTCTACATCTAATATTGGGTAGGGTATTTACCCAGTTTCCAGGACAAGCGGTTCACCCGTGCCTCGGTAGCGCAGTAGGCAGCGCCTAAGTCTCATAATCTTAAGGTCGTCAGTTCGATCCTCACCCGGGGCGTTTAATTTTCTGTGACTGATGGTGGTGCTGTTGCTAGGGCGCCAACGTATTTCTTGTTTGTTATCCACAACGCTTCAGCGGGAAAATGTTTACTTCCTGTTATTGCTACTTACAGCTTCCCTTTTCCTCTTCTCCCAGCAGAGCATGAAGCCAAAAGCATTGCTCTGCGACGTTTGAGGTGCGCGCCTTGCCAGTCAGTACGTGCAAAGATGCTCGCAAAGAGAGAGGGGCGCCGACGCGGCACTCGACACGAAATGCGACAAGCGACCGTACGAACGGTCGAATGAAACGGCCACATCCGGTGTGGTCTAGTGGCTAGGATACCTGGCTTTCACCCAGGAGGCCCGGGTTCGATTCCCGGTACCGGAACGGAATTTTTTCCACACGAATCGTGACAAGTTTGAGCTGTCCGAGCGGCCGTTTCCCGTCCTGCTCGCAATATAGCTACTGTTTCGTGACCGTCAGCAGAATATAGACTAGGGAAGCAGACACACGACGCACATAGAAATGGTGTATGGCTTCATGCCACCTGTTTCCAGCGTAGGGCTGAGCAACTGCATCTGCCGAGGCCCGTTAGCTCAGTTGGTTAGAGCGTCGTGCTAATAACGCGAAGGTCGTGGGTTCGATCCCCCCACGGACCACTACTCTTTTACTACTGCGAAAAGGCAGCGCCCATCTCAGCTGGCGAGTGTGATGACCAAAAGATCATCACCCTGCGTGGAAGTTGACAGACGATCCGAACCCGACTCGTCGGGAAGCACTACAGCATTCACTCGGCAATGGCCATAATATCTTGAATACACTGGTTCTCAACCGATAAAGAGAAAATGAAAGAAAATGTCCGATTGCCGATGCGTAACAACTTTGGCCCTTGTCAGTACTTGGGCGGGTGAGCGCATGGGAACACAGGGCACTATTGGCAGTTTTACTTCCTATTTTTGTTTCTCCTTTGTTTTCGGAGCTACAGCCCGATTCGGTCAGGGAGACGCCACCGTGAAATGAAGGGGGCGTGCTGTGTGTCCATCGCCTCGCCTCTCCTTACCTCTCTCAGTCGTTTCTCGTGCTTGTCGTTTTGATATAGGCCGATTTGAGAGCGTCAGCTCTCGCGTCAGCTGAGCAAAGTCGAGACAAGTCGAGACACACTAAGGGCTGGTATGCAGCGAGTAAGAGGGCGAGAAAACAATAGTTTAAGAGCGCGTGGCAAAAGTACTCATACGCGAAATTAAAAGCCTGCTGCGGTGGCCGGGAATCGAACCCGGATCAACCGCTTGGAAGGCAACTATGCTGACCATTACACCACCACCGCACAAGCGAGCGCCGCGCGTCCGCGCTGTGTCGGCTTCCCGCCAGTCGGCAGCGGCCGAAGGTGATCGTACCTGGCAGGCGCATTTCGAGGCGGGCTAGGGGAGCACATCCAGACGCATTCGGACAGCGTATCCGCGCACATTTCGCATCCTTTGGCAAGAGTTGGGCGCCGGCGACGCAAGAGTACGCAGAGGACCGCGTTCTGGCGGCATTTTTAAGCAGTTCAGTGCAGGATTCAGCGTCTGCAGCATCTTTTCCACAGAATGCTACGGCGCTTGACGGCAGTCCCACTTTCCCTTGAGACACCTGCTCGGGAAGCAGCGTCTAGTTACCGTTGGCTCGAGCATCGGTGGTTCAGTGGTAGAATGCTCGCCTGCCACGCGGGCGGCCCGGGTTCGATTCCCGGCCGATGCATCATTTTGCTTTTCCCGCGATATTGCTGCCGCGTGGCTTGCGCGCTTGAGATGCACGATCCACAAGAATGTATAGCTGGATTCCCTTGAGAAGAACCGAGAACGCAGCACTCGCGGGTCCCCACTAGGACGCTCGCATCATATTCTACAGACTAGCGTCGACCTGGCCTCACAAGTTGCTGTGTCCCGGTGCCTCCGAGGCACTGAACTTTAACGACAAGGAGTGCTGCCTATCGTTGCCAACAGCTGCAGCAACACCGCAATCAACTGGGCCGGCAGTGCACGTGTAGCAACAGAACACGTTATCGAGGAAGTACAGTGTCTCTACATCTAATATTGGGTAGGGTATTTACCCAGTTTCCAGGACAAGCGGTTCACCCGTGCCTCGGTAGCGCAGTAGGCAGCGCCTAAGTCTCATAATCTTAAGGTCGTCAGTTCGATCCTCACCCGGGGCGTTTAATTTTCTGTGACTGATGGTGGTGCTGTTGCTAGGGCGCCAACGTATTTCTTGTTTGTTATCCACAACGCTTCAGCGGGAAAATGTTTACTTCCTGTTATTGCTACTTACAGCTTCCCTTTTCCTCTTCTCCCAGCAGAGCATGAAGCCAAAAGCATTGCTCTGCGACGTTTGAGGTGCGCGCCTTGCCAGTCAGTACGTGCAAAGATGCTCGCAAAGAGAGAGGGGCGCCGACGCGGCACTCGACACGAAATGCGACAAGCGACCGTACGAACGGTCGAATGAAACGGCCACATCCGGTGTGGTCTAGTGGCTAGGATACCTGGCTTTCACCCAGGAGGCCCGGGTTCGATTCCCGGTACCGGAACGGAATTTTTTCCACACGAATCGTGACAAGTTTGAGCTGTCCGAGCGGCCGTTTCCCGTCCTGCTCGCAATATAGCTACTGTTTCGTGACCGTCAGCAGAATATAGACTAGGGAAGCAGACACACGACGCACATAGAAATGGTGTATGGCTTCATGCCACCTGTTTCCAGCGTAGGGCTGAGCAACTGCATCTGCCGAGGCCCGTTAGCTCAGTTGGTTAGAGCGTCGTGCTAATAACGCGAAGGTCGTGGGTTCGATCCCCCCACGGGCCACTACTCTTTTACTACTGCGAAAAGGCAGCGCCCATCTCAGCTGGCGAGTGTGATGACCAAAAGATCATCACCCTGCGTGGAAGTTGACAGACGATCCGAACCCGACTCGTCGGGAAGCACTACAGCATTCACTCGGCAATGGCCATAATATCTTGAATACACTGGTTCTCAACCGATAAAGAGAAAATGAAAGAAAATGTCCGATTGCCGATGCGTAACAACTTTGGCCCTTGTCAGTACTTGGGCGGGTGAGCGCATGGGAACACAGGGCACTATTGGCAGTTTTACTTCCTATTTTTGTTTCTCCTTTGTTTTCGGAGCTACAGCCCGATTCGGTCAGGGAGACGCCACCGTGAAATGAAGGGGGCGTGCTGTGTGTCCATCGCCTCGCCTCTCCTTACCTCTCTCAGTCGTTTCTCGTGCTTGTCGTTTTGATATAGGCCGATTTGAGAGCGTCAGCTCTCGCGTCAGCTGAGCAAAGTCGAGACAAGTCGAGACACACTAAGGGCTGGTATGCAGCGAGTAAGAGGGCGAGAAAACAATAGTTTAAGAGCGCGTGGCAAAAGTACTCATACGCGAAATTAAAAGCCTGCTGCGGTGGCCGGGAATCGAACCCGGATCAACCGCTTGGAAGGCAACTATGCTGACCATTACACCACCACCGCACAAGCGAGCGCCGCGCGTCCGCGCTGTGTCGGCTTCCCGCCAGTCGGCAGCGGCCGAAGGTGATCGTACCTGGCAGGCGCATTTCGAGGCGGGCTAGGGGAGCACATCCAGACGCATTCGGACAGCGTATCCGCGCACATTTCGCATCCTTTGGCAAGAGTTGGGCGCCGGCGACGCAAGAGTACGCAGAGGACCGCGTTCTGGCGGCATTTTTAAGCAGTTCAGTGCAGGATTCAGCGTCTGCAGCATCTTTTCCACAGAATGCTACGGCGCTTGACGGCAGTCCCACTTTCCCTTGAGACACCTGCTCGGGAAGCAGCGTCTAGTTACCGTTGGCTCGAGCATCGGTGGTTCAGTGGTAGAATGCTCGCCTGCCACGCGGGCGGCCCGGGTTCGATTCCCGGCCGATGCATCATTTTGCTTTTCCCGCGATATTGCTGCCGCGTGGCTTGCGCGCTTGAGATGCACGATCCACAAGAATGTATAGCTGGATTCCCTTGAGAAGAACCGAGAACGCAGCACTCGCGGGTCCCCACTAGGACGCTCGCATCATATTCTACAGACTAGCGTCGACCTGGCCTCACAAGTTGCTGTGTCCCGGTGCCTCCGAGGCACTGAACTTTAACGACAAGGAGTGCTGCCTATCGTTGCCAACAGCTGCAGCAACACCGCAATCAACTGGGCCGGCAGTGCACGTGTAGCAACAGAACACGTTATCGAGGAAGTACAGTGTCTCTACATCTAATATTGGGTAGGGTATTTACCCAGTTTCCAGGACAAGCGGTTCACCCGTGCCTCGGTAGCGCAGTAGGCAGCGCGTAAGTCTCATAATCTTAAGGTCGTCAGTTCGATCCTCACCCGGGGCGTTTAATTTTCTGTGACTGATGGTGGTGCTGTTGCTAGGGCGCCAACGTATTTCTTGTTTGTTATCCACAACGCTTCAGCGGGAAAATGTTTACTTCCTGTTATTGCTACTTACAGCTTCCCTTTTCCTCTTCTCCCAGCAGAGCATGAAGCCAAAAGCATTGCTCTGCGACGTTTGAGGTGCGCGCCTTGCCAGTCAGTACGTGCAAAGATGCTCGCAAAGAGAGAGTGGCGCCGACGCGGCACTCGACACGAAATGCGACAAGCGACCGTACGAAC
Source organism: Schistocerca americana (assembly GCF_021461395.2). Taxonomy (NCBI): domain Eukaryota; kingdom Metazoa; phylum Arthropoda; class Insecta; order Orthoptera; family Acrididae; genus Schistocerca; species Schistocerca americana. The sequence goes on from NW_025725220.1 coordinate 610,917, forward strand.
GGTCGAATGAAACGGCCACATCCGGTGTGGTCTAGTGGCTAGGATACCTGGCTTTCACCCAGGAGGCCCGGGTTCGATTCCCGGTACCGGAACGGAATTTTTTCCACACGAATCGTGACAAGTTTGAGCTGTCCGAGCGGCCGTTTCCCGTCCTGCTCGCAATATAGCTACTGTTTCGTGACCGTCAGCAGAATATAGACTAGGGAAGCAGACACACGACGCACATAGAAATGGTGTATGGCTTCATGCCACCTGTTTCCAGCGTAGGGCTGAGCAACTGCATCTGCCGAGGCCCGTTAGCTCAGTTGGTTAGAGCGTCGTGCTAATAACGCGAAGGTCGTGGGTTCGATCCCCCCACGGGCCACTACTCTTTTACTACTGCGAAAAGGCAGCGCCCATCTCAGCTGGCGAGTGTGATGACCAAAAGATCATCACCCTGCGTGGAAGTTGACAGACGATCCGAACCCGACTCGTCGGGAAGCACTACAGCATTCACTCGGCAATGGCCATAATATCTTGAATACACTGGTTCTCAACCGATAAAGAGAAAATGAAAGAAAATGTCCGATTGCCGATGCGTAACAACTTTGGCCCTTGTCAGTACTTGGGCGGGTGAGCGCATGGGAACACAGGGCACTATTGGCAGTTTTACTTCCTATTTTTGTTTCTCCTTTGTTTTCGGAGCTACAGCCCGATTCGGTCAGGGAGACGCCACCGTGAAATGAAGGGGGCGTGCTGTGTGTCCATCGCCTCGCCTCTCCTTACCTCTCTCAGTCGTTTCTCGTGCTTGTCGTTTTGATATAGGCCGATTTGAGAGCGTCAGCTCTCGCGTCAGCTGAGCAAAGTCGAGACAAGTCGAGACACACTAAGGGCTGGTATGCAGCGAGTAAGAGGGCGAGAAAACAATAGTTTAAGAGCGCGTGGCAAAAGTACTCATACGCGAAATTAAAAGCCTGCTGCGGTGGCCGGGAATCGAACCCGGATCAACCGCTTGGAAGGCAACTATGCTGACCATTACACCACCACCGCACAAGCGAGCGCCGCGCGTCCGCGCTGTGTCGGCTTCCCGCCAGTCGGCAGCGGCCGAAGGTGATCGTACCTGGCAGGCGCATTTCGAGGCGGGCTAGGGGAGCACATCCAGACGCATTCGGACAGCGTATCCGCGCACATTTCGCATCCTTTGGCAAGAGTTGGGCGCCGGCGACGCAAGAGTACGCAGAGGACCGCGTTCTGGCGGCATTTTTAAGCAGTTCAGTGCAGGATTCAGCGTCTGCAGCATCTTTTCCACAGAATGCTACGGCGCTTGACGGCAGTCCCACTTTCCCTTGAGACACCTGCTCGGGAAGCAGCGTCTAGTTACCGTTGGCTCGAGCATCGGTGGTTCAGTGGTAGAATGCTCGCCTGCCACGCGGGCGGCCCGGGTTCGATTCCCGGCCGATGCATCATTTTGCTTTTCCCGCGATATTGCTGCCGCGTGGCTTGCGCGCTTGAGATGCACGATCCACAAGAATGTATAGCTGGATTCCCTTGAGAAGAACCGAGAACGCAGCACTCGCGGGTCCCCACTAGGACGCTCGCATCATATTCTACAGACTAGCGTCGACCTGGCCTCACAAGTTGCTGTGTCCCGGTGCCTCCGAGGCACTGAACTTTAACGACAAGGAGTGCTGCCTATCGTTGCCAACAGCTGCAGCAACACCGCAATCAACTGGGCCGGCAGTGCACGTGTAGCAACAGAACACGTTATCGAGGAAGTACAGTGTCTCTACATCTAATATTGGGTAGGGTATTTACCCAGTTTCCAGGACAAGCGGTTCACCCGTGCCTCGGTAGCGCAGTAGGCAGCGCGTAAGTCTCATAATCTTAAGGTCGTCAGTTCGATCCTCACCCGGGGCGTTTAATTTTCTGTGACTGATGGTGGTGCTGTTGCTAGGGCGCCAACGTATTTCTTGTTTGTTATCCACAACGCTTCAGCGGGAAAATGTTTACTTCCTGTTATTGCTACTTACAGCTTCCCTTTTCCTCTTCTCCCAGCAGAGCATGAAGCCAAAAGCATTGCTCTGCGACGTTTGAGGTGCGCGCCTTGCCAGTCAGTACGTGCAAAGATGCTCGCAAAGAGAGAGGGGCGCCGACGCGGCACTCGACACGAAATGCGACAAGCGACCGTACGAACGGTCGAATGAAACGGCCACATCCGGTGTGGTCTAGTGGCTAGGATACCTGGCTTTCACCCAGGAGGCCCGGGTTCGATTCCCGGTACCGGAACGGAATTTTTTCCACACGAATCGTGACAAGTTTGAGCTGTCCGAGCGGCCGTTTCCCGTCCTGCTCGCAATATAGCTACTGTTTCGTGACCGTCAGCAGAATATAGACTAGGGAAGCAGACACACGACGCACATAGAAATGGTGTATGGCTTCATGCCACCTGTTTCCAGCGTAGGGCTGAGCAACTGCATCTGCCGAGGCCCGTTAGCTCAGTTGGTTAGAGCGTCGTGCTAATAACGCGAAGGTCGTGGGTTCGATCCCCCCACGGGCCACTACTCTTTTACTACTGCGAAAAGGCAGCGCCCATCTCAGCTGGCGAGTGTGATGACCAAAAGATCATCACCCTGCGTGGAAGTTGACAGACGATCCGAACCCGACTCGTCGGGAAGCACTACAGCATTCACTCGGCAATGGCCATAATATCTTGAATACACTGGTTCTCAACCGATAAAGAGAAAATGAAAGAAAATGTCCGATTGCCGATGCGTAACAACTTTGGCCCTTGTCAGTACTTGGGCGGGTGAGCGCATGGGAACACAGGGCACTATTGGCAGTTTTACTTCCTATTTTTGTTTCTCCTTTGTTTTCGGAGCTACAGCCCGATTCGGTCAGGGAGACGCCACCGTGAAATGAAGGGGGCGTGCTGTGTGTCCATCGCCTCGCCTCTCCTTACCTCTCTCAGTCGTTTCTCGTGCTTGTCGTTTTGATATAGGCCGATTTGAGAGCGTCAGCTCTCGCGTCAGCTGAGCAAAGTCGAGACAAGTCGAGACACACTAAGGGCTGGTATGCAGCGAGTAAGAGGGCGAGAAAACAATAGTTTAAGAGCGCGTGGCAAAAGTACTCATACGCGAAATTAAAAGCCTGCTGCGGTGGCCGGGAATCGAACCCGGATCAACCGCTTGGAAGGCAACTATGCTGACCATTACACCACCACCGCACAAGCGAGCGCCGCGCGTCCGCGCTGTGTCGGCTTCCCGCCAGTCGGCAGCGGCCGAAGGTGATCGTACCTGGCAGGCGCATTTCGAGGCGGGCTAGGGGAGCACATCCAGACGCATTCGGACAGCGTATCCGCGCACATTTCGCATCCTTTGGCAAGAGTTGGGCGCCGGCGACGCAAGAGTACGCAGAGGACCGCGTTCTGGTGGCATTTTTAAGCAGTTCAGTGCAGGATTCAGCGTCTGCAGCATCTTTTCCACAGAATGCTACGGCGCTTGACGGCAGTCCCACTTTCCCTTGAGACACCTGCTCGGGAAGCAGCGTCTAGTTACCGTTGGCTCGAGCATCGGTGGTTCAGTGGTAGAATGCTCGCCTGCCACGCGGGCGGCCCGGGTTCGATTCCCGGCCGATGCATCATTTTGCTTTTCCCGCGATATTGCTGCCGCGTGGCTTGCGCGCTTGAGATGCACGATCCACAAGAATGTATAGCTGGATTCCCTTGAGAAGAACCGAGAACGCAGCACTCGCGGGTCCCCACTAGGACGCTCGCATCATATTCTACAGACTAGCGTCGACCTGGCCTCACAAGTTGCTGTGTCCCGGTGCCTCCGAGGCACTGAACTTTAACGACAAGAAGTGCTGCCTATCGTTGCCAACAGCTGCAGCAACACCGCAATCAACTGGGCCGGCAGTGCACGTGTAGCAACAGAACACGTTATCGAGGAAGTACAGTGTCTCTACATCTAATATTGGGTAGGGTATTTACCCAGTTTCCAGGACAAGCGGTTCACCCGTGCCTCGGTAGCGCAGTAGGCAGCGCGTAAGTCTCATAATCTTAAGGTCGTCAGTTCGATCCTCACCCGGGGCGTTTAATTTTCTGTGACTGATGGTGGTGCTGTTGCTAGGGCGCCAACGTATTTCTTGTTTGTTATCCACAACGCTTCAGCGGGAAAATGTTTACTTCCTGTTATTGCTACTTACAGCTTCCCTTTTCCTCTTCTCCCAGCAGAGCATGAAGCCAAAAGCATTGCTCTGCGACGTTTGAGGTGCGCGCCTTGCCAGTCAGTACGTGCAAAGATGCTCGCAAAGAGAGAGGGGCGCCGACGCGGCACTCGACACGAAATGCGACAAGCGACCGTACGAACGGTCGAATGAAACGGCCACATCCGGTGTGGTCTAGTGGCTAGGATACCTGGCTTTCACCCAGGAGGCCCGGGTTCGATTCCCGGTACCGGAACGGAATTTTTTCCACACGAATCGTGACAAGTTTGAGCTGTCCGAGCGGCCGTTTCCCGTCCTGCTCGCAATATAGCTACTGTTTCGTGACCGTCAGCAGAATATAGACTAGGGAAGCAGACACACGACGCACATAGAAATGGTGTATGGCTTCATGCCACCTGTTTCCAGCGTAGGGCTGAGCAACTGCATCTGCCGAGGCCCGTTAGCTCAGTTGGTTAGAGCGTCGTGCTAATAACGCGAAGGTCGTGGGTTCGATCCCCCCACGGGCCACTACTCTTTTACTACTGCGAAAAGGCAGCGCCCATCTCAGCTGGCGAGTGTGATGACCAAAAGATCATCACCCTGCGTGGAAGTTGACAGACGATCCGAACCCGACTCGTCGGGAAGCACTACAGCATTCACTCGGCAATGGCCATAATATCTTGAATACACTGGTTCTCAACCGATAAAGAGAAAATGAAAGAAAATGTCCGATTGCCGATGCGTAACAACTTTGGCCCTTGTCAGTACTTGGGCGGGTGAGCGCATGGGAACACAGGGCACTATTGGCAGTTTTACTTCCTATTTTTGTTTCTCCTTTGTTTTCGGAGCTACAGCCCGATTCGGTCAGGGAGACGCCACCGTGAAATGAAGGGGGCGTGCTGTGTGTCCATCGCCTCGCCTCTCCTTACCTCTCTCAGTCGTTTCTCGTGCTTGTCGTTTTGATATAGGCCGATTTGAGAGCGTCAGCTCTCGCGTCAGCTGAGCAAAGTCGAGACAAGTCGAGACACACTAAGGGCTGGTATGCAGCGAGTAAGAGGGCGAGAAAACAATAGTTTAAGAGCGCGTGGCAAAAGTACTCATACGCGAAATTAAAAGCCTGCTGCGGTGGCCGGGAATCGAACCCGGATCAACCGCTTGGAAGGCAACTATGCTGACCATTACACCACCACCGCACAAGCGAGCGCCGCGCGTCCGCGCTGTGTCGGCTTCCCGCCAGTCGGCAGCGGCCGAAGGTGATCGTACCTGGCAGGCGCATTTCGAGGCGGGCTAGGGGAGCACATCCAGACGCATTCGGACAGCGTATCCGCGCACATTTCGCATCCTTTGGCAAGAGTTGGGCGCCGGCGACGCAAGAGTACGCAGAGGACCGCGTTCTGGTGGCATTTTTAAGCAGTTCAGTGCAGGATTCAGCGTCTGCAGCATCTTTTCCACAGAATGCTACGGCGCTTGACGGCAGTCCCACTTTCCCTTGAGACACCTGCTCGGGAAGCAGCGTCTAGTTACCGTTGGCTCGAGCATCGGTGGTTCAGTGGTAGAATGCTCGCCTGCCACGCGGGCGGCCCGGGTTCGATTCCCGGCCGATGCATCATTTTGCTTTTCCCGCGATATTGCTGCCGCGTGGCTTGCGCGCTTGAGATGCACGATCCACAAGAATGTATAGCTGGATTCCCTTGAGAAGAACCGAGAACGCAGCACTCGCGGGTCCCCACTAGGACGCTCGCATCATATTCTACAGACTAGCGTCGACCTGGCCTCACAAGTTGCTGTGTCCCGGTGCCTCCGAGGCACTGAACTTTAACGACAAGAAGTGCTGCCTATCGTTGCCAACAGCTGCAGCAACACCGCAATCAACTGGGCCGGCAGTGCACGTGTAGCAACAGAACACGTTATCGAGGAAGTACAGTGTCTCTACATCTAATATTGGGTAGGGTATTTACCCAGTTTCCAGGACAAGCGGTTCACCCGTGCCTCGGTAGCGCAGTAGGCAGCGCGTAAGTCTCATAATCTTAAGGTCGTCAGTTCGATCCTCACCCGGGGCGTTTAATTTTCTGTGACTGATGGTGGTGCTGTTGCTAGGGCGCCAACGTATTTCTTGTTTGTTATCCACAACGCTTCAGCGGGAAAATGTTTACTTCCTGTTATTGCTACTTACAGCTTCCCTTTTCCTCTTCTCCCAGCAGAGCATGAAGCCAAAAGCATTGCTCTGCGACGTTTGAGGTGCGCGCCTTGCCAGTCAGTACGTGCAAAGATGCTCGCAAAGAGAGAGGGGCGCCGACGCGGCACTCGACACGAAATGCGACAAGCGACCGTACGAACGGTCGAATGAAACGGCCACATCCGGTGTGGTCTAGTGGCTAGGATACCTGGCTTTCACCCAGGAGGCCCGGGTTCGATTCCCGGTACCGGAACGGAATTTTTTCCACACGAATCGTGACAAGTTTGAGCTGTCCGAGCGGCCGTTTCCCGTCCTGCTCGCAATATAGCTACTGTTTCGTGACCGTCAGCAGAATATAGACTAGGGAAGCAGACACACGACGCACATAGAAATGGTGTATGGCTTCATGCCACCTGTTTCCAGCGTAGGGCTGAGCAACTGCATCTGCCGAGGCCCGTTAGCTCAGTTGGTTAGAGCGTCGTGCTAATAACGCGAAGGTCGTGGGTTCGATCCCCCCACGGGCCACTACTCTTTTACTACTGCGAAAAGGCAGCGCCCATCTCAGCTGGCGAGTGTGATGACCAAAAGATCATCACCCTGCGTGGAAGTTGACAGACGATCCGAACCCGACTCGTCGGGAAGCACTACAGCATTCACTCGGCAATGGCCATAATATCTTGAATACACTGGTTCTCAACCGATAAAGAGAAAATGAAAGAAAATGTCCGATTGCCGATGCGTAACAACTTTGGCCCTTGTCAGTACTTGGGCGGGTGAGCGCATGGGAACACAGGGCACTATTGGCAGTTTTACTTCCTATTTTTGTTTCTCCTTTGTTTTCGGAGCTACAGCCCGATTCGGTCAGGGAGACGCCACCGTGAAATGAAGGGGGCGTGCTGTGTGTCCATCGCCTCGCCTCTCCTTACCTCTCTCAGTCGTTTCTCGTGCTTGTCGTTTTGATATAGGCCGATTTGAGAGCGTCAGCTCTCGCGTCAGCTGAGCAAAGTCGAGACAAGTCGAGACACACTAAGGGCTGGTATGCAGCGAGTAAGAGGGCGAGAAAACAATAGTTTAAGAGCGCGTGGCAAAAGTACTCATACGCGAAATTAAAAGCCTGCTGCGGTGGCCGGGAATCGAACCCGGATCAACCGCTTGGAAGGCAACTATGCTGACCATTACACCACCACCGCACAAGCGAGCGCCGCGCGTCCGCGCTGTGTCGGCTTCCCGCCAGTCGGCAGCGGCCGAAGGTGATCGTACCTGGCAGGCGCATTTCGAGGCGGGCTAGGGGAGCACATCCAGACGCATTCGGACAGCGTATCCGCGCACATTTCGCATCCTTTGGCAAGAGTTGGGCGCCGGCGACGCAAGAGTACGCAGAGGACCGCGTTCTGGCGGCATTTTTAAGCAGTTCAGTGCAGGATTCAGCGTCTGCAGCATCTTTTCCACAGAATGCTACGGCGCTTGACGGCAGTCCCACTTTCCCTTGAGACACCTGCTCGGGAAGCAGCGTCTAGTTACCGTTGGCTCGAGCATCGGTGGTTCAGTGGTAGAATGCTCGCCTGCCACGCGGGCGGCCCGGGTTCGATTCCCGGCCGATGCATCATTTTGCTTTTCCCGCGATATTGCTGCCGCGTGGCTTGCGCGCTTGAGATGCACGATCCACAAGAATGTATAGCTGGATTCCCTTGAGAAGAACCGAGAACGCAGCACTCGCGGGTCCCCACTAGGACGCTCGCATCATATTCTACAGACTAGCGTCGACCTGGCCTCACAAGTTGCTGTGTCCCGGTGCCTCCGAGGCACTGAACTTTAACGACAAGAAGTGCTGCCTATCGTTGCCAACAGCTGCAGCAACACCGCAATCAACTGGGCCGGCAGTGCACGTGTAGCAACAGAACACGTTATCGAGGAAGTACAGTGTCTCTACATCTAATATTGGGTAGGGTATTTACCCAGTTTCCAGGACAAGCGGTTCACCCGTGCCTCGGTAGCGCAGTAGGCAGCGCGTAAGTCTCATAATCTTAAGGTCGTCAGTTCGATCCTCACCCGGGGCGTTTAATTTTCTGTGACTGATGGTGGTGCTGTTGCTAGGGCGCCAACGTATTTCTTGTTTGTTATCCACAACGCTTCAGCGGGAAAATGTTTACTTCCTGTTATTGCTACTTACAGCTTCCCTTTTCCTCTTCTCCCAGCAGAGCATGAAGCCAAAAGCATTGCTCTGCGACGTTTGAGGTGCGCGCCTTGCCAGTCAGTACGTGCAAAGATGCTCGCAAAGAGAGAGGGGCGCCGACGCGGCACTCGACACGAAATGCGACAAGCGACCGTACGAACGGTCGAATGAAACGGCCACATCCGGTGTGGTCTAGTGGCTAGGATACCTGGCTTTCACCCAGGAGGCCCGGGTTCGATTCCCGGTACCGGAACGGAATTTTTTCCACACGAATCGTGACAAGTTTGAGCTGTCCGAGCGGCCGTTTCCCGTCCTGCTCGCAATATAGCTACTGTTTCGTGACCGTCAGCAGAATATAGACTAGGGAAGCAGACACACGACGCACATAGAAATGGTGTATGGCTTCATGCCACCTGTTTCCAGCGTAGGGCTGAGCAACTGCATCTGCCGAGGCCCGTTAGCTCAGTTGGTTAGAGCGTCGTGCTAATAACGCGAAGGTCGTGGGTTCGATCCCCCCACGGGCCACTACTCTTTTACTACTGCGAAAAGGCAGCGCCCATCTCAGCTGGCGAGTGTGATGACCAAAAGATCATCACCCTGCGTGGAAGTTGACAGACGATCCGAACCCGACTCGTCGGGAAGCACTACAGCATTCACTCGGCAATGGCCATAATATCTTGAATACACTGGTTCTCAACCGATAAAGAGAAAATGAAAGAAAATGTCCGATTGCCGATGCGTAACAACTTTGGCCCTTGTCAGTACTTGGGCGGGTGAGCGCATGGGAACACAGGGCACTATTGGCAGTTTTACTTCCTATTTTTGTTTCTCCTTTGTTTTCGGAGCTACAGCCCGATTCGGTCAGGGAGACGCCACCGTGAAATGAAGGGGGCGTGCTGTGTGTCCATCGCCTCGCCTCTCCTTACCTCTCTCAGTCGTTTCTCGTGCTTGTCGTTTTGATATAGGCCGATTTGAGAGCGTCAGCTCTCGCGTCAGCTGAGCAAAGTCGAGACAAGTCGAGACACACTAAGGGCTGGTATGCAGCGAGTAAGAGGGCGAGAAAACAATAGTTTAAGAGCGCGTGGCAAAAGTACTCATACGCGAAATTAAAAGCCTGCTGCGGTGGCCGGGAATCGAACCCGGATCAACCGCTTGGAAGGCAACTATGCTGACCATTACACCACCACCGCACAAGCGAGCGCCGCGCGTCCGCGCTGTGTCGGCTTCCCGCCAGTCGGCAGCGGCCGAAGGTGATCGTACCTGGCAGGCGCATTTCGAGGCGGGCTAGGGGAGCACATCCAGACGCATTCGGACAGCGTATCCGCGCACATTTCGCATCCTTTGGCAAGAGTTGGGCGCCGGCGACGCAAGAGTACGCAGAGGACCGCGTTCTGGCGGCATTTTTAAGCAGTTCAGTGCAGGATTCAGCGTCTGCAGCATCTTTTCCACAGAATGCTACGGCGCTTGACGGCAGTCCCACTTTCCCTTGAGACACCTGCTCGGGAAGCAGCGTCTAGTTACCGTTGGCTCGAGCATCGGTGGTTCAGTGGTAGAATGCTCGCCTGCCACGCGGGCGGCCCGGGTTCGATTCCCGGCCGATGCATCATTTTGCTTTTCCCGCGATATTGCTGCCGCGTGGCTTGCGCGCTTGAGATGCACGATCCACAAGAATGTATAGCTGGATTCCCTTGAGAAGAACCGAGAACGCAGCACTCGCGGGTCCCCACTAGGACGCTCGCATCATATTCTACAGACTAGCGTCGACCTGGCCTCACAAGTTGCTGTGTCCCGGTGCCTCCGAGGCACTGAACTTTAACGACAAGAAGTGCTGCCTATCGTTGCCAACAGCTGCAGCAACACCGCAATCAACTGGGCCGGCAGTGCACGTGTAGCAACAGAACACGTTATCGAGGAAGTACAGTGTCTCTACATCTAATATTGGGTAGGGTATTTACCCAGTTTCCAGGACAAGCGGTTCACCCGTGCCTCGGTAGCGCAGTAGGCAGCGCGTAAGTCTCATAATCTTAAGGTCGTCAGTTCGATCCTCACCCGGGGCGTTTAATTTTCTGTGACTGATGGTGGTGCTGTTGCTAGGGCGCCAACGTATTTCTTGTTTGTTATCCACAACGCTTCAGCGGGAAAATGTTTACTTCCTGTTATTGCTACTTACAGCTTCCCTTTTCCTCTTCTCCCAGCAGAGCATGAAGCCAAAAGCATTGCTCTGCGACGTTTGAGGTGCGCGCCTTGCCAGTCAGTACGTGCAAAGATGCTCGCAAAGAGAGAGGGGCGCCGACGCGGCACTCGACACGAAATGCGACAAGCGACCGTACGAACGGTCGAATGAAACGGCCACATCCGGTGTGGTCTAGTGGCTAGGATACCTGGCTTTCACCCAGGAGGCCCGGGTTCGATTCCCGGTACCGGAACGGAATTTTTTCCACACGAATCGTGACAAGTTTGAGCTGTCCGAGCGGCCGTTTCCCGTCCTGCTCGCAATATAGCTACTGTTTCGTGACCGTCAGCAGAATATAGACTAGGGAAGCAGACACACGACGCACATAGAAATGGTGTATGGCTTCATGCCACCTGTTTCCAGCGTAGGGCTGAGCAACTGCATCTGCCGAGGCCCGTTAGCTCAGTTGGTTAGAGCGTCGTGCTAATAACGCGAAGGTCGTGGGTTCGATCCCCCCACGGGCCACTACTCTTTTACTACTGCGAAAAGGCAGCGCCCATCTCAGCTGGCGAGTGTGATGACCAAAAGATCATCACCCTGCGTGGAAGTTGACAGACGATCCGAACCCGACTCGTCGGGAAGCACTACAGCATTCACTCGGCAATGGCCATAATATCTTGAATACACTGGTTCTCAACCGATAAAGAGAAAATGAAAGAAAATGTCCGATTGCCGATGCGTAACAACTTTGGCCCTTGTCAGTACTTGGGCGGGTGAGCGCATGGGAACACAGGGCACTATTGGCAGTTTTACTTCCTATTTTTGTTTCTCCTTTGTTTTCGGAGCTACAGCCCGATTCGGTCAGGGAGACGCCACCGTGAAATGAAGGGGGCGTGCTGTGTGTCCATCGCCTCGCCTCTCCTTACCTCTCTCAGTCGTTTCTCGTGCTTGTCGTTTTGATATAGGCCGATTTGAGAGCGTCAGCTCTCGCGTCAGCTGAGCAAAGTCGAGACAAGTCGAGACACACTAAGGGCTGGTATGCAGCGAGTAAGAGGGCGAGAAAACAATAGTTTAAGAGCGCGTGGCAAAAGTACTCATACGCGAAATTAAAAGCCTGCTGCGGTGGCCGGGAATCGAACCCGGATCAACCGCTTGGAAGGCAACTATGCTGACCATTACACCACCACCGCACAAGCGAGCGCCGCGCGTCCGCGCTGTGTCGGCTTCCCGCCAGTCGGCAGCGGCCGAAGGTGATCGTACCTGGCAGGCGCATTTCGAGGCGGGCTAGGGGAGCACATCCAGACGCATTCGGACAGCGTATCCGCGCACATTTCGCATCCTTTGGCAAGAGTTGGGCGCCGGCGACGCAAGAGTACGCAGAGGACCGCGTTCTGGCGGCATTTTTAAGCAGTTCAGTGCAGGATTCAGCGTCTGCAGCATCTTTTCCACAGAATGCTACGGCGCTTGACGGCAGTCCCACTTTCCCTTGAGACACCTGCTCGGGAAGCAGCGTCTAGTTACCGTTGGCTCGAGCATCGGTGGTTCAGTGGTAGAATGCTCGCCTGCCACGCGGGCGGCCCGGGTTCGATTCCCGGCCGATGCATCATTTTGCTTTTCCCGCGATATTGCTGCCGCGTGGCTTGCGCGCTTGAGATGCACGATCCACAAGAATGTATAGCTGGATTCCCTTGAGAAGAACCGAGAACGCAGCACTCGCGGGTCCCCACTAGGACGCTCGCATCATATTCTACAGACTAGCGTCGACCTGGCCTCACAAGTTGCTGTGTCCCGGTGCCTCCGAGGCACTGAACTTTAACGACAAGAAGTGCTGCCTATCGTTGCCAACAGCTGCAGCAACACCGCAATCAACTGGGCCGGCAGTGCACGTGTAGCAACAGAACACGTTATCGAGGAAGTACAGTGTCTCTACATCTAATATTGGGTAGGGTATTTACCCAGTTTCCAGGACAAGCGGTTCACCCGTGCCTCGGTAGCGCAGTAGGCAGCGCGTAAGTCTCATAATCTTAAGGTCGTCAGTTCGATCCTCACCCGGGGCGTTTAATTTTCTGTGACTGATGGTGGTGCTGTTGCTAGGGCGCCAACGTATTTCTTGTTTGTTATCCACAACGCTTCAGCGGGAAAATGTTTACTTCCTGTTATTGCTACTTACAGCTTCCCTTTTCCTCTTCTCCCAGCAGAGCATGAAGCCAAAAGCATTGCTCTGCGACGTTTGAGGTGCGCGCCTTGCCAGTCAGTACGTGCAAAGATGCTCGCAAAGAGAGAGGGGCGCCGACGCGGCACTCGACACGAAATGCGACAAGCGACCGTACGAACGGTCGAATGAAACGGCCACATCCGGTGTGGTCTAGTGGCTAGGATACCTGGCTTTCACCCAGGAGGCCCGGGTTCGATTCCCGGTACCGGAACGGAATTTTTTCCACACGAATCGTGACAAGTTTGAGCTGTCCGAGCGGCCGTTTCCCGTCCTGCTCGCAATATAGCTACTGTTTCGTGACCGTCAGCAGAATATAGACTAGGGAAGCAGACACACGACGCACATAGAAATGGTGTATGGCTTCATGCCACCTGTTTCCAGCGTAGGGCTGAGCAACTGCATCTGCCGAGGCCCGTTAGCTCAGTTGGTTAGAGCGTCGTGCTAATAACGCGAAGGTCGTGGGTTCGATCCCCCCACGGGCCACTACTCTTTTACTACTGCGAAAAGGCAGCGCCCATCTCAGCTGGCGAGTGTGATGACCAAAAGATCATCACCCTGCGTGGAAGTTGACAGACGATCCGAACCCGACTCGTCGGGAAGCACTACAGCATTCACTCGGCAATGGCCATAATATCTTGAATACACTGGTTCTCAACCGATAAAGAGAAAATGAAAGAAAATGTCCGATTGCCGATGCGTAACAACTTTGGCCCTTGTCAGTACTTGGGCGGGTGAGCGCATGGGAACACAGGGCACTATTGGCAGTTTTACTTCCTATTTTTGTTTCTCCTTTGTTTTCGGAGCTACAGCCCGATTCGGTCAGGGAGACGCCACCGTGAAATGAAGGGGGCGTGCTGTGTGTCCATCGCCTCGCCTCTCCTTACCTCTCTCAGTCGTTTCTCGTGCTTGTCGTTTTGATATAGGCCGATTTGAGAGCGTCAGCTCTCGCGTCAGCTGAGCAAAGTCGAGACAAGTCGAGACACACTAAGGGCTGGTATGCAGCGAGTAAGAGGGCGAGAAAACAATAGTTTAAGAGCGCGTGGCAAAAGTACTCATACGCGAAATTAAAAGCCTGCTGCGGTGGCCGGGAATCGAACCCGGATCAATCGCTTGGAAGGCAACTATGCTGACCATTACACCACCACCGCACAAGCGAGCGCCGCGCGTCCGCGCTGTGTCGGCTTCCCGCCAGTCGGCAGCGGCCGAAGGTGATCGTACCTGGCAGGCGCATTTCGAGGCGGGCTAGGGGAGCACATCCAGACGCATTCGGACAGCGTATCCGCGCACATTTCGCATCCTTTGGCAAGAGTTGGGCGCCGGCGACGCAAGAGTACGCAGAGGACCGCGTTCTGGCGGCATTTTTAAGCAGTTCAGTGCAGGATTCAGCGTCTGCAGCATCTTTTCCACAGAATGCTACGGCGCTTGACGGCAGTCCCACTTTCCCTTGAGACACCTGCTCGGGAAGCAGCGTCTAGTTACCGTTGGCTCGAGCATCGGTGGTTCAGTGGTAGAATGCTCGCCTGCCACGCGGGCGGCCCGGGTTCGATTCCCGGCCGATGCATCATTTTGCTTTTCCCGCGATATTGCTGCCGCGTGGCTTGCGCGCTTGAGATGCACGATCCACAAGAATGTATAGCTGGATTCCCTTGAGAAGAACCGAGAACGCAGCACTCGCGGGTCCCCACTAGGACGCTCGCATCATATTCTACAGACTAGCGTCGACCTGGCCTCACAAGTTGCTGTGTCCCGGTGCCTCCGAGGCACTGAACTTTAACGACAAGAAGTGCTGCCTATCGTTGCCAACAGCTGCAGCAACACCGCAATCAACTGGGCCGGCAGTGCACGTGTAGCAACAGAACACGTTATCGAGGAAGTACAGTGTCTCTACATCTAATATTGGGTAGGGTATTTACCCAGTTTCCAGGACAAGCGGTTCACCCGTGCCTCGGTAGCGCAGTAGGCAGCGCGTAAGTCTCATAATCTTAAGGTCGTCAGTTCGATCCTCACCCGGGGCGTTTAATTTTCTGTGACTGATGGTGGTGCTGTTGCTAGGGCGCCAACGTATTTCTTGTTTGTTATCCACAACGCTTCAGCGGGAAAATGTTTACTTCCTGTTATTGCTACTTACAGCTTCCCTTTTCCTCTTCTCCCAGCAGAGCATGAAGCCAAAAGCATTGCTCTGCGACGTTTGAGGTGCGCGCCTTGCCAGTCAGTACGTGCAAAGATGCTCGCAAAGAGAGAGGGGCGCCGACGCGGCACTCGACACGAAATGCGACAAGCGACCGTACGAACGGTCGAATGAAACGGCCACATCCGGTGTGGTCTAGTGGCTAGGATACCTGGCTTTCACCCAGGAGGCCCGGGTTCGATTCCCGGTACCGGAACGGAATTTTTTCCACACGAATCGTGACAAGTTTGAGCTGTCCGAGCGGCCGTTTCCCGTCCTGCTCGCAATATAGCTACTGTTTCGTGACCGTCAGCAGAATATAGACTAGGGAAGCAGACACACGACGCACATAGAAATGGTGTATGGCTTCATGCCACCTGTTTCCAGCGTAGGGCTGAGCAACTGCATCTGCCGAGGCCCGTTAGCTCAGTTGGTTAGAGCGTCGTGCTAATAACGCGAAGGTCGTGGGTTCGATCCCCCCACGGGCCACTACTCTTTTACTACTGCGAAAAGGCAGCGCCCATCTCAGCTGGCGAGTGTGATGACCAAAAGATCATCACCCTGCGTGGAAGTTGACAGACGATCCGAACCCGACTCGTCGGGAAGCACTACAGCATTCACTCGGCAATGGCCATAATATCTTGAATACACTGGTTCTCAACCGATAAAGAGAAAATGAAAGAAAATGTCCGATTGCCGATGCGTAACAACTTTGGCCCTTGTCAGTACTTGGGCGGGTGAGCGCATGGGAACACAGGGCACTATTGGCAGTTTTACTTCCTATTTTTGTTTCTCCTTT
Source organism: Schistocerca americana (assembly GCF_021461395.2). Taxonomy (NCBI): domain Eukaryota; kingdom Metazoa; phylum Arthropoda; class Insecta; order Orthoptera; family Acrididae; genus Schistocerca; species Schistocerca americana. Next base: position 626,802 of record NW_025725220.1, read on the forward strand.
GTTTTCGGAGCTACAGCCCGATTCGGTCAGGGAGACGCCACCGTGAAATGAAGGGGGCGTGCTGTGTGTCCATCGCCTCGCCTCTCCTTACCTCTCTCAGTCGTTTCTCGTGCTTGTCGTTTTGATATAGGCCGATTTGAGAGCGTCAGCTCTCGCGTCAGCTGAGCAAAGTCGAGACAAGTCGAGACACACTAAGGGCTGGTATGCAGCGAGTAAGAGGGCGAGAAAACAATAGTTTAAGAGCGCGTGGCAAAAGTACTCATACGCGAAATTAAAAGCCTGCTGCGGTGGCCGGGAATCGAACCCGGATCAACCGCTTGGAAGGCAACTATGCTGACCATTACACCACCACCGCACAAGCGAGCGCCGCGCGTCCGCGCTGTGTCGGCTTCCCGCCAGTCGGCAGCGGCCGAAGGTGATCGTACCTGGCAGGCGCATTTCGAGGCGGGCTAGGGGAGCACATCCAGACGCATTCGGACAGCGTATCCGCGCACATTTCGCATCCTTTGGCAAGAGTTGGGCGCCGGCGACGCAAGAGTACGCAGAGGACCGCGTTCTGGTGGCATTTTTAAGCAGTTCAGTGCAGGATTCAGCGTCTGCAGCATCTTTTCCACAGAATGCTACGGCGCTTGACGGCAGTCCCACTTTCCCTTGAGACACCTGCTCGGGAAGCAGCGTCTAGTTACCGTTGGCTCGAGCATCGGTGGTTCAGTGGTAGAATGCTCGCCTGCCACGCGGGCGGCCCGGGTTCGATTCCCGGCCGATGCATCATTTTGCTTTTCCCGCGATATTGCTGCCGCGTGGCTTGCGCGCTTGAGATGCACGATCCACAAGAATGTATAGCTGGATTCCCTTGAGAAGAACCGAGAACGCAGCACTCGCGGGTCCCCACTAGGACGCTCGCATCATATTCTACAGACTAGCGTCGACCTGGCCTCACAAGTTGCTGTGTCCCGGTGCCTCCGAGGCACTGAACTTTAACGACAAGAAGTGCTGCCTATCGTTGCCAACAGCTGCAGCAACACCGCAATCAACTGGGCCGGCAGTGCACGTGTAGCAACAGAACACGTTATCGAGGAAGTACAGTGTCTCTACATCTAATATTGGGTAGGGTATTTACCCAGTTTCCAGGACAAGCGGTTCACCCGTGCCTCGGTAGCGCAGTAGGCAGCGCGTAAGTCTCATAATCTTAAGGTCGTCAGTTCGATCCTCACCCGGGGCGTTTAATTTTCTGTGACTGATGGTGGTGCTGTTGCTAGGGCGCCAACGTATTTCTTGTTTGTTATCCACAACGCTTCAGCGGGAAAATGTTTACTTCCTGTTATTGCTACTTACAGCTTCCCTTTTCCTCTTCTCCCAGCAGAGCATGAAGCCAAAAGCATTGCTCTGCGACGTTTGAGGTGCGCGCCTTGCCAGTCAGTACGTGCAAAGATGCTCGCAAAGAGAGAGGGGCGCCGACGCGGCACTCGACACGAAATGCGACAAGCGACCGTACGAACGGTCGAATGAAACGGCCACATCCGGTGTGGTCTAGTGGCTAGGATACCTGGCTTTCACCCAGGAGGCCCGGGTTCGATTCCCGGTACCGGAACGGAATTTTTTCCACACGAATCGTGACAAGTTTGAGCTGTCCGAGCGGCCGTTTCCCGTCCTGCTCGCAATATAGCTACTGTTTCGTGACCGTCAGCAGAATATAGACTAGGGAAGCAGACACACGACGCACATAGAAATGGTGTATGGCTTCATGCCACCTGTTTCCAGCGTAGGGCTGAGCAACTGCATCTGCCGAGGCCCGTTAGCTCAGTTGGTTAGAGCGTCGTGCTAATAACGCGAAGGTCGTGGGTTCGATCCCCCCACGGGCCACTGCTCTTTTACTACTGCGAAAAGGCAGCGCCCATCTCAGCTGGCGAGTGTGATGACCAAAAGATCATCACCCTGCGTGGAAGTTGACAGACGATCCGAACCCGACTCGTCGGGAAGCACTACAGCATTCACTCGGCAATGGCCATAATATCTTGAATACACTGGTTCTCAACCGATAAAGAGAAAATGAAAGAAAATGTCCGATTGCCGATGCGTAACAACTTTGGCCCTTGTCAGTACTTGGGCGGGTGAGCGCATGGGAACACAGGGCACTATTGGCAGTTTTACTTCCTATTTTTGTTTCTCCTTTGTTTTCGGAGCTACAGCCCGATTCGGTCAGGGAGACGCCACCGTGAAATGAAGGGGGCGTGCTGTGTGTCCATCGCCTCGCCTCTCCTTACCTATCTCAGTCGTTTCTCGTGCTTGTCGTTTTGATATAGGCCGATTTGAGAGCGTCAGCTCTCGCGTCAGCTGAGCAAAGTCGAGACAAGTCGAGACACACTAAGGGCTGGTATGCAGCGAGTAAGAGGGCGAGAAAACAATAGTTTAAGAGCGCGTGGCAAAAGTACTCATACGCGAAATTAAAAGCCTGCTGCGGTGGCCGGGAATCGAACCCGGATCAATCGCTTGGAAGGCAACTATGCTGACCATTACACCACCACCGCACAAGCGAGCGCCGCGCGTCCGCGCTGTGTCGGCTTCCCGCCAGTCGGCAGCGGCCGAAGGTGATCGTACCTGGCAGGCGCATTTCGAGGCGGGCTAGGGGAGCACATCCAGACGCATTCGGACAGCGTATCCGCGCACATTTCGCATCCTTTGGCAAGAGTTGGGCGCCGGCGACGCAAGAGTACGCAGAGGACCGCGTTCTGGCGGCATTTTTAAGCAGTTCAGTGCAGGATTCAGCGTCTGCAGCATCTTTTCCACAGAATGCTACGGCGCTTGACGGCAGTCCCACTTTCCCTTGAGACACCTGCTCGGGAAGCAGCGTCTAGTTACCGTTGGCTCGAGCATCGGTGGTTCAGTGGTAGAATGCTCGCCTGCCACGCGGGCGGCCCGGGTTCGATTCCCGGCCGATGCATCATTTTGCTTTTCCCGCGATATTGCTGCCGCGTGGCTTGCGCGCTTGAGATGCACGATCCACAAGAATGTATAGCTGGATTCCCTTGAGAAGAACCGAGAACGCAGCACTCGCGGGTCCCCACTAGGACGCTCGCATCATATTCTACAGACTAGCGTCGACCTGGCCTCACAAGTTGCTGTGTCCCGGTGCCTCCGAGGCACTGAACTTTAACGACAAGAAGTGCTGCCTATCGTTGCCAACAGCTGCAGCAACACCGCAATCAACTGGGCCGGCAGTGCACGTGTAGCAACAGAACACGTTATCGAGGAAGTACAGTGTCTCTACATCTAATATTGGGTAGGGTATTTACCCAGTTTCCAGGACAAGCGGTTCACCCGTGCCTCGGTAGCGCAGTAGGCAGCGCGTAAGTCTCATAATCTTAAGGTCGTCAGTTCGATCCTCACCCGGGGCGTTTAATTTTCTGTGACTGATGGTGGTGCTGTTGCTAGGGCGCCAACGTATTTCTTGTTTGTTATCCACAACGCTTCAGCGGGAAAATGTTTACTTCCTGTTATTGCTACTTACAGCTTCCCTTTTCCTCTTCTCCCAGCAGAGCATGAAGCCAAAAGCATTGCTCTGCGACGTTTGAGGTGCGCGCCTTGCCAGTCAGTACGTGCAAAGATGCTCGCAAAGAGAGAGGGGCGCCGACGCGGCACTCGACACGAAATGCGACAAGCGACCGTACGAACGGTCGAATGAAACGGCCACATCCGGTGTGGTCTAGTGGCTAGGATACCTGGCTTTCACCCAGGAGGCCCGGGTTCGATTCCCGGTACCGGAACGGAATTTTTTCCACACGAATCGTGACAAGTTTGAGCTGTCCGAGCGGCCGTTTCCCGTCCTGCTCGCAATATAGCTACTGTTTCGTGACCGTCAGCAGAATATAGACTAGGGAAGCAGACACACGACGCACATAGAAATGGTGTATGGCTTCATGCCACCTGTTTCCAGCGTAGGGCTGAGCAACTGCATCTGCCGAGGCCCGTTAGCTCAGTTGGTTAGAGCGTCGTGCTAATAACGCGAAGGTCGTGGGTTCGATCCCCCCACGGGCCACTACTCTTTTACTACTGCGAAAAGGCAGCGCCCATCTCAGCTGGCGAGTGTGATGACCAAAAGATCATCACCCTGCGTGGAAGTTGACAGACGATCCGAACCCGACTCGTCGGGAAGCACTACAGCATTCACTCGGCAATGGCCATAATATCTTGAATACACTGGTTCTCAACCGATAAAGAGAAAATGAAAGAAAATGTCCGATTGCCGATGCGTAACAACTTTGGCCCTTGTCAGTACTTGGGCGGGTGAGCGCATGGGAACACAGGGCACTATTGGCAGTTTTACTTCCTATTTTTGTTTCTCCTTTGTTTTCGGAGCTACAGCCCGATTCGGTCAGGGAGACGCCACCGTGAAATGAAGGGGGCGTGCTGTGTGTCCATCGCCTCGCCTCTCCTTACCTATCTCAGTCGTTTCTCGTGCTTGTCGTTTTGATATAGGCCGATTTGAGAGCGTCAGCTCTCGCGTCAGCTGAGCAAAGTCGAGACAAGTCGAGACACACTAAGGGCTGGTATGCAGCGAGTAAGAGGGCGAGAAAACAATAGTTTAAGAGCGCGTGGCAAAAGTACTCATACGCGAAATTAAAAGCCTGCTGCGGTGGCCGGGAATCGAACCCGGATCAATCGCTTGGAAGGCAACTATGCTGACCATTACACCACCACCGCACAAGCGAGCGCCGCGCGTCCGCGCTGTGTCGGCTTCCCGCCAGTCGGCAGCGGCCGAAGGTGATCGTACCTGGCAGGCGCATTTCGAGGCGGGCTAGGGGAGCACATCCAGACGCATTCGGACAGCGTATCCGCGCACATTTCGCATCCTTTGGCAAGAGTTGGGCGCCGGCGACGCAAGAGTACGCAGAGGACCGCGTTCTGGCGGCATTTTTAAGCAGTTCAGTGCAGGATTCAGCGTCTGCAGCATCTTTTCCACAGAATGCTACGGCGCTTGACGGCAGTCCCACTTTCCCTTGAGACACCTGCTCGGGAAGCAGCGTCTAGTTACCGTTGGCTCGAGCATCGGTGGTTCAGTGGTAGAATGCTCGCCTGCCACGCGGGCGGCCCGGGTTCGATTCCCGGCCGATGCATCATTTTGCTTTTCCCGCGATATTGCTGCCGCGTGGCTTGCGCGCTTGAGATGCACGATCCACAAGAATGTATAGCTGGATTCCCTTGAGAAGAACCGAGAACGCAGCACTCGCGGGTCCCCACTAGGACGCTCGCATCATATTCTACAGACTAGCGTCGACCTGGCCTCACAAGTTGCTGTGTCCCGGTGCCTCCGAGGCACTGAACTTTAACGACAAGGAGTGCTGCCTATCGTTGCCAACAGCTGCAGCAACACCGCAATCAACTGGGCCGGCAGTGCACGTGTAGCAACAGAACACGTTATCGAGGAAGTACAGTGTCTCTACATCTAATATTGGGTAGGGTATTTACCCAGTTTCCAGGACAAGCGGTTCACCCGTGCCTCGGTAGCGCAGTAGGCAGCGCGTAAGTCTCATAATCTTAAGGTCGTCAGTTCGATCCTCACCCGGGGCGTTTAATTTTCTGTGACTGATGGTGGTGCTGTTGCTAGGGCGCCAACGTATTTCTTGTTTGTTATCCACAACGCTTCAGCGGGAAAATGTTTACTTCCTGTTATTGCTACTTACAGCTTCCCTTTTCCTCTTCTCCCAGCAGAGCATGAAGCCAAAAGCATTGCTCTGCGACGTTTGAGGTGCGCGCCTTGCCAGTCAGTACGTGCAAAGATGCTCGCAAAGAGAGAGGGGCGCCGACGCGGCACTCGACACGAAATGCGACAAGCGACCGTACGAACGGTCGAATGAAACGGCCACATCCGGTGTGGTCTAGTGGCTAGGATACCTGGCTTTCACCCAGGAGGCCCGGGTTCGATTCCCGGTACCGGAACGGAATTTTTTCCACACGAATCGTGACAAGTTTGAGCTGTCCGAGCGGCCGTTTCCCGTCCTGCTCGCAATATAGCTACTGTTTCGTGACCGTCAGCAGAATATAGACTAGGGAAGCAGACACACGACGCACATAGAAATGGTGTATGGCTTCATGCCACCTGTTTCCAGCGTAGGGCTGAGCAACTGCATCTGCCGAGGCCCGTTAGCTCAGTTGGTTAGAGCGTCGTGCTAATAACGCGAAGGTCGTGGGTTCGATCCCCCCACGGGCCACTACTCTTTTACTACTGCGAAAAGGCAGCGCCCATCTCAGCTGGCGAGTGTGATGACCAAAAGATCATCACCCTGCGTGGAAGTTGACAGACGATCCGAACCCGACTCGTCGGGAAGCACTACAGCATTCACTCGGCAATGGCCATAATATCTTGAATACACTGGTTCTCAACCGATAAAGAGAAAATGAAAGAAAATGTCCGATTGCCGATGCGTAACAACTTTGGCCCTTGTCAGTACTTGGGCGGGTGAGCGCATGGGAACACAGGGCACTATTGGCAGTTTTACTTCCTATTTTTGTTTCTCCTTTGTTTTCGGAGCTACAGCCCGATTCGGTCAGGGAGACGCCACCGTGAAATGAAGGGGGCGTGCTGTGTGTCCATCGCCTCGCCTCTCCTTACCTCTCTCAGTCGTTTCTCGTGCTTGTCGTTTTGATATAGGCCGATTTGAGAGCGTCAGCTCTCGCGTCAGCTGAGCAAAGTCGAGACAAGTCGAGACACACTAAGGGCTGGTATGCAGCGAGTAAGAGGGCGAGAAAACAATAGTTTAAGAGCGCGTGGCAAAAGTACTCATACGCGAAATTAAAAGCCTGCTGCGGTGGCCGGGAATCGAACCCGGATCAACCGCTTGGAAGGCAACTATGCTGACCATTACACCACCACCGCACAAGCGAGCGCCGCGCGTCCGCGCTGTGTCGGCTTCCCGCCAGTCGGCAGCGGCCGAAGGTGATCGTACCTGGCAGGCGCATTTCGAGGCGGGCTAGGGGAGCACATCCAGACGCATTCGGACAGCGTATCCGCGCACATTTCGCATCCTTTGGCAAGAGTTGGGCGCCGGCGACGCAAGAGTACGCAGAGGACCGCGTTCTGGCGGCATTTTTAAGCAGTTCAGTGCAGGATTCAGCGTCTGCAGCATCTTTTCCACAGAATGCTACGGCGCTTGACGGCAGTCCCACTTTCCCTTGAGACACCTGCTCGGGAAGCAGCGTCTAGTTACCGTTGGCTCGAGCATCGGTGGTTCAGTGGTAGAATGCTCGCCTGCCACGCGGGCGGCCCGGGTTCGATTCCCGGCCGATGCATCATTTTGCTTTTCCCGCGATATTGCTGCCGCGTGGCTTGCGCGCTTGAGATGCACGATCCACAAGAATGTATAGCTGGATTCCCTTGAGAAGAACCGAGAACGCAGCACTCGCGGGTCCCCACTAGGACGCTCGCATCATATTCTACAGACTAGCGTCGACCTGGCCTCACAAGTTGCTGTGTCCCGGTGCCTCCGAGGCACTGAACTTTAACGACAAGGAGTGCTGCCTATCGTTGCCAACAGCTGCAGCAACACCGCAATCAACTGGGCCGGCAGTGCACGTGTAGCAACAGAACACGTTATCGAGGAAGTACAGTGTCTCTACATCTAATATTGGGTAGGGTATTTACCCAGTTTCCAGGACAAGCGGTTCACCCGTGCCTCGGTAGCGCAGTAGGCAGCGCGTAAGTCTCATAATCTTAAGGTCGTCAGTTCGATCCTCACCCGGGGCGTTTAATTTTCTGTGACTGATGGTGGTGCTGTTGCTAGGGCGCCAACGTATT